>NC_069390.1:13957500-14582500 GCF_027475565.1 Acinonyx jubatus
ATAATCATAGAGAAAAGCAAATTGGTCCCTGAAAAGGTAAACACTGCTGTCTCTGGAATGTAGGTATCAGAACAGGACAATGCCAACAAAGGGACATTATCACAGTAAAAATGATTGATTACATTGGAAGAGCAGTATGACACAGAGAACACACAGGAGGTGACAGTCAGTGCTGTGGTCAGACTGTAGAGGTATGTGAGGGATACCAGCAGCAGACAGATCTGTGGAGATACCACCACCCCGTAGAGCAGGGGGTTGCAAATAGCCACGTAGCAGTCGTAGGCCATTACAGCTAGCATGAAAATCTCAGCCACAATAAAGACTAAGAACCCACCCAGTTGGACTGCACATCCATAGTAGGATATGGTCTTTTCTGAAGCCAAGAAGTTAACCAGCATTTTCGGGGCAATGACAGTAGAATCACCAAGATTGATGATAGCCAAGTGCCTGAGGAAGAAGTACATGGGGGTTTGAAGTTGAGAGTCAACACTGGTGAGGGTGATGATGCCCAGATTCCCTGCCACAGTGAACCCATAGATCACCAGGAAAACAAAGAAGAGTGGAATCTGGAGCTCTGGGAGGTCTGAGACTCCTGTGAGAATGAACTCAGTCACTGGGGTGAGATTCCCTTGGGCCATTTATTTGGTGGTTTTCATCTTCTAAAGGAGAAAATGGAAGGAGATTAAAAGATGATGAGATAGATTTTTCTGGTAGATGCTACAAAGTAAGATGTTTTATTTAAATCGGATTCTTTTGTTCACAAACACTTAAAAGTATCAGATCTTAAGTTTTTGTTCCAATTCTTTCACAAAATTGAAAAATATGAACACTCTGAAAACCAATTTCAGTTTCTTAACACTGTTTTACCAAGCTTTCATTTTTTTATTCAGTGTTAGATATAGCTTATTGGATGAATATATGTAATTATATTATTACATGTATTAATGTTTTATGACTGTATTAAATATATTGATTATAATATTGGAAGAATATGTTTGTGTGTGTCTGTGTGTGTGTGTGTGTGTGTGTGTATTCATGCCTGTATATATTTCCATATACACACAGGCTCTGTGTATATTTCCTATGATAAAAGATAGGTACCTATAAGAAGCTGATGAGCCAGAGTGACTTTCACTAACATTCAGTTAGTTTTTCATTAGCTGCCACTGGTTTTTCTCTTTAGCCCATTCCGTGTCATCATCCTTGGGAATTTCAATATTTCCATAGGAAATATTTTGCCTATGCTGTTTTTCTCTTAACAGTTTCTACCACACCTCACTGCTTCATCTGTCCACCGACAGACTACATCTCAGTAGTCTTCATTCTTAGTGCCATTCTGAAACTTAATTTAAAAAAAATCACATTTCTTTGGCCAAATAAACTAGTCCTTTCTCTCATTCTGACATACCTGCTCTGATGGTTCTCTATTATTGTGCTCTGGCAGTCCTTTCTTTTCCCAGCTTATACCTCTATCCTTTAAATTGTTTAAGGCCTTGGGGTGCCTGGGTGGCTCAGTTGGTAAAGCATCCAGCTCTCGGTTTCGGCTCAAGTCAGGATCTCATGGTTTGTGAATTCGAGCCCCTCATCAGGTTCTGCACTGACAACGTGGAACCTGCTTGGAGTTCTCAGTCTCCCTCTCTCTCTCTGTCCTTCCTTTGTTCATGCTCTTATTTCTCAAAATAAATAAAATTTAAGTCAAATCAATTATTTAAGACCTGTTTTGATGTTTTAAAAAATATTACTTTTGTTTTGCTCAAATTAGATCATTTTGTGTTACTTGTACAGAGAAATATATGGAGAAGATTGCTAACATTATTCAGTATGTAGTGTATGTGCTCTGGACCCAGAACTATGCTATCCATTTCAAAATAATGCTCTCATTATTCTGCAAGAGTGTCCTAGAAGATGGTTGTAATTATTTCTTTGTCTGAAGAGACAGTTGAAGCTCAATGAAATTAAGACTCAAGGAGTCTATATAAGATATTGGCAAATTGTATAGCTTTTCGGTTTTGCTTTATGTGTTTTGTTTGCTTGTTTGTATGGTTACTTGGTTGGTTGGATGTTAGTCCACCAATTACTAGTTTGTGATTTTTATCAAGCATTTATATGCTTTCGTTGTGTAAATGTAATGAGATAATAAGCAAGCACAGGTTACTACAGACACTGATAACAATAAATGCAAAATAATTGGTGCCAGCAATTATTGTTATTAGCATGTTTTGAACAATTTTCTATAGCGGTTTCCTGTTTGTGTCCTAGTAATCCATTCTACCTGACTGAGGAATTCATAGTTGAAATAGGAATAGGAAGTGAATTATTATTGTGCATATCCAAGCAACTGGGACATGTGATTTCTAGCTATCTATTTAACAAACAAATCAGGATGTGTTCTCCCACAACCTTATTCTTTCTTAAATCTGTGATGTTTGTTTGTCTAATGAAAGATACTGTATTCCAGGTGCACCTGAGTGTTTCAGTCATTTGAGCATCTGACTCTTGATTTCTGCTAAGGTCATGATCCCAGGGTCCTGGTATGGAGCCTGCTTAAGATTTCTCTCTCCCTCTCTCTCTTTTTCTCTCTCTCTCTCTGTCTCCCTCTGTCCTCCTCTCTCTCTCTCTCTCTCTCTCTCTTTCCTTATGCCCTTCTCCCCCACTCACACACACTCTGTCTCTAACTGAACAAAAGAATTAAAAAAATTTAAAATTAAAAAACATACTGTATTCCCTAAATCAAATCTATGTCTGATGAGCTTATACGAACAATTGGGTTGCACTAGATACCCCGTATCATTTTCCCCCTACCACCGCATCCGAAAAGAAATGCACAGGCAAGTTTATTGTTGAAAACTGAGTGGCGACATTCACTTTATACAAAACATTTATTTGTTTGCAGCTCAGTGCATGTTTCACTTTGAGAAATAATATATTCAAAAACGTATACTCATATTCACAAAGGCAAAAGAGAAACCACTAACAACATTAATTATATGTTGTCTACTATGAATTCATGCAATTAACTTTTAAACAGATATATTTGCATGCATCAGTAGCTATTATTTTCCTTTTCTAGTGAAATATTATTGATGGCAAAGCTAGGTTTTTGTTTCTAGAGATATAAGTCACTGAAATAAAATATTTTTCTCCCGTTTCTTCAGAAGTGTTTCTGACAAAATTGTTTCTGATTAGTTACATTAGTTTTTTACACATATTTTTTCAAATTTGTTTTTGAAAAGAAATACAGTAAAACCTTGGCTTGAGAGCACAATTCGTTCTGAAAACATGCTTGTAATCCAAAGCACTTGTATATCAAAGCGAATTTCTCCATAAGAAGTAATGGAAACTCAGGTGGTTTGTTCCACAACCCAAAAATATTCGTATGAAAATGATTACAATACTGTAATACAAAATAATAAATAAAAGACAACTTATAAAGACAAATAAACAAATTCACCTGCACTTACCTTTGTAAACCTTCGTGGCTGGTGTGAGGGAGACAAGAGAGAGGAGGCTTATTGTGTAGAACGACTTTCACTATCACTAATGGAATCACTTCTATCTCTTAACTCAATGGAATCTTTTTCTTTTCATGCAGTTTCAACAAAGAACTTATCCAATGGCCTAGAATGAAGCAAAGGATTCCTAAGCTTACTCTTGTATGGAAAAGCATAGGACTTTCCATAGGTACGTTAAAGTGACAAAAAATGCACCAGTGCCAGTTGTAGGCACCTTCCAACGTTCTGAAAATTCCTTGATTTCTGCCAAACACTGTGGCCTGAGACCAAGCCTCCGAGCATGAGAGATGATCACCCACAATCCCGCAGTGAGAGAGAGAGAGAGAGAGACAGAGAGAGAGGGAGGGAGGGAGAAGAGAGAAGAACCCTTGGCTCAGTTGTGATCATGTGATGTTTGGCATTACATACTACTCATATTGCAAGACATTGATTGTTTATCAAGGTAAATTTATTAGAAATGTTTGTTTGACTTGCGGAACACTCGCAGGACAAGCTACGCACAATCCAAGGTTTTACTGTATTTTATAGGCCTAACAAATAATAACACGTCAGTGAAGGAACTTTAAATATGTACCTAATACTAGTCATTTATATCACAGTTTGGCCGAGAAATAATACTGCGAAAGTTGTTTAATTGCTTCTGAAATGATTTCAGTATTGGTCTCTAGCTATACAATTTGTCTTAAACTTATTTAAACTTGAGTTGTGTTGGGAACAAACTGCATCTCGATATGACGTATCAGGGTCCACCAGCAACATAAACCTGCCTGTTGACATCAGGGGATCTTTCCACCAAATGGTTTGTCACCCTGGGCAATATGAAAATCAGAAAGGAGAGTAACTTATTTTTGTTGATGTTAAACAAGTTAGTAGGTATTTCCTAGGGAAGAAATCTTACCTTTCAAAGACACTTCACATGCTGCCTGTGTGGTGTGGAGTGCCTTCAATTCTGCCAGCTCTAAGGCAGAAAGCATTACTCTTTACCCTAAGGTGAAATAGACTCCTCGTAATGACTATTGGTTATTCTGTAGAAATGCTCACACGGTCCAATTTATCAATAGAGATTCTGGAGACCATTGTTTGAGTCATTTCCCTGTCCCTTCCACCCGGCCATCTGGGGGCAGAGATTTGAGTCCTCAGGAGAAGAGAATAGAGCAGATATTTCAGTCCTGAGTCTGATTTGAATTGGTAAACCTCCCCGAGTACTTCGGTCGTCACACCCAGAATGAGCGCTTCGTAAATCGTTGGGTTGAATCTACCTGTGCACAGAGGTCTGCTGAGACCCACTTCTAAGGTTCCGCAGGAGGTCTTTTGAAGAGTGTTACAAGTGTCTGAATTCTCTGTGACACGCACACTGAACTAAGCTGGTTTATGGCTCCATTCCCCACACGTGCACCCAGGAATTCCCAGGGAAAGTTCTGATTCCCCAGGGAAAGAACCTCTCTGAGGTTCAGTCTCCTCATCTCGGCAGCGTCACTTGTTTATATCATGACAAATTAGTTTATATGGGAAACTATAAAATGTAAAATTACACTATATTTCTTGCAAGATACAGTGCATGGACATACAGTCATTCAGAGTTCTTGCATTCATGATGGTTCTACTCTGTTCACATCATCAAGTGCTATGTGTAAAGCGAAAAGGAAAAGATTTGAACTCATTGAAATGGTTATTATTCAAGAAATGAGAAAAATACAAAATGCCATAAGCATGTGGAACGCAAGACGTAGACACTTACAGCTCAGTAAGACTCCAGAAATCATGCAATATTGTGATTCCTGAATACTAATCTATAGCATATTTGGATGACATGGTAATATCTATATATCTATATCTACACACACACACACACACACACACACACACACACACGCCTAGAATCTAAATACAGACATTTAACATTGATAGGCCAAGAAGGCTTATCAAGAATCTTATTTTTCATCAATTCGCCAGACGTTCCCAATGAGCAGCTGGACTGGAAACAATAGATCTAGTGAACAATTTCATCCTTTAAAGATGAACAAATGAACTCTGTGGTGGTAAAATGACCTGACGATCATTCATATATTTACCTGTTCAAAAATAGTTTTGAGGGCTTACTAAGTTGGGAAGAAATAGAAAAACAATGCCGAGGACTATAAACACCAAGGATAGAAACAAAGAAGGTAAAGTGGGACGTCGCAGGGGGGATTGGGAGTATTTTAGAGGTGGTATAGTGTATTTCTATGATGATGTCAGAAACAAATTTGAATGAAGTGATGTAACATGATATTAAGAATTACTTTCAGGGCATCTGGGTTAAGCATCTGACTCTTGATCTCAGCTCAAGTCATGATCTCACAGTTTGTGAGTTTAAACCCTGCATGGGGCTCTGGGCTGACAGTGTGGAGCCAGCTTGGGATTCTCTCTCTTGCTCTCTCTTTCTCTGCCCCCCCACTCTGTCTCTCAAAATAAATAAATACACTTAAAAAAAGAATTCCTTTTAGTTACCTACATGTAATGATGGACAGGCAACATATGTTACCAGACATTTGATTAAATCCTTTACTATGGGAAAGAGAAAAAAAGAAACAAGTAAAAAATTGGTAACTTCGGTTTCTAGCTCCAGAGGTAAAGAGCTTGGAGGGCACAACTCTGTCCTATCAATGAGTAAAAAAAAACTGAACACACTATATGCTTCTCAGATCCTTAACGAGAAGAGGACAGAAAGCAATTAGCAGCCTCCAAGATTGCAGAAACAGGAAAATACAGGGAGTCAAATCTTGCTTGAGCAGAAACTCAGAAGCAGAAAACACCATGGGAACCAGCACCTAGATAAGAAAACCTGAACTAAAACTGACAAATTGTTGAAGGTGGAGTGTGAACAACTCTGAGTCTTAAAGATTTCAGAGGTATCTAGAGGGTGCCCCCACCTCTGCTTTAATTTACCTTCAGAAGCTTGACCTGATTCCCACCAGTAAATACTGAAGAAAACATCCTGTGCTTCCTGTAAAGGGAGACAGAAGGAACTATTTTGAAGTATACATATATATAAATATATATAAATATACATATATATAAATATACATATATAAATATATATAAATATACATATATATAAATATACACATATATAAATATACATATATATACATATATATATATATATATATATATATACACACACACATATATATACCCTTCAAAATAGTTCCTTCTGTCTCCCTTTACAGGAAGCATACACACACGCAAACACACACACACACACACACACACACACACACACACACATATATATATATATAGTAAAAGAAAGCCTGCCCTCAGGAGAAATTAGCTAACCAGTGCCTAGGCTGGTGGGGTATTATCAGAGCCTAAGTAATGAGGGAGGAGGGAAATACCCAACTCCAGATACTCTAGCCATCCAGACACACCTAAGGGAAAGAAGAAGATTAAGAAACAGTTGTGAAGTTCACAATCGTGTGGCACAGGCCCGCTAAAAGACTGAGATCCAATCTTAAGACTAAAGAACACTTCTCTAGCTCCCACACCTGACTACATTGTTACTAAAGGTCTATTTAAAGCAGTTCCTTTTACTCAGTGCATTATGTCTGGCTACCCAAAAAAAAAAAAAATACAGTTCAACTAAAAGGCAAAATAGAGCACTTTGAAGGCACAAAACGAGTACCCGAGCCAGACTTGGCAGAGATTTTGGAATTAAATGTCAGATGGGGCATTTAAAACAGCAATGAGTAATATGCTAAGGGTTCTAATGGATCAAGTAGACAGCATGGAAGCACAGAGGAGCAATGTTAGTAGAGAAATGGAAATCCTAAGGAAAAAAAACAAAAAGAAACATTGGAAGGACAATGACGAAACCTTCTGAAGTGAAGAATGCCTCTAATGGGCTGACTGGTGGATTAGACATGGCAGAGAGAATCTCTGAACTTGAGCATACCTGAATAGAAACTTTGGAAACTGAAAAGTAAAGAGAACGAACACTTAAAAAGAACCCAAACAAAACAAAACAAAACAAACAAACAAACAAAAAAACCCCAGAAAACTAGAATAGAATATCCAAAGATTGTGGAAAAGGAAAGAAGAAGTATTTGAAACAAAATGACTGACAATTTCCTCAAATTAATTCCAGACACTAGACCGCAGATCCAGGTCCAGAAAGTTCAGACGACGCTAAGCAAGATAAATGCCATGGAAATTATACCTTGGCATATCATTTTCAAACTGCAGAAAATCACAAATAAAACAAAATTAAAAACTAAAACAAATTTAAAAAACCCAAAAGCTTCTGAAAGAAGGTAGAGAAGAAAAAAAAACCTCACCTACAAAAGAATGCAATTAAGAATCACATCCAACGTCGTAGTAAACATTCAAACAAGAAGTGAGTGTAGTGAAATGATAGAACAGGAACAATGTACTCGATCATATATGCATATGTATGTATCTTACCTACATATATGCTTATGTGTACTTATGTATAAGGGAAATAAATGACCAGCAATAACAGATAAAGGAGGAAGGAATTACAAAGCCATACATACTCTTACTCTCTGATCCAGCAATCACATTCTTTGGTATTTATCCAAAGGAGTTGAGAACTTAACATTCACTCAGAAGCTTGCACACAGATGTTTGTAGCAACTTTATTTGTAATTGCCAGAATTACATCTAGAAGCAACCACATGTCTTTCAATATATGAATGGATACATAAAGTGTGTTATACGCAGACAATAAATTATTATTCAGTGCTGAAAGAAAAGAGCTATCAAGTCATGAAAAGATAAGAGGGCAACAAATATATTTTAATAAGTGAGCAAAGCTAATCTGAAATGCTACATAACCAGTATGATTCCAACAATATGATGTTGTAGAAAAAGCAAAACTCTGGAGAAAGTAAAATGATGAGTGGTTGCCAGATGTTTGGAGAGAGAAGATGAAAAGACAGAGCAAAGAGAAATTTTAGGGCACTAAAAATACACACACACACACACACACACACACATATATACACACACACACACACACACACGTACCTCTTTATGATAGTCAAAATGCCCATCATATATAAACATGGGGAAAGGGCAATAAAAGAATTAATGAAATATTATAGAGTTGACCCTTGAACAACATGACTAGGGGTGCCACCCCTCCCAGTCAAAAGTCTGTAATTTTGACTGCTTGAAAACTTAACTATTAAGAGCCTACTGTTGACCAGATGTCTTATCAATAACATGAAGTCATTAACACATATTTCGTATGTTATATGTGTTATATGTTGTATCCTTACAATAAAGTGAACTAAAGAAAGAAAAAATGTTACTAATAAAATCATAAGGAAGAGAAAATACCTCTATAGCACTGTACTGTATTTATTAAAAGAAATCCAAGTATAAGTGGACCCACACAGTCCAAACCTGTGTTGTTCAAGGGTCAACTGTGGCACATAACTTGTAAGGAATAAAAGTAAACAATATTCCAAAGTTACCAAAATCCACTAATAAAACAAGGCTTTAGAGCAAGCAAGTTAATATGATAATTCAGTATCTTAGAATAAGGTTAAAGAAAATTTAAAATAGTAAAGTTTTATTGAAATAATAAAGTATATGAATATGTTACAATTGAGAAGGCAAAACATTGAAAGGGTTTGAAAACATGAGTAAGAGAAGAAGGAATTAACTAGAAGTAAAAAAATCATAAATCAAGAATAATTTAGTAAAATACAAGGTAAGTGCATTCTATTAGCTTTTTTCATACTTTTAAAATTATTATTATCAGAGAGAGTACCCACAAGTAGGGAAGTGGGGCATGGGGAGAGAAGATAGAGATAGAGAGAGAGAGAGAGAGAGAGAGAGAGAGAGGAGAGACCCAAGTAGACTCCAAGCTCAGCATAGATCCTGACATGGGGCTCGATCCCACAACCCTAGGATCTTGAGCTGAGCCAAAATCAAGGGTTTGGCTCTTGAATTTGAGCCAAAAAGTTTAACACACAAATGGTGTTAACCTTTTTCATGGTCTTAGTTGCCATCTGTGTATCTTCCATGGTGAAACGTTTGCTCAAATTTGTGCCCACTTTTTTGTTGTTTTTCTTTTTTGTTTTGTTTTGATTTTAGAGTTTGTTCATATATTCTTTATTGGGTTCAGCAAATATTTTATGCAAGTCTATGGTTTGTTTATTTATTCCCTCAACAATATCTTCTTCAGAGCAGAAGATTTTAAATGTGATGAAATACAATTTGTCACTTTTTTTTTTCTCTCATGTCTCGTGTTTTGAGATTTATCTAAAAATCAGTGACTAAACCATGATCACACAGATGCCCAAGTTTTCTCTAGGTATGTATAGTAATAGGACTTATATTAAAGGTGTAAGATTCATTTTGAGAAGTTTTACATATGGTGCAATGAGTCAACATTTCTTTTTTTGTGGCATAAGGCTATTTTACAAATTAAGCACCATTAAAAAATTACTCTCCTTCATAGATTTTTCTTAGCAATTATGGACGAATCTATTTCTTAACACTATTCTGTTCCATTTATCTAGTTGTCTATCTTTTCAATGGTTCATTAAGATTATTTAACTTTACATGTGTGAATATCCCAATTATTTTTATTTTTATTTTCATAATTCTTTCTTTTTTGATAAATATTATAGAATTGGCATGTCAATTCCTGCCAAAATACTTGTTTAGCTTAAATTGGAGTTGTATTAAATTTATAGATAAGTTTAGGATTGCATTTAATGAAGAGATCAATTTTTCACAGTTGAGCTGCCTGCCAATATTATCCTTTTTTTTGAATTCCATTTCTATAAACAATATTGCCCATCTAATAACTTATAATCCCTAAGTGTGGTACCTAGGCATACATATTGTTTCCATAATTTTTCTTTTTTCTTTTTTTAATTTATTTGAGAGAGAGAGGGGCGGTGGGGAGAAAGAGAATCCCAAGTAGGCTCGGTACTGTTAGCACAGAACCTGATGCGGGGCTCAAACCCACGAACCATGAAATCATGACCTGCGCCAAAATCAAGAGCCAGACACTTAACTGATTGAGCCACGCAGGTGCCCCTTTCAATAATTTTTTTAAGAGTACTTTATGTACATAGTAAGTACTCTATATTAGTATATAATATCTCAAATACAAGGCAAAATCCTATAACTCTAATTTTTTCACCTTTATCTCTGCCATTTTCCTATTACATATTTCTATTTTTCTATTACATAGAATATTCCCATTTTCTGTACTCTGTGCCATCTCTCCTGTCAATAATTCCTATTCATGTAGTCACATCTTATCTTTCTTATTTAACTCTCAAGGAGCTTGAATGTATTTCTCAGACCACTTGGAAGAGTAGCATTTTAAAATTTATTGAAAATAAAATAATCTTTATTAAATTATTATGAAGTTTGCCATAGGTTATGCTTTCGTACCACTTCATTATGTCCATGTTTATAGGATTTTGAGGGAAGCAAATGGGTTTCATTTCCAGGAGGATGATATTGGACTTTAGAGAATTTAAGTCATCAACCCAGTGACATACAGCTACTTAGTATCAGAACCGGGACTATCTCCCATTTCATTAGCTTTCTTTTCCTCTGAGGGATCATTTCAAACCAGAGGCCAAAGTGCATGTATGTAATCATTTTCACCATGTAGTTCATCATCCAGAACTATTCACTTGTCTACAATGAAAAAAAAAATCATCTTCGTACTTCTCTGTCCCAGAAAAGATTTAGTGCATTTTCCTCTTGGGGCATCATGGCAAACTTAAAACCTTGAGATGGAACCTAAACACGTTATATTCACAGCGAACCCTAATGGCAATTCATTTCTACAGGTAAGAGGAAAGGTTTTTCATAACTTACGAAATATTTTAGTAATTAGACCTTTGAGTTGGAAACTAGAGTATATGCTTCAGTGTTCGTATTTAAGAGAGAAGATGCTAGTCAATTAGTTAACTCAAAGTTATATTGACAATTGATCACATGCCTTTCAGGGAATATAACAGGAAAAATAGACAGGGCTTCCCACATATTTTGGTCAATAGAGCTGTAAATTAGAAATTTGCTTTAATGTTCTTGATGAAGGATTATGGTCAATATAGGGACAATAGAATTGAGGGGCTATATTTAAAGTTTAAGAAAAGTATTAAATGGAGGTAACATTAACTATTAACCAGCTAATGTATATATACAACTTTGAAATCGCAATGTATTTTTTTTTCCTGATGGACGGTGCAAACAAATTTTAAGTTTTATTTTATTACTGAGTCCACTGATCTAGCAAATTTAGTGGGTTTTTTTTTCATGGTCTATTCATGTTTAATTGCTTAAAAAAAAAAAAAAGAATTCCAATGTGCAAGGATGCTCTCTCATTGATTCTACATGGTAACATTTCCAGAATTATGGCATCTCATAATGTAGTTTTAATATGGCCAAGTAGAAATAGTGTAGAGTCTGAAGTCGTAGAAATTGAGGCTTGAATCCTGTATCTTTTAGAAATTATGAACTTGGTCGAGTTATATGTCTAGTTAGGCTTCAGCCTTTTCATCTATAAAATGACACTGAACTATTCAGTTTCTGGGTTGCTATGTAGATTGTATTAAATACTGTGCACAAAATGCCTAACTCTTGGTAGCCAGGTCATGATATACAGTAGCTAGCGTCGTAATTTTCCTTGTTGTTGAACTGGGTGTTTGTTCCCGTGCGTGTACTTTTTATGTTTGACCATGATTGCGGAGAAACTGATTTTATTTTAGTCTTCCAGATGGATCGTGCTTTGTTAAAAACTCAGGATCTCTATTTTTGTCTTTCTGGCCCCTAGCAAAGTGACATAGCGAGACATCAACACAGTCAGTTCTAGTTTTCCTAAATTTCAGTTAATAGAAGTACCTGCTGTAAAAGCAGTTTGGTATTTTAACGTATTATTACCATGTAACACATATATGCATAACTTGAAGTGCTTTGCTTCTGTTTGGGATCCATTAACTGCAAATGCTTTTATTTATTTATTTATTTATTTATTTATTTATTTATTTATTTAAAGTTTGTTAATTTTTAAGAGAGAGAGAGAGATGGAGTGTGAGAGAGGAAGGGGGAGAGAAAGGAGACCCAGAATCTGAAGCAAACTCCAGGCTCTGAGCTCGCAGCACAGAGCCCGACTTGGAGCTGGAACTCAGGAACCGGGGGATCATGACCTGAGCTGAAGTCGGACGCCCATCTGACTGAGTCACCCAGGTGCCCCAAAATGCTTTTATTTAAAAAAAAAATGATTGTATAATCCTTATTTATTTTGTTTGAGTTAAATAAACTCGGAGGTCACATTTCATTTGTATGCATCTTTTGCGTATGATTAACACCTTAAGGTGATTCAAGATATTTTAACACATCAGGTCAATCAACACTCTGCAGTCATCATACAGAGGTAGTTGAACAAGATATGCCTGAATATTTGGGTCAATGTTAGTTATTCTTTGGTTAAGGAGGAGAAGTAACTTTTCCAAGTTCACATCGTCACCAGGTGGTTTTAGAGTCCATATGTGATGTTCTTAATCTCCCACAATTATCTTATCTCAGGCACATTAGTTAATTAAAGGCTAGAATTGTCACGTTGTTGACATTTCTTCTGTGTATATGAGTCAACATGTATTTTGTGATGGGTACTTTTAGTATACTACCCATTGGTACATTTTTCAAATTTGCTTGTGTGTTTTGTTTTCACTATACTTATTCTTACCTGCTTAACTCCTATTTTGTATCTGACTCTTTTTAGTAAACATTTTTGTTTGTATTCCACGGATTTGAGAGGGAAGAGAGAGAAGAGGAGAACAGTTTGGGAGAGAAAGAGAGAGAATAGGAATTTTTTAAATAGAAATGTATTTTTTGTGCTACTCCAAACACATATGAGAATTATGTAAGTTATCTGAATTTATTAAAAAAATCAGATTTTAACTTAATTATATATTTTTTACTCTCAATTTTTCTAAGAATCAAATGAGCATTTTGGGGTTTCAGAGACTCACCGTAATGAATCTATTCTATATGTCAGAAATATATCTGAAATATATATGTCAGAAATATATCTTGCGGAAGCACAAGAATGTCTGAGAATGTTTCTAGGAAAATAAAGACACGTGCTTTTCTTTTCTTTCTAACAGTAGCCTTAACTTATTTATTCGTTACAGATGTGTGGATATCTCAACATAACAAAACTGTGGCATATTTCATATCATGCCTATAAATCATTTGTAAGTGAGTAAATCCAGCATGGCCTTATGTACTATGCATTTTTTTTACTCTTTTTAAACACTTTTTGGTTATAACATGCCAAAGGAAAAGCAAAAGTCACCATGCTGAAATCTGTCCCTTAAATATGATGAATCCAATAATTAATTGTGTTTCAATAACTGACATTTCAGTCCAGATTACAGGTGTCTCTTTAACTTCTTTTTAAGTTTCATTTATTCGTTCTCCACTTAATGAGAAAGAGTATGATGTCATCAAGAAAACAAAAAAATTATTTTGTGATGCAAAAAGTTCAGAAACAATTTTATTATCTACTGCCTGGTGACATTAATTTCACAGTTATTTTAGGAACTCCATAAGCAGCTATAACATCAAAAAATGGACAGAATTTCTTTTTGATAGAAATATATCTTAAAAATACATCCAAGGGTGGGGCACCTGCGTGACTCAGCTGGTTAAGCATCTGACTTCAGCTCAGGTCATGATTTCATGGTTCATGAGTTCAAGCCTCGCTTCGAGCTCTGTGCTGACTCCAGCTGAGAGCCTGAGCCTACCTCGGATTCTGTGTTTCCTTCTCTTTCTACTCCTCCCCTGCTCTCCCTCTGTCCTATCTCAAAATATAAATAAACATTAAAATTTTTTTAAAAAATATATCAAAGGATTTTGTAGTAATAATCACATAAATTGAAAGATAAAATTTGAAAAAAAATAGCAGTATCATAAGCCACAAAGGTCAAAATGAACAAATTAATGATGTATATTTTGAGAAGAAAAAAACTGAAAGAAAAAAAAAAGACATTGCACTGTTTATGTTTGAAAATAAGGTCCATCTATCTCCAGAAGATTCTGCTATTCTATTCACCCATGCTCTGGAATTGAAACCAATGGAACAGGATAATTGTAAGAAAAAATAAGGTAAACAGTTTTTCTGGGAAAGACAGCCTTGTACAAGTTCAGATGTGTAACTTGTCTCATTTGCTAGTCATCTGGAAACATGTTAAAAATAAATAATTTCCAGAGTATTTCTCACTTAAATTCATCCCAAACTTGTGATAGAATATGCTTACTCCCATTTTAACAGTTGGGAATATTAGAGCAAGGAGTTTGATGTGCATCGTAGCCAATCCAGAACCAGTATTCAGATGTGTACTTTCCATCATGATGTTTTAAGACTCAAATATGCCTGTTTATTAATCATTGTGAATTTTAAGATTATGTGATATGAATAGAAGACCACAAAGAATTTAACTGAAAATGAATTAGACAATAAACCATTTCAATCAACAGAATATTTTCCACTTGATAAATGCACTCAATGACTGAATATAATCATTTCGTCCTTTTATTTAACAGTGAAATGCAACCACTTGGGTACAATATCATTATCACCGCCTATTTTATCACTGCCAAGGAAATCTTTATACCCTGCTAAGAAACAAATATGAGAATATGATTGGGTGGACTCTATCTTCACAAGATATTGCCTTTAGTACCTAAAAATAGAAAGTGAGATGTCAGGGTTCCCATCAGATTTAAATTTACACAGCATTCAGATGGAAAATGTGACCAAAGTCACCATGTTTATATTGACGGGTTTCACAGATGATTTTGAGGTGCAAATCTTCCTCTTTTTACTATTTCTAGCAATCTACCTTTTTACTCTGGTAGGAAATTTGGGACTAGTTATATTAGTCATTGGGGATTCTCGGCTGCACAACCCCATGTACTACTTTCTGAGCGTATTGTCTTTCCTGGATGCCTGTTATTCTTCAGTTGTCACCCCAAAAATGTTGGTCAGTTTCCTCGCAGAGAATAAAGCCATTTCCTATGTTGGATGTGCAGCGCAGATGCTTCTCTTTGTTACTTTTGGGACCACAGAATGCTTTCTCTTGGCTGCAATGGCATATGACCGCTATGTCGCCATCTACAACCCTCTCCTGTACTCAGTAAGCATGTCACCCAGAGTCTATGTGCCACTCATCGTTGCTTCCTACGTGGGTGGCATTTTGCATGCTTCCGTACACACCGTGGCCACATTCCGCCTGTCCTTCTGCGCATCCAATGAAATTAGACATGTCTTTTGTGACATCCCTCCCCTCCTCGCCATTTCTTGTTCTGACACTCACACAAACCAGCTCCTGCTCTCCTACCTTGTGGGCTCCATTGAGATCGTCACTATCCTGATAGTTCTGGTCTCCTATGGTTTCATTCTGTTGGCCATTCGGAAGATTCATTCTGCTGCAGGGAGGCGGAAAGTCTTTTCTACATGTGGCTCTCACCTAACTGGAGTGTCAATATATCATGGAACCATCCTCCTCACGTACGTGAGACCAAGTTCCAGCTATGCTCTGGACCATGACATGATAGTCTCAACATTTTACACGATTGTGATTCCCATGCTGAATCCCATCATCTACAGTTTAAGGAACAAAGATGTAAAAGAAGCGATGAAAAAATTGGTAAAAATTGGTTCCTAAGTAAAATACATTTTCAACACTGAGTTTCATACCAGTCCAAGTCTCTTTGCTCAGAAACTAAAGAAAATGTCTTGATTGCAGTAACAGTGCTTGTATATCCTAGAATATTTTCCAACAAAGCATTTATCAGCCTTCGAACACAGCATTTTACAAATATAGATAATTTTTATAATCTGTTTACTTTTATTGTGTTCAAATGGATTCATATTAAATATTAATTGATGTAAGTGTATTGTTGTTGTCCATCATTGCGGAATGTGATTTGCACTCACTACTACTATGGCTTATGTTCTCGGGATCCCATGGATTAGAACACGTTCACACTGCTGATAGTCCTTAGCACTCATTATGAGGTTACTTCTCCATTCTGGAGTCTTGTGAAGACCTTCTTAATGTTACTTCATTTGCCTTATTTTTTTTTTATTAAAAAATATTTTTTATTAATTTTTTTAATGTTTATTTATTTTTGAGACAGAGAGAGACAGAGCATGAATGGGGGATGGTCAGAGAGAGAGGGAGACACACAATCTGAAACAGGCTCCAGGCTCTGAGCTGTCAGCACAGGGTCCGACGCGGGGCTCGAACTCACGGACCGCAAGATCCGAAGTCTGAGCCGAAGTCGGACGCTTAACCGGCTGAGCCACCCAGGCGCCCCCATTTGCTTTATTTTATAGTAAGATCCATCCAAGCTTATTGCCATGGCATTTCCACTGTTTGGCTCAACATTATATATCTTTATTCCATTATCAGAATCTTTTCTTATTACTGTCCAGTCATAGAACAGTAACATTTATTGATAGCGTATTTATTTTTTAAAAAAATTTTTAATGTTTATTTATTTTTGAGACAGAGGGAGACACAGTGCGAGTGGGGGAGGGGCAGAGAGAGAGGCAGACACAGAATCTGAAACAGGCCCCAGGGTCTGAGCTGTCAGCACAGAGCCCAATGTGGGGCTTGAACGCACGAGCCGTGAGATCATGACCTGGGCAGAAGTCAGACGCTTAACCGACTAAGCCACCCAGGCACCCCCTATTGATGGTGTATTTAAGTGTCGTGAAAGACAAATAGAAATAGAGCTGAGAGAAAAGCAACAACTGTTGAAATATATAAATATATGTATATATAATATGTCTGTGTGTACCTTATCTACATTATATACATACATGATATATAAACATATTATACATACATACATCATATATGCATTTATGTATGTATATATGGTTTGTGTGAGTGTCAGAACAAAAGATGGCAAGTAGTGGGGTGCCTGGGTGGCTCAGTTGGTTAAGCATCTGACTTTTGATTTCAGCTCAGGTCGTAATCTCACAGTTCGTGAGTTCGAGCCCCGCATCAAGCTCTGCGCTGACAGCTCAGAACCTGGAGCCTGTTTCAGAATCTATGTCTCCCTCTCTTTCTTCCCCTCTCCCACTCATTCTCTCTCTTTCTTTCTTGAAAATAAACATTAAAAACATCTAAAAAATAATTTAAAAAAAAGCAAGTAGTGGAGGGATGCCACAAAAGACATGTATAATTTCATTGGATGCATGGAAAGACAGGCTGAATGTCATCACTGTGTGTACAAAAGCATGCAAAATGCCACCCACATAGGAAGAAACACTGAGTGTGTTACATAGACTCTGGGTGACATGATCACTGAGTACAAGAGAGGGTTGTAGATTGCTATATAGCAATCGTATGGTTTCTTGGTTGAGACAGTTAGAGTTGCTCCCACTTGGCTTTTTCCATCATGATAACCCTAACTCACATGTCAGGGAACCAATGTGGGGATTCTTCCAGGGGCTCAGTTGTTTTATTCCAATTAGACATTCTGGAACTGGACAAATAACCAGAGGATGGGCCAGGGACACACTGGCCTCACTGCAACATCGGCCAGAAGTAAAACTCCATTGATCACCTGACTTCCACAAGCCCCTCCCCTGACTCTTGGATCACAAAAACACAAACACACAGTGATATTTTGGGTCTTCTGGAATTATCATCATTAGTCCAGAACTAGTATCCAGTAGTTCCCAAAGACTTGGTTATTTCTTTTTCACTAATGCACAGTTACCCTGGTAAATGTCCAAAGTCCCTTTGGCAAAGGCTTGGAGAAAGATTGATAGTTTAAATTTTTTGGTAATATGCAAGGTTCATCCCTCAAGGGTACCTGACCTCCCTTCACTAAAGAGGTTCTAGGGCTAAAATCTTCCTCAGTTCACAAACTGATTGCTGAGCTCCCACAATGACAGTTTTTATGATTCAAGTTAGACTTTTGTTCACTTAACCTGCTTATACAGATCAAGTCAGAATTTAGTGTTTTTCATCTGTTTCACTTCTAGAAATACCATGATCAACTTGCCATTGCCTTGCTTATAAATGGGCAAGACTATTCTGATTGTTGCTTTGAGTCCACCGTCCTAGAGGGTAACCACATCCTTCTGTCCTTGCAGGTGGATGCCTCCACTTGGACTCTACCTCTCCAGAGTGAATGCTGTCTATGCAAATGGTTACGTAGCAATATCTATCCCAAACAGGAAACTTCTCATACAGGAGATGCAATGAGAGAAATGGAACGAAGCCTGCTAACTTTAGGAAAACTTTATACGCCTGTATTAAATGTTTTCAAGTAAGAAAACTTTAATTAAGCCATAAAGACTTAGGGGCACCTGGGTGGCTTAGTCTGCTAAGCATCAGACTTTGGCTCAGGTCATGATCTCACATTTTGCAAGTTTGAACCCCAGGTCAGGCTCTGTGATGACAGCTCAGAGCTTGGAGCCTGCTTCAGATTCTGTGTTTCCCTCTCTCTCTGCCCCTCCCCACTCATGCTCGGTTTCTCTCTCTCTCGAAAATAAACAAACATTCAAATTTTTTTTAAAACGTACATAAAGACTTTAAACCTTCAATAAGGTTATTTTTGTAGGTAAGTATGTAGAAAAGCTTTGTGATAATTGTCTTTACAAGTGTAGTGCAGCATTTATGAAACCTTCCATACATTAGTGATGACTAAGACCTGAATAAAAAAGTTTCTCAAAATCTCATTCTATTTAGAAATGAAGGACAAATGTAAAAACAAACAAACAAACAAACAAACCTCTCAATGTGTTCATTTAAGCATTTTTGTATGTTACTAAACTATCCTTAAGTCAAAAGAAATGGGATAAAATCAGAAATACTGATTATGAAAACATGAAGTGCTGAAATATGCGTGATTCCACTGACATAATACTCACTGGAAAATTTGTACCCAAATGAGAAAGCTAGAAAAAAATAGCAAAGTGATCGAGAGAGAGAGGATAGATTTTAAAGGAAAAATGTAAATTAGAAAATCTAAGGCAGTACCTAATAACATTCTTTTTCACATGCATCCCTTCATTGAGTTAAATAAAATCTTTTTGACAATTTCTTATATATTTGTTCATTTAGGGAATGTTGATTGAGCCACAATATGTGTGAGATAAAATTCCAGACACATATGTCTGGAAAATAGATCAGACAATAAATCAAATATAAATTAAATGCATGTTATATGAAATTGTGATAAGTGAAAGGAGTGTATTTAAGAAGGAAAGAATATGAGGATATTCAAAGGAATAAATTCTAATTATCATAATGTAGTCAATGAACTCCTCACTAAGAATAGGCACTTAAAAACAGGAGTTATGTGAATGACAGCCCAGAAAACCTTGCAAACAGAAGGAAAAAAATGCAGAAAAGTTGTTGGGGCATATATATTGTGGTAAAAGATTATCTATATTTATACAGTTAAGGTGTTATTTATACTTAATGATCCCTCTTTAGGGAAATAGCCTTAAGTAGTACTCTGTGTTCTAAGGAGATCATCTTATTGGAACCAAAGAGATTCAACACTTAAAATAATAATAATAATAATAATAATAATAATAATAATAATAGGGGCTCTGGGTTGGCTCAGTTAAGTGTCTGACTCTTGATTTTGGCTCAGGTAACTATCTGATGTTTTGTGAGTTCAAGCCCTGCTTGTGGCTCTGCACTGACATTGTGGAGCCTGCTTTGGGATTCTGTCTCCCTCTCTGCCCCTCCCCAGTCTCTCTCTCCCTCTCTCAAAATAAATAAAAAAATAATAGTGATGATGATGATGATGATGATAATGAAATGGAAGAGGGAAGGATGGAGGGGCACCAGGGGGGCTCAGTCAGTTAAGCATCTGACTCTGGTCTCAGCTCAGGTTGCGATCTCGCGGTTTGTAGGTTAGGGCCCTGTGTGGAACTCAGCACTGATGCGTGGGCCCTGCTTGGGATTCCGTCTCCCTCTCTCTCTGCCCTCCCTTGCTTGCTCACTCTCTCTCTCTCTTTCAAAATAAGTAAAAATAAAACTTTAAAAAAAAAAAGGAAGGAAGGATTGAAAAACACAACCACTTACAATTAATTAACTTTGAAGGACACATGTCCTTGCAATTAAAATGAGGTCTGTTGGAAACAGGGCTAAACATGAGTATAGTTGGGATGGTTCTTTAAAAAAAAAAATTAATGTTTCTTAGTTTTGATAGAAAAAGAGAGAGAGAGAGATCAATCACTAGCTGGGGAGGGACAGAGAGAGAGAGGGAGACACAGAATCTGAAGCAGCTCTAAACTGTCAGCACAGAGCCCGATGGGGTGCTCGAACTCACAGACCATGAGATCGTGACCTGAGCTGAAGTCGGTGGCTTAACCAACTGAGCCACCAGGCACCCCTATGCCTTGGTTCTTGGGTCTGGGCACCAAGGAGTAGTGGCGTCTGTAAGACCATAATAAAGTGGTAGTGGTCAGAAGAAAAGAGAGCCAAAGCTGAGTCTATACCAGGTTAGTAGGAAAGCCCATAAAGTTGGGCTGCAGCTTAGCTCAGTTTCCGCCAGCCAGCTATAACTCACTCTCTGAATTGTGCTTGTTTTTTGTTGTTCTTGAGTTTAAGTATAATCTTGATCGGTGCTAACGTCTGGTCTCTGTATTCTGTGAGGCAGAAAAATGGATTTAATGTCCATGCTCTGAATGAAATAACGAAAAGAGGAGAGATGTACTCTCACAAGCAGCGTGGTAGTGATACCAGGGATTTAAATATATTATCTATGGTCCCTGCTGTCAGTGCATGGATTTAACGATGGAGCGGAGTTATTTTATCAGGAGTCAGATACCAGTGACTCAATGGAAGTGGACTGGGATTATGTGAGCTTGTTTTTTTTTCCCAGTGACGTGGTATTTGCTCAAGCTATTCAGATATGATCTTCAAGTTATGTATAATTGCAACTATGGGAGAATATCCAGTTTGACTCATATGAGGATGAAAGGTAATACTATACATTTTAAAGTAAAGATCACATACATATGTGACTCTGTATTTATAAATATACTTACAAATAATAAATATATGTATGTGCCTATATGCAAATATATCTATATGTAATGAATATATGCATGTGTGCACATGTACATGCATGCACACTCACATATATATGTGTGTATATATATGTGTATATATACATGTGTATGTGTATTGGTATATATACATGTGTATATGTATTGGTGTATATACATATACATATATATATATATATATATATATATATACACTCACACACCAATATTCATATGTTGAAAATCTAACTCCCCATACCTCAGAATATGACTATATTTGACAATAAAGCCTTTGAGGAGATAATTAACTTAAAATGAAGTCATTAGAATGGACCCTAATCCAAGATCACTGGTATCATAAAAAGAGATCAGAACGCAGAAACACAGAAAGGAATGACCATGTGGAGACAGAAAGAGAAGACTGCCATCTACAAGTGAAGGAGAGAGGACTAGGAAGAAATTCACTCCGTTTCACCTTCAGACTTACAGATTCTGTAACGGTGAGAAATAGATTGCTGCTGTGAAAGCCACCAGTCTGTGGCACTTTGTTATGGCAGCCTGAGCAAGTTAATACAATCAGCCTCAGCATAGATGCCTATGTATTTACACATGTGTGTATAAATGTATGTGTGCGCCTGTGTGTATTTCCGGATGAATTAAGGAAGAAGCAAAGGAATGACAGAGATTTTCTACATATGTGAAAAATGTACAGGTGAGATGTGACCACAATCTTTAAATAAAAATATATAGCAAGAAGACAAAGACACAAATAAACTAAACCAAAAAATTTCTATTTTAATATTGAGATGATCAATAGCATTCATAATTTTTCTCAATTTAATGGTCAATGTGAAAAGTAGACTTTATTGATATACCAATTTTTACCAAACAGTTTTTTCATCGCTTCTTTTACATCTTTGTTCCTTAAACTGTAGATGATGGGATTCAGCATGGGAATCACAATCGTGTAAAATGTTGAGACTATCATGTCATGGTCCAGAGCATAGCTGGAACTTGGTCTCACGTACGTGAGGAGGATGGTTCCATGATATATTGACACTCCAGTTAGGTGAGAGCCACATGTAGAAAAGACTTTCCGCCTCCCTGCAGCAGAATGAATCTTCAGAATGGCCAACAGAATGAAACCATAGGAGATCAGAACTATCAGGATAGTGACGATCTCAATGGAGCCCACAAGGTAGGAGAGCAGGAGCTGGTTTGTGTGAGTGTCAGAACAAGAAATGGTGAGGAGAGGAGGGATGTCACAAAAGACATGTCTAATTTCATTGGATGCGCAGAAGGACAGGCGGAATGTGGCCACGGTGTGTACACAAGCATGCAAAATGCCACCCACGTAGGAAGCAACGATGAGTGGCACATAGACTCTGGGTGACATGCTCACTGAGTACAGGAGAGGGTTGTAGATGGCGACATAGCGGTCATATGCCATTGCAGCCAAGAGAAAGCATTCTGTGGTCCCAAAAGTAACAAAGAGAAGCATCTGCGCTGCACATCCAACATAGGAAATGGCTTTATTCTCTGCGAGGAAATTGACCAACATTTTTGGGGTGACAACTGAAGAATAACAGGCATCCAGGAAAGACAATACGCTCAGAAAGTAGTACATGGGGTTGTGCAGCCGAGAATCCCCAATGACTAATATAACTAGTCCCAAATTTCCTACCAGAGTAAAAAGGTAGATTGCTAGAAATAGTAAAAAGAGGAAGATTTGCACCTCAAAATCATCTGTGAAACCCGTCAATATAAACGTAGTGAACTCAGTTACATTTTTCAACTTAATTGTGTATAAATCTAAATCCAATGTCAACCCTGGCATTTTAGTGTTTATTTGCAGGTTTTAAAGGCGATATTTTTGAAAATAAAATCCACTTTATGTATTCTCATGTTTGTTTCTTAGAAGGACACGTTGAAATCCTTGTCAGTGAAGGAAAAGGCAGTGATGAAGAAGTTGTGTCCCAGAGGATACATTAATCTGCGTAAATAAAGAAATTATTTTATTAAGTTGTTGGTTAAATTTTTCATGTTAAACAAATTATGCCAATTATTGGGTTAATTTCCAGTTGTTTTCTGTTAAATTTTCTCCCACCTTGCTTCATATTGCATCATCTGAAAATCTTCAAATATGAATGAATATAGAAATTTAAAAACCTGAAAATATTATAATAAAAATTACATACTTGTTACTAGTCCTAGATTTTGTAAAATGTGTGTGAAATTCCTTGTGTGTGTGTGTGTGTGTGTGCATGTGTGTGTGCGTCCAGTTGTTAAAATGGGACCAACTACATGTGTATCCCTGGGATGCATTTAAATGAGAAATACAGTGTGAAAATTATTTAAATTCAAAATATTCACAAATGAGTGCAATATAGGATGTTAGATTTAGATATTAGCCCTTGTCATACAGGGCAGCCCTCTCTGACCATCACAATACTCTATGGTGTCAGGCATCTTGGAAATTCATTGCTCTCATTGCATTGTACTTTGGTCATGTCAGAAAAATGATAGTATGTCTACTTACATCCCCCTGATGATTTTGTCCATAATAATTTTTTTCCTTATCTAGCTCATTTCATCTTAGGAGATAGAGATTAGATAGACAAAAATACAAACTCTCAATTTTAACAAAATAGACCAATCTGGAAGACTAATTTTTTCAATTCTTCACCTGTAATACAGTTAGAAAACATACACAGGGCACATCTATGAGAACAATGTCATAAATGCTAAGCTTGAGAAGGACAGCAATGATAGCTGCAACCACATGATATTAAGTGGCTACTGAGGGTTAAAAATTGTGTGCACATTATCTTATGTCATCTGCATAGCAACCTGCAAACTTAATAATTTAGCATCCTTTTATAGATGAGAAAACTGAGAAACAGCCTGACCTATAACCGGGCCGTAGTCATACCGATAGTTAGAAGCAAAGACAGGATTGAAGACCAGGTTTCTCTGTCCCACACTTGCAGCTGTGTCTAGCGGGAGCATGAAGAACACCATGAATTCCGTTTGGAGGCATCTTTGAGGTGGTCGAGTAGACACCATGAACAAAGCTCACCCTCCCGAGTTGAAAAAAAAAATATGGACAAGAAACTATCACTGAAATCAAATGGCAGACATGTCCAAGGACCATTGCAGGGGTTCAATCCCTTTATGAATTTTGTGATAGATGGAAGTGTGCAAATGGCAACTACTAGTGGGCAAAAGAACAGTATTGGAATGGTGGTATACGAGGAAATAGCATCATCATGTTAGAAGCTTTGGAACGAATATAAACAACGTGTGTGTTCATCAGAAGAAATCAAAATGGCTTCCACATGTCCCCTCTCCATAGCACCTGTCTTACTACAATATAAAAATCAGGTTATGTGCATTTTCATATTGAATATTTGGTTAAATAAACGTTTGTAATGATTAAAAAATAAGCTATGGGCAGTTGACTATGTTGCAATTCATTTTGATATGCCATAATTCTGGAAAGGTTGTCTTCTGGAAACAAAACAAAATAACATCCTCGTGTATTTGAATTCTTTTATAAAGCCATCAAGTTTAAGCAGACCATGACTTAAAAAAAAAGAAAATAAAACTGAAGTGGCTTCTTCAGCAAGCAGCTAACCAGTAAAACAAATTTAAAATTCATTTATGTGTTTGCATTAGAAAAACAAATTATGATCCTCAACTGGCATGTATCTGATGATTGGTTTATAGTTAATTTGCTCTCTATTTAATAATTTTCCTAAATTTGTAATACATCCCTTTATTTCAACTACCTTTATTCCAGCTGTTACATTCCATCAAGAAAGTGAAATAAAATGTCTAATTTCCAAATCTGTTGACCTAAACATGCAAGGAGTCTTTCCTATTATCCTTGTAATGTTCCCTGGAATTTCCTTGTTCAATTTTAATTTAATTCTCAGTTAACTAGAAATTTCCATCTCAGATTTAAATATTATAATGTGGAATCTAGTTTGAGATTCAAGGTTATGACTTCTGAAGAATTCTGTAAGTAATAAGAAACACTTTCCTCTTACCTGTGGAAATGAACTGCTCATTCAGTTAACATACTCTATGATCACTGATCATTTGGAGTTTTATAGCAGACTTTCAAGCTCTTCTTGATGTCCACAGGGATGCTCCAAGGAGAAAATGAGGTAATTATCTTCTGGGACGGAAAAGTCAGATAATTTAATGTGTTTCTTTCATAGTAAATGAGTGGCTCTGGAACCATGAGCTACATGATAAAAATGATCACATGAATACACTTTGGACTCTGGTATAAAATAACCCTCAGGGCAGAGCAATACATAGGGCTAGAAAACAATCTAATGCTACAGGACACAATCCTGGCTCAGATACTAAATAAATATACGCCATTGGGTTTATCACTTAAATTCTCTAAAACCCAGTTCTTTCTTCCTGAGAACATAACCTGTTTACTTGTCTCAAAATAAGGTATGACAAACTTCATAATCATTTAGTACAGATTACTATATTTACTTAACTTTTAAGGTGGCATGAAAAATACTTGAAGCTCACTGAGAGTTTAATAGGGAGAAAATATATGAATACATAAACAGGAAGTATTGAAAGCAGAGATGGGACACTATATAGATAAATTTAATATTCTATGTAATAAACAAAATATGAGAGATCTGGCAGAGATAAAGGTCAAACTTTTTGTGTCGGTCAGGGTCTTGTCTTGGAAATCTTGTATACTCATCTATAAACTAGTTCATGGCTATGTACTTAAATAAATTATTCAAAAATGTGTTTAAAATACATAGGTGCCTGAGCTCAACACCTGGGGAGACTAAATTAATAGATAGGGAATGTCGGTCATGGAATTTGAATTTAAGAACAAAAGAATGAAAGAAAGAAAGGGATAAAGAAGATACTGATCTATTAATTAAATGTAATTGCAAATTATCTATATATTCAATGCAACCCAAGTTAAAACCAAGAAAAGCATTTTTGTAGAAATTAACAAAGGAATTCCACAATTCTACAATATAGAATATTTCTATTGCCCATAATGTGGTTATTGTTACACAGTTGTGTGTGTGTATTCAAATTCATGTAACTGGCACATATAAATGGTAGATTTTCTGTATTTTATTAAAATGCAATAACTCTGTCCTTGAAAAAAACTAGCTATTACATAAATTAGTCTCTGTTTCATACTATGGCTATCTTTACATGGGAGAGAGCGACTGGAAGAATACAGGAGGTTCCCTGGGTTCTGGAAATGTTCTTTTTCTTGGGCTTGTTTATAAGGGTATGTTCAATTTAAAAATTCATCAAGCTATACACTTGAGATGTATGTACTTTTCTATGTGTACATGTTTTCAATAAAATTAAAAAGGAAACTAAATATTTTATTGTAACTTTTCCAAATAAATGTCATAAACCCTTATTTCTTAAAAATTCTATATCTCTCATTTTATTGATATACTCATTGAGATAGTTATAAATTTTTGTATGTCAATTTTATATTTGTATGAGTCACATTTCTATTGTTTTTTAAATTATATCTTAGTACTGTTAGATCTGTCAGTTTCTATCAAATTCTTAATTCTCTTAATTATTTACTTGAAACTGATTTTTCTTCATCTCTCTTTATCTTCTCTTTCTTAATTATGCTTTCAGTAGTGACCATCCACTCTTGTATTAAATTTCTATGTATTAAATTACTCTTGATTACTGAATTTTTGCCTTATTTCCATTTTCTGGTTTATTATTCTGAGTTCTTTGTAGCATATGTCCTCATCCTTCTGATATCTTGTATTCTCATTTCTGATACCTTTGATATTTTTGAGTCATCAGTCATTTAATTTTTTTTGTTTGTTTTATATTAAGATGTATTTGATGTGGTTCATTTGATTCCTTATGGCGTGGGTCGATGCTCTGATTTTGGTAACTTTTGAACATTATTTGGTTATTTTTACCCTTTTGCAATTTAAATGTAATTATAAAGAGTTCAATAATAATCCTTTGATTCATTCAATGTGTCAATAGGATGGGCATTTTGACTATCAGGAGGCGCGTGTGAAGTTGGAGATATATCAAGTAGCTTTTCCAGCTTTGTGTTCAAAGATGACTCATGTTTTTATGAAGGTCTTAAAATATTATTGTACAGCTACTTTAAGTGCCACAGCAGATATTGCCTTGTAAAGGATTACTCTACACTTTAGACTTGTGTATTGCTCTAGCAATCCTTTATAAGTCCTGCATTTTCCAGAAGACCCCTCTCTTGTTGAAACTTACTTTCCTAGTGTATTTGCCTTACTCAATTGATTCTCAGCTTTTCTTCTAAGTGAAGCCCTGTCTTTTCCAAAGCAAGTATGTACGGCATACTTCTGAGATCTATTCCAGTTTTTTATGGACCCTTTGTAACATGATTAAGCCTGTGTAAGAGTGGGGGACACCTAAAAAAATTAAAGAAAAATTAAAAAAAATAAAAATGTTAAATGTCTCTATTTTGGTCCCAGGGGTATGTGTGTGTATGAGTGAACTGCACGTGTATACGTGATAAACATCTGTTTGTCAACCAATCAATAGATATTTTTATTTAATTTGAATAAACACTACGTTCACATTTAGTAGTCACAAAATTACATGATTTACCAAGTCCCACAGAGCTTTAAACTTTTAATGTCTCCTCCACATTTCTATGGGAGTTTTTGGATTTTTCTTATTACCTTGAATAATGATCAATCTTCCAGCAAGCTTAGACGGCACACTTCTAAATGTATTCATCAAACCCATGTACTCCATGATTTGTACAGAGTAAAAGTGTAATACCTTTCATTGACTATAAATCCATCTGCTAGATTCTGCAGGAGATATATTGTAGTTTTACATCATTTTAGTTTACCATGTTTACTGACCTGTCACAATTAAAAAAAATGGCTTATATTGCCCAGATGAGGGAATTGATTCTCAGAGAAGTTAGTTCTAACCCAGTGTCAGAGCTATTATATTAAGAGCATGTCTCAGTTCTAAAGACTTTTTATCTAGTGTCTGTATATATCTTTAGGGCATTATTTTAAACCAGGGATCAAACAACTACTTATTTTCTATAATATTAACATACAGTACATTATTCCAGACTACTTACTTCTTTATTATTGAGTAAATCCTTGTATTGCTATTTTGAACCAGAAGATAATTGGACCTTATTCCCATTAGGGCATCTCCTCTGAGTTTTATCAACAGCTGAGTAAGTGGATATAAGCAATCTAAATGAACTACATTCATAAGGTACCTAAACCTGCCTTTGCTGTTCTGTAGGTAAGAGAAGTTTTCAGATAATTTGCAGAATATTTAGGAAATGAAACCTAAAACATCAAGGTCAAATATGTGATGAAATCCCTAATATTAAAGCTTTTACTTGTTGTCTATTGTACAGGTGAATAGAACACATTCTTCACAAACTGGACTTATGCAAATCTGTCTAAAAATTGGGTAACAACACTTCCTGGAATAAAACAAAAGAAATGGAAAATAATGAATTTGAATTTGTAAAAGCAATTAGAAATCTCCAAATACATCTATATTTTCATTTTCTTGATGTCAGAAGGCAGACCAGTTCAAAGTGAAACAAGATAAAATGTTTCAATCGAGGGCAAGGAAACATTTAACTCATTCAACTCTCTGGGCACTTATATTTTAATATAATAAGGCAAATAATATTTTATATTATATTTTATATTATATTTTAATATAGTAAGGCAAATAATAATTCCTTTCATTTCATTTTGCTGGCCACTTCAGATGACGACTTATTTCCTAGTGTTTCTCTTGTCTTGATGACTTAAAAATATTTAAATACATTTAAAAAAAACACATTTTGTTTTATTCCAATGGAGGTCCTGGGGAGGGAAGTCAATTGCAGAATGAAGCTATGGCATAATAAGAAGCAATGAAAAAAGGTGAAAAGTGGGTGCTCTCTGAAGGACACTTGAGACTGAATCTTGGCTGTGGCACTTGTTATCTGTGAGAGTTATTACAAAAGGGAAATAAAGTAATGTATGCAAAAGTCCATTCCTACACCTCAATAAATGTTAGTTCTCTGTTCTCTACTGCTTTGTGAATTTAGAGCTTCAGTAGTGAGCCCAAAATATTTGGAGTATTCTGCCTTCTATGAAAGTTATATTTTTGGAAGTGACTTTAAATTAATTATAAATGTTGATCATACATTATTAAATTCTTTAAGAATACAGTCTCTCTTCATAAGTCTGGGTCTGATATATGTACTAATATTGATTTAGTTATACTCACCTAACAGAAAGATAGTTTTATATAATATTTAAATTAAGTGTTAAATATTGTAATTTTTTATTATCTTATTTACCCCCCCCAAAAAAAAGAAAATTAAGCCCACTCTAATGTGACACATAGGATTATGGGGATCTGTGTGTGCATTTTTATTTTTTGTTTTTGTTGTTGTTATTAATGGATCATGCAATTCACAAAACTAGTCTCTAACCTAGACATAAATTGTGTGCAGAGGGAAAAACAGAATCATAATATAAATCACTGGATTTAATCTACTGGAAAAATGTTTAACTACATATTAGCAATCAGAAAAAAATGTGTTACATGTAGCTAAAGAATGAAATATCTAGTTCAAGGCTCTGGTCCGTTGGTTTTCAATGATGTAGCTGTAACATTGGTGTTGTGCTCATATATTTACTATTTAAAAAAAATAGTATATTGATGGCAAATTTAATTATATGAAAACCTTAAAATTATTAAAAATGGACGTATTTAAAGAAAATGGCTTGAAATATTTATTGTTTTACATGCTTAGTTATTCTGCCTGGTTGTACATTATTATATCCACTCTGTCACTTAGATTTACTGCTCTTTGAAAGAGGAGTTGAATCACTGTATCTTACACCTGAAACTAACATAACACAATATAACTATACTGAAAATGAAATAAAATAACTTAAAGAAAAAAAAAAGAAGAAGGGTTGCTTTGGAGAGAAAGCCTGGTATCACACATGACTTTTACTAATGGAGCTGAATGAAGAAAACATACCTCCAAATTCCAAATCTATGTAATTGTCCCTGTACCCAGTATATCATTAACCTGATGCCACGAGTTGTATTGGGGTTGAGCTTTTTCATGTGACTCTTTGCTGCATTAAAACATAGATTGGTTTCATCATATTTATGAAAGTCTGTTTTTTTTTTCTTTTCTGTTTTTACCTCATCTATATAAACTCTTATCTGAACCTCCCTTTGGTAAATATTCATGATATTTTTCCCCATGGCGTTTTTTTCCTTTTTAAAATTTTTTAAATGTTTATTTGTTTTTGAGAGAGAGGGAGACAGCGTGAGCACGGAGGGGCAGAGAGAGGAGGACAGAGGATCTGATGCAGGCTCTGCAATGACAGCAGAGAGCCTGATGAGGGGTTCCAACTTAGGAATCATGACATCATGATTTGAGCCAAAGTTGGAAGCTCAATGGGCTGACCCACCCAGGCACTCTTCCTTTTTTCTAACATAAGAAAAAACGTGTTCAGGTTTTCACAGTCAATTCATTAAGGTGTTTTTTGGTTTTTTTGTTTTTGTTTTTTGCGGGGAGGGGAGCCATCCTCCTACTTCTTTTTTAAATGTTCATTTATATTTGAGAGATAGAGAGAATGCCGGTAGGGGAGGGGCAGAGAGAGAGGGAGACACACAATCCAAAGCAGGTTCTAGTCCCCAAGCTGTCAGCACAGAGCCTGACACGGGGCTGGAACCCATGAACTGTAAGATCATAACCTAAGCCAAAGTTAGAGGCTTAACCGACTGAGCCACCCTAGTGCGCCAAGGTTGTTTTTTTTGTTGTTGTTGTTGTTTTTTTGTTTTGTTTTGTTTTTTGTTTTTTTAATGAAATGATATATTTAAAAGCATTTCATTATGTTAAAGAAGCTCAAAAATATTCAGTTAATTAGGATAAGTGGTTTGTTTAAGCGTCTTAATTTGTTTTGTTGTAACTTTTATTTCCAATACATAGGATTCACCTTAAATTTGCTTTTTTTTTTTTGATGTCTCAGATGAGTTTTTCTGGTTTTCTCTGCATTTAATCTTTCCAATAATCTATGAAAATGTTTTCTGCTGATATTGACAATTCTAAGTGATACTGACTTTACTGTTCCTAGAAGGTTGCTGAGATTCACTTTCCTCTTTTTCTATCACGATTTGTAATCAAATGGCTCTCTCTCTTACTGATGGTACCCATGTCAATGTATTGAAACTAAGGCTCGACTTGCATTATGAATTTAAATAATTAACCGAATATTGTCTGCCACAGATTATGTGCCCTCAGGACTGATTCACATGTCATATGGGTGAATATCTAAAAAAAATTTTAAGTGTAATAATTTGAATAAAACCTATCCTCCAACTATTGTTATATTATGGGCAAAGAATGGAACTTTGAATTCAGGTTCAGCTCATACTTTGACTCCTGGTTTGATTAACCATGACACTATGCCTCAAAAGTTTTTTTCTACATCTTCTATCTTTCATTTATTGCTACTATTTCTTCTTTTAAATATTAAGTGTAATGTCTAAGTGCAAAGATTTTTTGTTACATTTTTAATTACTGATTTTCTGAATGTATTTGTTACTTTTATATAATAATTACCTAGTTATTCATTCACTGAATCCCAAATCAACATTATATAATCAAGTGTAATATACTGAAAGAAAAAAAAAACAGATTTCCTATTTTTTATTATAATTCTTTCATTTTCAACATAAAATTCTGAAAGAATAGAAAAACATACATTATCAATAATGTAGACCTCCAAAACCCACACAAATGACCAAATATTTATCTTCCAAAGAATAATATGTATTTCAAAAACACATTGAATGAAACATATGTTGTCATAGAATTTTATATCCAATTATAGTCCATATTCTTGAAAACAGTCTTGGTTTGTTCTGTTCAAAATAACTTAATGGAGTTAGAAAGCTTTTAGATTTAAACATCTAAAATATTACTATCCAATTGACTGTTAATCTGTCAAACTAACCTAATTTAGTATATTCTCTATTTTAAATTAATTTGAATATTTAATGTAATTAACACATTTTCTTCAATATTCGTTCCAATGTTTTGAGATAAATATTAATGTCATAATGCTATAGGTGAGTACATTATAGCAAATAATTTTACACACTTGCTGAAACGTTTAGAATTCTGATGTGAACTCCAGTGTTGTGTTCATTGATATACTATCTTCCGTTTTTATGTTATAAGAAAAACATACATAGCAGTGCACTGTGCTTTAATAGGAAAACAGCTAATAGAAATCAGTTGTAAATCACCCATTTGGCCTCAGTTTTAGAAATGACCTAAGTTGAGCCAGTGAGTAAAATCTCCAATCTTCCATTTAATTCTACAGTGAGTGCATTCAACCTTTGATCCACCATCGTGTCACTGTCTCCTCATCAACTACTGGGATATTATTCATTGCCAAGAAATAAATATGAGGACAGAGTTCACTTTCCATGAGTCATACGAATGGCCACTTTTATCATATTAATATGAATTACAATTATATTAATATCTTCAAGTTTGTTCCATGAGGTTTCGACATGAAGAATCACACGGAGGTCACCATATTTGTACTGAAGGGCTTCACAGATAAGCTTGAGCTGCAGACAATCTTATTCTTCCTGTTTCTAACAATCTACCTCTTTACTATGATGGGGAATTTGGTTTTAGTTTCATTGGTCATTGGGGATTCCCGGCTCCACAATCCCATGTACTATTTTCTAAGTGTGTTATCATCTGTGGATGCTTGTTTTTCCTCAGTTATTACTCCAAATATGTTAGTAGATTTCATGTCAAAAAATAAAATCATTTCATTCCTTGGATGTGCAACACAGATGTTTCTGGCTGTTACCTTTGGGACCACAGAATGCTTTCTCTTGGCTGCAATGGCATATGACCGCTATGTCGCCATCTACAACCCTCTCCTGTACTCAGTGAGCATGTCACCCAGAGTCTATGTGCCACTCATCGTTGCTTCCTACGTGGGTGGCATTTTGCATGCTTCCATACACACAGTGGCCACATTCAGCCTGTCCTTCTGCGCATCCAACGAAATTAGACATGTCTTTTGTGACATCCCTCCTCTCCTCGCCATTTCTTGCTCTGACACTCACACAAACCAGCTCCTGCTCTCCTACCTTGTGGGCTCCATTGAGATCGTCACTATCCTGATAGTTCTGATCTCCTATGGTTTCATTCTGTTGGCCATTCTGAAGATTCATTCTGCTGCAGGGAGGCGGAAAGTCTTTTCTACATGTGGCTCTCACCTAACTGGAGTGTCAACATATCATGGAACCATCCTCTTCATGTACGTGAGACCAAGTTCCAGCTATGCTCTGGACCATGACATGATAGTGTCAATGTTTTACAGCATTGTGATTCCCATGCTGAATCCCATCATCTACAGTTTAAGGAACAAAGATGTAAAAGAAGCAATGAAAAGAGTGTTTCAAAAAAATTGGTTTATCAATTAATTGTATTGTTCCTATTAAATTTACATTAAATTTCACATTAAATTTAAAAAATTAAGAATGACATATATTGTCTCCAGTTGAAGAAGTTAACAATAAGAAATATTTTGTTTGTTTTTAGTGTCTTTCTCTTCTTGGACATTTTCAATAAAGATCATAAATAAAGGCTATATATGTTCTCATTTATCATCTAGTATATGGTACCAGGTCTCCCAGAGCCAGGATTCACAGGTCCAGGAATCCAAAGGTTGAAATGGGAGTGGTACCACTCACTACTATCCTTAGTGACCCCCCCCTACAATTTTGCTTCTATACCTATCACCTTACAGTTCCAGGATCAAACATTGAAAGACGCAATGAAAAGCAATTTCAAAAGAAATTAGTTCATAAAAAAGGATATTTTTACCATTTTTAACGCTTATTTGTTTATTATCTTTTTTTTTTTTTTTTGAGAGAGAGAGACAGAGCTTGAGCTGAGGAGGGGCAGAGAGAGAGAGAGGGAGACACAGAATCCGAAGCAGGCTCCAGGCTCTGAGCTGTCAGCACAGAGCCCGACGTGGGGCTCAAACCCAGGAACTGTGAGATCATGACTTAAGCTGAAGTCTCTTAACTGACTGAGCCACCCAGGTGCCCCAAGGACACTTTTTCCATTAAGCAAAACTGAAAAGTATGTTGGATGTCTGTCCCTGCTTTTAAGCACATTGTGACATGGAATGGAAGAATACACTAAGTTTTTCACTTTGCCAACTGCATTATCTGGCTTCCAGCCCGTAATTTCGGAAGTAGTATAAATCTTCTTTAAGTCATTGGCAGAAATAAAAAGGAATACATTTAAAATGGTTTCCACTAGATTTCAAAATTTATTCCATTTATTGAAACATGTAGAATGTTCAGCTTTTGAGCGTGGATGATTAATAAGATGAAGACAGAATAAAAAGTCAAGGAAAAGAGAGGGGAGAGAGGGAGGAAGAAAGGAAGAAAGGAGATCAGTGTTGTCAGTTATATCTATGCTGATTCTGAAATTTCATTATATATTCAAGGTGCAGAACTGGAATGCCAGGTAAATATTGCACTATACATGTGGCATTATCTAGAAAGGAGATATTTGAAATTACCCCACTGGATGGGACTTAAAAGGGTATATAAATAGGTGAAGGGGATTAAGAGAACACTTATCTTGATGAACGCTGAGTACTAAATGGAATTGTTGAATCGTTATACCCTATACCTGAAACTAACATAACGCTGTATCGTAACTACACTGGAATTAAAATTTTAAATAAATAAATAAATAAATAAATAAATTTCCACTTCCACTTGGGTTTAGAAAGCTGCAAATAATGTTTTTAAAAATCCAGCCAATCTACACAATTATAACTTTTCATGAGTCTATCAGAAAGCAGAATTTGCAAACATCCAAGTAAATCTGAATTGAAAGGGGAGACAAGTTCCTCCAGGAGGAGATGAGACACATGAACTGTTTCACCTTTGTAAAAGGTGGGAGAAAGATATAACCTCCAGGCAAGAAGGTAGGAAGAAAGTAACTAAATTAGGGGCCTAGGTGGGCCTAGGGGGCCTAGGTGGCTCAGTCAGTTAAGCGTCTGACTTTGGCTCAGGTCATGATCTCACAGTTTGTGAGTTCGAGCCCTGCGTCGGGCTCTGTGCTGACAGCTCGGAGTCTGGAGCCTGCTTTGGATTCTGTGTCTCTCTCTCTCTGTTCCTCCCCCACTCATGCTCTGTCTCTCTCTGTCTCTCAAAAATAAATAAAAATGTTATTTTTTTAAATATATGTATGTATATGTGTACATGAAAGCCAGGTTTGGGCGATTAGGAAAAGCAGAGGAGCCTAGAAAGAGAAGTTTTGGCTTCACTGTAGTTTTCTCTGCAGCCTCCAGCCAAAAATAGTAAGAATAGGTCATAAGAATCGTAACAAATCAACTTTTTAAAAGCAGGTGTTGCTGGGGGTCTTGACTAAACATTGAAATTACTAGGTCGAAAGATCTAGTAGAGACAGTAACATTAGATAAGTGAGTATGTATTTCATCAGATGGATGGAAACCATGAAGAAGTGTCCAGTGAAACTCTAGAAATAAACACACACCTACACACTCACAGTACCAGAGACAAATAATTCCTTCAACAGGTTCCTCAGTATATCAAAGAGGTTGAGAAACAGGAAGAAAACTGGAAGATAAACTACAGGAATTAAGCCAACAGAATGAAAGCTATAGAAAAAGTGAGAATAAAAGTATCTAATAATCATGGCACAATGTCAAAGAGTCTAATATCCAGAACAAAATAGAGAAGGAATTAATCAGAAGAAATATTTAAAAAGATAATGGCCATGACTTTTCTAAAATTAAGGGAACATCGAACCATGGGTCCAAGGTCAGTGGACCCTAGACAGGAAAAATACAAACAGCAAACCAATCAACAAACAAAACACACCCAGACTCATTAGTCCCACTGATTAATAATGAAGATAAATAGATAATTATGACAGCATTCAGAGGAAAATGCATGTCACATACACAGTAAAAATTATATGAATTATAGAAGATGCCATCAGAAATGATTCATAACAGATATAATGAAGAAACATTTAAAGTAGTGAAAGATAATCACTGTCAATCAGAATGTAATACGCATGGAAATATTTTAAAAATCTTTAAAAGATAAAAAACAAAATAGAATCTTTCTGGAAATAAATATACACACACTGAAATAATTTATAGCCAGGAAACATGTTTCCACACTTTTCCGGACAATGGAAGCATGATAACAGAAGAAAATTTGTGTCTACACAAGGATATGAGTAATACCAAAAATGTTACAATGAAGATAAATTTAACACATATTGGACACTTAATTATAAGTGCTTTAAAGCATAAATGAGGTAAAACTATGCTGATGCATTATTGGCTTAAACCAGGCATAAAAGTAAAATATGTGACAACAAAAGAAAGAAAAAGAGAGAAGAATTGGGTCTTTACTGCTTTGGGTTTCTGACATTAAAAGTTGTATTTTATATTATTTTAGGTAAACTGTACTATACTAAACATGCATATTATAATTCCCATGGTCACCATTGTAAAGACAGAAGATACATATTACCCACATCAGGAGGGAAAGAAGGGGCACCACTTTGTCCCCAGAAATAGTAAAAGGGTAATGATAGAATAGTATAAACAACTCCATTAATAATTTTGAAAATTAAATGAAGCGTGCAGTTGCATAAAGATAGTCACTGCGGAAGAAACGGGTGACCTGAACAGTCCTATATGTATTAAATGAATTGAATAACTCCTTAAAAGTCTGTATGAACAAAAATAGGGGAATTGCTTTCCCATTGTGAAAATTGCCCCTTTCTCCCAGACCGCAATGTGCAGAGTGCTGGGTGAACCCTCTTCACTGATGCACAAGAGGACAGATCTGGGCGACACCAATTCAACAACATAGAAGAAACCCAGGTCCCAGGATGACCTGGTGAAAAAGAGCCATCCACAAACCTTAGCCAGCTAAACTCTGCAATGTTATAACCGAGGGTACTTGTTTTTGTCTTTGTTGGGACACTTGATTTCTGAATCCCTTCATTACACTACCATAGCCTGTGCCCTATTACAGGTTCTCTCTCCAGAACCATACCATCATCTGATAAATTGTTCTTTCTTTTCCAGAATCTCTCTTTTTGTAAGTAGGACTGTACCCGTTTGAGAAAATTTAGCTAGTATCGTCAAAATCACGCTGCCTTCCATCAGCAATTCTAGAGTGCCTGCAATATACACCTTTTAACAGCTCCTGGTATATTATTTAACGCTTGCTTTAATATAACAATGAATTCTATTTTTTCACCTCTGAGAAAAGTCTCTGAGCTCCAACGTGAGCTTGTTCTTTAACACGGAGTAGTTATGAACCAGTTAGTTAATCTCTTTGTGCTCTAGGTTTATTAGCTGCAAAATGCAGCCTTCAGATACAGCTGTTGAGGCCGTTCCCTAGGTGATGGGGGTATGACATTGAACAAACAAGTAAAAATCCTGTGCTCATAGAGCTTACAGGATGCAAGGGCAGAAGAGGAGGGATACAAGAAAGAAAAAGCATGAGCTAAATACATAAAATGTTAGTTGGAGAGAAAACATTATGGGAAGTAAATGGAGCATGAAAGAGGGCTAGGAACGGGTACAATTTTAAATCGGGTGGTAAGGGATATTCTTCAGAACAGAGTAAGGACCAAGTCATGCAGTTGTCGGAAGTGTCAGGGTGAAGAGGAGAAAAGAGAAAATTCCAGGCAGTATGAAGACTAATGTGTACAAGCAGAGTTAGGAGGGCATGTTATTGAAACAAAGTAAGCATGATGGACAGAACTCTAAGGAATGAGTTATTATATGTAAGGAGTGGGCACAAGATCATTTGGGACCAATAGGTGCTTGTAAAAGTTTTGGTTTTTATTCTTAGTGGGATGAGAAGTCTGGTAGGATTTGTGAAAGTGGGTATGATCCAATTTACTGGTTTAGAGTATCACCCTGGCTTTTACAGCAAGATCAGATGGGTAAGGCCAAAGTGAAAGGCTGCAGCAATAATTCTGAGACCAGGTCCCTTGGGCCAATGTGGTGACAGAGAATGTGCTGAGAGATAGACTCTAGATATATTCTGTATCTAGAGTCAACATAGTATGCAGCTGAACTAGGTGTGATTTTCTACAAAGAAAATTATAGGATTATTCTTACATCTCCACCTGAAGGGATAGAAGGATTGCTTTCAGTTATGTGAGATTAACATTTGGATATTGCTAGTACCTACCTAAAAGTTATCTTGTGAGGATATGTTATATCCTTTGAATATTGTCTGGCACATGATAAGTGCTCAACAAAATATGTTATTACCAACACTATCAATTACCTGGAAGCAGGCACAGCTTTTCATATTTTTGACATGCTCTTTTTTTCTAATGTCTTTTTAAGTTTATTCTGAGAGAGAGAGAGGCAGAGAGAGACAAGGTGGGGGGAAGGATGGAGAGAGAGAGAGAGAGAGAGAGAGAGAGAGAGAGAATCTCAAGCAGGTTCCACACTGACAGCGTGTGGCCCAATTCAGGGCTTGAACTTACAAACCCATGAGATCATGACCTGAGCTGAGATCAAGGGTCAGTCGCTTAATCAACTGAGCCACTCACACACCCCTCATATTTTTGATATACTCTATTCTACTCTTATTTCTTTAACATATTTGTATTAAATAGCATTTTGGCATGGCACCAAAAGCAAAAATAGTATGTCTTAAATTATGTCTAGACCACATTTTACATAAAATATGATATGCACTTACGTAACAGGGAATTTTATAGGGCAAACACAGTCTAAATCTTGCATATTGTGCATAGATTATAGTTACATGTATGTAATACATAATGCTTTCCAAATTATATTATAAAAAATTACAGTAGTCCTAGTTTAATTATAAATTTAATTTAATTTAATTAGCATGTGTTCAACCTAAGTGCTGTCTACACAGTCACAGAATCTATTGGCCATCTTTGCCAATTCAAGCCAGCAGAGTGCATTTCCTAATCACAGAAGTAGACCTAAATGAAAACAAGGTGCAAAGATAGTTTATAAAAAAGATCAGAAAAATGAAAAGACCGGTAAATGTATTAAATGACATAGTGCATGTAAAAGATGAAAGAGCAGCCAAAAAGTATATTATTCAACAATAATATAGTATTTATCATACACTTGTTATCAACAAGTGTTTATCATACACTCGTTACCAATTGCAAACAAAAACAGGTAACAATAGCTCCAAAGAAAGAGTCTAGACCACGTGGATATCAAAGCAAAAACTAAGTCATAATAATTTTAAATGGCATGATATATGAGCAGGAAACTTGTAAAATAAATTAAGGGGACGAAAATAACGCGTATTTAGAAGGTTTGAATAGGTTTTTCAGTACTTTTGAATTAGTGAAAACAATTTTTAAAAATTTTTTAATGTTTATTTTTGAGAGAGAGATGGAGCACGAGCAGGGGAGGGGCAGAGAGAGAGGGAGACACAGAATCCGAAGCAGGCTCCGGTTGTTAACCGAGAGGGACACGGGATTGGAACTCACGAGCCGTAAGATCATGACTTGAGCTGAAGTCAGACGTTCAACCGACTAAGCCACCAGGCGCTCTGAATTAGTGAAAAAATTTTTAACTTTTAACTTCTAAAAGAAAGTTTACACTTTTGCACTTTATTTTGAACACTTAAAAAAAGCATGTAGGAAAAATAATGAATTATAGTTATACAAAAAATGTGATACATTTCAAAAAGTGAAAATGTTATAAAATTATTGCTTGAATGAAAACTATCTAGTTACAAAAGTTTAAACAAAAGAAACAGATACTTGGAAAGTGGAAAAATACATTCTTAACATTTACATAGCAGAGAAAACTAAAATTGTAATTCAGATTATGGAGAGAGAAAATGTAAAAATAAAGGAAATTTCAGCAGTATGACTACAGTTTACGGGCTGCCACAAATTCTGAATTCATTGTCATTTCTTGGCTTTACAGCTTGTCTCTGTTAAAAAATTAAAACAAACGAGTCGAACACTTAATTCAACATTTATTTTTAGTGACCATAGCAAATCTATAAAAATGAGGAGAAAAGCAATGAGTTTTGAGAAAACACACAAAGCTTCAACAAAGCAGCTGTCTATTGAAGCTTATTAAATGTCACAGAAAGGTAAGGTTTTTAAATGTTTAGCAGGTAGCCACCAAAGAGATGTCACTGCATACAGATTTTTAAGTTGATACATTTACATTTCCGATCCAAAGCACTGCAACATGAGACTCTTAATTTTTTCCCAAATATTCAGAACACGTTCATCTCAGATTTCAATGACAAAGGAATTATCAAAAGTTAAACTTTCAAGTGTCTACAGAAAGTGTAGAAAAACACATGGAAAATGACAGAAATTTTGCTTATGTATGTAATATACGCACATGCATACATAACTATAGATCCAGAAGAACACACACAAAACTGTTAAAGACTGTTAAGGTATTTCTATTTCCTTCCTCTTTTCCGTGGTTTCCAAGCATTCTCCAATGTTAACATAAACCATTTTAAATCCAAAACTGTGAAATGCTGAGCTTTTCCTTAGTTGTTTGTCAGTTAAGTTGGCAAAAAGTAATTTATAAAACACGAGTGAATATTCTTTAAGAAAAAGCCATTGTGCATTGAAAATATTGCAGGAATGTAAGCCTTCTAATGATAATGGCCCACATTTATTAGGACTGCCTTGAATGCTTCACATCTATTATCTGATCTAATCTTTATAATTAACTAGATAGCCCTGGAATTATTATTTATCTTACGCAGTTGAGAAAACTGAGGCTTAGATTTTCAGTGATCCATTGAGGGTTATACAGCTAAAAGGGTAGCGTAGAATCCAAATACTTGAATGTTTGGGTTCACAGCAAGTTCTCATAATCACTCTGCTAATTTTTTCTCTATATAATAAACAAAATGATTTCTGAAACTGGTATCATGCCAAAAATGGAGTTCTTTTCCATAATAAAGATCTCTGAAGAACTCTATTCATGGGAATTTGTTTGATTGAGTTTAAAAGATGACAACTATATTGTCTCATTTTGCACATCAGTTGCCCTTAAAACACATGCATTTACCGTAATGTTTATAGAAGCACTATCAACAATAGCCAAATTATGGAAAAAGTCCACATGTCCATCAGCTGATGAATGGATAAAGAAGATGTGGTATATATACACAATGGAATGCTACTTGGTGATGAAAAAGAATAAAATCTTGCCATTTGCAACAACGTGGATGGAACTGGAAGTTATTATGCCAAGTGAAATAAGTCAATCAGAGAAAGACAGATATCATAAGATATGATTCATATGTGGAACTTGAGAAACTTAACAGAAGACCACAGGGAAAGGGAAGGAAAAATAAGATACAAACAGAGAGAGAGACAAACCTTAAGAGACTTTTAAATACAGAGAATAAACTGAGTATTGATGGCAGTGGGGGGTGGGAAAAATGGATGATGGGCATTGAGAAGGGCACTTGTTCTGATAAGCACTAGGTGTTGTATATAAGTGATGAATCCTGGGAATCTATTCCTGAAGCCAAGACTACACTGTATGTTTGTTAACTGACAATAAATAAAAATAAATAAAAACATTCAACACTGAAAAAAAAAAACATGCGGTTAGACCATAGATTTAAAACATATTTCATGGTTTTCAATTACAACATGGAATTTCTAAAGACATCTTCCTGGAAATGTCTGAGATCATATTTGGTCAAGTAAAGAATGGTTCAATGGAAGTACAAACAAATTAAAGTTTTTGGAGAGAGACAAAAGAAATACGCTATATGGAAGAAGAAGAGCAATGAACTGAAAAGTTGAGCATCACCTATTTCAACTGCCCAGAGCCCTCGCCCTTCCGCATGACTCTAAGGAGAGCATTTTTCACTTCTTTGTTCCTGAGACTATAAATGAGTGGATTCAGCATGGGGATCACAATAGTATAAAAAACAGAAGCCACTTGATCCTTTCCCAAGGAATAAGACTTACTTGGCTTTAAATAAGTAAAAATCATAGTGCCATAAAAGATGGCGACTCCCAGGAGATGAGAGGCACAAGTAGAGAAGGCTTTTTTCTTTCCTGAAGTGGAAGTAATTTTCAGGATAGTAGACAGAATGGACACATAGGACACAGATATTGTGATAAGAGACACCATTAGAGTGGAGCCAGCGACAATAAATATCATGATTTCAATGTCATGTGTGTCAGTGCAAGACAAGGCTAAAACTGGGGTTGTGTCACAGAAAAAGTGATGGATTACATTGGAGTTGCAGAAATGCAACCTGCTCATGCAAAGCCCATTGACAAAGGAGTCCACAAAGCCAATCATATAGGACCCAAAGATGAGGTGAGAGCAGAACCTTGCAGACATAACCACTGGGTAGTGCAGAGGATTGCAGATAGCAACATATCGATCATAGGCCATTGAGGAGAGAAGGAAACATTCAGTGGCGCCCAAGAAGACAAAAAAGGACATCTGGGTGAAGCAGCTCGTGTATGAAATATACTTGGTGGAAGTCAGTAAGTTCTGTAAGGTTTTAGGTGTGATGACAGTTGAGTAACTGAGGTCAAGAAATGACAGGTGACGGAGGAAAAAATACATGGGGGTGTGAAGCTGGAGATCCAGGTGGGTGATCAATATCATCCCCGCATTTCCCAGCAGAGTAACCAGGTATATCAGGAGAAACAGCATGAAAAGGACCAGCTGGATCTCTTCAGAATCTGTCAGCCCCATAAGGATGAAGTCAGGCACATGTGTGTTATTCTTTCTACCCATAGCTTTCAACTGCTTTGAACTGTGAAAAAAATCAAAGTTGACCCTTAACAGGAATGACTTCAAAAAGTGTGTTTATGTGAATGACATGGCATATTTACATTAGTGGGGTGTTTCTAGAAATTGATGGTAATGAGTGATTTATAAAATATGACTGAAAAAAATCTTAATTTGATTGCCAAATATAAAAATGGAAATAAATTCACCTTTGAATACAAGATAATGAAAGCTAACATGTTGAATAATTAAAATGAGCCCAGTCTGTTCTAAATGCTTCTTAATGTATTTAGTCCATGTGGCATATTGTACCCCAGGTGCTACTACTCTTAGCCACATTTTTATATGAGAAAAAGTTCAAGAAACTTATTCAGAGTCAGAGCTATTAAATGCTGCTCTGTGATTCTACAAGTTAGATTGACTCCAGAGAGCATGCTCATACTACTATATTCTTGTTTATAATTAATTTCAGCAAACCTGAAAAAAAGTTAGATAAATCATAAATGATGATATAAAAGCAATTTTAAAGCATCATTCAGTGTCCTTTTTTTTTCAATATTATTTAATACAAATAAATGACAAATTTCAAACTTAGAGGACTTTAGTTAAGTGTATTAAAATTGTAGACCCCATATTGGTTTTAGTTTCCAAAAGGTGTGTTTTCCTAATCTGAGCATTTAAAATAAAATTTTGAAAATATATTCATTACTCATAGACCCTGATTCCACTAACTCTATATTTCTGATTCCACAAATCCTGACATTATTTGGGGAAAGTCTAAATGACATGTGTATGCATACTGTTCTGATAATGTCCCCATTATATTTGATCCCAACTAAATTAAGACCTCTAATTTTGAGAGAATAATACTTACTGTGAACGAAAGTTGGAGGGGAAAAAACCTTTCTTCCAACACGATCCACCTAGAAGGTTGTCAACCTCAAGTTCTGCTCACAAATCAAATATGAAAAACATTTGAGCTGAAAATTTCTGTAATATAATATTTGTTTTCTTTAAGTTCTCTTTAAATTTTAGTGCATTCATTCTGAAATAAAAAATAATCAACCTGGAAATTTTGTTCAGGTCCTGGTCAAACAGGAAAATTATTTCTAAAAAGAATATCAGGAATCTATTCTGAACATAAGCAGAGCAGAATATGTCTTACCTGTCATCCTGATAATTCCAGGACACCTCATGTACTGGGGACTGAAGATAATGCAACATTTGGTCATCCCTGTGGACCAATTTCTAAGGAAGATTGCTTGGCATGTCTCCAAGGACAAAAGTTCAAGGACTAAATGTAGCTATGATAGGTTTGAGAAAATAGTTGTCTTTTTCCTTAGAAGTCACACAATGAAGAGTCTGATGGTGTGATTTTCTTTTGGGATGCTCTAAATTTTTGACTGGGATGGTGAAGAAGTTATTTCTATTTTTTCTTGTGTTCAAATACATCAATTTATATCAAAGTTTTACCATTTTATTTCTCCTATTTTATAAGGCTTACGGGCAAGGAAAAATAATTTTTCCTCTACCTTTCTAGATTCTTGGCTGAGACACCCCCTCCTCCCATAATAAAAGACATATTAACAAAAGAAAAACAAACAGAAGTGTAATAACTTGCATATTTATTGTATACATGGGAGATTGTAACCAGAAAGAGTTAGGTGGCCCCAGAAAAAGAGAGAGCTTTCTTAACATAAGAAAAATCATTTTAGGTCCTGGCCATCTTGTGATCTATGCCTGACCAGCACATCTTACCCCAAACATATTTTTGAGTTATTTTTGCAGGATTTAAGTCTCTTTGAGCCCTCAAACACTGGACCAGTTGGAGCCAAGGAATTGATGATACTGACTCTTGCCCGCCCACTCAACTTTGGTCAACTATGACTTTTGCCCCAATTCTATGCTGAATCCCCCATTGTGTCAGCCCCTTCATGAATATGCATGCACCCTTAGCTTAAAACTTCCCCAATTTTGTTGTCTGAGGAGACACTGTTTAGGGAAATATCCCCAGTGTTCTATTTTACTTGTTGCAAGTAAAATCCTTCCTTTCTACTCCTTGACATGGTTGTATCTTTTGGCTCCACACCCACCAAGAGGTGAACCTAGTTTCAGGTGACAAGATGACCAAGAAAACTAACTCCCCAAGTGGCCCAAGTCACCACCTTAAACACTATCTCCTGTTAAACACAAAAGATGGAAGCCAGTTGTAGGAAGTTACTAGGAAAATCACAGAAAAAAAAGGGCATGCTCCTTATTCAGATTTAAATTCATGCCTTCTCCATTCTTGGTAGTTTCTAGAGATTTAGTTCTCTTCTTCCTGGTACAAAGAGGGAGACATTTACATCAATGGAGATTTTCCTTATAAATGTAAATGTCTTTTACAAAACAGTGAGTTCTACTTGGTTTTCAGAGCTTCTGTTGTGTCTACTATTTCTTAAAAATCACCAGCACAAGAAAAACGCTTACGCCAAAGAGACATATTTTGGGAGTGGCAAATTCCACTTCCCTTCAGGTTCAATTAATTTTTTGTTTGTTTTTGCTTCTGCACCTAGTAATGACTTCTTGTTTTATTCACATTTTGCTATCTGTTTAATAATATAGGAAATTAATATTTGCATTATTAATCTGAGTGTTACTTCACTTTTAACTTATATGTAGTGATATTAATTATCCCCATTGTGGCCTATTATTAGATAAGGTAAAGTTATATTTTTTTTATTTCTTACTTGACTAATAATAATTCAATATTTTAAAAAGTCTGTGTTTTTAATTTGCAAGCTAAATGACACATTTTTTTCTTTTTTTAATATTAATTTAATTTTATTTTTTTAATGTTTATATATTTTTGAGAGAGACAGAGACAGAATGTGAGTGGGTTGGGGCAGAGAGAGAGGGAGGCACAGAATCTGAAGCAGGCTCCAGGCTCCGAGTGGTCAGCACAGAGCCTGACGCAAGGCTCAACCTCACGAGCTGTGAGATCATGACCTGAGCCGAAGTTGGATGCTCAACTGACTGAGCCACCCAGGTGACCCTCAAATATTAATTTTAAATTGTGTTGCATGCATGCAGAAAATGTGACCTCTTTTAAGTTAAATGTGTAAATTTATTGACATTTATGGATTAATTGCAATCAATTAGTATAAGCAACTCATATATGCCAGGAAAGAAAGGCTTATATGTTGATATGGAAGTCTGGCTTACCAACTATAGTATTTATAGATTGTAAATTCTCAGCAGGGGGAAACAAACAAAAATACGAAAATCAGTGATACAACATGTTAGGAGGTGAGAAGTGCCGTAAAAAAATAAAATGTAAGACAGCTTAAGTGACGGAGTAGGGGCATGAGGAAGCAATCAGACATAGAGTGGTCAAGGTAGACTTCAATGAAATGTTGGCATTTGAGCAAAGATTTGAAGGAAGGAAGAGTTAGTCATGTAGGTACTTGGACAAAAGTGTTTCAGACCATTGGGAACATCAGTTGATGGACCATGCAGTTGGAGGAATAGCAAATACTGTGTAGTAAGTATCATTCTATTGTGGGAGCAGAGGTGACCAGAGAAATAACAGTGAAGTACCTGGATGTCAATGGTGACAAAGGCGGTGAGGAAGAGCAAAGTGAAGAGAGCATGGAGACAGTTGGACTTACTATCTTCAAATAACCTTTATTCTCAGAGAAACCTTTAGTGATAGGGTCACACTGAAAGATGTGGAGACACACAAAAATATCTGGAGGAAGTGAGGGGCAGGCCAATGGAATAGTAGAAATAATGTTCTATACAATGATTTCCTTCTTCCTGAAGCCAGCGTCCATCTTGTCAGTTCAGATGGAAGGATGAACACCAGAGGTTCTATCAGCTCCAGGTATGGGGCCGGTCAAGGAACACTGAGCTCAACGGGTAAAGACGCTTGCTTATCATTCAAAGAAGCCTATATGTAGGACAAGTACTTAACCAGAATCACCCTAGGGATATAATCATGAGACATGCCTAATGAGCTCTCCAACATAAGGAGTAAAGATATATTTTCACATCCCAAGTCTCAGAGCATGCTAGCATGACCGCATGGGCCTCCGGTCAATGCATCCACCTTCCCAGGGACCACTGCCACAAATTTTACCCTTAAACATCCTCACTTTCAAGGTATCAGCGAGCTCAAGACTTTAGAGCATTAGCTCCCTGTTCTTCTGGGTGGTGCTACACCAATAAATAGCCTCTTTCTCCAGGCAAAGCCTCAGTGTCCATTTTTATTGGCTTGCTGTGCATGAGTTGGAGAAACTCTCCTTTGGTTTGGTTACATTCCTAATGTTTTACCTCACTTAATTTTGGCAAAAATTGTGTAAAGATATACTGGAGTTTGTATTTTGGGTTTTTTTTCCTCCAAATTTTTATTTAAATTCCAGGTAGTTGACACACAGTGTGCTATTGGTTTCTTGTGTAGAATTTAGTGATTCATCACTTACATACAACTCCCAATTCTCATTACAACAAGTGCCCCCCTTAATGCCCAACAACTATTTCCTCAACCCCCCACCCAACTCCCCTCTAGTAACCATCAGTTTGTTATCTATAGTTAAGAGTCTGTTTCTTGGTTTGCCTCTCTCTCTCTCTCTCTCCTTCTCTTTATTTTTTATCCCTGTGTTCATTTGTTTCATTTCTTAAATTCTACATGATTGGAATCATATACTATTTGTCTTTCTCTGACTAACTTATTTCACTTAGTCTAATACCCTCTAGCTCCATCCACGTTGTTGCAAATGTTAAGATTTCATTCTTTCTTGGGGCGCCTAATTGGCTGTGTGGGTTAAGCGACCAACTTTGACTCAGGTCATGATCTCACAGTTTGTGAGTCTAAACCCTGCATCGGGCTCTGTGCTGACAGCTCAGAGCCTGGAGCCTGCTTCAGATTCTGTGTCTCCCTGTCTCTCATCCCCACTCAGACTGTCTCTCTCAAAAATAAAAACATTAAAAAATAATAATACAAATATTTCATTCTTTCTTATGGCTGAATAATCTAGTGTGTGTGTGTGTGTGTGTGTGTGTGTGTGTGTGTGTGTGTGTATACGTGTGTATATACATATGTATACACCACATCTTCTTTATCCATTCCTCAGTTGATGAACATTTGGTCTCTTTCCATAATTTGACAATTGTCGATAAAGCTGCTATAAACACCAGAGAGTTTGTGTTTTGACTCACTTTTACAATTTTCGTCCTTTTAGAGGAATGTATTACACTGAATAAATGCAAAATAACTTATATTTTCTCATAACACCTATATTTTTAGTTTCCTTTCCTGAAATGATTTTTTCTTTTTTACTTGTTGCCTTTTAGTTATTTTTAGATAGTTTGATCTACCCATTATCTGCCCCATACTTTGAAAGACAGTTATCCAGTGCAAAGTCCTAAATTATTCTACACTTATTTCTCCCATTATCAAACAATATTCTGAAATGTATTTCTAATTTTTTTTAAATTATTTTAGAGAGAGAGAGAGAGCTTGAGCAAGGGAGAGGGGAGTAGGGAGAGGAAGAGAGAGAATCTTAAGCAAGCTCCACATTCAGTGCAGAGCCTAACACAGGGCTCAATCTCACAATCCTGAGATCATGGCCTGTGCCGAAATCAAGCGTAACCAACTGAACCATGCAGGTGCCTCTGAAATTTATTTTGGAATAAGCCTCTGATCTTTGTGTATGAGCACAAGTGTGAGTCTAACACTACCTGATATCAATAAGTCAATTTCATTCTATATGTTTTATTTTTATTGAGTAAATTGTTTCTTCAGGAGTTCCTGCAATACTTATTAAAATAAAACAAGTTAAGAAGAATAATCTTATGATTTTTTATCTTGATATAAAGGTATGTTAAAGGTTGTGACACAGAAGGCAAGCTCAAGGAACACAAATGGTCAACAGGAATATTATAAGGGCACCGTAAGTTTAACAGATCGGAAAAACAAAAACACTCTGCGTTTTCATATTGAAGCCCAGTGCATCATATATTTTAAATTGAATAGTTTTTAGCATATTTTTTAAAAGAAGATATCTGGCAAATTAAATATGCCCTGATAAGTTCTGGGACATGGTCCCAGATATGAGGGAGTGGATTATCTGGATTGGTCAAGGGCAAAAGTTTTGGGAGAGCCTGGCAGAAAAAAAGGACTGAAGAAACGACAAAGGCATGCATGACCTATTATGGAAAGATTTGTATTACAGGGTCCAAAGAGAAGGTACAGAAAGAGCAGCTAGAAGATAGACTAGTATAAGGGAAAGTATACCAGCAACAAATCTGAAGAACATATTGAAAAACAAAGATGGACATTTGGGCATAAGTGTGGGCAAATAAAATATACTACTACTTCTTATGCTGAGCAAGAAAAGTGTGTTATGTTTTTGCTCCTAGACCAAGAACAGCAAAAAATATTAATATAAGAGAGAAAGTAAATACATAGTTTTATTAATGCTAAATAAATGTTAAATCTTGAAATTACTTACTGCAGAATATACTTGCAATGCAAGAAAATAAAAATAATACATACAATTAGATCCAGGGTAAATGTAAGTCACGTGCGAAAGCCACACAATTATAAAAAAAATTGAACAGTGTACTTAGAATGCATGAATGAAAATCCTTGGTGGAAAGAGGGGGGGAAAAAGGAAATATAATCAGTTGAATAGTTTTCAAAGCTGCTGGTGAAAAACCTTCAGAGCAATCAATCTGAGTCAGACGCTGTGCTCAGAAGGAAGAAAAAACTCACATAGGCTTAATGAAAGAGAATGAATGATGAGCTAGACAAACAGTAGCCTCAAAAGGCCCATAAATTAAAGCATGGTAAGGGGGGCACCTGTTGGGATGAGCACCGGGTGTTGTATGGAACCCGATTTGACAACAAAATTCATATTAAAAAAATAAAAAATAAAGCATAGTGTGTCTCATAAGGTGTCACTTACCATAGTTTATAACGTAAGATGTTGCTTTATAAAATGAAGGTTGCAAGAGTCAGAGCCCAGTAATATAGATCAGAGAAGAAAATTAAAAATTGCAAAGCAAATACATATATGGGCACATACAGATCCCTTCAGCCTCTCCCAAGACTGAAAACTGGGATTCTTCATTTACTTTGTTTGTGATGTATGACCTATGAGAACCCCCTCCAACTTACGCCAATTATTTAAAATTATTTATACCAAGTATAATTCAGAGTGTATTTATTTACACATCCTAACTGTTGAAGGAAAAAAAACCCTTTGAAAAGAAGTATATCTGCTAGTTATTATGCCAGTTTTAATTTATAAATAAGCCATGTTTTTTGAAAGAATTCTAGAAATGGAACTTTCTACTAATGTTTTTGAATATCAATATGCACGTGACCATCTGACTTCTACCAAAGAAAGACACAAACAGGAGAAAAGCAGAATCTACCCCCTCTATGCATCCATCACTGTACAGGACACAGAAAGAAAAGAAGTATTTACTTACATGTTGTGCATATGATACGTTTCCTAAATGTGGAAAGCACAGATATGAATAAGTAAACTCTGCTCTGAAAGAGCTTACATTCTTGTTGGCCAGAAAGAAATATTATTAATCACACACATGTTCTTGTAAAACAGCTTCATCAAATTTATCTTCAGTCCCTTTGGGCATATATTTTATTTTTTATTTTTTTATTTCTTTTAAGTTTATTATTTGTTTTCAGAGAGAGAGAGAAAGCACAGGTGGGGGAGGGGCAGAGAGAATCTCAAGTAGGTTCTGCACTCTCAGGGCAAAGCCCAATGTGGGCCTGGGACCCAGGAACCCTGAGATCACGACTTTGAACTGAAGTCAGATGCTTAACCGACTAAGCCACGGAGACATCCCTCAATGTATATTTTAATTTTTTAGTGTTTACTTATTTTTGAGAGAGAGAGAGCATGGGTGGATGAGGGGAAGAGAGAGAGAGCGGGGTGGGGGGGGGCAGGGAGACAGAGGATCTGAGGTGGTCTCCACACTGACAGGAGTGAGCCCAATGCAAGGCTTGAACTCATGAACCTTGAGATCATGATCTGAGCTGACGTTGGACGCTCAACGGATTGAGCAACCCAGGCATCCTTCAACGTATTTTTTAAAAGTGGTTGCCAGCGATTTTGACTACTGCTCGGTGACTTATGCACAACAAAGGCAGTACTGAAGGACACGTCTTTCCAGTGGTCATTTGTAACAGTGCCTGAGGGAGTCCATTAAACGGAGTCCCTTTTCAAGGAAAAACAAAATAAAAGCCCAGTTTCTCCTTTTAATACCATAGACTTCACCGAGCATGTCTGCCTGATTTGGAAAAACAAGCATCGTTGTAATATACTTCCAAATGACTCAGGAATTGTGCTACAGCTGCTGCTTTATTTATCGACACACACAGGCATTTAAATGTTTACCAAATGTTTGAAGTTTGGGAGGCACATTATGGTTTTTTCGAAATAAAACTCTGCTGTGTTTGAGTTTAAGACCATACTCCGCCACATAGACATCACTTTTCTATGCCATCAAAGCTCACGTTTAACGATGTGGCAAAATGAATTCACATGATCAAGAGATTGCCTATATTACCCAGTGTCCATTGACATTGTATTTGCAACTCACTGTGTAGACAGTATATATAATCTATATGCTGAAACGAACTCCTCGTGCGCTGATTCAGTACTCTGCATAAACAAATAAAATAATATTTCGCCTCCCAAATTTCAAGACTCTAAGTTATGATTTAGTTTGCGTAAGCCTTTTGGGTTCATTTTCCAATTTTCCTGATTGTTGCGGTAATTGAATGCCTGAAACCACCCAGGTGAGTTTTAATTGTAACATGCACAAATTTGTCATGAAAAAAGTTTTCTATGCATGACTCTCAGGAGAGCATTTTTCACATCTCTGTTCCTCAGACTATAGATCAGTGGATTCAGCATCGGAATGACGATGGTATAGAATACGGACGCCACCTGTGCCTGGGTCAGGGATGATGTGTTATCAGGCTGCAAATACGTGAAAATCAGGGACCCATAGAAGATAGTGACGCCCATGAGGTGGGAAGCACAGGTGGAAAAGGCTTTCTGTCTGCCTGCTGCAGACTGGATCTTGAGAATGGCCGAGATGATGGCAACGTAAGTGACTGTGATGATGAGCAGAGAGCTAAGAAGGGTGGTCCCAGCTAAGACAAAGATCACCATTTCTGTGCTGAACGCATCCGCACAAGACAGGGCCAAAAGAGCTGTGGTATCACAGAAGAAATGATTGATGCTGGAATCACAGAATGCCAAGCTGCTTATCACACAGACGGATATCAGAGAATTCGTGAAGCCTATTGCATATGGCATGACTCCCAGCCCGTTGCACACTTTCCGGGACATAACCACTGAGTACAATAAGGGATTGCAGATTGCTACGTAGCGGTCATAGGCCATTGATCCCAAAAGAAAACACTCACTACACACCAAACCCACAAAAAAGTACATCTGAACAAAGCAGGCAACAAAAGAGATGGTTTTCTGTTTGGATTGGAAATTTACCAGCGCCTTGGGTGTTACAGTGGAAGAATAAAATATGTCAATAAATGCTAAGTTGCTAAGAAAAAAGTACATAGGTGTGCGAAGATGAGAGTCAATTCTGATTAACATGATCAGCCCAAGGTTCCCCAGAACAGTGAACAGATAAATAAAGAGGAACATTAAGAAAAGACTGACTTGTAGTTCCGGGTGATTTGCAAATCCAGAGAGGATGAAGAGAGTGATCTCAGTGAAATTGTTCCCAGTCATTTTTATCAACTCAGGCCTTTTACCTTACCTGCTGAAAAGCAGAAACAAAAGTCAGAAAAGAATTCAAGCTTAAAGACTTAGTACCCAGAGTTGACCTAGACTCCAATAATGAGAGGGTCAAAGATGGCAGAATGATTTTGGAAGAGATTCTTCCTGGAATATACTACCATCTACTCCAGTCTACCGTTGGGCCCCAAATCATACATTTTGCAACTTACCTACTGGAATCAATTATATGATGTTCTTAGAGAGTATAAAGGCTATTTAGGAAAGAAACTTCTATAATTTGTGAATTCAGTGATACCTTTGTGTGGCAGTTTTAATTTGTCAACACCTAACAGATACTTTAAAGGGTCATTTTAGGAGCTTAACAAGATCTTATATGAGCACATCTAATAGTTTCTTGTAGTCAATAAAGCTTTGCTAAATTTTTTAAAGAAAACATATATATATATATACATATACACACAGATATATAGATATATATACACACACATATATATTCGTGTATATATATATGAAAAATCCTGCTTACTTTACACGTTAATGATAAAATTCTTTACACCTTTTTTGTCACATACCCTTTCTATTGGTGAGTAAAGAAAGACCAAACATGAGAGTTAATCTATAACATAGCCAAATTGTTTTGTGTATGCGCTCAGCAAACATGTTTGCTCCTAAATAAAGCACATGGTTATCTGTGACATCAGGCAACAGACAATTCATTGCCAAAAACAGTAGTTTCCAAGTCAAAAATAGAAAGGCTAAAAATAGTAAAATAAATGTGATTTACAACCAAGTATTAAAACACAAGGTGATCTTACTAGAAATTAGAGAAGTTATTTGCCTAATTCAGGTGACATAAATATGATGGTTAATGCAAGTTTGTTTCAGATGTTTAACACTCCACCCGAGTGATCCAAAGGGACTTGATGTTGTATTAAGGAGCCTTGATCATTTAGTGTCTCCCACCCTTTGGAGGGTGCCTATTCATCACCAATCCATTTAACAAGCATTTAATCAATGAAGGCATTTTTTCTTGCCTTTCATTGCAGGCACTTTAGTTTTCTTCTTGTTTATTTATTTATTTTGAGAGAGAGAAATCGAGAAAGCAGGATAGAGGGGCAGAGGGAGAAAGAATCTCAAACATGCTCTGCACTGCCATTGCTGAGCCCGACGCAGGGCTCAACCCCACAAACTGAGATCATGACCTGAGATGAAATCAAGTCAGAAGCTCAACTGCCAGAGTCACCCAGGCACCCCTGGAGGCACTTTTCTTAAGGTTTACTGAAAGATGCAGTCATGTAAAAAGAGGAAGAGAAAGGTTTTCAGTGTGAAAAACACGTGCACACATTTTCAGAAAGAAGATAAGATTAGACTTAACCTGAGATTTAGTCATCCAAACGAAGCCTCTTTTGGTCATCTTCCTGTGATTTTGAGGTTTATTATCAGATGACAGGAACAGAAGACATCATTCAATATTCACCAAATTCACCATTAATTTTTGACATATATTTCCCTTATTTGCAGTTCTGGATCTCATGAATTGTTAATGCGACAGCTTTCATCTATTGCTGTGGTTTAGCACAGAGCTCTATTTCCTATCTAATGGAACTCTATTAATATTATGAAGTTGATGAAAAAAATTGCTGGTGTTGAGGAGAGTTCTGGGTAATGTGTCTATTATCTTTCATTGATAGAATGGAAATGACACCCAAGTTAACTACAATAACTATTTATTTTCATGTGCCTTGTTGAAAATTAATATCTACTGCTTTAGTTCAAAGCTAGATTCACATTCAGGATTCGTGGTGTTCTTCATGTATTTCTAATGCAGTCCCAGGACAAAGAATTGTCTTCGGAAATGTAGTGTGTTAACACTCTTCTTATAGCAACATTTCTTCCCAAATCTCAAACTCATATCATAAAGGAATTGATCAATTAGCATCTTTGATCTCTTGAGGTTTGCATTTTAATTGTACCCAAAGGCTTATTCTTAATTTGCCTGGGATACATTTCCAATGGAAATGTTCAGAAATACATACCCCTTCCTTTTGTGTATTTCACTTTAAATGGCAATGGATATACTGAAAAATATAATTGATATAGTTTTGAAAGTCATTTTTTATATTATTAGCATATATATAATATATACATAATATATAATATATACACGATACATGTTTATAGAATATAAATCATATATAATAATATATACATACAGAATATAGGAAAAATATATTCTATTCATATATTTTCTATATAAAATCTATTTTATTATAAAATATGCTCTAATCATATATTTTATCTACTCATATAAAATATATTGAGGGGTACCTGGGTGTCTCAGTTGGTTAAGCGGCTGACTTCAGCTCAGGTTATGATCTCATGGTTCGTGAGTTCGAGCCCCACCTTGGGCTCTATGCTGATAGCTCAGAACCTGGAGCCTGCTTTGGATTCTGTCTCCCTCTCTCTCTCTGTCCCTCCCCACTCACACTCTGTCTCTCTTTCTCAAAAAATAAATAAATAAACATTAAAAAATTGTTAAAAAATATATTGAAAAAATATTTTATATATAATAATATATTCATATGGAATATATAGTATGGTATCATGATATATGATGTTATATGATTATATGATATATAATATATAATTCATATGATGTGATAAAATATAATATATAATCATATGTTATATATCATGTCACATATATGATATTATAACAGTGCAATATATATGTATATGTAATACAACTATAATATAACGTATATATAATAAATATGTAAATATATGAAGATTTTCTAAAACACTGACCACCATGAAAATATATGAGATACATGATGTTAGAGAATATCAGATCACTGTTGCCTCTGCCTGGGCTTCTCAGACAACCCTCCCAGCAAGGAAAAGTGAGCTTTTCCTATCTACTGATTAAATGGTGTTATTATACATTGAAATTACATTACCGTGATGTCAACAAATCATGTATGTATGATTTTTAAGGTGTATTCATTTTTTCAGAGACAGAGACAGAGCACAAGCAGGGGAGGGGAGAGAGAGAGGGAGACACAGAATCCAAAGCAGGCTCTAGTCTCTGAGCTGTCAGCACAGAGCCCCTCGTAGGGCTAGAACTCATGGACTGCAAGATCATGACCAGAGCTGAAGTCAGCGCCTAACGGACTGAACCACCCAGGCGCCACTATGTACTCATTTTTAATGCAGGTACTCTGATTTTTTGCTAACTGTGCTCAATGATGCACACATGGAATCACTAAGAATGAAAATGCCATCTAGGAAAATAGACAAGAAACCTGAAGTAAAAACTCAAACTCTACTCCCAGTTTCAGGAATGGCTGATAGGAACTCAATTCACATCATTATTCCATTTGTTGTTTGTTTACTGTTTTAAAGCCATTTCCTAGGCCACACCCCTAAAACATTTCTGGGTTAGTAGGATCAGACCCACAAAGGTAAATTTTTCAAAATGCGTCAGGTCCGATGATGATTGACAAACATCAGGTTTGAAGGACCTCACAGACTCGTCTAAATTATTTTTCTACTGGAATTGTCATCTCTTTTTGGCTTATCTCTAAAAGGGGGTTAGAGGGCACCTGGGTGGCTGTCCGTTGAGCATCTGATTCTTGATTTCGGCTCAGGTCATGAGCTCATGGTGAGTGGGTTGCAGACTCCACTTGGGATTCTCTTTCCTCCTCCTCTCTCTGCCCCTCCTCTTCTCATGGTCTATCTCTCTCTCTCTCAAAAAATAAATGAATAAACTTAAAAAAATACACTAAAAAATAAAGGGAGTTAGTATTACAATGATTAAACAAGATAGATTCTGCATTGGAAAGGGGATAAATGCCTCTCTAATCTTGCTTTTCACACTAGAGATTTTTAAGAAGGAATAAAATCTACTATATATGTGCCATATCACTTACAGATGATCAGTAGACTCAGATATTTAGACAAAAGGAACAGAACAACATTTTTTATTTGCCCTGTTATGTATCTTGAAAAAAATAAAATGTTGAAAGTCTTGGATCGTATACCTGAAATCTCAAATTTCTATCCATTCTCTTATTTTTTCGACACCCATCTATTAAGAAGCTATTAAATGACAGATACGGACAGGACTTGTTTTCTTGCACTTTACCATGCGTCACCAATATTGCATTTGTTTTTTTTTTGTTTGTTTTGGGTTTTTTTTTTTGGTGGGGGGGGTTGCCTGCAGATTGAAGGTTTGTGGAGACTCATTGTCAGCAAGACTGTAGGTGTCGTTTTTCAAATATCTTTTACTCACTTTGTGTCTCTTTGTCACATTTTGGTAATTTTTGCAATATTTCAAACTTTTCCTCATTATTATGTTTGAATGGCCGTAATCTCATAATAAAGCTTTAATGCATGAGTACTTGCTTCTTATAAAATGAGCAAAGAAAATGTTTTCTTGAGATGGGATCTACTCCTAGTGAAAAAGCCATCAAGATTGTTGAAACGAAAAAAGACCTAAACTATCACATATGCTTAGTGGATAAAGCGGCAGGAGGCTTTGGGAGAAATGACTCCAATTTTAAGGAAGTTCTACCGTAGGTAAAATGATATTAAAAAGAATCACACGCTACGCAGAAATTGTTTGTTAAAGGAAGAATCAATTGATGTAGCAAACTTCATTGTCGTCTCATTTTAAGAAATTGCCTCAGCCATCCAACCTTCAGCAACCATCACCCTGGTCAGTCAGCAGCCATCAATACTGAGACAAGACCCTCCAAAAAAATTACGACTCACTGAAAGCTCAGATGATGGTTAACATTTTTAGCAGTAAAGCACGTTTTACTCTTAATAGACTACAGCATAATGCAAACATAACTTTCATAGGCACTGGGAAACCAAAAAATTCATTTGACCCACTTCATTGCAGTGGTCTGGAACTGAATGCACAAGGTCTCTGAGGTGTGAATGAAAAGTTTATTCATTTATTTTTTGAGAGAGAGAGAGAAAAGATCATGAGAAGAGGAGGGGCAGAGAGAGGAGGAAAGAGAATCTCAAGTGGACTCTGGGATGTCCGCTTTGTGTATGATTGTAAAGATAAGAAGGATACTGCTGTTGCTTTTCCATTACTTACAGTTAACTGCCTCTTTTGAGATTCAAAATTTGGCTCAGCTCTTTGGTAGTCTGATCTTTGGTGAGCCTAGAGGTGTAAGTATACTGGTTGCCAGTACATAACTGGCATAAGGGCTCTAGGTCACTATGGTGCAATCTAGAATATCATGCTGCCATTACTGTTACCTCTGTCTCGTCTCCTGAGATCTGTGACTGTCCCATTTTCTTTCCTTTTCTTTCACGACTGTGATATTTGTCAAGATTACTCATCAAGTATTTTGTACAATATCCCTGCATGTAAGTTTACATGATATTTTTCTCATGATGAAATTGAGGTAATTGGTTATGGGGAAAAGTGCCAGAGAGGTGATATGCATACCTTTTCATCTTCTCCAAGGATACATGATGTCACTGAGTGATATTACCAGTGATTTAAACTCGATCATTTACTTAACATAGTGTCTGCCTGTCTTTTTCACTATAAATTTAGGATTTTTCTTTGCAGTTTATGTATACTTGGGGAGGATAATTTAGGGTATGCAAATATTCCATTTATTCTTTTCAGCATCCATCAATATGTTGCCTCTACCTATTATTACTGTGGTGTTTTTGTGGCAAATTTCCATGTTACCCTTCTTTCAACTATTTTATTTTATTTCAGTTTTTTATTTTTATTTTTTTATGTTATGTTATTTTATTATTTTACTTTATTTTATTTATTTTGGTGGAAAAAATTTAGATTTAGATTTAGCCTGCTGAACTCAATTTAGATAAACCCAATTTTGTTGTCAACATCCAAAGTGTCATACTTGGGAGCCAGTGGAACACACGCTTTCTTCTTTCCATCCAGCCTAATCAGGGTGTTGACCTTGGCCATGTCAATGTGGTAAAACTTCTTCAAAGCCTGTTGGACTTGGTGCTTGTTGGCCTTGGCATCCACAATGAGCACAGGTGTGTTGTCTTCTATTTTCTTCACGGCTGACTCCATCTATAGTCAGGGGGAACTTAATGATGGCCTAGTGGTCAAGCTTGTTTCTCCTGGGGGTGCTTTTTAGAGGATATCTGGGCTGCTTTCAGTGCCTTGGATCCTGGAAAGGTACGTGACCTGCAGATCTTCTTTTTTGTGTGACTGTGGACACCTTTCAGTACCACTTTCTTGGCCTTCAAAGACTTTGCTTTGGCTGTGGCTTTTTGAGGGGCATGAGCTTCCTTCTTCAGCTTCAGCCATCTGCATGAAAGGGCCTTCAAACATATATATATATATATATATATATATATGTGTGTGTATATATATATATATATACACACACATATATATATATTTAATTTTTCTTAATGTTTGTTTATTTCTGAGAGAGAGGCAGAATGCAAGCAGGGGAGGGCAGAGAGAAAGAGGGAGACACAGAATCCAAAGCAGGTTCCAGGCTCTAAGCTGTCAGCACAGAGCCCGACTCAGGGCTCAAACCCACGAACCATGAGATCATGACCTCAGACGAAGTTGGCTCTCAACACACTGAGCCACGCAGGTGCCCAGATATTTTAACTGAAATGATTCTGTAAGGAAGAGTTGTTCTTTCTTCTTTATGTATTTATGTGGTTAGATAGTTGTACAAATATGTACTCGTAATTATTTTCCTTTGGGTTATCCAACACCACCATCATTTATTTTATTGCTCAAGTAGCTCTGCTAATGGAACCATTACTGAATTAGTTTCCGTGCACTTTGCTCTTTGGTCTTTGGTCATGCTCTTGTCTTTTTGTTTTGTTTTGTTTTGTTTTGTGTTTGTTTTTTCACCTCTTAAATCTGGCAGCACAGTATATTCCAGGCTCATCTTCTATTTTCCCAGACTCAGCTCTAGAAACAACTACTTCTCCAAGGATCCTTGCCATCTTTTATGGGAGGATGGTATTTGGAAACCTGAATCTGGACCACAGATTCTATTTTTGTGTGTGCACCCATGTTTTTCCCTTGAGAATATGTCACACATATTTTCAATGCTTTTAAATGTCCAAGTCTTTGTAATTATATCTTTTCAAAAGAAGACGGTGCTATAGTTGAAAACGTTTAGATTTGGGAGTCATAATTCTGAGTTTGTGTCTTGAAATACTATTTACTGCCTTTATGACCATGTGAAAATTTTGTAATGTCTTTAATCCTCAGCATCCATCATCTGCAAAGTGACAATAGTACAATGGTAGTACCTTCCTCATGGTTTTTGAAAATAAAACTACATATCATATATATATATATATATATATATATAAATATATATATATAGTGCAAGATGTTATGTTATAATACATATGTTATAATATTGAAGATAGACTAGGTATTCAATTGACATCTGTTTCATGTCTTTAATATAAATGAAATTTGCAATAATCTATTATATCTATACACCCATGTCTATTAAGCTGTTTCTTTCACCATTGGACATTTACATTCATCATGATTACTCTTTTAAAAAAAATAATAATTAAGAATGCACATTAATTTGTTTCCTTCAGTTAAATAACCTGAAGCATTACTACTTTCTGTGACCTATCACTGGGAGGCGTTCTAGAGTGGTCTGGAAAATTTTAATTTCCATGAGCTTTGTCCCTGATCATCAGTGTCATAATAACCTTGCCTCCATTAATCATTTACATCTCCTCAAGCTCCATATATAATAAAGCTCAGTAGCTTTATAAATCAGAAGTTATTTTATTAGGTATTTATTTAGTTACTATGCATCAAGAAAACTTCCTTATATTTTTGCTTACTATTTATATGCACACCACTTTATATGTTTTTGAGAACCTGACTCCTATAAATAGCTAATTTTTTTTTAAAAAAAAGTATACTAGATGGAAAAACTTCTAATTTAAAACTTATCTTTATTTACTCCTTAATATCAAACATGCCATTATCACACAGGTAAAAAAGAAAAACACTCTGAAATAATTAACACCCTGATTTATTAAACAAGTCACTATTGTGTACCTACTATGTAGTAATCACTATCCCAGAAATCCTGAAACTATCCCAAAAGTCCTTGAATAAGATGCAGTCTTTTCCTCACAGGATTAAACAGTTCAGAAGAGGAATCAGAAGTGAAAACAAAAGTTCACAATCCACTGTTACAATACAGTGCACAATGATAGAACAATGGAGGAAATAATCTAATTTTCTCAAGGATATTATCAAGAAAATCTTGGGAAATATGAGAATTCTTGCTCTTGGCCCTTGAGAATGATTAAAGAGAAGTATAAACAGTTCAGGGAATTTGGACTTCCTACTAAGATAAGAGAACATATGTGACATTAAGGAAAGAATTATGACCAACGTTGTTTCTGAGATAAGAATAGAAACACACTGAAGGTAAAGTGGCAATGGAAGTCAGAAGGCTATTTCAATAGTTAGGATTCGAGAACATAGGGCCTGAGACAGCAGTGCTGATGATTAATGAAGAAGAGAAAACTTGTTTTTTTTGTTTTTTTTTTTTTAACATTTATTTATTTTTGAGACAGGGAGAGACAGCATGAATGGGGGAGGGTCAGAGAGAGAGGGAGACACAGAATGTGAAACCGGCTCCAGGCTCTGAGCTGTCAGCACAGAGCCCGACGCGGGGCTCGAACTCACGGACCGCGAGATCGTGACCTGAGCCGAAGTCGGATGCTTAACCGACTGAGCCACCCAGGCGCCCCGAGAAAACTTGTTTTAAGGGTATTTGGGAACCAGAGTCAACAATACTTAATCCAATATGAGAGAACAGAACTGAAATTCAGACAGTCACTAATTACACAATGAGTAATGAGTCCAAATGCATTTATAGTATATAGTTGCATTTTCTTCTCTTCAGTACTTGGCTTTTTCACCAGAACAGATTACAATGGCCGATTCAATTAGAAATTTCTATGATTCTGAAAGAACATGGCACCAAAGAAAAGACCATTTTCAGCTCTTTGAAATTCATAAGTTATAAACTATTTAATATCCATCAGCAGAATTCCTCATTGTTCAAAATGACACTTGGAGGCCAATACACATACCATTAATCTGGACCTTAAAATCCTCCCTACAAATTCTCACCAAATTGTTGTCCTCTTTGGCTTGAATCTTCTAAGCAATCTTTATTCTCTTGCATCTCATCTGATCTCAGGATATCATATATTGCAAAGCCTCATTATGTTGAGTTGAAACGTATTTCCACACAGCTTCTAAGAAGTCAGGGTAGCATTAAAGATACATTTCTTTGATTTTCAAATGCATTTAGTTCAAATGTTTTTTTTTAATTCTTATAATTGTATTCCTTCAAACCCTGTAAGACATACCTAATCTCTTCTTTTTATGACATTTCTCCAATAATGAATAATGAGGCAATTATAATGTGTGTCCTCTTTTAATTTTTAATTCATCAGGATGATATGCTTTCCCCTACAAAAGCACTTAAACAAATTGGAACATTGAAATATGTGAGAGTCACACCTACATATATTAATTTAGGATTGTTTGACCACTGTGTATTAAAGTAGAACTTAACACTTTAATACCTTAATTTTACCATACAGTGTATCTATCTCTATATAGGCAGGGAAACAGATTTGTAGACATATTTAGATATATATATATATAGATAGATATAGATATAGATACAGATATAGATTAGATGTAGATATAGTTACATATTATCAGCATTGCACTAACAGAGGCTTTTTTTAGTTTTTAAATTTTATTTTTTTTCAATACATGAAGTTTATTGTCAAATTGGTTTCCATACAACACCCAGTGCTCATCCCAAAAGGTGCCCTCCTCAATACCCATCACCCACCCTCCCCTCCCTCCCACCCGCCATCAACCCTCAGTTTGTTCTCAGTTTTTAAGAGTCTCTTATGCTTTGGCTGTCTCCCACTCTAACCTCCTTTTTTTTTTTTCCTTCCCCTCCCCCATGGGTTTCTGTTAAGTTTCTCAGGATCCACCTAAGAGTGAAAACATATGGTATCTGTCTTTCTCTGTATGGCTTATTTCACTTAGCATAACACTCTCCAGTTCTATCCACGTTGCTACAAAGAGCCATATTTCATTCTTTCTCATTGCCACGTAGAACTCCATTGTGTATATAAACCACAATTTCTTTATCCATTCATCAGTTGATGGACATTTAGGCTCTTTCCATAATTTGGCTATTAACAAAGGCTTTTAATAACAACAAAATCAAACACACATCTTCAGACGGTTATACGTCTACAGAAATAAACTATATTCAATCACATGCATAAAAGGGTACTAAATTACTGGCTTAATTTTAAAAAGCATAAATATATTGCCAGAAACAAGATCATTGCAAAGTGCTGAAGTAGATGAGGCAAACTTCAGGGTAAACTTTGCTTAAGGTAGTTTACTGATTGTTCGAGGAACTATCTTTGTAGATAACTAAGGTCTCACTGGATATGAGAAGTTAATTTTTGTTGTTCTTTTATATATCAGCCTTAAACTATTAGGAAAATTCACTCTACCAATTTATAACTTTTGTAAGAAATATTTAAATACATCTGGGTTCTTTGTGGTTTCAATGGTATTCTTAAAACAGCCCCTCTCTCTGCAACTTTATAATATTTCAGAATACCAATATCCTTTATCCTATCCCTTCCATTTGATTTAATATGTTCCTGTTTATTGACTTTGGTTCAATGACCATATTTTCAAGTCCCTTTTTTTAGTAAAAAGAACAGAGGAAACTTAATGTCCTCATATTGCTTCTCATGAAATCAATCGATAATTTGGGGAAAGAAAAGCACGATCACTCATTGTATCTTCATTAATTTTCAGATTATTGGTTTTGACTTCCTATTTATGAGATTTTATTATGCAGAGCATTTATTATTTATTTCTATAAAGCTATAATAACTCAAATTTTAAATAAATATAATTGTATTGATGAAGGAATTAGGTTGCATACAAGTCTCTTGGAAAGTCATTTAGGATAGTATCAAAATAAATTTTTTCTATGAATTTTCCAAAGTAATTTATTGAGACGAATCCAATTACGAAAATAAAGATTTATACACAAACTTTTTCATTATGATCTCAATTTCTTTGTAAAACATATAAACTTTAAGCATATGACACCGGGAGATGGATATTTAGTAGGGCCAACATTGAATGAAATTTTAGTCTGTGATTGTGGGATATCCAGAAAACTGCTTGCCATTGCCTAAAATCTTCCTTCCTAGGTAATAGTTTTACAATTGGAAGTTTGATTTTTTAAGGTTTATTTGTTTATTTTTGAGAGAGAGAGTGAACAGGGGAGGGGCAGAGAGAGAGTGAGAGAGGGAGAATCCCAGCACTGACAGTGCAGAGCCCAGTGCAGGGTCCCAGCTCAGGAACCGCGAGATCATGACCTGAGCCAAAGTCAACAGTGTGACGCCTATCCAACTGAGCCACTCAGGCGTCCCTATTGGAAGTTTGTTTATAACAACAACAGTGATTGCTTATATTTTGGAAAATGAGTAGCTGTTATATTAAAATACATGACAATGGGATTATTCTGGAAAGAAATATGGGCCATATAGAAGCAGCAAAATAAAATTTGCTTTAACACATTATATTACATATTTACCTAAATTTGACTGTTCAGAAATAAGAAAAAAAAAACTCCATAGGTTAATAGGTTTTAGCAGGAAAAATTTACTGGTATGAGCTAAATATCATTCCATTTGATAAACATTCTCATAAACTCAAAACCATTGTTAGCTACATACTGCGAAAGTGCCGTTAACCAAAGTTATGCTTGCTTTCTTAGCAATTGTGGTTTTAACAATGATACCGGACAGTTTCTGATCCATGTCTGAGTAAGCAGAACAATAAACACTATATGCAATGAGGAACACATATAATACCAACAGTCATTTTGTTTAAAAAACTATCAGCATTTTCAAGTGGCTGTACTCTTTTGTGGAAGTTTCCTAGGGGCTGATTTTAAGTGAATCCAATGTACTCTGATATGACAGAATCCCTTTGTATTGCCATTTTGGTACTTCTTTTAAACAACTGGGAGAAATGGAATCACCATAAAAAAGAAGTCTGTGGAATTATTAATTTTTTTTGTCATTTTAACGTTTATTTACTTTTGAGAGAGAGAGAGAGACAGAGGCATAAGCGGGGGAGGGGCAGAGAGAGGGAGACCCAGAATCTGAAGCAGGCTCCAGGCTCTGAGGTGTCAGCACAGAGCCTGATGCAGGGCTCAAACTCACAGACTGTGAGATCATGACCTGAGCTAAAGTCGGACACCTAACCGACTGAGCCACCCAGGAGCCCCACCTGTGGAATTATTTTTTAAGGTAAATATTCAAACTGTAATGGTTCTAGGCAAAAATGGCGTACAAAATGCATATTGGAACTTCTATTTGTTTATGTAAAATGGGAGAAGGCCTGTGTACAAGTATATGGATATGTGTATACTTGATTTTTTTTAATTAGGGAGAAAGAGAGAGAGAGAAGAGAGGAGGAGAGGGTCTGAGGGAGAGAGAGAATCCTAAGCAGGCTCCACACTCAGCATGGAGGCCCGACACCGGGTTGACTCCCAGGAGCTGTGGTGAAATCAAGAGTGGGACTTTCAATGGACTAAGCCACCCTGGCACCATGTATGCTTGTGTGCTTGGATTCTACGTTTCAAATGTTCATCTTGAGCTTGGTGAGCTTTCAACTCCATTGGTGCTTTGTTGTCTCATCTGTAAAACAGGGCAGCTCCTCTAGGTCGTAAAGAATAAGGAAGTCTCCGGCATTCTTTGCAATGGATTTTAGTGAGTTAGTAGAGATTCAAAATAATAATTTGGGAGGGGCGTCTGGGTGGCTCAGTCGGTTAAGTGCCCAACTTTGGCTCAGGTCATGATCTTATAGCTGGTGAGTTAGAGCCCTGCGTCTGGCTCTGCTCTGACAGCTGGGAGCCTGGACCCTGCTTTGGATTCTGTGTCTCTGTCTCTCTCTGCCCCTCCCTGCTCATGCTCTCTCTTTCTCTCTCAATAATAAATTTAAAAAATACATTAAAATTTTAAAAAATAATAATTTGTGAATGTAAGGGATCCAAATTAAATAGTGACATAAACTTATTTTAAACTGGAGACATTTAGGATTCAATAGATGCACAAAGAGGCTTTTGCAGAACTTCCCTTATCTGATTTAAGGCAGGAATTTTGAGAGTGAGGCTGCCTATAACTGCTCTCTCCCAAGGGGGGGTGGTTCTGACAAGAAAGAAGACAGAGGAGACCACTTGCCCCTTGATAAACAATATCACAAAATTTATCTCTCATTTTTTCCCTCAAAAGCCATTTTATTCTTCCCATAGAAGTGTTTCCTCTGCTAAATTAAGTATATAAACCCCACCTCTAATTACTGAGCAAGGCACTTTTTTGTGTGTGCATCTTATATACATACGAGGAAACTTTATCTATTCACCTGATAGTCTGTTGCCTGTCAGTTTAGTTCACAGGTCCTCAAACAGTAAACCTAAGAGGACAGAGGAAATGTCTCCCTTACCAGACAGAATGTATTGCATATGTATATGTTCATATGTGCATAATACATGATACATATATAATATATGTCTGTGTGTTTCCAAAAGCCAATAATGAATATATACTTTGAAAACACCATTTTGTTTCCTCCAACAAGTCTCACAGGTATTAAACAATGCACCTGCCTATAGAATCAATAAACATTCCTTAAATGTCACTTCTTAAAAATTCATAGTCAGAGAGCAAATATTTTTCTCACAATAATTCTTTTCATTGCTTCGTTGGCCTCTGTGTTTCTCACACTGTATATCAGGAAATTTAGGATTGGCAGCAAAAGGGTGTAAAACATGGACAGGATTTTGGCTCTATCTGGTGCGTAGCTGGAACTGCTTCCCAGATAAGCAAATATCACTGTTCCGTAGAAGAGAGTCACTACTGTTAGGTGAGATACACACGTGGAGAACGCTTTATATCTGCTCCTTGTGGAGGGTGACTTCAGGACAGTGAGCAGGATTCCCACATAGGAACCAACCACCATCAGGAAGGTGGTCACCGATGTCATTCCAGAGAGGACGGTAAGTAAAATCTTGTTGTGTTGGGTGTCCGAACAGGACAGTTGAAAGAGCAGTGGGATGTCACAGAAGTAATGGTTGATGATGTTGGGCCCACAGAAAGACAGGCTGAGCAAGCCTCTCAGGTGGGTGAGTGAGCTGGCAGAACCTAGCAGGTAGCAGGCAGCCACCAAGTGGGTGCAGAACGTGGGGGTCATGAGGCCTTTGTAGTGAAGCGGGCGGCAAATGGCGACATAGCGGTCATAGGCCATGGCCGCCAGCAGGAAACATTCAGTGGTCAGGATCATGCTGACAAAGGAATACTGAAGGAGGCAACCGTGATAGGAGATGACTTTCTGTCCTGCTAGGTAATTCGCCAACATTTTAGGAATAAAGACTGACGAATAGCAGAAATCCAAGAAAGCCAGCTGGCAAAGGAAAAAGTATTTGGGGGAATGGAGCTGGGAACTAGCCCAGATTATTGCTATAATCCAAACATTGCCCACCACGGTGACAAAATAAATGGAGAGAAACAGCACAAAAAGGACAGTATTCAGTTCAGGGTTATCGGTCAGCCCAAGGAGGATGAATTCAGTTACCACACTGACATTTCTGTTGGCCATCTGTGTGTCTCCCCAGTGGGGGCCCTGGAGGGAACAAGAGGGCAATGATAACAACCCGAATATATGCATTCAATCTACTAGCATCTTTAGAAAACTGAATGGTCTTAGTTAACAATCACAGTCCACAGGAAATTCAGTTCTCACAACTGTGAAAAGTCAGCCTGATAAGAGACTTGGGTTGAATCGAAGTCCCATCAGGGACTTTGATGTAAACTGGCATTATGCATCATAAGAACCCTGGAGAAATTAAGCCCCCTTGCAAAGCCTCATGGGAATGTTGGTTTAACAGAAAGTTTAAGACATGGACCCTGGATAACAATATATTCCAGATTCTAGAACATAAGGCAAGGACCCCGTATTGTAAGAAAAACATCCCTTAAAAAAACAAACAAACAAAACAAAACAAAACAAACAACCCCTCAATATTAACAGATCAATTTCTGAGACATCTAACAAAATTATTGTCTATGATGTCTTTTTAACTTAGACAAGCAATACATGACACATGTTTCACAATAATATGCATATACTATTATATATATATATGATTAAATTTATAGACGGTCCATAAAAATGTAAAATGAGAAATTAGGGATGTCTAGCATAGAGAATTAAAAAAAATCAAACATCTTCTATCATAACATTATTTTTTGTTAAAACTCCCTTGTTGCAGGAAGTCATTCTTTGCTGTTCCAACAAATAACTTACCATTCTATTTTCTGATTTCCTAGAGCATTTATTATCCAATGGCTTGGATTAGTCCATATCAGATTTTTTTCATAAGATTGAATCAAGAAACTTTTCAATATGTTTTGATCCCTGCAGTCAACAGATTACAAGTCTAATTTCAAGGACCGTGAACATGTTTTTGGTTCATTAGGTCATAGGTTTTTATTGAGAAAAAGATTATTAGATTAATTTTATCTTGGGCTTCATCATATACACCAGAATACATGAAAAATAAGATTATAATAGCAGATATATTAGGGACATATTTGATTAAATCTTTTTAAAGGAAAGTTTTCTTTACTGCAGAATTTATAGGAATATATAGTCCACTATTATATCTGGGGAGTTTGGGGAGAAGTAAATATAAAGCATGCTTCACGTTAATTTGACAGCTGAATTTATTTTCACTGAACAGTAATGGATATGGTATTCCACAATCCAGGCTTTGAGAATATTTCCCTGGTGTTGAATAAAAAGTGAGAAAGACTTAAGTTTGGATCTCTACCCTTTTCCCAGTGTGACGTAAAGTTATTTAGTAACAATTCAAATGTTGCAAACCTTGGGACAAGATTGCTTTGATCATGTCTACTTTACTGAAATGCCAGACGTGAAAAAAAACGACTAGTTCTTTTTTGCCACAAAACCTGTGATTTCACTTCTCAGCCTTAGTTTCTAGCTTTACTACTGGTTTCTGTGAACCTTCCTCAGGAGGTAGTTGAAATAATTAAATAAGAAAATATGTTAAAACTGGCACACTCCCTAAATGTTTGCTGTAGAATCAAAGTGAAACAAATAGCTAGAACAGAAACTGGACTATTGACACACTGGACAAATGGCTTTTGAAGAAAATAATTTTTTGGATCTTTGCTTTTTTGTTGTTTGTTTCATTTTGTTTAAATAGCTTTCCTTCCATTGACTTTGCTTTTAATCGAACCAATTTGTTAATATGATGATGAGTTTCTTCTTATCTCACTGATTTCATGTTTGTTTATTTGATTTTCATTTAATTAGCAGTAATTTTCATCTGGACTGCCTTTCACACCACTTTTCTAATGCTATAAAGCATTGAATCTAAAAATTAGCTCTGGTTAAAGGGCCAAAAGTCACCACTCTCTTCCTCAGATCTAACACAATTCAACAGCTTGTAATAATCAAACTTAAATTTTAAAGAATGTCTTTAAATTCCCTTTTGTAATTTACATAGCTATATGTAATTCACATAGCTACACAGCTACCTGAGGAAATAGGGAATTAACCCACTAATTACTTCAGAGAGCCATTTGATGTGGCGATGGTCTCATTTTATCTCCCTTATCTCAATATTTGGAAGGGATTTGAAGCATGTGATTTTTCTTTGTCTTGCATTCATAGCATGTATCAAGAGTTGCTGTTTTTGAAAACCAGAGAGGCATTTATAAATCCTTTGTTAAAACACAGAAATGTAACACCTACCTGGTGTTGAGAGGAAGCTTAGCCCTTTCTTTTAGTTTCCTGACTTGCATTTATATTTGGCTCAGGGTCTTTGGAGAATGGAATCCCCAATGATTCTGTGATACTACGTTTCATTAAAAGAGCAAAGAGAAACCAGGGGAAGCCAAGGTCCCAGCACTATCTTTCCAAATTGTAGCAATTCATGTATTTGCCCTTTCTCAGTTTTAGAGAAAGTCATCACATAAATGTGTGTCTTACCTATATGAGCCTCATTATTAAAAATGAACTCCATCGGTGTTTGTTATTATAATTTGCATAATATAGTTATGAATATTTTATGTATATCGTTTTTTAAAGAGTGCTAAGTTCCATTTGTTGATGACCATATGCTTCTATATACATACATTATATTTGGTAGCAGTTATGGAAAATATCCTATATTTCAATGTAAGGTAACTCAAGAGAAGCATAAGCAATCAGCAATCACTAGATAGAATTCAGGGGTGTGTGCGTGTGTGTGTGTGTGTGTGTGTGTGTGTGTGTGTTCATACACCAGATTACACTTTAGTTAGGAGGGAATTTATCTCAAGTTTAACATTTTTGTCACTGTACTGGTTGAACATAAATGTAATTTCTAGAAATTCTAGGCAGGCTGCTATTTGGAGGATAGAATGAAAAATATAAAAGGTAGTAAATCACAGTGAAATGGTAGGCACTTACATATGATAAAAAAGGGAAAGGGGGCAAATAAGAATGAATAAGTCACTGATACAGGTCAAATGCATCCAAACCAATAAACACAGCTATATAAGAACAAGGTGGTGAAAATTTGCAGGAATTTTAAAATGAGACCAACAGACTACATAGTTAAAACAGACTGACACACAGGGAATATTATAATTAATTTTACTAACAAGCGTATTTCTTTTTCTTTGGCAACTAAATATTAAGTAGGAGCCTCGTTGGAATGCTTTTTATGTATTAAATCCCAATATGTTCCAGGCACTTCACAACTATTATCTCTAACCATTATGTAATTTTATTTAATTGAATATTCTGATCCATATGAATTACATTATACGTGGCCCAGCATATTTAAAGGAATTGTCTAAATTTACACTTTAGGAAATGGTTGAACAGTACCTTAATACAGTGATTGCCCAAAGTAAAACTTTGTGCTGCTTTTAGTATTTATTCTAGGCAGACTTTCAATATTGACAAAGGAGTGAACATAAAAATGATGGAATTGGAAACCATATTGCATGACGAATAGTGGAAAATATAGGAAATTTCCAGTGCGAGAAAAATTAGACTCAGGACAGTATTCTAGCAAAAACTGAACATCTGAGCCAGCTAAGAATAAAGAGTGAGAATTTATGAATTTTAAGACTTCATAAGATGTATTGAAGACTTGTTGATATTGGCTCTACAAAGAAAGGTCTTGCTCAAACTGAAAAAAAAAGGTTATATTTAATTGGTAAAATTGAATAAGCTAGTTTATAGGAGAAAGATGATAGCCATTGGACCATTTTTATAGGGTATTCTATATCAGATTAGGGTTTCATCGGGATGACAATATGAGCCTTAGGTATCCTTAATTCTGGGAGTTGCAATTTGTTCACAGGCCACATTTGACCAAAGACAAATGAAGATTGTCATCAAAGCTGGGATCAATTATTGTGTTCACAGCACAAGACAAATCTCAGATCTTGGAAACCATAAATCCATCACACTGGCTTATGGGTCTCTTAACAAATAAGAAACCTGACCATGGTGCAACTGTACCCATGACTGATCCAAACAGTGTCAGTAACTTATTTCCTTGATGAGTTAGGCCAATTTCCAAGCTGCACACTCCAAACCTACACACATGAAATTAAATAATAATAATAATAATAATAATAATAATACATATTTAGTGGAGAATCTCTGTGAACTGAGAGGAAAGTTATGTTTGATAGACATCTGCTAAGTTCTGAGTTCTCCAAGTGTTGATGTTGAGCAATAACCAGTTTTATAGATGGGGTAAAGGACTGGAACTGAAAGTGCCCATTCTCAAATTTGTCCTGATAGTTTACAGGGAAATTGATGGCATAGAATCAGATATTTCACTCACGAAGTCCTCACTTATTTCTTATTGACTAACTACATCAACCATTTAAGGACATTTGGAATCTGTTTAACTGAGTTGCATTTATTGATACACACATATATAGAGATCACTCAGGTATATATAGACGGCATATTACTCATTATATAAGGTATATTACCCATTATCTAGAATATATTACTCGTTTTCCAATCTTCGTTCAACAAACCTGCCACACACCCTTCATTTGCTTCACAATTTAGAAAATGGACTTTTTTCCCCCTTATTTTAGTATCCAGTGACTTTATAGTATAATATAGTTACTGTATATAATACAGTAACCTTTTGTTGAAGGTCAATATTAAACATAAACAAATATCCTAGATTTTTTTCTATAGAATGACTCCTCTCCCACACATACCCACATAGTATACTGTTGTCTGCATTCTGGCCAGCCCTTTATTTTATGAGGAGAGTATTTAACAGATTAATTTTGTCTTTCTGAGTTTTAAATATCTCGCCTGTATATCATTCCTTGTGTTTGATACTCTAGTGTATAAGATATTGAATGCTTTTGAAAAAATTGTGAAGCATGATATAAAATCAGATTTACCTAGCATTATTATTTGTTTTTATTTTTTCTGAAAACTAAAACTTGTCCTTCATTTATATGAATGCCTCTTATGTATAAATGTCACATATATATAGCATTACGGACCCCAATTTCAAATAATATATTCAATGATTTTGGAAAATCATAAAGGGCTCTACCAATGTTATATGATGTTCTTATTTTGTTGGTGGTGGTGCTATTATTTCATTCTGAAAAGCAACCTTTCCCCTGAATTTCTTTGCATGGGTGTCTAATACAATGAGGATGTCAATTTGCTATCTTTCTTTTTTACACATTTCAATCTGATAACTTCACAAACATTGGAGCCATTCACGCATGAGTTTTGCTGTCATTGAGAGGAAAAAAATAAAAGCTTAATCTAGCTTTCCATGTAAAACCATGAATTCATACCTACAGAGGATTCAACTGTCTTAATTTGCTGATTAACCTAGATGCCTCTTGTTATTTAAGTATTTAAAAGAATCTCAAAAAATTAAATATAAGTTTATTTGTAAATGAAGATATTTTCTAGAATACTGTTTTGTTTACAGATAGAAAACTTTATAGCATTTTAGGGGAAGAGGTCACTATGGAACAATCAGTATCTATGGGCCTGATTTCATCATTATGCACTTATACAAATAATTTGAATCAAAGGGAAAACAATTGGCTTCACGTATTTTCTCTACCTGGAATACACAGCACAGGTGTTCCCCTGCATACAATACCTTCAGGGAATTTCTTGTTTAATATCTAAAGAAGATTTTGGAAAATCCTTAACGGAAAAAGGGAAATGAGTCTGATTTTTTAATGACTCCCTAGTTACCTTGGAAACCTTCTTTCCAAACAGAAAGTAAAACCTTTCAGAGTAAGTTTTCTGTGAGTATTAGTGACCCTTCCACAATGAGCAGTAGTAAAACAGTGGCATTTTTTTTCCTGTTCAGATTCATATGTAGTAATAGAAACCAAGGCTGGAGATAGGGAAATAGTTCATAGTGACGACTACAAGTGAAATTGCACAGGCAATCTAGAACTCAAGTTCTCTCTCTCCTTTTTTAATGTTTATTTATTTGGAGAGAGAGAGAAAAAAAAGAGAGATCAAGTGGGAAGGGGCAGAAAGAGAATCCCAAGAGATCTCACAAACCTGTGAGATCATGACCTGAGCCAAAATCGAGTCAGGTGCTTAACTGCCTGAGCCACAGGTCTCCCCAAGTTTTCTTTCTTACTATTTTTGAGTATCTACATTTGTTTTGAAAAAATGTCTGGCTATACATAATCCAAGCTAATTTTAGAAAATGCACATGCCAGGGGGCTCCTGGGTGGCTCAGTCGGTTAAGCATCCAACTTCGGGCTCAGGTCATGATCTCACAGTCCATGAGTTCAAATCCCCCATCAGGCTCTGTGAGACAGCTCCGAGCCTGGAGCTTGCTTCAGATTCTGTGTCTCCCTCTCTCTCTGCCCTTTCCTTGCTCATGCTCTGTCTCTCTTTCTCTCTCTGTCACTCAAAAATAAATAAACATTAAAAAAGAGAGAAAGAAAAGAAAATGCACATGCCAGGTTTGTGGATAATTCAAGTACCAATACTTTTTGCTTTGAAAGTTATTACTTATTTCTGTGCTTAATAGAAAGATGGAGTTAAGATATATTTTATGACTTATTAATCTTATGTTTGTATTTATCTATTTGTGTGTGTGTGTTTATGTGTCTGTATATCTATTTGTATGTACTCACTTCTACCCATATGCAGGAATGAAAGTGTCTTCAATTGTCCACTAATAAAAAGCCTAGATCTTACTATGGTTTTTATGTTTGTTTACACAATAGCCAGACATATCTCTTATAACATGTTACATTCTTCTAGACATTTTTCTTCTGCTATAAATCATAGGTTCCCATTAAATAAAGTCTAGGATTCCTGTGGGCTCAAAACTTTAACAAATTTGTATAAACATTCTTATCCAGAGTGCCTCTTTGTATGCTATTTTGGGATGCAGAGGTTGTGAAATTAACAAGGGAAGTATTTCATTTCTATAGCCTTTTTCACAGCATCCTTTATATCCTTATTCCTCAGGCTGTAAATCATTGGGTTTAACATAGGAATCACCAAGGTATAAAGCACAGACACCACCTTCTCTTGTTCTAAGGAATATTGGGAACTTGGTTGAATGTAACTAAAGCTTACAGAGCCATAGAGTAAAGTCACAGCCGTTAGATGTGAAGCACAGGTAGAGAAGGCTTTTTGTCTTCCTGCTGCTGAGCGGATCCTCAGGATGGTGGCAACAATGAAGATGTAGGAGATCATCACAGTCAAGAAAGTGACGATGGCAATAATTCCAGAAAAGATTAAAAGCAACAGTTCATTCATGGACGTGTCAGAACACGACAGCTTCAACAGTGGGGGAAGGTCACAGAAGAAGTGACTGATGATGTTTGGCCCACAGAAAGACAATTTCACCAAGCCAATTGTGTGTGTCAACGAGTTGATTAAGCCTCCTACACATGACCCAATGACCAGGACAACGCAAACTATTTTAGTCATCGCCACTGTATAAAGCAAAGGGTTCACGATGGCCACGTAGCGGTCATAAGCCATTGCCGCCAGCAAGAAACCCTCAGTGGTAAGGAGTGACACAAAGAAAAAATATTGCACAATGCATGCAGAGAATGAGATTGTCTCCCGTTCAACAAAGAAGTTGAGCAGCATTTTCGGTGCAAAGACGGACGAATAACAGGCATCAACAAATGACAGGCAGCTAAGGAAATGATACATGGGTGTGTGGAGTTTGGGAGTTATTTGGATTAGAAAGAGCATTCCTAGATTCCCCACCAACGATATGGTGTAGATCAGAAGGAACGGTGCAAAGAGGACCGCTTTCAGTTCAGGACGGTCTGTCAGTCCCAAAAGGATAAACTCTGTAACCAATGTGAAATTATCATCAGCCATGCGTGTGTTTCTTGGCACCTGTTAATGATAAGACTGGAATAAATTGAGAATAATCATGCCACACCATCAAGCCTATTTGGAATCCCTATCTGGCAACTTGAGCTGTTGATTTTTCTTTTCTGGTTGTTTTAACTAGAAGGTCTCTAATCTCTTCAAGGACTGTTTATTAGTCTATTTTTTAAGGAAATTCCATGAGCCAGAAAAGAAAACATTAGGGTCTTAGTTTCAGGATGCATTCAAGTGTTTATGTTTTTATGTGAAGAAAAAAAAAAAACTAAAGCAAATTTTATTCTAAAATATGCAAAGCAAAGTCCAGTTAATAAAGCGTACTAAATAAGGTTAGAACTTTAATCTGTGGTCTCATTGAAGTTCTTTTAACCTTCTCACTTTGGGGGGCTCCTAAGCGGCTCAGTTGATAAAGCAACCAATTCTCAGTTTCACCTCGGGTCATGATCTCATGGTTTCATGAGTCTGAGCCCCAGGTCAGGCTCCATGCTGACAGTGTAGAGCCTGCTTGGGATTCTTTGTCTCCCCCTCTCTCTCTGCCCCTCCTTGACTTGCACTGTCTCTCTCAAAATAAATAAATAGAGCTTTAAAAAATTAAAAAAAAATAAACTTCTCGCTTTGGGTTTAATGGTAGCTAATGCCAAATACAACAAGATATAAGAATTAACTGTACTATACCATTTGAACTAAGAAATCCATTTAAGCCTTCACATGTAGTTCATGCTCCACATTTTTTGTATGCTGGATGTGATGAATGATAAAGCCCTAACATCCAAAAAACTTGTGGTCATCCTTGTAAAATAGCCAAAGTCATTGGCTTCTTAGAAAAATGTCCACTGGAAACGAGAGATGGATACTCTGAGCTGGAATGCAAAACCTGATGAACAGTAACTTATCATCAACTTATACTTAGCTTTTGATATCAAATAGAAATATCTTACAGGGCATATGGGTGGTTCAGTCAGTTGAGCATCTGACTCTTGGTTTTGGCTCAGGTCATGATCTTATGGTTTCGTGAGTCCGAGCCCCACATCAGGCGCTATCCTGACAGCATGGAGCCTGCTTGGTATTCTCTCTTTCCGTCTCTCTCTGCCCCTCTCCCCTCTCACCTGTCTCCATCTCTCTCAAAAATAAATAAACTTTATAAAAATAAAAAAAAAGAAATACCTTACTCAAAAGATTCAAGAAACAGAATTTTTATACCTTTTTGAGAAAGAGCTAAGTAAGCCTATAAAGTAAAGCAAAACTATAAAACATACAGATACTTTTTTACAGTATTTTTTGGATGTGGCAGCATGTTTCCTGAGGTATGCAAAGTCTTTTCCACTTAATGGACAGTTGTTGATTATTACTATATTTTGTTTGAAAAAATATAGCTATCTTTCTACATCTATATAGAATATAAAACTAAATATTTTAAACAGTTCACAATAATACAGTTTTACTTCTATAGGATAAAGGGAGACACTCTTGATGGCTTCATCATCCTTTCACTGAGAGACTATTTCTTGGGTACAGGATGTCAAACTCAGAAAAAAAAACATTGCAAAATTACTAAAATAGTAGGAAACGAGGCAACTGTGTAAGATGTAGAATATCTGCAATGATAGGTGAGTAATCCCTATGTTTATACGTGGCTATGACAGATTGCAATTCATCCTTTAGAGAAGAATATTTCACACTGTAAAATGCTGATTTGGGGAGGCACCTGGGTGGCTCAGTTGGTTGAGCTACTGACTTCAGCGGAGGTCGTTATCTCCAGGTTTTGCATTCGAGCCCTTCACCAGGCTTTGGATCCTATGTTCCTCTCCCTCTGCCGCTCCCCCATTGGTGCTCACTCTCTCAAAAATAAATACACATTGAAAACATTGTTTTTCATTGTTTCAGTAGATGTTGCCTAGTGATTTTTATGCTAACGTGGAAAAAGAGAATGAAGTGTGAGATAAGGGGTGTGAACAAATGGCCAAATTATAAATTTCTCCCACACTGTGTTTATAAGATTCAAATTGGAACCTCTTTTGTGCCTTCATCTTGTTGTTTGTAATTTTAACTGATTTGCAAAATGTATGTATATGAGATAATCAAATAAGTGAGTTTAACGTACTAGTGTAAGAAAAAAAAGGAGCACCTGGGTGGCTCAGGCAGTTAAGTGTTTGATTTTGGCTCAGGTCATGATCTCACTGTTCCTGAGTTCAAGCCCCACATGGGGCTCTGTGCTGACAGCTCTGAGCCTGGAGCCTGCTTCGGATTCTGTGTCTCCTCCTCTCTCTGCCTCTCCCCTGCTTAGGCTCCGTCTCTCACTCTCTCTCTCTCAAAAATAAATAAAACACTTTTAAAGAAAAACTATTCAACACTTTAACTTATTTAGGAATCTTATAATCACTCATTCTAATGGATTATTTCTCTATATTTCCCCCAAAACAACTCATCAATCACACAAAATGTTTCATTTGTCTTATACTTACAGTAATACAAAAATTTGGTAAATGGTAGTAGTTAGAGGTAGCAGGATTGAAATTCAAACTTATCCTCTAATATATGAGAACCATACGCAGAGGCTCCATGATGTGAGAGCAAGCGCGAGATGGTCAGAAAACCATCCTGTCCGAAAACAGGCTTAGATGCAAATTCAGTTATACGTTTACTTCAGTTCAAATGGGAATAGAGTCTCTGGAGTTAATCGTCTGATCAAAAGGATTTAAGAAATACATGATTAAAAGTTCCTCTTAAGGGATTAAGGAAACTCTCAAGAACTTAATGGCTCCCTGAAGACATTTAATTACATGAATGTTACAGTGAATAAAAGGAAATATGGGACAGGTATTAAAAAAAAGAATATATAAACTCTGAAAAACAATGCCATAGAATAGATAGTGATGCCTGCTCGGTACTTTACCAAGAGAAGCTTTTCAGAAGAATACATTAGTTGGGCCTACCGTGAGCATATACGTGCACGCGCACACACACATCCCCCCCCACACACACAAAAGTGAAACTAAAACACAACATCTATGGGTTTTAAGGTAGTAGAATAACATGTGGTTTAAGAAAAAAATGTATTTCTTTGTTTTCTTGGATTTTATGGATAACATCAAAGGAAATTGAAATTACTACTTCACAGGATTCCATGAAATGAACCCAACCACCTAAGCTTGAATGGTTGCTTCTCCATTCTATCATGTGTCTACCGATAGAAACTTTTGGCATTTGGCCTCCATCTTTAAATGAATAATGAAGATTTCTGGTGGTAATATTTCACACTATTTCCGCACAGTGTGGAATTGTAAACTTGATTTATTGAACTGCAAATTGTTTACTTATAATCCTGTAAATAAGAATTGTCCTTTGTTGTTGATTCTAAAAGCAATTTAACTTTTCTTTCCTAAATGTACATTTCCTAAATTCCTTCATTGAAAGCTAATGGAGCCGTTGGTACAAGTGGGGATTAGTGATATTCTAAATTTGAATTAGGCCAGAAGAGGACTCATTATTTCAGAAGGCCTAGAACATTCTAAGTACCTGGTACATTCTGGTTTTTTCCAAGCATATAATTTACTGCCAGTCCATATATGAAGAATTATATAACAAATATATATCAGACCTATAAGGAGACTTTTTCAGGTAAGTTTATTTATTTATTTTGAGAGAGAGAGAGAGAGAGAGACAGAATGTGCACACAAATGGGGGAGGGGAAGAAAGAGTGAGAATCTCAAGCACACAGCCCAATGCAGGGTTCAATCCTAGGATGACTGGTGAGATCATGACCTGAGCTGAAATCAAGAGCAGGAGGCTGAGCCAACTGATCCACCTAGAAGTATGAAGAGATTAAGCTTCTCAGACTAATATCATCTTTTCTCCTAGCAAATGGTAGATTAAGGACAAAAAGTATGTGGGGAAAAAAAAAAACTTGATAGATTTCTGTATTTGCAGGTGACAAGGGAGAGAATAAAACTGAATAAGTATTTTTCAGAGGGTTGTTTAAAATGGAGCTGGGAGGACATTGAGGAGGTGGGGCTAGAAGCCAACGCATGCGTTCTGTGTTAAAATGGGCACAAATGGCCTTTCTGCCTGACATTAGCCCTACCCACCAATCAAATATAGGTTAGCTAACTGTAGCTACAGCAGCACCGATCACATGTCCTTCAAAATTACTTATGTAAATTCCCTCTCTCCTCTTTGAAAACTCTAACTCCCTCTGTTTCCCCTCAGCACGCTTGTGATTTGGGTTCAATCTGTCTCCCTTGCACTGCAATCCCTAAATCCCCAAATAAACACACGTAGTGTATGTTGCAACTTCTAGTTTGTCTTTTGTTCCTTGACACAGGCACTCAGTTGGGGGAAAAACCCTGCATTTAGAAAGTCGCTATCAGGTCCTCTATCTTCTGTAGATCTACAAACCTCTTGAGATTATATGCAATACTATTTTTTTTTTTTTTTAGTAATCTCTACACCCAATATGGGTCCTAACTCAGGACCCCGAGATCAAGACTCAAATGTTGTACTGTGGAGTCAGGCAGGCACCCAGGGCAATGCTATCTTTAAAAGCACCTATTTCTTGGGGTGCCTGAGTGGCTCACTCAGTTAAGGGTCTTACTATGACTCAGGTCATGATCTTGTGGTTCGTGGGTTCCAGTCCTGCATCAGACTCTGTGTTGATAGCTCAGAGCCTGGAGCCTGCTTCAGATTCTGTGTCTTTCTCCGTCCTTCCTCTGCCCATGCTCTCTGTCTCTCAAAATAAACAGGTAAACATTTAAATAAATAAATAAATACATACATACATAAATGCACCTATTTCTTAGAAATGGCCTCATACCGATTATCAGATCCTTAAATGAATAGCCAAACTAAGAGCTAATGGATTAACAATAAAAGCTGACATTTTTAAAAATATTGACTTAAATGCTTTTATTTATTTAAATGTACTGACATTTTAAAAGTATTGACATCAAACCCATTTATAGGGCTGCAATTGAATTTGGCATATAGAAAAATTTAGCAGCAGTATTTAAAATGAATTTAGTATATATTTATTGGTTTTTGATCATGAAAGAAGCTTTTTTGTGAAAAACATAATTCAGAAGTATATTTATTAGGGGCGTCTGGGAAGCTCGGTCCATTAAGCATCGGATTTTGGCTCAGGTCATGATCTCATGGCTTGTGGGTTCGAGCCCCACGTCGGGCTCTGTGCTGACAGCTCAGAGTCCAGAGCCTGTTTAGATTCTGTGTCTCCCTCTCAAACTCAGTTTCTCTCTCTTTCTCAAATATACATAAACATTAAAAAAGTTAAAAGAAGTTATATTAATTAATACAACATATTGAAACGTTATAGAAAATAACTTTCTTCAAGAAAAGTTACAGAGGAATAATTCTGATACAAGAAGCAGTGATGATATAAGTGTATAATTTAATGAGTTTTGACAAACGCATACTCCAGGCCAATTACTACCACAATCAAAACATAGAACATTTCTGTAACCCTCAAAGTATCTTGTTCTCTCTCCAAGAAACCCCTGTTTCTGAAACCCAGCTCCAAAGAGCTGCTGATCAGCCATATATATTTATGAGATATGCTTTTTCGGAGTTTCATAAAGTTGGGATAATACAGGTTTTTTTGGTCTGGATTTTTTTTCAATCAGAATACTGTTTTCAGAAACATGTGACAGCAATCATTAGTTGTGACAGCAATCATTAGTTGTGGTTGTTGTTGTTGTTGTTGTTGTTGTTTGGTAACATTCCATTGTATGCATATACACACTTTGTTTATCCACTAACCCCTTAATGCACTTTTGGGTTGTTTGCAATTTTCGGCTACTTCGAATAAGCCCGTTATAAATACTAGAGTAAAAGTTTTGAAAGGACATGATTACTCAATTCTCCTCCATAAGTATCTAAGAGTGAAGTCTTTCACTTCATTCACAGGGAATATCTATTTATTTAAATGTCCCGTTCCTCTCAGCAATGTTTTACAGTTTTCCTGTCTTTACCATCAAGTTGATTTTTTGTTGTTGGATTCATTCCAAAATGTTTTATACATTTTGTACTATCGTTAATAGAGATATTTTGTTAATTATTTGAACAGTTTGCTAGTAATACACAGAAAACAGTTGAGTTTTGCATATTGATTTTGTAAGACTTGGTAAGACGTTTTACATACATAATAATTTCATCCAAGAATAATGAAAATTGTACTTATTCTTTTCTAATTTGTCTGCCTTTAGCATTTTCTTTGTATTGTTCATTTATTTTGTGTTATTCTACTTTGTTTTTTTCATTTTTTTAATGTTTGTTTATTTCTGAGAGACAGAGTGCAAGCGGGGGAGGGGTAGAGAGAGGGCGACACAGAGTCCAAAGCAGGCTCCAGGCTCTGAGCTGTCAGCCCAGAGCCCAAGGGGCTTGAACACAAGAACTTTGAGATCATGACCTGAGCCAAAGTCAGAGGCTCAACCCACTGAGCCACTCAGGTGCTCCTGTAATGTTCTATTTTTTTATTGTTCTTTCATTTAGTATTGTTCCTTTATTTTGTATTGTTTATTCCTTCCTTACTTATTTTTTGCCTCATTTTTGAATTGTTCTACCTTTTACTTAAATGTAAAGCGCATTTATTCCTGCAGCTTATTTTTGTGTATTTTTGTGTATTGTATGTTATGTAATGGGAATCTCCAGTAAAATATTCAATAGAATTTTTTTTACCGAAAGCAGTTTGTCCAATACTATGTCAGGTTTTTATTTATTTATTTATGTATTTATTTATGTATTTATGTATTTATGTATTTATTTATTTATTTATTTGCTTTTTAACCTCTTTCTCCTCTCTTCCTCTCTGGAAACTTCACTATGTGTCTATTGTTATACTGAATCTTATCACACAAATCTCTTGTGTTTATTTTCCTTCATTCTTTTCATGTTCGATCTTCAAATGGGATGATTTCCATTGATTTATCTCTAAGTTCACCGATTCTTTCTTTCATCATCTCATACTTGTTTTTGGATCTTTTTAATAGATTTTTCATTTCAGTTATTACATTTTTTAACTACAGAATTCTCATTTGGTATTTAATCCTTTTCTTTTTATTGAGATACTCTATTTGATGAATACTTATTGTTAACACTTTCTTTTAATTCTTTATATATTTTCTTTAATTATTTGAACATATTATTTATATAATACCTTGAAGTCTTTTTCTGCTCAAGCTAACATCTGGGTCATGCAGTTCCTACTGACTTTTGTTTTTCCTGAGTTCAATGCATTACTCTTTTCTGTTCCTTTATAGGTCTTGTAAATTTGTGTTAAAAACTACACTTTATAGGGGCACCCAGGTGACTCGATTGAGCATCTAACTCTTGATTTCAGCTCAGGTCATGATCCCAGGGTCATGGGATCAAGCCCCACGTTGGGTTCTGTGCTTAGCATGGGACCTGCCTAAGATTCTCTGTCTCTCCCTCTGCCCCTCTCCCTTGCTGATGCTCTCTCTCCCTCTCTCCCTCTCTAAAAACTAAAACAATAAAAAATCTTCTCTTTATATGTACAGTGTAGATGCTTTGCATTTTGTATGTGCAACTTTATTAAGTACTGGCAACTTTCAAGATTGTTGTTCTGAGTAACATCTCCATCGGTGCTTTATAAGAATAATAGCACCTCCATTTCTTCACCATTTTTATTATTTTTTATTTTTTTATTTTAATTTTTTAATGTTTATTTTTGAGAGAGAGACAGAGTGTGAGTGGGGGAGGAGCAGAGCGAGAGGGAGACACAGAATCCGAAGCAGGCTCCAGGCTCTGAGCTGTCGGCACAGAACCTGACGCGGGGCTCGAACTCACAAACCGTGAGATCATGACCCAAGCTGAAGTCGGACGCTTACCGACTGAGCCACCCAGGCACCCCCACCAACATTTTTATTTGCCTCTCCCCACTCACTATTTGTTTTAAAGATTTTATTTCTTTTAAGCAATCTTAAAGATTTTATTTCTTTTAAGCAATTGCTTTTGTTTCTTTTAAGCGACATGGGACTCGAACTCACAACCACAAGTTAAGGAGTCACTGGCTCCAACAATTAAGCTAAAACAGGTACCGCTAATATTAAATATTATTTTTGTTGTCATATATTTTTGTGATTAATTTTCTTTCCCCAAATTACTAATAAAGTTGAACAACTTTCTTTCATTTTTACTGCAAGTGGGGAGATTTTCGATATTTATGGTGTGACATACCTTGCTCCCTGCCCCCGTCTTTTATTTTTTTTCTATTACATTGACTACTAGGTTTTATTGGATTTCTTTATATATTTTGATTATAATTTCATATTTATGTAGGAAAAATATTTTCGTTGACTCTGTGGTTTTACTCTATAGTTTAAAAAAAATCAATATAGTTCAATTTGCTATTTTTCTCCTTAATGGTCAGAACTTTTTATGTCATATTTAATGAATATGATGCCTATTAAGTGTTTAAGATGTCTCAATACAGGTTTTTTATTGTTATAACTTTTGCATTCACTATCTATGATTGATTGCCCTCCGTTTTTAATCATGCAATTTGAAATATTAAATATACTGTGCTCTGTTCCCTTTTTCACTTTTCTTATAATGATAGAGCCTTAGAAGGTTTAAACCCCTTTGGTACACACTGCATTTTTCTTTGTCTTTTCCATGCATTTGTATTCTATTTACTTTAAACTTCCTAATAAAATATTATTGTTGTTGTACAGTCAAAATTCAATCACTATTTATAATTACCCACAAATCTCAAACTTACCCTTCCCTTTGCTTTCCATATTTTATTCACTGAAGTTCCATTTTTGTCTTTTCCTCTGAGCATTTAAAAATTATATACACACTCATACACATAGACACACATTATAAAGTGCCCTGATATTAAGTATATAGCTTATTTAAATTTTGTGTCTATGGCCATGAATATAACCACCATATATAAGTCATAGTGATACAGATATTTCTAGCACTACAGAATGCTCCCCGGTAGTTGTATTACTATAAATTAATTTGTTAAACCTTACACAAATGGAATCTTGCATATGGACTTTTTGTGTCTGCTTTCCTTTATTGATCATAACGTTTGTGACCTTCATTGACATTGTGTTTTGGTAGCTGTTTCCAGAAAGCACTATGTATCCCTCCATCTTGTGAATATATCAAAACTTATTAACTTATTCTCTCAAAATGGTCTGTTTTATTGTTCTAGTTATGAACAGTAAGAATAAGACTGCTGAGAGCATTTTTGTTCCTCTATGCTTGTGAACACACACATGCATATCTAAGTGGAAATCCTGGCACATAGTTAGCTATATATTCAGCTTACCATCAGACAGTTCTCCAAAATGCCTGTACCATTTTCATATATCTGTTGGAAATGTGTGAGCGATGACGTTAAACATTTTTACCTATGCTTGTTGGCATTTTGGATGTCTTTCATACAAAGTTTGTTTTCTATTTTTTTCCATATTTAGTTGTCTTACATGTCTTTTATTGATTGGTGATTCTTTTTAATATATTCCGGATGAATCTTTTGTCAGTACACATTCTGTGAATATTTTTCCATATTGTATGGCTTGCCTTTTCAGTGTCATAATGGTGTATTTCTAGAGACAAAAGTCCTCATTTAAAACAAAGACCTCACTAGGTGTTGTATGTAAGTGATGAATCACTCAATTCTATACCCAGAACTAATATTATACCCTAGGTTAACTAACTGGAATTTAAATAAAATTTTGGAGAAAGAAAAAAATAAAACAAAGACCTGTACTTCCATTGTCCATTTTATTTTACTACTTGTGTATCCTTATTAAGAAATGTTTGCCTGTCCCCTCCAAAAAAAAAAAAAAAAGAAAAAAAGAAAAAGGAAAAGAAAACCAACGTTTGCCCATTTTGATGTAATAAAGATACAGACTTACGTTTATTTCTAGAGGCTTCAGTGTTTTGTTTTGTTTTCATCTCTCACACGTTTACTTCTATGATCCATCTTAAGTCAATTTTCACGTATGATATGAGTTAAAATTAAGGTTTGTAACTCTTTTGTAGCCCTGCTTATATTTTGTGTTTTCCTGCTCTTTCTTACTCTTTTTCTAAAAATACTTTCAGGCTTGGGCCGGTTGGTGGCTCAGCCGGTTGAGCGTCTGACTTCAGCTCAGATCATGATCTCCTGGTTGGTGAGTACGAGCCCCGGGTCGGGCTCTGTGCTGACAGCTCAGAGCCTGGAACCTGCTTCGGATTCTGTGTCTCCCTCTGTCTTGGCCCCTCCCCTGCTCGCGCTCTGTCTCTTCAAAATAAATAAATGTTAATTTTTTAAAATACTTTCAGGCTCTTTGCATGTGAATGAAAGTTTCATAGAAAGGGAGGATAGCATTACTTTCCACCAGGGAGGGCTTCACTCTTTCTAAAAAGGCAGAAAGAATGAGAGGCTAAGTTAATTCAGTTATTATTTGGGCTAGTTCTGGACTGGATTGAAGTTAGAACTCATTTTTCTTCTGGTTTGTCCCTGTTGCAGGGTTCAGGTGGGCCTCTCTCTTTCTAGTCCTTAAATACTGCAGAAAATTCAGTTTTGACTCTTTGGCGGTGTAAAGTTAGCCTCCTGCCCTATAAAGGCATACCTTGGAGATATTGTGGATTCAGTTCCAGAATGCTGAAATATAGTGAGTCAAGGAAAATATTTACTTGACTCTTTGGCTATTATGTCACATAATAGACATTATGCGATAGTCTATTAAGTGTGCAATAACACTGTATCAAAAAAAACCACAATGTGGAACTTTAATTTAAAAACATTTTATTGCTACGAAATATTAACTATCATCTGAGCTTCCAATGAGAGTTACCATCATTGGTCACTATTGATGTACAAATACACAATGAGGGGCGCCTGGGTGGCTCAGTCGGTTAAGCGTCCAACTTCAGCTCAGGTCACGATCTCGCGGTCTGTGAGTTTGAGCCCCGCGTCGGGCTCTGGGCTGATGGCTCCGAGCCTGGAGCATGCTTCCGATTCTGTGTCTCCCTCTCTCTCTGCCCCTCCCCCATTCATGCTCTGTCTCTCTCTGTCTCAAAAATAAATAAACGTTAAAAAAAATACGCAATGAAAATTTTGGAATATTGCCAAGAATTACCAAAATGTGACACAGAGTTACAAACTGAGAAAATTCTGGTGGAAAAGTGGCACCAATAGTCTTGCTTGATGCAGGGTTGCCGAGAACCTTCAATTTGTTAAAAAAAAAAAAAAACAAAACGCAGTAGCTGTGAAGTTAACGTGAAGCACAATCAAGTGAGGTGGGCCTGTACATCTTCAAATGGGAGCCAGTGCCTTGAGGGGGCTGCCAGCCTTGTGTTCGACACAGACCTCTACGTCGGGTGGGAACTTATCAGCCAAGCGCCTAAACACTGAGAAAGATGTCACTGTCTTTCCAGCTACATCCGAATCTGCAAAGTCTGAACCTTCTCGTGCTCCAAAAAGAAAACTCTAGCCCTTTGTGCGTGGCTTACAGCAAGATCAAAATCTGGCCAATGCTTTGGGAAAGAAACCCGTATTTCATTTGGTGCCAGCAGGATTTCCTGTCTTCGAAGCACAGAAGGAAAGTGGGAGATTTTACTCCACCCCTGTGGTCCAGAACCAATTGCTTACGTTCTCCGCCCTCCATCCCATCCAATTTCCTGTGAGACCAAAAACAGCTGTGTGTTTAAGCTCCCAGGTAATCCAGTCATCTCTGCAGGCCACATACCTGCCTAAAGGGCCACTGTTCTCTCTTCCCCAAAAGCAGCCACAGAGCACAGGAGTCCCTCCTTTAGGTGGACTACAATCTTTAATATTTACTTTGTTTGGGACAACACCAAATGTTCCTCTGTTTTCCTGTTCCTCCTTGTTCCTGTTCCTCCTCTTTTTTCCATTAATTCTCCATTTAGATATGTCTATCCATCTATTTGTCTCTCTAATCTATTATCTATCTGTCATCTGTCAATCATTTATCTACCCCTTTTCATCTATCATCTATCTATCATCTATCTACCTGATCTATTATATGTCCATCCTTTCATTTATTTGTTTACCTGGCCTTCAGGCCTGCTCAGACCCAGAATATGGCTAATGCCCTGAGAGGATATACAACCATGTGTGGTAAAACCTGCAAATATCTGCCCACACCTCTCCGAGTCCTCTGAACCCTCTGTAGACCCTCCAGGCAAACCATGTGTGCATCACCAAGTGTGCCCTGAATCAGTGAGATGAAGTCAGCTCACATCTTCAAATTTACATCTCTCTGAAACCTAAGCCACTCCAACTCTCTTTTCTTCCATAGAGACTCACTTTATCCAGAGATGATGTCTTATCTTATCTTGCTTGTCTTGTCATTTTTGCATAGATGCTGTTTCGATCACAAGCTACTCCATCCAGAAGTAAAAGTGCTCCTGTCATGTTATAAGCACTTTCCCCATATTTTCCTAACTTAAAAAAAAATTGAGGGGTGCCTGGGTGGCTCAGTCACTTAAGTGTGCAACTTTGGCTCAGGTCATTATCTCGCAGTTCATGAGTTCTAGCCCCTCATCGGGCTCTGTGCTCACAAGTCAGAGCCTGGAGCCTGCTTTGGGTTCTGTGTCTCCCTCTCTCTCTCTTCTCCTCCCCTCCTTGTGCTCTGTCTCTCTCTGTCTCTCCAAAATAAACATTAAAATTTTGTTTTAATTGTATAAAAAAAAATTGAAACATTTCAAATTTGCAGAACAGACTCAAGAAAAAGACAGATTTTCAAAAATATTTAGATGATCTCTCCTGTGTTCTTTACCAGTAGATCCTAACTGCAATTGCTACATTTGTTTTATTACTTTCTCAATTTCTACTTACTGTATGTACATAAGTATGAGTGTATATACATATATTTATATTTATATTTATATTTATATTTATGCTTATAATAGTAATGACATAATATTATTTTATATTATCCAGTACATAGTCATGCTCTCCAAATGTTTGCGATCCAATATTAGGTAATGCATTCATCTTCACACAACACTTTGGAGACTCTTTTATTATATTCCTCTATTACCCATTCCTCTAACACCTTTTGCTCCGTATCCTGAATCTTTTTGTGTTTGGATCTCACAGCATACTTGGTACAAGTAAAGGGATTCAACAGAAGTGTGTTGAATGAATAAACTATAACTAATGAATGTCATTTCTTCTATAACCACTCTTCTAAGATATCACTAAAATATGTAACTTAAATACAGAAGTGGAGATATATGTCCTTACTTCAAAGGCAGCATTTTTAGAACAACAACCAAAAAGATCTGATTCCAAGATAATCAAGCCAAGGGACTATTTCATTCTTCCTCTCAGATAAGAGTGCATTTGTTGGAGTATTGGAATGTTCTTTTCATTTGAACCAATGTCAGACTCTTTTAAATCCATGCTGAGTTCTTTCACAGTTTAGCATCAGAATTTCTCAGAAAAAAAAATGTATTAGCTCTTGAGAGAAAGGAACTGTTAAGCCACAAAACAATGAATGGTCAAATAGAGTGATTTTCCAGTAATTTTCCATTAATTCTCAATACTCAACACTCACATCAAACTCAACACTTAGTCTTCAGTTTCATAAGACTATCTTGATTATAGTTTTGTTGGCATTTGTGTCTGTGATACAATTTTCAGGAAAGGCTATCAATTTAATGTTAGGTCAACAAAGCCACCACCAAGGTTGTGTCAGGTGGGGGTTCTCTTCCACCACATTGACCTTTTTGCTGCCTCTTTTACATCCTTATTGCGTAAGCTATAAATCAGTGGGTTCAGCATGGGGATAACCAATGTATAAAACACAGCAGAGACTTTCTCCTGTTCCAGGGAATACTGAGAACTTGGCTGGATGTAACTAAAGGTTACAGACCCATAGAATAAGGTCACAGCAGTGAGGTGAGAGGCACAAGTGGAGAAGGCTTTGTGCCTCCCCTCAGCTGAGCGGATTCTCTGGATGGCAATGATGATGCACGTATAAGAGACCATGATGATAGTGAAAGTGAACATTGCAATGATCCCAGAGAAAACTAAAAGTAGCATCTCATTGTTATGGGCATCAGAGCAAGAGAGTCTCAGAAGAGGGGGAATGTCACAGAAATAATGATTCACGATGTTAGGACCACAGAAATCTAGCTTGAGCAAACCTATTGTGTGTGTCAACGAATTAATGAGCCCACCCAAGTATGACGCAAGGACCATATGAATACAAACCTTTTGGGTCATTATGAGTGTATACGACAAGGGATTAGCTATTGCCACATAGCGGTCATAAGCCATCATAGACAGAAGGATGCCCTCTGTGGTTACATAAACTGCAAAAAAGAAACTCTGTAGAACACAACCAGAAAATGTGCTAGCTTTGTGTTTTGATAGAAAATTGACCAACATCTTTGGAGCAAAGACAGTAGAGTAGCAGATATCACAAAAAGAGAGGTTGCTAAGGAAAAAGTACATTGGAGTATGAAGTTGGGTATTTAACCAGATCAAAATAATCATCCCCCAATTACCTGCCAGAGTGATGGAATAAATGAGGGAGAAAAGGAAAAAGAGAGGGATCTGCAAATTAGGGTTTTCAGTTAAACCTACCAGAAGGAATTCCTTCACCCCTGTCTGGTTCCAACCTGCCATGCATTCAGGTTCATATAGCTTTTCAGTCGCAGAGCAAGGTGATATCACTCAGATGAAAAAAGATATATGTATATCATTTCCTCCATGATCCAGGATCCATAATAGCATTGGAACATTTATGTCTACCCTATAGTTGGTTGAAAGAAAGAAATTAACTTCAGCAGTGGACTATATAAGTACCGGACAATTCATCTACTGTGTCTTAAATTTTGGGAACTGGAGATTATTTTATTCCCTGCTTCTCAGTTTCCACATCATAAATATTACAAAACAGAAACTCTCTGACAAGAAATTATTAATTGGTAGAACCGACAGTCAAACACGACTATGCTTCATATCAAACCTCTGACTCATTCTAGGGCATACACAAGTCCTCTGCTTACATGGGCTACACACTGTTGCACCTCATTATAGAAATTATTTCTTCGGGCACCGGGATGACTCAGTTGGTTAAGCATCTGACTTTGGCCCCGGTCATGATCTCATGATTTGTGTATTCGAACCATGCATCAGGCTCTGTGCTGACAGCTCAGAGCCTGGAGCTTGCTTTGGATTCTCTGTCTCTCTCTCTTCTCTCTCTCTCTCTCTCTCTCTCTCTCTCTCAAATAAATAAATAAAACTAAAAAAAAAATATTTCCTTATCTTTTGGCCAAACTGTTCCTACTTTTTTTTTTTTAGTTTATGTATCTATTTTGACAGGTGAGGGGAGGGGCTGAGAGAGAGGGAGAGAGAGACAATCCCAAGAAGGCTCTGCACCATCAACACAGAGCCCAATGTGGGGGCTCAAACACATGAACCATGGGATCATGACCTGAGCTGAAGTCACTGCCTCCTGACTGAGTCAGCCAGGTGCCCCTGTTCCTACTTTTTAATACCCAGTTAACTCACGATTCTGACTTTCATAATAGGCAACCCCTTTCCTTTCCAAATCTCAAACATCAGAACTTTATTTTGCCTCACCTTTTGCCCAGATTCCACACTCGCAAGTTCAATGACCATGTCCTCCAAAAGAGCTGAATTGAGAGAAAGAGGTAGAACAATCTTTTCTTCATTTGATATTGTTAAGGCCAATCAAAAAGTAGCAGGACAATTTAATTTGAAAATCCTTCCCTTTTGCATCTTTGTATAATTTCACCTTTACATCTTTGTTTTTTTTATCATCATTGAAACAAAACCTACAAAAACCCAATGTATAGAGACAAGATATGAGTGTGAGGGACCAAAACTACACCTATCAGATATGCCTGCTTTCAAAAATGTAGACTGCCACAGAGTTTCACTTGTTTTTTGACATATTATACTTATTCAATAATATTTATGGTTAAATATTAATAAGTTAATTCATTCATATACACTTTCATGCACTCAATAGGTATTCTTACTTACTACTTTATGCCAAGAAATGTTAAATTTGCTAGAAATGAAGCAGTGAGCAAGAAACATGCCACGCTTTCAAGCAGCTCACATTTTATTAGAGAAATAAATAAACAAGTATTGATATACTATATACAGTAATAATAAGTGCCATGAAGAAAGGTAAAGAAGAGGGAGTAAAAATGATGATAGGTACCCTATTCTGCAGTATATTAGTTCTGTATCATTACTATAAAAAAATTACCAAAAATCGGTGTCTTAGAACAACAAACATGCATTTTAAAAAAGGCATTAGAGATCTCAAAAAAATTGTGCTCTATGGAATTTGAGGTCTACTAAAGTAGGGATAAGGGGAAACTTGGAACATGATCTTTATGGTATTGCTAAATCAAAAGCAAAATCTTCATTCTGTAAGTATAATATTATCTCTTATCAACTGAGGTTATAAATTAGATCCTATTGGGGAGCCTGGGTGGCTCAGTCGGTTAAGCGGCCGACTTCGGCTCAGGTCATGATCTCGCGGTCCGTGAGTTCGAGCCCTGCGTCGGGTTCTGTGCAGACAGCTCAGAGCCTGGAGCCTGTTTCCGATTCTGTGTCTCCCTCTCTCTGACCCTCCCCTGTTCATGCTCTGTTCTCTCCCTGTCTCAAAAAATAAATAAACGTTAATTTTTTTTAATTAGATCCTATCTGTATTTTAAATCAGTGGCCCTGAGAAACACAGCGAATCCACGTTCAATTGTATCCAAGGCAAAGAAGGAACTATTTGTGGAAATTACCAGTACTTTTTTTTTCTGTTAATAAAACCAGATCATAAAGTATAAAATCAAATTTTTAACCTGGAGGGGTGCCTGGGTGGCTCAGTCGGTTAAGTGCCCGACTTCCCCTCAAGTCATGATCTCGCGGTTCATGGGTTGGAGCCCGGCGTCGGGCTCTGTGCTGACAGCTCAGAGCCCGGAGCCTGCTTCGGATTTTGTGTCTCCCTCTCTCTCTGCTCCTCCCCTGCTCATGCTCTGTTTCTCTCTCCTTCAAAAATAAATAAACATTAACAATTAAAAAAAAATAACCTGGAAATAAACTCAACCTAAAACAAAAACAAGAACAAAAATTTAAAAAAAAAAAATTAGAGGTAAAACGTACTTTGTGTATGTTTCTGAACAGCAATATTTTTCTCCTGCAAGGCTGTTTAGCATCATGGGAACATGGCATTCTGGAGTATAGCAGAATGAGGAAGGCTTGGTTCCACCATAGCTTAGCCCTTAATTTACCTTATATTTTGCCTATTTGTAAGAAACTATAAAAAGGAACCAACATGGCAGAGTTTGCATGATTTTCCCTTTTATGTATTTTATGTATTTCCCTAAATGTAGGGAAAGAGGAAAAAAATGGGTTTCCTGCAAGTTTGAAACTATAGTTTATCTAGTCTACTTTAAAAACAATACACCTTGATTTGAAGACTGTTTTATCCAGGCACACTAGATTTCTAGTGGGAAGAAGTATCAGCTGGCTGCAGTGAAAACAGTGTTAAGCTCTGAAAATCAAGTGTCTGTGTGCATGCCCTGGTTTGATCACAGACAGGATGCAGTGACAAACTCAAGGAAAACAGAAAAATAATTCTTAAAATATTATTATTGGAGCCATCAAATAAAATTACATCTAAAATATTTCCAAAATGTTCCAAATGTTTTCAAAATATTCCAAAATGTTATTATATAGATATGAAAGAAAGTATTTTCCTTGCGATATAAAAACATTATAATTCTCAGACATTCTATTGTAAGGACTTTGCAAAAATATGTGTAAATAGCCTTAAGTTACTGCATCAACTACATATTAAATATTGTAAACACACATGCATACATGAAAACATTAAGTGCAGCAGGTATTATATACACATTGCCCTTTTTTCATAACATGAGAAGAAAACCTTTGAAATCTAAATAACCCACAAGTTAGGACGTTGTTTTCTGTCTATTTGGGAACATTACTGAAATCATAGAGCTGGTAACAGATTCTTTTAGGGAAAGGAGATAGGAAATATTAAAAGTTTTAAATAAAGCTACGTTACCACTTCTTAAACACATTCACAACAAAGCAAAGTCCAGAGTAAACAGAATATCTGGTAAAGAAGACCAGGTTTTCATGATTCTTCAAAGACGGATTGTTGAGAGCGGAGATTTTTGTAACGTTTGGTGGCTTTTCTTTGGGGGACATGAGCTGTAGCTCACGTGTAGATGTGAATCTCAGATGTCCACAGGTTGGATCATTAGCGTCCTTCCCAGTCTCTTAAGACTAGAGCTAATTATGCCATGTGGCTGAAGTCTCCTCAATCACCATCCACTAGATGTCTCTGTTTTCACTTTGATAAAATGCACTCCCTTTCGTACATAAAACGCTCAAACATCTTGGGGTCAAGATGAATAAACGATACAGAGAATAAACGCAGTGCAGGAACTGAAGAAAAGTGTTCCAATCACAAGCATGCGACTCAGACAAATGTTCAAGTGTTCTCATGGTGAAAGAGCTCAGACTGACTTTTTTTCCCCCCCTGTGAAATGGGGACATTCATACATGTTTTGTCTACCTCATTGGTTCATTATGAAATTGATATAAGGAAACGCATAACATTTTACTCTCCGAACTTTAATAATCATTGACATTAATTTACATTTACACTTTTTATGAGATTTTACACACACACACACACACATACACACACACACACACACACACACACACAGAGCATTGATTGAATTGTACACTCTCCTTTTGGTTTATTTACATAAAAATGTATGCTTTTCTCAGAGTGCCTGGGTGACTCAGTCCAGGGAGCATCTGACCCCGGCTCAGGTCATGATCTCACGGTTTGTTATTTTGAGCCCCACATCCGACCATGTGCTGACCGTTCAGAGCCTGGAGCCTGCTTCGGATTCACTGTCTCCCTCTTTTTCCGCCCCTCCCCCGCTCACTCTCCGTCTCTCTCAAAATCAAATAAAATAACATTAAAAAATATATAAAAAATTAAAATGTATGCTTTTCTTTTCAGCAATAATTCAATAGGAATCAGAGCTGTGGATTGTGCCTTGTAATTCTTTTTTTAGCTTCCATTCTACTGAAGTGGTTGGAGACACATGAGACACTGTGGGGATTTTGCATATGTTTCACATAGTTTTATTAGCTTTTTGCATAATTTCATATTCATCTCTCTTCAATCATACAAATAATATATTCACTATTTACACATTTGGGAGAGGGTGGTGGATGGTTTTATTAAAGCGTATTGCTAATTAGAATGCCTTAGCTATTTCAACGTAAAAGCAAGTTAGTTACAACATATACAGATAAATAAAATAATAAAGTCATGTCAGTCCAAATATTGTGCAAAAATCAAATTCATATCACAAAATTATATGCAGTTGTGAAGATTCCAATAAAACAAAATTAGAGTGTCTTTAGATACAAAATGGAAGATATTACCATGTAATCACAGGAAAAAAATGTTCAAAATCCAACAAAACAGTCAATGAAGGAATAAAGTTAGCTACATAATAAAGCAGAAAAAAATTAGGAAGGTTGGAAATTAGAAGCAGGAAAAAAAACCCAATATTATTAAATGCAGCCAAATTAATGACACATACTCTAAAACCAGCTTTTTCATAATTTGTAAAGACATTGTTTTAATAACTCTAACAAAGGATCAGTGTCAATGGCCAGAAGATAATCTTAAATACTGGCCAAAAATGCCATGGCTGATACACAACTTGAGTTTTCTGCAATGCAATCTCTAACTTTCTTGAGATGGGTTAGCTGCTACATAAATGGGGAATATTTTGAATCCCAGGAAGATTAGATTTAATACAGAAACAATAAACTTAAGCTCATAAAACACAAAGTTTTAGAAAATTTAGATCCTAAGATTTATCATATTCATGAAACCAATTTCAAATACATAATTCAGAAACTGACTTAAGACTGGGTGTTTTGTTGACAGTTGAAGGGAATGTTAGTATGATTTTAAACAGTATTAAAGTAATAAGATAATTTGGAATTCACTATATTTATATATTCATGTATTAAAATAAAAAGCATTTATATTCTTGTGTTGATTCAATTTATTGACCTAATAAGCTTAAGAAGATAAAAAGAAATCTATAAATTGGATGGAAAATATATAGTTTAATTAAATAAGACTATAAATTGTGGCAGTTTTTAAGAGCACTTAGGAATGTAATGGTGAAAATTCACTAGTTATATAATTAGACTACCCTGTTTTTGTTATACAAATCAAAATATAAGGAAAAAAGTTTTATTTTTATGTTTATTACAGAAAAGCATTGCTTGTTAAGTAAAATAAGATAGCAAATTAGCAGTGTATAGTCATTACTGTGTGGAAAAGTGGTTCTTGAAGCTAACAAATAATTCGTCTGTCAACAAATAGATGGGGAATTATGTGTACAATATTCCAAAACAAAATCACTCTTCACAATACTTAATTTCCAGCATTTTAGATCAATGATATTTGGAGTCTGATATAATGGTAACTTATCAGTATATTAATTGCTGACTACACACTGAAAATTTCATTACATTCAGATTCCCATATATTATTCATGAAACTCTGGTGACATTGGATTAAAAAAAGTCTCTTTCCATACACACTCATGATCTAGTATTAAACAAATGAGGAAAAAAAGAAGGAAGGAAGGAAGGAAGGAAGGAAGGAAGGAAGGAAGAGACAGAGAGGAGAGGGGGTAGAAAATATCCATATGACTTTGAATATAAATTGTAAGACAATACATAACCTAGACAAACATTAGAATTTCCATCATTATTTTAAAAGCTTTTGTAATTTCACTTTTCATCAATGCAAATTTCAATCATGTAAAGAATGATTTGTTATTTAGATAAGGATTAGACATTGAAAAATTTAATAATAATAAAATTGTTACTATGAATAATATATATACATTATACATGTTATTTATAATATATTATATGTATATGTATGCATATACAATGGAATATTACTTGGTCATAAAAAAGAATGAAATCTTACCATTGGCAAAGACATGGCTGCAGCTAGAGAGCATTATGCTGAGTGAAATAAGTCAATCAGAGAAAGACAAATACCATATGACTTTACTCATATGTGGAGTTTAAAAAACAAAGCAAAAGAATAAAGAGAAGAAAGAGCGGGAGGCAAACCAAGAAACAGACCCTTCACTATAGAGAACAAAGTGATGGTTACCAGAGGGGCGGTGGGCAAGGGATGGGTTAAACAAGTGATACATGTTAAGGAATGTACTTTCTGTGATGAACACCAGTGTTCTATGGAAGTATCAAATCTCCATATTGTACACTTGACATTGGTATCCCACTGTACGTTAGCCAACTGGAATTTAAACAAAAACTTAAGAAAATTAAAACAATGCCAACAACAAAAAAAGCCAAATATATTTTGGTTTACTTATTTTAAAAATAACTTATTTTGGAAAATGAAAAAATGAGTCTTAGATTCAATAGGTCCATACAAGGAAGCTGATATTTTTCTTTTCATGCAACCTTATGTCCATCACACAATGGATGGATAACGAAGAGGAAGCAGCTCATTCCACAATATTCCCATCAATGTTTTTTTAAAACAGAGTATTCTAAAATTAAAAGAATAATTCAGATTAACCTATAAGTTTCAGAAACTAGTAAAAAAAAACAATTACAAATGAATGACATTGTGTACTCTAACAAATGCTTCATAATAGGACACGTGTTTTAACAAGTTGAAGGTCACTGATTTGAATATTGAAATCCAGGTTGTGTTTTTATCTTGTTTTTGTTCTTTTGCTTTCTTTATTTTTACTTTGTTTGTTTTTTGCTTCCTGGTAACATCTCAGAACATTTGGACTGTTTCACAGATTTTTAAAAAAAAATTTTTTAATGTTTATTCATTTTTTGAGAGACAGAGAGAGACAGAGCGTGAGCAGGAGAGGGACAGAGACAGAGGGAGACACAGAATCTGAAGAAGGCTCCAGACCTTAGCTGTCAGCACAGAGCCCAATGGGGGGCTCGAACTCACGAACCGTGAGATCAAGACCTGAGCTGAAGTTGGACGCTTAACCGATTGAGCCACCCAGGCACCCTGAACTTCACAGATATTTTTTAATGCTTAATTTCTTCTGGAAATTAAACCTTTACTGTTTCTTAAAATCAAATAATAATATAATGGTGGAAAAATAATAAACATTAATATTGCATTAGATTGTAACAAGAAGTGCAAGTTTTACATGTTTTCTAGGAGATTGATACATATTTGAACGTCTAATTCTCAAATCATACATACACTAGTAGCTTTACATATATTATTTCATTTAATCCCCAAAACAACCCATTTCAATGGGCAATATCTTATTGTTGTCTTATCTCCATTTATAGGGTTACATCCACTATAAACTAATCCAGTCACTCATATTTCCACATTTACTAGAAAATGAACAATATCATATTTTCACATGTATACAATGTATTCCTTCAACTTTGTCAAGATAAAACAAAGAGGAAATGGGAACCGAAGGATGAGAACAACTACGGATAGTTCAATCGACAGAAGCGATCTCAGAGAAAGTAGTGCTTATACTGCAATCGATTTGCGTTGTCAATATACATAATAAAATAACTAGAGCAATTGTTCACCTCTTTGAAGATGGGGACTCAAAGATTCACTCAGGAACAGATGGGCAAATAATTAGTAATGTATACAGTTTATAATCTTGATGATCTCACAAACTTGTTTGGTTTTCACATGTACCCACTGTGAATGGAACAGTAGAGGATCTCTTACACTAATCAGTGCATCCCAGAGAAATAAATGTGTTATAACCTCACACTGTACTAATATTAAAGAGACCCTTGCTATGTGACTTCTATCTAACTTCCTAAGAACCAGCGAAACCACCATCGTTTATCATGAGTGATATCAATTTCCCTGATGATAAGTGTTCTGAAACTGCAAAATCTAGACTCATTTTCCCAGACACAGGAAGCTACATTTACTCACTTCACCATCCATCCATCCATTTATTCCATCCATTCATCCATTAAACATACATGTGATGAGAATATGCCATATTTCCTGTACTATATAGGAATTGGAACAATAACCAAGATACATATCCCCTGCTGCCAAGGAGTTTCTACTTATGGATGGGTTGATAGACAAGTCAACATAGACCTTGAGTATAACATGATAAAAAATATAATGAATCAATATACAAAGTATTTTGTGAACACTAATTGGAAAAGAGATATTATTATTTATTTTATCTCAAGCATATTTCATAGAGTAGAGTAATTCTGGAGAGAAGATTTTTAGAAGACAAAAGCATTTTAAAGTATGGAGGATCAAACGTTATCTTTATTTCTGAGAAATGATAATAAATTTAAAATAGTTGACATACAAGGTGTTAATGGCATGATGATATTGGAAGTGCAGACTCTACCTTGAATATTCCTTTTTTAAATTTTTAAATGTTTATTTATTTTTGAGAGAGAGACAGAAGGTGAGCGGGGGAGGGGCAGAGAGAGGGAGAGACAGAATCTGAAGCAGGTACCAGGCTCTGAGTTGCCAGCACAGAACCTGACACGGGGCTCGAACCCATGAACTGTGGGATCATGACCTGAGCCAAAGTCCGGCACTTAAACGACTGAGCCACCCAGGTGCCCCTACCTTGAATATTCTTAAATGATTTTAATTCTTATTCATTTGAAAGTCCAGTTTCTTTCTAATAGCTTTTTGAGGGCATTTTTTACATCCCTGTTTCTGAAACTGTATATTATTGGGTTAAACATGGGAAAGACCACAGTATAAAACACTGCAACTACCTTGTCAGTGTCCAGGGAATAGTCAGTGGTGGGACGTAAGTACATAAACAGGAGTGTTCCGTAGAACAAGGAGACCGCTATGAAATGGGAAGTACAAGTGGAGAACGTTTTGCTCCTGCCCCCTGAGGACTTAATGCTCAAAACAGTGATGAGGATACAGAAGTAAGAGATAAATATGACCACAAAAGTGCTGGTCTGGATGAAACCACATAAGGCAAAGAGCAGAAGCTCATTGATATGGATGTCCGTGCATGATAAAGCCAGAAGAGGTGGGATATCACAGAAGAAATGATTGACAATATTAGAGCCACAAAATGACAGCCTGAATGTGAGGCAGACATGTACCATGGAAGTCATACTCCCGCTGAAGTATGCCAACACAACGAAGCAGATACAGACTCTCCTTGACATAAGCGTAGAATAGAGCAATGGGTTACAGATGGCTGCATAGCGGTCATAGGCCATTGCTGCCAGAATGAGGCACTCAGCATCAGCAAAGCAACCAAAGAAAAACATTTGTAGTGCACAGCCATAGGGAGAGATGCTTTTCCTGGATGCTAAAAAATTCACCAGCATTTTAGGAGCGATCGCGGTAGAATAGCAGATGTCTAAGAAAGACAGGTTGCTAAGAAAATAATACATGGGGGTTTGAAGGCTTGGATTGATATGAACTAAGATTATTAAACCCAGATTTCCCACCACAGTTAGTGTATAGACTATAAGAAATACCAAAAAGAGTGTGACCCCGAGAGGCAAATCATCTGTGAATCCAACAAGAAGAAACTCAGTTGGCATGGTATGATTACTCTCCAACATCCTGGTTTTCTTGTTTTCCTTGTCCAAAAGAGATGGGATCAGAACACACGTGTTGACGTGAGTGATGTATGAAGCAAGAACATCTTCACTCTCTCTTCTAAGGAAGCAAATAGAAGGATAATAAAATCATAGTTATGATGGCCTTTTCTGTGACATTTGCTTTTTTTTTTTCTTTTCTGTCACTTTCTTTAAAAAAGGTAATTAAAAATCTTTGTTGACACTAGAGGATGTTATTCAGAGGTGGTGTTTTGGGAGGCATGAAGAATGTATTTGTTCCTTCCAAGCAGAAATGGGATGAATGTGGCTTGGTTGATTAAAACCAGTAGAATTGTGAAAGTTGGCAAAATCCTTGAAGCAAAGCTTTATTTTTCCATCCTGAAATCCCATTCTTCCATGTAAAGGAAAGTTGAGAAAAACTCTAGGAAGAAAGTTACCACTTTCTGTAGATAATTCTACAGAAGAATAACTGTGATCTTGGGAAGCAGTTTAACTTAACTGTTAAGGCATAGTAGTTATTGTAAGAGATGACAGGATTCAAATCCTAGCTTTCCTGCTTACTGGTTGCGTAAGAATGATTAAATTATTTAACCACTCTGTAATGATTAGAGGAATAAATGAGTGGATATTTGTAAATATTGTTTATGTTACTGGCATCTCATAAACACTAATATGAGAATTTATTAAATAAAATTCGTTAAAGCAAATAAATTGACATCTTGTTTCTTTTTAATTGCTTACTCAATACTCAGTTGTTAAAGCCTATTTATTTGTTTTGAGAGAGAGAGATAGAGAGAGGGAGAGAGAGAGAGTGACAGCATGAGACAGGAAGGGGCAGAGAGAAAGGGAGAGAGAATCCCAAGTAACCTCCATGCTGACAGCATGGTAACCTCATGTGGGGCTTGATCTCATGAATTGTGAGATCATGACCTGAGCTAAAACCAAGAGTCAGGCACGTAACCAACTGAGATACCCAGGATCCCCTTTTAAAAGTTTATTTGTTTATTTTGAGAGAGAAAGAGCACATGTGTGAGCAGGGGAAGGATAATTTTTTTAATAAATTACTCAGGTGTCTCAAAATTCATCTTATTTTTGACAACATGGATACACAATCTGTGCTTTCTTATAAAGAAAAGTGTGTGTGTGTGTTCTATGTAAATATATTGTTTCGCAGTAGTAAATCTTATACACGTGTCCTATAAGTATTGCTTTCCTCTCCTAGGGTTTATGTTTCTTTCTTACCTCTGAGATAAGACAATGTCTGATGTGAGATCCCGGAAACAGGAAGTGTCTTGAGGAAAAACTGTATCTCTGCACTCATTAATGAACTTCTAAGCTAGCTATATGAGAAAATATATGCTATATAACCAGAGGGAAATTAATCAAGGAAAAAAAAAACAGAATGTGTGTAAATACAAAATAAATCATAGTGTGATGGAATATATTCAGCAGGAAGTTAAAGATTAGTAATGTTAGAGGAACACTGTAGTAAGTAGTAAGGCAATTAAATATTGGAGGTCTATTCTCTCTGCCATGCTTGGTAACCTCAGAGTGCCGCCTCGCCCAACAAAATCATCTGCAATCTTCCAGATACACTTAGAAGAGTGGTCCGTCTTCTTTGGGAACCGGATCATAGAAAGGAAGAACTTGACTAAGAAAACATGTAAGGTGAATGTCAGAAACTATGGGGAAGCAATCCAAACTCTTAAAATAAAAGAGAAAAAAGTTTACATGGCTATGCTGTGCAAATGTCATTTCTAAGCTTTATGTAATATTCACATCCTAACTTAAATCTGTCTTTTCTTTTTTCTCTAAAGTACTGGTTTAAAAACTCAATTCAGTGGGGCGCCTGGGTGACTCAGTTGGCTAAGTGTCCAACTTCAGTTCAAGTCATGATCTCACAGCTCATGAATTCGAGCCCAGTGTCGGGCTCTGTGCTGACCGCTCACAGCCTGGAGCCTGCTTCGGACTCTGTCTCCCTCTCTCTCTGCCCTTCCCCCACTTCCACTCTCTCTCTCTCAAAAATAAATAAACATTAAACATTTTTTAAATAAATAAATTCAGTGATTAAAGTGGCTAGAGAATCTATAATTAATTATTTGCTGTAACTACATTCTACATTGAACTTTAAATAAGGCGTTCGCACAGATTCAGTGGTTAAAGAATCAATCCAATAATCATGGGGTGCCCGAGTAATTCAATCAGTTAAGCCTCCAACTCTTGATTTCGGCTCAGGTCATGATCTCATGGTTTGTGAGGCCCAGCCCCTCGTTGGGCTCTGCACTGATAGCCTGGTGCCTACTTGGGATTCTCTCTTTCTCTCCACCCCTCCCCTGCTTGCGCCCTCTCTCTCTCAAAATAAATAATAAAATTTTTAAAAGGAATCAATTCAATAATCATAACAAGGTTTCCTCTAAATAATTTGTGTGAACCTTCCAATTAAAGAATTAGTGTTAAAGAATGCACTAAATAACAAAAGTGTACCAAATTTAGGAGGTTTTCCGTCATTGGTTCCCAAGGGTTGTATCAGACAAGATATCACTATTAGCATCAGCTTTTTGACTATACGAGTAACAACACTCTACACTGAGACCTCCAGATCGTCACGTTTGCCTGCTTATCGGGCTTGATTTTGCTATCACTGGTGTAAAAGAGGCTATAGCAAAGACTAGGAAATAGGAAAAAAGAAGTGTCTGGATGCCTGAGTTCTAATTCTGGTTCTTCTACTACAAATCGTTCCATCTTTATGCCAACCTATCCTTGTTTATGAAATCAGACCCACTTTATTCACTGTATAGAATTGTCCTGTAAGGCAAACAAGACTGCATATTCAAGAGCTTCATGATGGGGTAGGACACTTTGATCTTGTTTGTAGAATATTAATAGAAATTCTCAAAATCAGGCACGTTTCTTGAAACATGTTTTATTTTCCCATTGGTATCAACAAGCTAATGGCACCATGCCGTAGTGGTTAAACACGCAAGATTTGGGGTAGCCAAAGTTGACTTTAACCTCAGATGTGGTCTCTAAGGTTTTGTAAGCCATTCAAGGTTTGTATCCCTGAATTGTTTTATTTCCTTTATTAACGTAATAATATCCCACACAGAAGGTTGAAACCAGGATTAACGTGGATAATTTATAGCACCATTTATAGAACTTATTGTATTAGAGATGCATCAAATGGATTCATTATTTTCTATTATTACCATTAATGCCATTATGATTATTCAATATCTGACACAAAGTCACAAGTTCCCTAAATTGATATTTTTAGGCACAAACACAAAATAGTCACATTGTATGCAAATATACGTATGTGCTCATAGAAAGTGAAATTCGCCTTACTGATGAGGGTGAGCTTACTTAAGTTTTACTCAGTTAATTAAATCATTGGATTTTCCCAAATTCCAACCTAGACACAAGTCAGCTTTCGCCTCCTGGCAATAATGAGCAAAATGAATGAAGCGGTGCTTTTGGAAAAAGCTCTAGGTAAGGTAAGTGCAGATTAATGCCTCTATCATCCCCTGTCTACTCCCCCGGCCCACATATACACATAAACTAAGAAAATACCACAGATAATCAGTGAGCATAACCTTTTCTCTAAGACAACATTATTTTCGTTACACTGTCCCATTCGCAGCAGTCACCTACCTTACCACCATCTAGAATTCTGAATTGTAGAATTTATCTTGTATAAGCTGTTGACAACACTTCTCTCCAAATTTTACAAATGGATCTTATGAGGGATGAGTATTTATCTCCCAGTGTGTGACAAGTGGGACATTACCTCAAGATAATCCCCAACCCCAGGAGGACTTGGGATATGCAACCACTTTGTTTCCAGTGGTATGACTTGAAGGGTTTACTTTATTTTATATATTTTATTTTATTTTATTTTATTTTATTTTATTTTATTTTATTTTAGTATTATTTTTTATTTTATAGAGAAAGAAAACACAAGGGAGAAGGGCAGAGGGAGAGACAGAGAGAGAAACAGAGAGAGAGAGAGAGAGAGAGAGAGAGAGAGAGAGAGAGGGAGAGAAAGAATCTCAAGCAGCCTCCACACTCGGCTCAGAGCCCGACTCAGGGCTCGATCCCAAGACCCTGGATTATGACCTTAGCCAAATTCAAGAGTCAGACGCTCAACTAACTGAGCCACCCAGGCACCCCTTAAATGGCTTCTTTTAAATGAGAAAGATGAAAACTGGTAATATAATCGACTCTAATATAGCCAGTTAGGAAACAACACATGTCTCCATCACTGGAAAATGTTTGACTGAATAAAATAAACATTTTAATAGTACCGAACAACCAACAACAACAAAATGCTCTCTCCTGTAAATTCTAAGATTTCTATCAGATGCTGAAAGACACTTTAAAGCATTCGGTATTTGAGGGGATTCTAAAGTACAGTCTCAATACTATTGAGAAGAATCCTAGGCACCCGGATTTTTGTTTGGCATTCAATTATCTGAGTGACTATAAGAAAATATGCCTTGAATGATAAGATGCTGGAGTAAGAGCTTATGACTCAGGCAACCTGGATCTGAATAAGAGTTTCACCATTTCATAACTGTGAGCCACTAAGCTACTTATTTAGCCTCATGGTTATTAATTTTCAAATTATGAATAATAATTGTCCATCTCATCATATTCATGTGAGGATTGGGACAATGCATGTAAAACCTAGCCCCTTGTTCAGCACATTGCATTCACTTAATAATGGTTAGCTTTCTTTAACAATTATAGCAGCATTTACAGCAGTATTTCTTGGTAATTCAAATACAGTTCTAGCTTTTAAGTTATCGGCAATGGTGTAGAGTCTGTACCTTAAGACTCTTAAGGTAGACAGAATGGAAAACAGGTAAATCCAGGATGCTAGACATTGTAAACATCTGGCTTCTTTCTTATGGCTAGTGGGAAAATTAAAATCACTTTTGTTGCAACTAGAGAGTTTCTTATTTAATAAGCAAAAGGTCAGATCTTTAATAACAAAAGATCAGATGCCAAAATCACTTTCTTTCTCTTTCTTTCTTTCTTTCTTTCTTTCTTTCTTTCTTTCTTTCTTTCTTTCTTTCTCTTTTTTTTTCCTATTTCATTGACTAACCCTACACATCCGGCAAAAAGAAATACAAAAATAGCAATCTCTTCATTGTGTTTTCAACATATGTAATTGTGAAGAACATTTCCCTTTCTATAAGGAGTGTGTGTCTGTTATTAAAATACAAAGATCCTTCACTTTAAGGGTACTATCGTGTTTCACAAACATTGATATGGGGAGAAACAGCAGTAGGACAGATATGCCCTTTGAAAGCAGAAAATAGACTGGATAATTCCTTCAGAGTATTGGGAAGGTGAGGACCTTGAGAAACCGGCAGGAACCAAAGGAAATAGACAAGAGCGAGGATCTCACCATGGAAACAGTCTGTTTCATGTACGACAATCGCCGGCCCCTTGCATTTCCAGCTGTTGTGAATAATCTTTCATTTTGCTTTGAATTCTAAGTTAGGACTGGAAATTTTGATTAGCCAAGAGTAGTGCACATATTCGAGCTTTAGTTTCTAGGGAGCTAAAGGATGAAATATTTCTCTCTGTGACCTTAGTTGAGGGGCTGAAAGGGCATTGTGACATTCCTGCCTTCCGATTCAGTCCAAACATTACTGTGTGCATCAGAGGAAATTTAACTCTCCTTCATACAAACAGTTGAACCAGAGTAGGGAAGAATCATGTTTAGGGGTGTGTCGTCAACTGTGCATGACCCATACCAAGAAGTCCATCCACATATAACTTCCCTGAATCTCCCCTTTGCTACCAATTGTATTCCTTCATGTTCTTGACCAACTGGCCAAACTGAAATAGATCTCTTCTACCAAGCAGTGTAGATAAAAATGTTCTAGAACTTCTAGAAGCTCTACTTAATGGATAAATCATCCAATATTCTTTAGGAATTCCCTAGCCTGGGGTAAAAATACTGTTGCAGTACATTCTTTGAGGTATGATCACTACCGTATGTAGATCTTCCCAAAAACCGGGCTTCGTTTTTGTATTTTTTTGTTTTGTTTTGCTTTTGCTTTTGTTTAAACTCTTCTGTTAATTGGCCATAGAGTCCCTTGGTGCCACACTATGCTGGGAAAGTAAGTGGGGGTCTCCTGAAAATTACTTAAACCTTCAGAATTTGCTCAGGTCCAGCTTCACATATGCAAATTCCATGAAATAATACTGTTCTTCATAGAGTACCTGACTTTATCAATAAGAGACGTTATAACACCATGTTCGTAATAGAAAATTTAGGACTCATGATAACCTGGTGTCTTATGGTCAGGCATTTCTATCTCAGCCAGAACCCAGTAGCAAGATAATGCTGTTTTTCAAGATGGGGGAAGTACATTTGCTGAAACAAAAATTTGATCTGTTTAAGATTTCTAAAGGCTTCTGCTATTGCACATATCATTTTGATATGCTCATGTCAATTTGGGAAATGCTGTATGAAAATGACTGAGGTCTGGAACTGCTTGCATTGCAGTTGGAAGAGCCCTTCTTGCTGTGCGTCCTGCACAGAGTTGTCAACCTATAAAAGGAACCACCGAGTGGGTTAAAAGTGCACTCACCCATATAGAAGATATAATCTCCAGAATTGAAAGCTGTTTATCAGTATGTTGCATTTTTTATGTGGTAGGAAACATGAGGTTTAGAAAAGTGTGCCTCCACCTAGGAAGGATGTGATATTGTGATGTATAATAAAGAATACATATTTGTTCTTTGTCCCAGTTTCTAGCACAGGGCTTCTAAAACAGCGCTTTCAATAATAGCCAAATTATAGAAAGAGCCTAAATGCCCATCAACTGATGAATGGATAAAGAAGATGTGGTTTATATATACAATGGAATATTACTTGGCAATGAGAAAAAAATAAAATCATGACATTTGCAGCAACATGGATGGAACTGGAGGGTATTATGCTAAGTGAAATAAGTCAGAGAAAGACAGATATATGTTTTCACTCATATGTGGATCTTGAGAAACTTACCAGAAGACCATAGGGGAAGGGAAGAGGAAAAAAATAGTTACAAACAGAGAGGGAGGGAGGCAAACCATAAGAGACTCTTAAACACAGAGAACAAACTGAGGGTTGATGGAAGTGGGAGGGGAGGGGAAAGTGGGTGATGGGCATTGAGGGGGGCACTTGTTGGGATGAGCACTGGGTGTTGTACATAAGCCAATTTGACAATAAATTACATTTAACAAATAAAAGGATAAACACACACACACACACAAATAAAACCCCTGGAAGTTTCCTAACTGGTGAGAGATATAAAGATGTCTTCCACTATGTTAATAATGAGGTAACCTTTGGGATGTCCCTATGTCAACCTAAGGCTGGGAAGGGGGAGGTGAGAGTGCTGGGTGTTGAATCTATTGGCAATGGCCAATGATTTAATCAATCGTGCCTGTGTAATAAAGCCTCCATTAAAACTTGAAGGTATGGGATTTAGGAAGCTTCCATATTGGTGAGCACTTAGAGATTCAGGGAGAGTGGAACCCTCTCCCAGAAGGCAAGGAAACTCCACACCCTTTTCTCATACCTTGCCCCATGCATCACCGTCATCTGGCTGTTTCTGAGTTATGTCCTTTTATAATAAACTACTAATCCGGTAAGTGAAATGTGTCCCTGAGTTCTTCAAGCCACTGTAGCAATTTAATTAAACCCAAGGGAGGGACCTAGGAACCTCTGATTTTTAGCCATTTCAGTCAAAAGTACAGGTGACAATCAGGACTTGTAATGGGCACCTCAAGGGAATGAGAATCTTGTAGGACAGAGACCTTAAATTATAATCCCAGGAGGGGGCCCTTGGAAGCTCCAATCAATAGCCAGTCTATCAGAAACATGGGTAACAATCCACGCTTATGAATGGCATTTGAGGGCGAGGGCAGTTTTGCAGGACTGAATCCTTAACCTGTGGAATCTGATGCTACCTTTAAGTAGACAGTGTCAAAATTGAGCTACATTGTAGGATACCCTTCTATACACTATGCTAGTGTACAAAGCATAGCTTGCTTGGTGGTGTTGGGGGAAAACCCCCCTTCCACACATTGGTAGTTGAGTACAGAACTCAAACACAGGATATACCAACATGCCCTAAATGACAGTACCCACGGAAACAGAACTTCTAGATTGCTGGTATTTGCATATGTCATATAATATTCTATTCTTCAATATTGCAGATGTATATTTTCATGAGATAGTGCAAGGCAAACTAATATATATCTATTTTTTTATTTCCCAAGAACCTGGGATTTACACATTTATAGACAAAATTGTGAAAGTTTTTTTGTTTCCTCTACCAAGAAAAAGCAAAATGATTCAGGATCATCATGGGCTGTACTGTAAGAGTACCATATTAGGAATAGTAGTTATAAAAGGAAGTAATCAGCTGATTATATTCATAAAGAATAATTAACTAACATTTTAAAAATTAACTCATTTTCTACACTGACAAAACTAAAGAGCCAGCTTATAATTATGTAACAATCACTGTCACCAAGTTTTTTCACTTTGGTACTGTGCCGTAGAGGGTTAACTCAGTCAGTTTGGATCGTCCAAACTCTGCATATTCTAAAGATATTCAAGAGTGGGCCTTTGACTGACTCCCAACAGATAACTTTTGAAATCTTGGAATATCATACCTGATGAGAGCATATTTGGATGCCGGGTTCCCACCACAAACAGTTTAAGCTAATGATGTGATTTATGGTAAATGCCTATTTTTGTACACCTGGGGTTTCTTTGAACACCTTGGGCTAGGCTGAATCAGCTTGAATTCTGGAGTGGAGCAGTTGGAAACTAAGTAACTAAGGACAGTTATATGGTCTCTCCAAGCCTAAGTACTGCCCTTCATTGAAACCCTGGACACAAAGATTGATTAAGCTTTTCTGATTGGCAAGACTTCATACCAGTCATCAGACAACATTTGCTGGGAAAACCAAGTGCAGTCTGTGTGACATCACTGAGAGTGGACAAGAGGAGGCTATGCCTGGTTTCCTCTGGACACTGCCTCGCACACCTTTTTCCTTTGCCAATTTTAATCCCAATCTGTAGCTACAATGAACCATAACCATAATTGTGATCCTGAATTTTTTGGGTCCTTCTAGTAAATCACCAAGCCCGATGGCCATCTTGGGCACCTCTGACTTAAGTACTCTACTCAAAAAATTTCCTCAAGTGGTTTTCTTTTTCTTTTTTTTTTCTTTTAATTAAGATTTTAAACTTCATTGTTCTTTCACACGTAAAAGATGAAACTTTATCGACTTCAAAAATATAAAACAAATATTAGAAAACAAAAATAAATGAATACATATACACTCACCTCCCGAGTTAAATAAAGAAAACAAGGAACTTTGATAATTGCCCAGATTGGAAGGTCTCTGTGATCACCCCTATAATCCTGCTTCTGTGACAGTGACAACCACCCTTCTGTATTTTTCATTCCCTAGCTTTCAGTTTTAAAATTCGATTCATCCATATTCTTTAAAGATATTTTCAACAAATCTACTTTTTTTTTATTTTTGAATATTATAAACATGCTGGCATCCAGTTTGTCCGCTAGATTGCTTGTGCTTTTCTTCAATATTATGTTTCTAGTGTTCTTATGTATTCCTGCCTTATTTATTTGTTTGCTTGTTTGTATTTATTTATTTATTTATTTATGTATTTATTTATTTATTTTGAGAGAGAGAGAGAGAGAGAGAGAGCAAGCCAGAGAAAGGCAGAAAGAGAAGAGAAAGAATCCCAAGCAGGCTCCACACTGTCAGCACAGAGCCCGACACGGGGCTTAAACCCCCCGAACCATGAGATTTTGACCTGAGCTGAAATCAAGAGTCAGTGGCTTAACCGACCAAGCCACCCAGGCATCCCGCTGCACTCTTTAATTTTACAGCTTTGTAGTATTATTTTTCCTTAACTTGTCACATTAAATTGTCACTGATGTGCTATCACGACTAATGCTGCTATGAATGCTGCTTTATATGTCACTGGGTGCACAGTATGAGTTTTATCCAGGTGCATCCCTAGATGTGGCATTGATTAGATACAGAGTATACATATGTTCAACTTTAAAACATAACAAAATGTTTTCTAAATTTCTTGCTCATATTTTTACTCCCCAAAACAGCACAAAATACCTCATGTTCCATATACTTCCTAACACTTGTTATAGTCACACATTTAACATTGTTTTTGCCAACATAGTGGGGGAGTCAGATATTTAAATCTTTAACACATATCTGGAATTATTATTATTATTATCATTATTTTTTTTTACCTATTATATTAAGTAGGAATCTTTTCTTTTTTGAATGCACGCAATATATTTTCCTCACTGCTTTTTAAAAAATATATGTTTTCCATTCATTTGCAGTGATATCCTGGCTGTATTAAATTTTTATTTACGTGTAGATCTGTTTCTTTTAATTATCACATGTGGATCTGACTCTTCTAATCATCGGCCTATATTAAACTTTCTTCATTGGTAAGTTTTTCTTCATGTAATAGCATTGCTCTCTGTTAGATTCTTCTTTAGGAATGAGTAGGCCTTTTTCTTTTCGGTTATTCAGTATATATTTAAATTAACTTGTTACTTTCAGAATATTTTTGAAATTTTGTTTGGAATAGTGCTGTGTTTAAGATCAACTTTGTAACACATGTATCTTTAAAATATGAAGCCATCTTTGGGGCGCCTGGGTGGCTCAGTCGGTTGAGCGTCCGACTTCAGCTCAGGTCACAATCTCACGGTCCGTGAGTTCGAGCCCCGCGTCAGGCTCTGGGCTGATGGCTCAGAGCCTGGAGCCTGTTTCCGATTGTGTGTCTCACTCTCTCTCTGCCCCTCCCCCGTTCATGCTGTGTCTCTCTGTCTCAAAAATAAATAAACGTTAAAAAAAATTTTAAATATGAAGCCATCTTTATAAACATGGTGTCACAATTCATAATTATTTAAAATCTTTTAATAATGTTTTATAATTTTCTTTACAAATGTTTTGAGTATCCATTGCTCAATTTTTTTTAAGGACATTTAATATTACAAATGTTAACCTTCAAAAAATTACATCCAAGTATTTTCTGAAGTGGTCAGAAAATACAACTAAGTTTTGGATCAGATATGCATCCTAAATTCAACAACTCAGACAATGTTTTTATTTATTCTCATTAATTTCTATCTTACCTTTTCCAAGAATCTATTCCATATACATTTTAAAATTTTGTTTTGTTTTTGTTTTCTTTTTTTTTTCTGCTAACTGCACCTTCCATTGAATTGTTACCTAGAATTGACAACATTGAACATCATTGTTTTGTATTTAATTTTAAAGTGAATATAACTAACCTTGTTTATTAGTTTTGATAACAGTATGCCAATTTAATTTTAAATCTTAATCGAAATTATGTTTGAGCCCCCAAATGCAATTTATCTGGCTTGTCTTGTACCATTGTTACCATAAAGGAAGATACAAAAAAGGAAAAAAAAAAAAAGGAAAGAAAAAAAAAACTTTTTCAATGATAAATCTCTTGGAACAAAAATTCAAGCAACTAATCATACACTTTTAGCCATTAAATTGCAAAGCAATACATGCCATTAAAGGTGGTTGTCCACTATTTTCAAAAGCATTATCATTTCACCTTTTTAAGCCACAAATTTGCAGCGCTGATGTTATTACCTTTTGAGAAAGATCAACCTTTCAAAATTAATGCCCAATGGATCACATCAACAATAACCTTTGGTGCATTTTTTTAGCTTAAATTTAAGGAGTATACAGTTCAATTACTACTGAAGGGATAAGTACCATGGTGGTGAATACCGTGAGAGAAAAATAATTACTATAGGATAAGAAAATGAAGACTCCTTACTAACGGTTTTTACTATAATGTAATAAATCCCTTTGAAAATTGTGAATTACTACCTTTTGCATTGGGAAAAATATAAGGCTCAACATCAGAATGCTTCCTAATTATGTTATTTCTTATTGAATCTCAAGAGAAATTAATAGATATCACAGTTACTTAATGAATCAACATATTTTTCATTCTTCTAAGTATAAAAAAATCCACTCATGAATTTCAGCAACAGAAATGACTAAATTAATAACCAATTTCCCTACAATATTAATGCACAATTTATTATGTGTATTTGCTTTATTAATTTGAATAAAACTATTATAATAAAATATTAACATTTTGATCCTTAAATTGCACAGATAAACATGTTTACAATCTAGGAAGTGATGAATTATGATTCTAATTATGTATAAAATGACAAAGATTTATAATTTTACAGTTTAAAATATAATCAAGTCTATTCATACTTTTTTTTTATTTCTCTAAAATACTTGTTGAATGTCTACTATATGACAGACACTGTTCTATTAACCTGTCAATATTATAAAGCTTTGTGCTCCAAAAAAAATGTTAGAAAAGTAAAAAAGAAAAAATACATAAACCAGTAACTGAAAATGATAAATTTTGTTATTAATATGTCCTGAGAATATAATTGAATGAACTTTAATAATTAAGGGCTTTATTCTACCTTTGATGTTGAAGTTTTAAAAACTATATAAATATCACAACAATCTTATGTAATAACGTCAAGATATATAGAAATCTGAATCAACATAAATGAATACCCTCTTCATCATGTAACTGAATGAATAAAAAAAATATTTAGCTTACTTAAAATTATCCTTTCAAACTCCATTTTTATGTCAACATTTTTGTTTGGTCATAACTGAGTAAATGACATGTGAAAACACAGGACTTACCCTACATCTCATAAACTATAATGGCCCTTTGATGAGTCCAATTTATACTGAGTCAAGAGATTGCAATTATCAAAACACTAGAGCTTATTTCCTAGACACTTTCTGTGAAAGTCTGTAAGAGAATCAGAAGGAATCAAATACAAGTGAATATATCCACACACTGAAAGTTTTCACAGATGTGTAGAATTCTTCAGAGACATTATTAAGTTAAAAAGTAAAATAAATCCATTGGATGTAGCAAAAAGCAAGTCACTGATGCCATTGAAAAGAAGGCCACAGTAGCAAAGATACAATATGCAGTGTAAGGGTCTCAAACTCTATGATGTCTCTGCTCAAGGATATATTACCCAATCCTCCCTACTTATGGGAAGTAATTCCAACAAACTCAATATTTTAGCCCTTAATTATTTATGTGTATGTAATGGAAATGAGTACATTATAAAAGAAATAACCAAGAACATCATCAGGATTCTAAGCCTGCCTGAGCAGCTCTAGTGTTTTCTGTTTTTCCTGTATTATTACAAGAGGAGTCATCCGTGGCAGGACAGAAAAGTTTGCACCTATGAACATTAAACCCTGTTAAGAAAATGATGCCATGAGATGTTCCCTTTAGGTCTGACCAGGTCATAAAAGTCATGGCTACTTTGACTAGTTACTGTGCAAAAGCAGGCGAATGCAAGCACCACACCACTTACATCAGATTAAAGATCAGGATTTTGGCAAAGTTTATAACACAGAGGTCTTCAGAAAGTAGACCAGACCTATCCCTATCATCTCCTTATTATTCTATAGGGACATGGAAAGCCTGCTAGATATATAGTGAGCTTGACTTCGGGAAGACAGCCCTATCCCTTCAGTGTGTGTGTGTGTGTGTGTGTGTGTGTGTGTGGCCTTACCCCTGAGTGACAAATATTATCAACTCAGGTGCCAAAGCCTGAATTTGAGTCAGCTGTTCAGAGGAGTGTTGAGAAACACCAGTTTCCCAGAGCTTGATGACCTTGGAACGCAGGGAAAGATTCACCCACTGGTTGATCAATTGGACATTAATTCACAGGAAAAAAAATATAAAAAGGAAAGAAAAAGAAAAAGCAATAAAAGAAGGAGAGGAAATGAGAGAGGGAAGGAAGGAAGAAAGGAGGGAGGGAGAAAGGAAAATTATGTCAAACCATATACCCAAGTCAAGGGAAAAGTGACAGACCTGAAGTAAAATTTAATTTAAAAATTCTGGAACAAAACACAGGAGGAAATAATTTCACCTTGAGTTAGGAACATTTCTCTTAAATATTGCACAAAAAGCACAAACACAAATAAATTTAATAAGCTGTACTTAAAAGTATAATTTGTTTTCAAAAAGACACTATAAAAATATAGTTTATTTTAATACAAATATATAATATTATACACTATATAAAATAATATAATATATTTTATTATAAGTGATATTTTATATTTTTATAAAAATATAAAGAGTCAAGCTACAAACTAGAAAACAAATATTGGCAAATGCATATCCATTTAAAGACTTGTATCCAGAATATATAAGGAATTATTATAACTCAGTAGCAATAAAACAAGCAACCAAATAACAGAATAAGCAAGAGATTTTCACAGATATTTCACCAAAGTAAAATAAAGGTAGAAATATGCCCATGAAAATGTTCAAGATGATTAGTCATTAAGGAAACAAATTAAAATCACAATAAGAAACACATTCATAACTATTAAAATGGCTAAAACTTTAAAAAAGAAAAAAAAAACAGAACATGCCAGGTGCTAGAGATTATTTAAAGCAACAGAACTTCTCAGACTTTGTTGGTGGCAATAAAAAGCAACACAATAATTTTGTTAAAGTTTGTCAGTCTTTTAAACACTTACTATGGATTCTAGCAATTTTATTATTTACTCAGGATAAAAACATAGGTCCACAGGAAGAGGAGCTTTATACATAAGTGCTCTAAATTGGAAACAGACTCAATTGCCATCAATGGATGATGCATATATAGAAGGGACTAGCTTAGTAAGGTAAGGGGGAACATGGATAAAAGTAACAACATTGTTGAATCTCAAAAGTTACAATGAAGGATAGAAGCCACACTCAAAAGGCTACATTCCTATGGTTGGTTTGCAAATTGGCCCCAAGCATGGATGGCAAAGAGAAACCTAAGGAAGAGGTAGACCACTCCATTGGTGGCAGGTTTAATAAGCAAGACAAGTAGGTTGCTACACCTGCTCACCGGAAATTTAAAAGTTTATACAGAGGCCTTACCTGGATTTAGTCATGTTTTCAGTCCAGAAGATCTCAACATCACCTCACTCTCTCAAGGCTACATCCTTGTCATGGCTGCTAACATTGGAATAATGGGTAGAACATGCATTTCAAAGACAGGAGAGGAGTAAGGAGCCTCTGATTGCCTAAGTTCAGATCACAACTCAACTAGAGGTCACATCCTCTCAATGACCTCCTCCAGCATGATTCCATTTAGATCATAGCCTGAAGAGGACAAAAAGCATGAGATAAATCACATCAATGGTTTCCCCTTGGTTGTCAGAGATTGGAGAAAGGGATGGAATTGTCTATAAAGGGGTATAATGGAATTTGTTAGGCTAGCAGCAATATTCTGTCTTGATTTTGCTGGTGTTTGCAAGACTTTCTTGGTCAAAAATCATGAAACTGTGTACTTAAACATGGTGATAATTTCCTGTAGGAAAACTGTGGTACAGTAAACCTGACTTTAAAAATCTGACAGCTTCCAGGGACATCTGGGTGGTTCAGCCAGTTAAGCATCTGACTTCAGCTCAGGTCATGATCTCACGGTTCATGGGTTTGAGCCTCACACTGGGCTCTATGCTGAGAGTTCAGAGCCTGGATCCTGCTTTGGATTCTGTGTCTCCCTCTCTCTCTGGCCCTTCCCCCTTCACACTCTGTCTCTCTCTCTCTCTCGCTCTCTCAAAAATAAATAAAACACTAAAAAACAAATTTAAAAGGTCACAGCTTCCAACTCATTATTTTACCATTTTTAACCGTGTTTGAAATGGAAACATTTTTTAAATTTATTGTCCTTTCTGCTTTTTCTCCAATGAAACTCAAGATTTTCTGTTATAATCTCTTGTTCAATAAATGTAATATATTTTAAAAATTTTTTTAACATTTATTCATTTTTGACAAACAGAGGGAGACAGAGTGTGAGCGGGGAAGGGGCAGAGAGAGAGGGAGACACAGAATCCAAAGCAGGCTCCAGGCTCCTAGCTGTCAGCACAGAGCCCGATGCAGGGCTCGAGCTCACAAACTGCGAGATCATGACCTGAACTGAAGTCGAACTTTTAACTGACTGAGCCACCCTGGTGCCCCATTTTAATATTGGTTTTTGGTTTTTGTTTTAAGTTTGGTTGAATAATATTGATCTCTTCTTTGTTCATAACATTATCTCCTTCCCTTGCTCCCATGATAACTCATATACATTTTAAATAAATATTATGGGCTCACCTGGGTGGTTCAGTTGATTAAGCATCTGACTTTAGCCAGGTTAATGATCTCATGTTTCAAGCCCTACATCGGGCTTTCTGCTTTCAGCATGGAGACTGCTTCAGATCCTCTGTCTCCTTCTCTCTCTTCCCCTGCCCTGTTCTCTCTCTCTCAAAAATAAATAAACATTACATATATATACATATATATACATATATACATATACATATGTATACATACATACACACATATGTATATATACATATATACATATATACACATATACACATATATATGTGTATATATATGTATATATTCATATACATATATACATATATACATATATATATGAATTAGGAGGTAGTTTTTAATGGCATGAGGATGACATCTTTACATCAAGTTATGTTTTCAAGCAATATATTGCATGATGTTAGAGACCTTTTTTTAGAAGTATTCTCCCTGGTCTAATGATTGGAAGATTCTATATACTGGAAGATACATGTAACATATGTGTGCAGTATATGTGTGTGTGTATATGTACATACATGTGCATGCATTTATTTATTTATTTATTTATTTATTTATAATGTTCTAAGTGACTATGATAAAAAGGAACAAGATAAGAAAGTTAGGTAGCTGGATATTATTTCTGTTGAAAATTGTGATCAAATTGATCCCCCCACTTTCTAACCATTTGTCTACTGAAAAGTCATTTAATAGCTTGAAACCTCAGCTACAAAATGTGTAAAATAATAATGTGAACCTCAAAGACTGGTGTGGAGGATTAATTGGGAATTTAAGTGGACAAATGTAATATATTTCAAGTTCTCTATGCAAATAGACTCTGTGCATACGGATGCCCCATGTATTTGTTGGCCATCTTGTTTTCTTTATATTTAGATATGGAAAGTTGTTTTTTTAACCCCCATCTAGGGACAGAATCACAGACAATAATTGCAAAAAGCCAACACAACTCTAAAATCATAAAAAAGAAGTTAAGTTTTCTCATCTATTGCCTCATTTGCTCAGGGCGTAGTAATTCTTTAAACACGGTACAATGGATTTAGTTTCTCATTGTTATGAAATTCACTCAGGACTCGTTTTGGGTTGAAGGATAAAACTTGCCCAAAGGGAAAAAGTGTGTGTGCTTGTACACATGCACACACACACATACACACACATCACAAATACATGTACACACAAAGAGAAAGGAAAAGAATAATTCTTTCAATTTTTAAAAAGGCAAGGGAAGAATAATAAATTGGCGGTTGTACCGCCAATAAATTGACCATGTACCCATTTGGGATAAACTACCAATACATAGAGAGAGGAAACAAATAACCAATTAATTTTTTTTTTGGCAAATGACAATTTTTCAATTTCTTTAAATTCCAGCGTAGTCAACATACAGGGTATAATATAGTGATTCATCAATTATTTTGGCAAGCCCTTAAAGTAACATAGAGATCAAGAAGTACTCTGTGGTGAAGGGTCCCACATAATGTTTGAGCCCATAGATCTGCATGTGATCATATTGTGTTCTCCTTTGAGACAGGAGTTTCTGCCTTTAGGGGATTGACTAACAATGAAAACTCATAAATTGGTTCCAATGGTTCCATTTCTCTTTATGAAAAACAATATAAAAGCATGGAAATGTGTATTTTTCCAGGTGTCTTACATTTTAACAGAGTTAATTCAAATTTGGATTGCATCGCATTGCATTTTAAAAATGAAAATGTTCTTTTTTTCATTCGGAGATTCAGCTGAGAACTCCTAATAAAAAAGAAAATACTACACTACACAGGTAAGACATGAAGAAGGAGTTTATTGGGCTTTGGCACCGTAATGCACTGAGGTGGACAAACAGCATGCCTGCTATTAGAAGATGCTAACGGATAGTGTACTTTGTCACAAGAACAATTGTTTGATTCACTTTTATTTTTTCTTTTATTTTTTAAGGTTTATTTATTTTTGAGCGAGAGAGAGAGAGAGAGAGGGAGCAGGGGAGGGGCAGAGAAAGCTGAAGACACAGAATCGGAAGCAGGCTCCAGGCTCTAAGGTGTCAGCACAGCCCTATGAAGGGCTCAAACCCACAAACCATGAAATCACGACCTGAGCCAAAGTAGGACACTTATCCGACTGAGCCACCCAGACGTCCCTCGATTCACTTTGAAAACACCACAAAATCGTTCTTAAACTTTTATGAGAGGTGACAACCTACTGGTTGTTTGAAATGGTCAATATAGTTGCTCCTTGGGTAGACAAGAATGATTTCTGGCAGGCAATGAATGAATTTTGGTACTAAAGAATATCCAGAGTGGGCCTGAGTGGAAAAAAATACATCTGAGTTAAACTCCCATAAACGTTCACAAAATTAGAGAGTTTTCAGCAAGGATATATTTATCAATTGAATTTAGCTATTAGCTGGAATGAAAGAATAGACCAACACAGATGGCTTTTACAGAAATTGAGTGACATGTCTGTGGCCTTGCACTAGTGACGTCACACAGACAATTGCTCATAAAGCTCACCTCTTTGTCCCCCAATATTCCACTACCTGTGTCACTCTATTTACTGTGTTGTACTACCCTAGGTTGTTTTTTCCTTTCCGATGTACGAATAACCCCATTCACATTTCTATTTCCCATAAGCAATATTGGCAATATTGACACCTAATGCAAGTTTCAGCAAACTGTATTTGTAACACATGAGCGGCGAGAACGACACTTCGCTGGAGGGGTTCATCCTGTTGGGATTAGCAGACACCATGGAGCTACAGATCATCCTCTTTCTGCTTTTCTTTGGGATTTACGCCCTTACAGTTTTGGGGAATGTTGGGATGATCCTCTTAATCGGCACTGATTCCCGACTTCACACACCCATGTATTTCTTCCTGGCTAACCTGTCCTTTGTGGATGTTTGTTATTCCCCTGCCATCACCCCAAAGATGCTGGCAGACTTACTGTCAGAGACGAAAACCATCTCCTTCGCAGGCTGCTTCCTGCAATTGTACTTCTTTATCGCCTTGGCCACAACCGAAGCCATCCTCTTTGGCTTAATGGCCTATGACCGTTACGTGGCCATATGCAACCCCCTCCTTTACTCCTTGATCATGTCCAGGACAGCCTGCCGCAAAATGGCAGCAGGGGCTTTTACCGCAGGATTCTTGAACTCCATGGTTAACACGAGTTATGTAGGCAGCTTGCCATTCTGTGGTTCCAATGTCATTCACCACTTCTTCTGTGACAGCCCTCCACTCTTTAGGCTCTCATGCTCTGACACACACCTTACCGAGGGTATCATTTCCACGTTTGCTGGTGCGAATCTGGCCGGGACTCTGCTGATCATCCTCACCTCCTACTCCTACATTCTCTTCTCTGTCTTCCACATGCATTCAGGGCAGGGGAGGCACAAAGCCGTCTCCACGTGTGCCTCTCACTTGACAGCGATAACTCTGTTCTATGCCACCGCCATCTATACCTATCTGAGACCTAGTTCCAGCTACTCCTTGGGTCAGGACAAAGTGGCTTCTGTGTTCTACACAGTAGTGATCCCCATGTTAAATCCTCTGATCTATAGCCTCAGGAATGAGGAAGTAAAGAAGGCTTTATGGAATTTCACTACCAGGAGGAGGATCCCTCCATTTGTCTGATATGCTTTGTAAATTTTTTGAACTAATTTTTCTGCGGGTTGATTGAAGTCTACACTTTTCATGAAGGTATTTCTAAGTAATTGCTTTCTGTTAATACTGAAATACATGTCCCCAAATTGGTATAATGTAATTAGTGCATCTTCTCTCTGGACTCAGGACTTCAATCTAATTATTCTCTAATTTTGCTGGGTCCTCAAACATAGGTCTTATTTCTGATAAAATCTTTGTTACAGAAGAAAGGGAGTCAGTATTTAGAGTCAAAAGTTACCAAAGTTACAATATCACATGAAATTAGCCACATACAATATTTGTAATTGCTCTCTTGTTTTTTTCCTATGCATTTTTATTCCACCATTTGTGATTTTTAAGATATCTGTTATATCACCTGTTTAAGATGCTTTAAATTTTAAGTAGATTTTCATCGTAATTTATTGGATTATCTTCCAGTAGGATATTTAAATCAAATTTCAAGGCTACAATTTTAATTGCAGTATAAACTCTCCACCTCTTTGTGTTCTGTATCCGTCTCCGTGTGCACATATGTATTCACAAATAAAATAAAGGTGAGCTTGAGCAAAAGCACGTTATCAGAAAAGTGCCATGTCATTAGACTGCACCAATTACAGCTCTCATATTCCTTTCTCTTGTCTTCCAAATTTCTAACCATCCTCTCCTTTTCTGTCTCTTGGACTGACACATACCAGAAAGCCACACACACACATGTCCACGTGTTGCAGAGTGTAACCAGTGCATCGTTCCAAAGGAGGTGGATCAGTTAGTTGTTCAGCACGTGAATCTCACATATACTCTTTACGATGTGCTCATGAATTTCCTGCTTCTAGGTATTTATAGGTATCTATCATTTGTTCAGTAAAAATCAATGGAAATTACTCTTAGAGCTAAGCTTTGCTGATATGGAGGTAAACGGGGAGTGGGCTTAGTAGAACTCAGCGGAGACTGAGTGGGGGCTAGCATTTTCTGAAGAATCGACCACAGAGTTTTGGGGGAGAAATTGCCCTTGGGCCTTGCTCTTGCAGCTGACTTTGCACCTAATAGAAGCGATGTCCATGTCATCTGAGATACATCTCCATACATTGTGTCCTGTCACAAAGAAGTCATCCAGCTGGTACATTTAATGTCTCCAGTGGTGTCTGTAGATTACCCCGCCCAGACAGGTGTTCATGAAGTGATTGGTGCTGTGTATGCACCTGTGAGTTGTATCCTCACTCCCCTGGTCCCACGATGGTTACCTGGCCTAGATCCCTTACAGCAAAATGATGGTTTGTTCTCTGAGATAGTTTGTTCTTTCACTGAGTGGCTTGCCTACCTGCCCACTGGTTGTATCCTTTCTCCTTTCTTTGTCCCTACTATTCAGCGGAATCATATATGGGACCATGATATTTCACAGCGAAATTGTAATAATGTATCCCGTCCATTAAAAGTTTTATTTCCTAGTAAAATTTAGCAAAAATGTTTGGGAGATGAGTCCAGTTATTCTGAGATTTGGGTTTGAGATGCATCTTATTTGAGGCCATGTTCTCTGCACCCTAATCAACCTTCCTACATTTACTTAATCTTGTTTACAGGGACTACAAATACTTCCAACTTTGGGAGTGATTATCACCTAATTATCTTGTGCGCTTTTTTAATTCCTTAAATGTGTATTTCCTATATAAATTTTGATTCTTTCTTTAACCTATGAACTTGTAAAAAACATTTTTTTAAATTATCACAATTTCTTGTTTAATATACAATTCACTTATGTGAAAAATGTCCCAGAAATTATTTATCTTCTTTAACTCAAAATAAATTTTACTGTGAAGCCATTTATATTTCTAATTATTATATTGAGTGAACAAACAAGTTGGAAATAATGAAAGAATCAATATTCAAGAATCACAGAGCTCCAAATAAACAACAAAAATATTAATATTGAAATCCTGAATTTAGGGAGAAATAAATTGATATTATATATTAAAATAATTTTGGATTTAGTTTGTTAAGTGGAAGTTAACAACGGAAACATGTAATTTCCATTGGCCTATTAAAAATGGCAGGTATACCTTTATCAACAATAATTAAGTAAAGGCTAGGGCATGAGAGTACATGAAGTTATCATCACTCTTAATTTCACACTGCTCAAATGAAAGAAAAGATAGTATGTTAACTCATAATAAGCATCTTTCAAAGAATATAAACAAGCAAAATTTTGTCAAGAAGATGATACCCAAGTGGTTGGCTGTATGGGAAAAAAAGGAGATACACATTAGATGAGTTGATGTGAAAATGTGTAATCTGTAGAAAAGGAAAGTACAAAGAACTGTATGGAATGAAAATATAGCTTTATTAAAATATATAGCTTTATAGAAAGAATCTTAAATAGCTCTATGGAAAAATATGTAACACATGTTAAATAGGATGGGTGGCAACACAAGCAGAAATTGCATTGTTGCTAAACTTAGATATAATTTACTACTTTGGCTGGGAAATTGGTGCATATTGTCTTTAAGGTTCTCTTTAAATTTTGTGATTTGAATATTAACGCAAAAACATTGCATGCGTTCCTGTACCATTCCAAAGTATCAGAAGAATTTTTGGTATATTCTCAGCCACTTAATCAAAATTTTTACCCTCAGATCTGCTACTAAAAAGGACGGTGGTGAATATTGGCTAAGTAATTTTGAGGTTTTGAAAACAGAACATTAACCAGATGAATACCTATGTCAAAAACCTGAATTGTGCTCTGAAACTTCAACCTCCTGACATCTTATGATCATTTTAACCATGTGTTGTAACCAAATAAAATCAATAAAATATAATGTATTTGTTAAGTTTGTGTTGAAACTGTGTCAGATTCACTTATACACTGATGAGAGAAACAGAAAGATGAAAAGAAGGTACAGACTTAGAAAGGGTATGGAAACAGAAGTTTTATTTAGCTGGGAAAAAATAAGCAGTGTTAAAACCATGTGAAATAAAGGTTGAGGTTTGATCTTCCAAGTCATAAAATTATCATGCCCAAATTGTGTATTACAGAAGTGAACTGTGTGTTAGAATGACCTGAAATGCTAGATTCGGTGAAAGTGGTCAACGGGAACCACACATTTAAGGAGCACATGCTAAAGATATTATCTATGGCTGATTGCAGGGACATAGTTTTATTCTCCAATGGCCGGGGTCAATACAGATGACCAACAGAGTTAAGACTGTGGCAACAGAGATCAGAAGCAGAGTGACAAGAAACAAGTTTTATCTTTAAATGGCTACGGCCAGTAACTTTTTTTCTAAAATGTAAACAAAATTGCAAAATATACTGTTTTCTTATTTCTTAATTTTTTTTTAATTTTTCCCCTTTAAAAATTGCATGTGTTTTAAATTATCCCATGAGGATTGGCTGATAACCTCATATGAGACCCATATGAAGTCGGTATCTACTATTGATCTGTTTAGGTGAACAGATCGTGACAGATTTGAAGTGAAAAAAATCCCTAATTCCTACCATGATTCTTCAATGGAAAAAAAATAATATTTCACCATTTAAAAAGCAATGTTCTAAACTGTCACCAAATAACGAATAGAAAATCTTACATCCCAATAATACAAATATTGAAACATTTTTAGGGATGATTACTGAGTTGTCCATGGCTTCAAAGCTATAAGGATCTATGTGATAATGAATGATATTAGTAAGGAATCAGGGGTGTCTGGGTGGCCCAGTCAGTTAAGCATCCAGCTCTTGATTTCAGCTCAGGTCATGATCTAATGGTTTGTGAGTGCAATCCCTGTGTTGGGCTTTGTGGTGAGTGTGGAGCCTGTTTGGGATTTTCTCTCTTCATCTCTCTCTGTAATAAATAAACATTTAAAACTGTTAATTAAACACAAAAAAATGTCCTTTCCTCCCCCACTTGAGCTCTCTCTCTCTCTCTCTGTCTCAAAATAAACAAACACTTAAAAAAAATAAGTGATCAGGATATGTTTTAATGAAAAAAATGAGAAATGGAAGAAATGTGAAGGACTTCTGTAATGGGAGGACCTCTATGACTCTGTCTTCAATAAATCAAGGTAAATACTTTGAAATGATTAAATCAACTTTTTTTCAGAGCTCAGGATATCAACCAAAGGTTTGATACAATGTGAAGAGCATTTACTCAATAAGAACTGATGAATTTTGGTAAGAAAAACAGAATTTATGGTGTTGTAACTTGACCTAATCCAATCACAGTTCCCACAGCTATGCAGTAGCCATAAAAACCAGCAGTTTGACAACAATGTGAACAGTTGTGTAGACACTGGATTGTGTAGACTGAATTTGGACTCCTAAGGATGTCCCAACCTCAGATCAATCAATACATCCTATGAAGCATAAGGAAATACAGGCTTTTATATTGCATTATAATTATATGAAAAGACATTACTAACAATGAAAAATCCCATCTACGTTGATATTAGAAAGTTATCAAAATAATGAACCCCCAATGACAAATTAAACTGTAAATACTGGATCATGCAACCTAAAAAATAAATAGATAAGAGAAATAAATAAACAAATATATAAATAAATATTAAAAGTGATCTAATGGCTGCAAAAGTCTTCATTCCTCTCCTGAAACCATTATTCCACTGTATAACTAACTTGGATTTAAATTTTAGTCCCTGCAAACAATTGGAGAGAACACTATCTATGGTTAGTGACTTGGGAAGGTTAAATGATACAGGTGTGAAATGCTGAGTCCCTAAAAAGCCCCAGAGGGTTATATGCAGCTGGCTCCATACTTGGAGCTGGAGGTGTACCAGTGAGCAACACTAATGTCCTGAATCAAGGAGCTACCGATAAGAGAAGGCCAAATTATGGAATAAAAATTAAAGCATAACATCATAAGGGGCGAGCTAGAAGTTTATGGAGGAGGGATGTGAGAGCCTTACAGTAGAAATAGTTAGCTTCACCTGCAGGAATAATGGGTCACTTGTCATGGGATGTGAAACACCAGCTCAGTTCAACAGAGAAACCAATATATGCAGAACAATCTATAGAGTACAAAGTTTTCTGTGCCTCCTGTAGTATATAGCACAACACCTTATATAGTTAGATGCTTGTTGAATGCTTTAATAGAGAAAAGATGAATGCATTAATTAATTAATTATTTTGCAGAATTTACCAAAGATTTACAGCCGCAATAAAAATTCACTCTACCTTCCTCTCCTAATAGTGTTAAAGCCCTCATAATGTCATTTTCCCATCTTCAACTTCACAGTGCAGAAAACTTGAAATTCAGTGTACTCTATCTTCTTGTCCAAATTCTTTTTTGTTCCTTATGCAAGTGTGTGTAACTACAAAAACCCCAGATGATGATGCATGAGCTCTAGATAGTTTCAAAATTGCACTGTTTGAGGCTAAGAAATGGTGTTTTAATACTTTCAAATTTGGTATCCTCTGCTTTCAGGCATACATACAGAGCAAATTTAACACTGTGAATGTCCTAGCAGGGGAATTGTTCTATTCTCCAAAGATGGACAGAATGGGGAGAAAGGTAAAGAGGGGTAGCCAGGAGGCTCCCGTTCCTCGGACCATACTCCACAGGGAGAGAATCTTCAAGGCAGCGCTGATCCAACCAGAGACAGCCTTAGTTATTTTCTTAGTTACCACCCAGTAAACAGATTATTGAGTTTAAAAACGCAACATAACAGAGAGAAGATGCCCCTGCAATGAATAAGGGGCTCTTTTTCAACCAAAGGCGCACTGATCAATATAAGTAAAGTACAAGTTTCACAGAAAAATAAGAATGGCTGGAATCTGTGCCTTGAGTAATTCAAAACCAAAATTTATATTACATAAGACCACAGTCTTTATAAAAGAGTGACCCACAGCGCTCTCTCCATAATATAAAAAGGTAAGCAGTAATTATTTTACTCTGCTTATTTTATTGCACTGTATTTGTGTAATTTAAGATTCAAAAGTCATTGGGGCGCCCGGGTGGCTCGGTTGGTTAAGTGTCCGACTTTGGCTCAGGTCACAATCTAATGGTTGGTGGGTTCAAGCCCTGCATCGGGCTCTGTGCAGACAGCTCAGAGCCAGGAGCCTGATTCAGATTTTGTGTCTCTTTCCCTCTTTGTCTTACCCCACTCATGCTCTGTCTCTTTCTCTTTCTCAAAAATAAATATTTAAAAATTTTAAATAAAAAGAATCAAAAGTCATAAAGCAAAACACTTTCTTCTAATCAGATCCCTTTATGAGATAAATCTTCTGAATTTGAAATATAATGACAAGAAGAAGAGTTCTAATTATGGAATAAAAATTAAAGCATAGTATCATAAGCATCAAATTAGTTTATGTAGGAACTATACAATCTATAACTACAAGTAATCAATCCTTCATTTTCATAACAGAAAGTGAGATATAAAATGGACACAAAATCCTCTCGCCACTGTAAAAAGTTTTCTATTTCTTAGTTGTATTTATATTATTAGAATATTAAATTCAAAACTGTGTTTCCTAGAGAATGTTCTATGAAGCCCATTGAGGGTTTTTTTTTTCTTTTTTTGAGTATAGTTGCCATACAAATGCACAACGTTGCATTAGTTTCAAGTGTACAACATAGTGATTCAACAACTCTATACCTTATGCTCTGCTCACCACAAGTGTAGCCACCATCTGTCACAAGACAATGCTGCAAAGCCCATTCGTTTTGATTAAGAGAATGGACTCTGGCATTATATGGGTGAATTTGAAGTCTGGTTGCATCCTACCTTCCTGATATTGGGCAAATTACTTAACCCCTCTATGCCTCTGCCTCTTTAAGCAACATGTGAACAATAACAGTGCCTATTTCATTTAGAATGCAATAAAATGAGAGGCACCTGGGTGGCTCAGTCAGTTAAGCATCCCACTTTGACTTAGATCTCACCATTGGTAAGTTCAAGCCCCACCTCAGGATCTCTTCTGTCAGCTCAGAGTCTGCTTTGGATCCTCTGTCTCCCTCTCTTTCTGCACCTCCCCCCCAGCATTCTCATGCACTTGCTCGCTCTCTCTCTCTCTCTCTCTTGCAAAAATAATCGTTAAAAAATTTATAGAATGCAATAAAATGAAGTTACGTGGGGAAAGCCATTAACAGGGTGGTTCGCACATAATAAATGTTCCAAACTTGTTAACAGTAAATATAGTTTCAAATAATCAGGACTCTCCACTCTGCATAGCTATGCTCATTCCTGCTAAAATAGAAACGTTGGTAAAGGAAGAACTGAACTTCCCATAATAAGATTGCAAAATACCATTACTTGTTTTTCTTTTTTAATTTTTTGCTTTATTTATTTTTCAGAAGAGGGAGAGAGAGAGAGCATGAGCTGGAGTGGGTGGGGGCAGTGCAGAGAAAGAGGGAGGCACAGAATGGGAAGCAGGCTCCAGGCTCTGAGCCATCAGCACAGAGTCCGACCAGGGCTTGAACTCACTTACTATAAGATCATGACCTGAGCTGAAGTCGGACACTTAACTGACTGAGCTACCCAGGTGCCCCTACGATTAATTGTTAATAAAGAGAATATATCAGTTTCAGAAAGGAAAATAATCAAAGGAAGTTAACTCTGAGGATGCTTTCATATATTAAATAGGATTTGAGTTAGACTTTCACATTTAATTTTTCTCCTGTATTTACATACACAAGTCTACTTCACTTATTTGCTTAAAGTACAGAACCCTGGCACAGATGGGGGAAAAACTAAAAATGAAAGCCCATTAAATTAGAATATTTTTTAAAAATTTTTCCATAGGTTTTGCTGCTGGTTTAGATCTATACAGCAGGAAGAGTTCACTAATTTCAAACTCAGTTTTCCTGCCAGAACACTACCCTGTACATTCATTCTCTCCCCCATTAGATTAAGAAAAGATTATTTCAGGGCAGGACAGAAGGTGAGCAAAGTTCAAAAGAGAGAAAAAGGATGTATGTTAAAATCGTAATAATGAATACAATAAGTATGATCATTATCATAAAAATGCTTAATCAAACTATCACTTATTTTAAGTACAGTGATTAAACTATGTTACTTACTCCACAAACAACCCTTCAAGCTACATGATATCATTACAGCCTATATTTCCAACCAAGGAAAGTTGAGCTCCGATCCTTTAAATAAAGACATATCACCAGACTATATCAAATTTGAATTGTAGGTCATTCGATATCAAGTTCTGTTTTCAGTGAACTTGAATCTAGTTGATTACAGCTTGCTGAAATCAATGGGAAATCATTTTTGCCATTACCTGTGAGGAAGTATTTAAAAACCGTTCACCCATGTAAGCCCTTGACTAGCTACTGGAATATGAAACTGAATAAGCACAGGAGGGCATTTTGTTCCTAGAGTGTTTTATTTATTTTTTTCTTAAAAGTGAAAATAATGCAATGATTCTATGATACCTCAAAATCTGATGAGCTCTCACATTGGATGTTGCTTCCTTAAGAAATTGTTGGGGCACCTGGGTGCCTCAGTCGGTTAAGCATCCGACTTTGGCTCAGGTCATGATCTCACGGTTCATGAGAGTGAGGCCTGCACCAGGCTCCGTGCTGACAGCTCAGAGCCTGGAGCTTGCTTTGGATTCTGTGTCTCCCTCTCTCTGCCCCTCCCCTGCTCATGCTCTGTCTCTCTTTGTCTCAAAAATAAAAACATGGGCACCTGGGTGTCTCAGTTGGCTGAGCATCCAACTTCGGCTCAGGTCATGATCTCGCAGTTCGTGAGATCAAGCCCTGCATCAGGCTCTGGTGCTGACAGCTTGGGGCCTGGAGCCTGCTTCAGATTCTGTGTCCCTCTTTCTCTCCGCCCCACCCCTGCTTGTGCTCTGTCTCTCTCTGTCTTTCAAAAATGAATAAACATAATTTTTTTATTTAAAAAATATAAATAAACAAAAACATTAAAAACATTTTTAAGAAATTGTCTTACACTCTCCTAATACCTCGTACTTCTCTCTACATAGATTGCACATTCCCAGGAACACCTGACCGCTGACTTCTGTAGGCTCTGTACAGATGGAAACTGAGCTCATGTTATTTACCATTAGTATCCTCAGTATACTTTGTATTGAATACACTCAGGATTTATTCATAATAAACCACACACACACACACACACACACACACACACACACACACACTATATATATATATATATATATATATATATATATGTTTGTTCCTGTACATATTTGTTCCTGTATATATTTGTTCCTATATAATATATGTTCATCAAACATATCTGGGTCACTGAAAATTCAATTCTTTTTCCATTGCAATTTTTTCTGAGGAACTTCTGGAGAAAGAAATATATAGGAAAGATGATATAAAATCATGAAACTTTTGAGAAGATATAAAACAGGGGAGATAACTGCCAAAGTGTGAAAAGAGGAGAAAACAAAGAAAGAGAGATCAGCAAAACAAAGGTAGAGATGATGGCAAGAGAGGATGTGGGGAGCATGTGCTCAGTCCCAGTTTATAGAACATATTATTTGAACCTGAAACGTCCAGGTCCTTGTCCCTCCTCTTGACTGCTCTGAGCCATAAACAGAGAGGAACCAGGAGAGGGCTTTTATCTTCAGTGTATGCGGTGAAAAATTAAAGTCAGAATAGAGGATTCACTGAACTAAGGAGGGAGGCACTGAGGACGTGTGAAAAGTCAGATAGGCCAAGTATAAATTGTAAATTGCTTCAGTCTTGTGGGATCTGTCCGAGGTGGGAGGAGCCGGGTCTTAAAAGAAGAAAGGGGGGTTGTATTGGAGGAAAAGGAAGGCAAATTTGGAGTCTGAGAAACTGAGGAAGAGACTCAAAACTCATGGCAATACGGGTTTCGGAGTCTGTGACCATCTACGTAAAAGGTCACAGTTTGGCATTAATGAAGGCTAGCTGAAAATCACAAAAAGTGATGCGGTGTCTCTGGATGCAGGGTGGTGGCAGAGAGAGCAAACTTAGGTGGTCTAAAAATGCTTACTTACTGAACAAGCGGGGTAGAATCCATCTACAGTGCATTTAGTGCTGTGCTTCCCGGTGGTTAGTCAGCTGTAGATATTTAGAAGACAGCTGACCCTTGGATAACAGTTTGAACCGCACGGATCCACTCGTTCACTGTATGTGGGGTTTTTTTGCAGTAGATGCTATAAATGTGTTTTCTTTTTCTTCTGATTTTATTTCTCTAGCTTACTTTAGTTTTTAAAATATTTATTTATTTTTGAGAGACAGAGACCGAGTATGCGTGAGGGGGAGAGGCAGAGAGACAGGGAGACATAGACTATGATGCAGGCTCCAGGATCTGAGATGTCAGCACAGAGCCCAATGCAGGGCTTGAACTCACAAACCATGAAACCATGGCCTGGGCCAAAGTCAGACGCTCAACCAACTAAGCCACCCAGGCGTCCCTCTCTAGCTTACTTTATTGTATGACTACAGTATATAATACCTATAACATACAAAACATGAGCTAATTGACTGCTTATGTTAGTAACTAAGTTTTGAGGGAGTCAAAAATTATACCCAGATTTTTGACTGCCTGGGATGGGCTTGGTGCATTTTTCAAGGGTCAACTGTATATATTCATAATACACAGTATTTATTCAAAGTAAGCTATAATATATATTAAAAAATATTTATTGATTGATATGTTTATAACTTATATGAAAAGTATGTTGTATATTAATTATATATTCAGAAACACATACTTAGAGGTAAAAGTAAGGTATACAAAAACAGATTTCACATTTTGTCTGGCATTAGATGTGTCAACCCTAAGATCAAATTCCCTCACACCTTTTATTTTCCATTTTCTTTGTTTAATTACTCCATAAAAGCCCTAAACTTATCTGATTATTCCTAAAGTCCTAACATTTGGAATATAAACAGAATTATTAAGATTTTGGAGAGAGGCATGGTAGGGTTAAGGACGTATTACATCAAAATCTTATATAATTTATTTTACATTCCGAACATATGACAGTTACTATGTATGGTACATGATTTCTAACACAACTGTATATGGTATGTTAAATGAAGTCTTTTTCTCTGATGGAATCTGGGCAATATACCCTATTTTCCTGATCAGATTCTAAGTCTCTTTCCCAGTTAGCGAACAGCCAAGACTGACCTGAGGCAGGGCCTGGCTATACAGTCCTACTGACCACCTTGCCCTGTGGTTATCTGAGATGGAGTTCACAGAGGAAATGTCAAACCAAACATGAAAGAATCATACAAATTGATTAGAAATTAGAAGGTGCTAGGCAGGGACACCTGGGTGGCTCAGTCAGTTAAGCATCCAACTACAGCTCAGGTGATGATCTCGTGGTTTGCAGGTTCTAGCCCCACATTGGGCCCTCTGCTTTCAACATGGAGACCACTTCAGATTTTCTGTCCCCCTTGCTCTCTGCCCCTCCCCCGTTTATGTGTGTTCTCTGTCTCTCTCACTCTCTCTCTCTCAATAATAAATAAACATAAAAAAAGAAGGTGTTAGGCAGGAAAAATACAAATAAAGTACTGTAGATACCAGATCAATCAGGAAAGAGACACATTCCTCATTAGAGAATGTCCTGTATTAATTAGTGCAGTTCTTATCCTAAGAATAGGCTACCTGATGCGTTTTGTTTTTATTTTATTGTTGTTTGTTTTGCTGTGTTATCCATTTATATATGTTATTAATAGCAGCAGGAAGATTAGTGTTTAAGATTACTTTCTGTTTTTGTGTACTGGAATTTGGAGATGTTGGATTTGAAATATATCACCAACAATAGAAAACAAAAAAACAGAAAAACTGGATATCTATCCTGTGTCAGTGGATTTGAAATCATCTATTTAATATGTCCCATTCTGCAATGGGCCCAGCAGTTGAAGAGAATTCTAAGCCTTGAAATCATTTTCTTTGTAGATGGAATCTAAAGGACAATATCCTCCACGAGGGAATCACACTACATTAATGGATTTCATCCTGCTTGGCTTTTCTGATGTTCCTGACCTCCAAGAGTTTCTTTTTGGGGTGTTTTTGATAATTTATGTGATTATTCTGATGGGAAATAGCCTCATTATCATAATAACCCAGACTGATCCTTCCCTCCGGACTCCCATGTATTTTTTCCTTGGGAACTTTTCTTCCTTGGAAATATGTTATGTGTCAGTCACTGTCCCCAGATTATTAACAGATCTTTGTAGACAAAGTAGAAGCATTTCCTTTCTGGCCTGTGCTACACAAATGTATTTCTTTCTGGTCTTTGGAGCCACCGAGTGCTTTATTTTGACTGCAATGGCTTACGACAGGTATGTCGCCATTTGCAACCCCTTACTCTACCCTCTCATCATGAACAGTAGGCTGTGTATCCAATTGGCAGCTGGCTGTTGGATCACTGGAATTCCAGTACACATAGGGTTCACCTACCTAATCTTCTCTCTACCCTTCTGCGGGTCCAATCAGTTGAATCACTTTTTCTGTGACATACCTCCAATACTTAAGCTTGCCTGTGGGGATACTTTTACGATTGAGATATTGGTTTATACAGTTGCTGTTCTAGTTGTCACTATTCCTTTTATGTTGATTCTTGGATCTTATGTGAAAATAATCTCAACCATCCTGAAGCTGCCATCAGCTGCTGGGCGAGCCAAGGCATTCTCTACGTGTTCTTCCCACCTTGTGGTTGTGACTTTATTCTTTGGATCAGGCATCATTTCGTATTTGAGACCAAAGTCCAGCCATTCAACAGGAATGGACAAATTTCTTTCTCTCTTTTACAGCATTGTGACACCAATGTTTAATCCTATAATATATTGTCTGAGAAACAAAGATGTTTTGGTGGCACTCAAAAAATTCTTACCAAAATGGATTGTAATATGACTCAAAAACATAGCTTTGTAAAATCTATTTTCTTATTTATCACAGTCTCCATCCATTCATGTTGGTTCATCTCCAATTTTTCCAGGACTCTTAATTATTCTATTGAAGTGTTGCCATATTCTTATATCATATTAAATAAACTCAGCAGTTATTTTTTAATGTTTATTTATTTATTTTGAGAGATAGAGAGAGAGAGACAGTATGAGTGGTGGACAGGCAGAAAGAGAGAGGGAAAGAGAGAATCCCAAACAGGCTCTGTGCTGTCAGCCCCAGAACCTGATGCTGGGTTCAAACTCATGAACCATGAGATCATGACTTGACCCAAAATCGAGAGTCTGACACTTAACCTACTGAGCCAGTTGTTATTTTTAAACAGTATATTAGTCCCACATTTAATCCAAAGTATTGAAATATTTAAAACAACACATAGGAAAAGGTGATGTTGCTGCTGCTTTTTGGTAAGATTCCAGAATATGGCCAACATTTTCTGTTTCACAGAAAGATTATTCATTTTTTTCTATCTCCAGTCCCAACATATTATATGAAAATATTAGACATCTAGTTAACTTTGTTACATGGAAAGGATGACAAATAATGAAAGTTGAACTACTGATATTTTATCTGCTCGTGATTAGTAATCACCTTCTAATCAGGTGAGGTCATGTAAAGAAAGGAAGGATTTGAATCCAATGGTACTAAGTACAGTTGACGTGTTACAGATAATTCACATTCAATCTGTTTTTTATTGGTGAGTCATCAGCTATTCCCTAAAGCTGAACTCACATATGGAAAAGGGGGCCACATTATCTCCTTTCCAGGATCCAGTCTTCCTCCAGAATGTTACCTAATCTACTTTACTTTTGTCATGTTAATTAGAAGACTTGATGGTAATTTGGACATATAGATTTTAAATGTATAGAAATGATGCAAATGTGGGGAGAAAGAGATAACAGTTTTGGGTAATTGAAATGAGTTTTATATAAAACTATCAAAATGTTAGCTCTGGTGGGGCACCTGGGTGGCTCAGTTGGTTGAGCATTCAACTGCAGCTCTTGTCATGATCTCAAGGCTCCAGAGTTCGACCCCCACGTTGGGCTCTGTGCTGACAGCTCAGAGCCTGGACCCTGCTTTGGATTCTGTGTCTCCCTCTCTCTCTGCCCCTCCCCCACTCGTGCTCTGTCTCTGTCTCTCAAAAATAAATAAACGTTAAAAAAAATGTTAGTTCTGGGCTGTGTGAGTTATATTTCTTATCTCTTCCTCCCTTCTTGAAGTAGAAATCAACAATTTCCCTTCTTTCTTTTTTTAAAAGAAACTTTCCAGTGTCTTAATGACAAAGAAATAGCTGTGTAGGAAGACAGGAAAGAGTAAATCTGAACATTAAAGAAGCAAAATTTGATAAAATTCCTATTAGTCAATACTGTTCTTCCCATATCTGTTTCCTCCACACCATTCCAGATTCTGTAAACCTCTGGGCACCAACCATTCCAGGCCCTTGGGTATTCCCAGCAGGCCTCCCATAATATTCCTTTGAAAATACAGAATACCTTCACTCCCCCCTTCACCTTCTCCATTACCGTACTGCATTTATCACCAGAGTTCTTTAGAAGGAATAAAAGAGTGTATATAACACAACTTCCCTATGATTCCTCCCTGGCATAAAACTTCAACTTAAAGGAAAAAAGAAAAAAAAAGAAAAGAAAAGAAAAACAAATGCTAAGAAACAATTATCAAGGTCATCATCATATAATTTTAACAAAGCTGGGTCACATTTTGGTAACTCTCACAATATTTCAACCTTTTTCATTATTATTACACTTGTTATGGTGATCTGTGGTCAGTGATCTTTGATGTCTTGGGGTTCCATGACTGCACTCATGTAAGAAGGCAAGTTTAACCAATGAATGTACTGTGTGTTCTGAAAGCTCCACCGACTGGTCGTTCACCTCTCTCTCTTCCTCTCCTCAGGCCTCCCTATCCCCTGAGACACAAGAATAGTGAAATTAAGCCAGTTGATAATCCTACAATGGCCTCTAAGTGTTCAAGTGAAAAAAAAAAATCACACTTTAAATAGAAAGCTTAGAAATGATTCAGCTTAGTGAGGAAGGTGTGTTTAATGCCAAAAATAGGCTGACAGGTAGGCCTCTTGTACCAAACAGCCAAGTTTGTAAATGCAAAAGAGAAGTTCTTAAAGGAAATTAAAAGTGTTTCTCCATTGAACCCAGAAATGATAAGAAAGTGAAACAGCCTTATTGTTGACGTGGAGAAAGTTTTAGTTGTCTGGATAGATCAAACCAGCCACGACATTCCCTTATCCCAAAGCTTATCCGAGAGCAAGGCTCTGACTCTCTCCAGTTCTATGAAGGCTGAGAGAGGTAAAACTAGAAAAAAAGTCCGAAGCTAGCAGAGGTTGGTTCATGAGGTTAAAGGAAAGAAAACGTCTCCATAACATCAAAGGGCAAGGTAAAGCAACAGAAGCTGATACAGAAGCTTCAGCAAGTTACCAACAAGATCCAGCTAAGATACTAATGAAGGTGGCCTCACTCAACAACAGATTTTTCACCTGAGATGAAACAGCCTTCTACTGGAAGAAGATGCCATCTAAGACTTTCACAGCAGGAGAGGAGAAGTCAATACTTAACTTCAAAGCTTCAAAGGACAGGCTGACTCTATCTCATTAGGGGCTAATGCAGCTGCTCGCTTTAAGTTGAAACCAGTCCTCATTTACCATTCTGAAAGTCCTAAGGTCCTTAGGAATTATGCTAATTATGCTAAATCTACTCTGCCTGTGCCCTAGAAATGGGACAACACAGTCTGGATGACAGCACATCTGTTTCCAACGTGGTTTACTGACTATTTTACGTCTACAGTTGAGACCTACCACTCAAAAAAAAAAAAAAAAAAAAAAAAAAGATTTCGTTCAAGCTACTACTGCCCATTGACCATGCATCTGATCATCTGAGAGTTTTGATGGAGATGGACAAGATTAGTGTGGTTTCCATGCCTGCTAAGACAATTTAGCAGCTCATGGATCAAGTAATAATTATAACTTCCAAGTTTTATTATCTAAGAAATGCATTTTGTGAAGTGATAGCTGCCGTAGATAGGGATCCCTTTGATGGACCTGGGAAAAGTAAACTGAAAAACCTCTGGAAAGGACTCACCATTCTGCCTTTAGTGGAGGAAGTAGTGGGATTCAGGACTTTAGTGTAGGGGGGCACCCAGATGGCTCAGTCTGTTGAGCGTCCTTTTCAGCTCAGGTCATGATCTCATGGTTCATGAGTTCGAGTCTTGATTCAGGCCCTCTGCTGTGAGTGCAGAGCCCACTTTGGATCCTCTGTCCCCTCTCTCTCTGCCCCTACTCCACTCATACATGTTGCATGCTCTCTTCTTCTTCTTCTTCTTCTTCTTCTTCTTCTTCTTCTTCTTCTTCTCTCTCTCTCTCTCTCCCCCTCTCTCTCTCTCTCTCTCTCTCAAATAAATAAATACTTTAAAAAGAAAACTTTAGGGGCACCCAGGTGGTTCAGTCTGTTAAGCATCTGACCAGCTCAGGTCATGATCTCATGGTTTGTGAGTTCTGGTCCCATATGCGACTCTGTGCTGACAGCTCAGAGCCTGGAGCCTACTTCGCATTCTGTGTCTCCCTCTCTTTCTGCTCCTCCCCCGCTCATGTTCTGTCTCTCAAAAATAAACAAATTTTAAAAAAATTTTAAAAGAAGACTTTGATGAAGGAAGTAACTGCAGATGTGGAGGGAATAGCAAGAGAGCCAGAATGAGAGGAGGGGCCTGAATGGGTGACTAAATTGCTACCATCTCATGATCAAACTAACGAATGAGGAGATGCTCTTCATGGATGAATAAAGAATGTGTTTTGTTTGTTTTGTTTGAAATGGAAGCTACTCCTGGTGAAGCTTTAGATATTGTTGGATTGACAACAAAAGATTTATAACAGTACATAAACGTAGGTGATAAATCTACAGCAGGTTTTGTGAGGATTGACTCCAATTTGGAAAGTGGGAAAGTGGGTAAATGCTACCGAACAGCATCACGTGTGACAGGGAGATCATTACTGAAAGAAAGAGTCCATCGATGCAGCAAATGTCATTGTTGTCTTAATTTAAGAAATTGCCACAGCCACCCCAGCCTTCAGCACAGCACCCTGATCAGTCAGAAGCCATGAACACTGAGACAAGAATCCACCAGCAAAAAGATTATGGCTTGTTGAAAGTTGAGATGATGGCTAGCATTTTTTAGCAATAAAGTATTTTTATTATTATTATTTTAATATTTATTTAGCTTATTTTGCTTTACTGCAATATTCAATTCATTAATGTGGTCTGGAACTGCACCCACAATGTCTCTGAGGTGTCCCTATAACTAACTTTGAAGGAGATCTATCCTTGCAATGCGAATAAAGCCTGCTGAAAGCAGGGCTAAACAGGTGCATGGTAGAGACTCTCTTCTGTACCTTGGATCTTGGGCCCGGGCCCTGAGAGGTGGCGGCATCTTCAAGGCCATCACAAGGTGGTAGGAAAACAGAGCCAAAGCTGAGTCTGAGCCGATGGGTTGGGGCTTAGTGGTGTAAACAGCCAAATCTGCCAGCTGGCTGTATCTTATCCCGAATGGTGCCTGTCTTTTGTCATTCTTGAGTTTAGGTATAATTTTGATTAATGCTAGTGTCTGCTCTCCGTGTTCCATAAGGAAGCAAAAGTAGATTTATGTCCATGCTCTACATGACGTACTAAAAGGCGGAGAAATGCATCCTCACACACAGCATGGTAGTGCCACCAGGGATTTGAACACATTAGCTGTGGTCCTGGAATCATAGGCTGGGATTAGATTGCCGCCAATGGACAGATTTAAGGTTAGATCAGTGTGCTTGATCTGGACTCCGATACAAATGAATCCTTGAAAAGTAGATTGGGATTATGCGAGCCGTGGTTTTGCTATGAATGAGGCAGCATTTGCTCAAGCTTGTCAGAGAGAAGTATAATGTTTGCTTATAACTGAAACTATGACAGATTATCCAATTTGCATTATAGGGAGAAGGAAGATAATATTATACAATTTAGTGTAAAGATACACATACATGGGATTCCATGAGTGTGCACGCGTATGTGTGTGTGTAAATAAACCCAATATTTGTATGTTGAAATCTTATCTCCTAATACTTCAGAAGGTAACTGTACGTGGAGACAGGATCTTTGAGGAGGTAATTAACTTAAAATGACGTTGTATTGCCTATGACTGTTAATCTTACAGGAATAGATTAAGACACTGACATGAGAAAAAAAAAAATCACGGAGACAATGAATGAATGAAAACTGTCCACCTACAAATGTAGGAGGGAGGCTTCAGGAGAAGTCAACCCTGGCATCACCTTGACCTTAGGCTTCTCATGTCTGGAGCTGTGAGAAAATAATATATATATATTTTTTGTTTAAGCAACCTGTCTGTGGTACTTTGCTATGGCATCCCTAGCAAAACAATACAACCAATATGGCATATATACGTGTGTTTACATGCACGTATGTGTTTTCCTGTGGATATATATGTTTAAACATAGTGTAATATATATATATATATATATGTATGCATAATTTTATTAAGAAGTGCTAAACTTAAAAATAAAACAGTCAATTATTTTAGTTGCAAAATGGGTTTATTCAATGTAGCAGAGAATTGTACTTTGGGCCATGCAAGCTATGGTAAAAAAACATTGGCAAGTCCAGAGAAAGAGGAGTAGGGCAACTCTTTTATAAAAGACAGAGAGAGTTGGGAAGGGCTCTTGTAAACAAAAGTCTTTAGGAGTAAGTTGAGAGTTCAAGTATAGCGGTTTTGCATTGCGTGGGTTGTGACAGTCCTTGGCTGGCTGGGCTGTAGTCAGGGGAGGAGGAAACCTTTCTTCCTCTTGCTGGGGTAGTAAAGTCTGGAATTCATCCTTTTGGGAATACAAGATACATCTCTTCCTTTTGGCTCTGTTGACCACAAGTGGAAGGACGTAAGTGCTCTCCCTGCTGGCCTCTTGATTCCCATCTTAAATGAGTTTCCCTTTATTCAATTTCACAGAAGCAAATGGATGACAGTTTCTGCTTGTGTAAAAACTGCTTTGGTGGTGAGTTGACTATGATCTTTATTTAAAAATGTCCCAAAATAACAGAAATACACTAAGTAATGAAAACAAATCACTTGAATCATAGCTTTTTGTCTGAAGACATTTCCATTAATTTTCATTTCTTTCAATTTAATGTTTAGTGTGAAAAGTATACTTTATTGGCAAACCAGCTTTTACCAAACACTCTTTTCGTTGCATCTTTCACATCTTTGTTCCTCAAACTATAGATAATGGGATTCAGCATAGGAATCACAATCGTGTAAAATACTGACACTATCATATCATGATCCAAAGCATAGCTGGAATTAGGTCTCACATACATGAAGAGAACCGTACCGTGAAAAATTGATACTCCAGTTAGGTGAGAGCCACACGTGGAAAAGACCTTCCGCCTCCCTTCAGCGGAATGCATCCTCAGAATGGCCAACAGAATAAAACCATAGGAGACCAGGACTATGAGGATAGTGGATATCTCAATAGATCCCGCAAAGTAGAAGACTAGCAGTTGGTTTATGTGAGTGTCAGAACAAGAAATAGCAAGAAGAGGAGGGATGTCACAAAAGACATGTTTAATTTCATTGGATGCACAGAAGGATAGACGAAAAGTAGCCACGGTGTGTAAAGTAGCATGCAGAAAGCCACCAACATAGCAGGAAATTATGAGCGGCACGTAGACTCTGGGTGACATTCTAACTGAATACAGGAGAGGGTTGTAGATTGCTACATAGCGATCATAAGCCATTGCAGCTAAGATAAAACATTCCGTGGTTCCGAAAGTAACAAAGAGAAACATCTGTGCTGCACATCCAAGGAATGAAATGGCTTTATTCTCTGACAAGAAATTGACTAACATTTTTGGGGTGACAGCTGAAGAGTAGCAGGCGTCCAGGAATGATAAGACACTCAGAAAATAGTACATAGGGTTGTGGAGCCGAGAATCCCCAATGACCAATAAAACCATTCCCAAGTTTCCCATCATCGTAAAAAGATAGATTGCTAGAAATAGGAAAAATAGGAAAACTTGCAGCTTAAAATCATTTGTGAAGCCCATCAATATAAATGTCGTGACTTCAGTCACATTTTCCATCTGAATCCTGTATAAATCTAAATCTGATGGCACTGCTGACATTTCAGATTTTATTTATAGGTTTTAAAGACAATATGTCTTTTTTTTTCTTCTTGGAAAATGCAATCTACTCAATCACAGCCTCATGTCTATTTCTTAGGAGGACATATTGATACCTTTGGCAGTCAAGGAATAGGCAGCAATGAAGAAGTTGGGTCCAAGTGGATGCATCACCCTGTTCAAACAAATTAAATAAATTATTTCATTTCATTGTTGGCTACACTTGCCATGTGAAAAATAGTGGCACTTCTTGTGCTTCGATTCCTAGTTTATTTTCTGCTAAATTTAATGCCCCTTAGTTTCATATTACATCATCTTAAAATTCAGAAAGATAAATATAGGAATTTTGAATACAAAAAATATTATAAGACGAAGCACAGAGCTGAGTACTCTGAGTACTGATCCCAGATATTCTACGACACGCATGGAATGCCTTTCCTTAATGTGCACAGTTGGTAAAATGGGAGCAAATACACTTACATCACAAGACTGGATTGGGTTGGAATGACAAAACCAATGACAAAATGTTTCCAGATTACCAGAAAATGGAATAAGTTGGACTTATCCAATTTGTTAGATGAGGCAGCCTTTTCCAAATAACTATTTGATGTTCTGTTTTCTAATTGTTATCTCATATCATTAGTATTTCTAGAATAGTAGTGAACAGAATGGAAGATCTAATGGAGCTACATGCACTTTGTTTGCAAACAAAACCAGAGTCATGTGGTTGTTGTTGTTTCCTTGTTTGTTTACAGTTTTGTTTCTTGAAACACCTGACAGGAAGTTGCCCAGGTTTGGCTTCCATTGTTTATTTTACTGTTATTGTTTTTCAAATTTTAACTTAATATTAATTCAAGACTTTTCTCGACACGTATAGTTATTATCCCTGCAAAGTCCTGGAGTTGTGTTTTGAGACACATTCCTATGAAAACTAATTCATGGCCATTCCTTTACCATGTTATAGTTGCTTACCTGGAGTCTCTATATTTACTCTAAAATAAATATCAACTGATAATAGATAATAAAATTGTTTATTGAAGTTATTGCTAAGAGAATACAATCACCATGTAAGCCAAAATCTTGTGTTTTATTCCTGCTCTATTTTTCTATGCTGTCAAACTGTTTCTCATTCAGTGAAGTATGAAGAAAGGAAAGTGTAGAACAAACAAAATGCTGAAGAGTCATCAGTATCTGGACTGAAAACCTCCATCACTGAAGCAAAATGAAATAGTGCATCTACCATATTTAGGAGCAAGATTTCAGGATGGTGACTGTTGTTTTTCCTCAGCATGTCATAGACCAAAATTGATAAAGGAGTGAAAAATTTGTGGTGCAAAGGACTAGGTTGAATTCAGTGACCTACAAATGATCTATATTCCTAACATAAAACACACTATATTTTTGTTATGTTGAGACTATATTATATATGATTATATATTATATCAAGAATATATACTGTATAGTATATACAATATACTATATTATATCAAGTAGAGAATGATAAAATTAAAAGTATCATCAGAAGGAAAAGAAATCTAGATTTCTTTATTTTCCCTAAAGAAATTCCTCCCAGATTCATGTGGAAAAATTGCTTAGTACATAGAATGAACAGCTTTTTAAGTGTGGAATTACCAGGGCTGCCTGGGCGGTTCAGTTGATTAAGCATCCGACTTCGGCTCAGGTCATGATCTCATGGTTCATGGGTTCAAGCCCCACATCAGGTTCTGTGCTGACAGCTCAGAGTCTGGAGCCTGCTTCAGATTCTGTGTCTACTTCTCTCTCTGCCCCTCCCCTGTTCATGCTGTGTCTCTCTCTCAAAACTAAATATTAAAAAAATTAATAAATGTGGGTTTACCAGACCAAATATATATACACACACATATATATATACACATATATATATGCATATATATATACTTGATATATATACTTGATATATATATATACATATATATGTATATATGTATGTGTATATATATGTATATATATGTATATATATATATATATATATGTACTTGATCCTTAGAGAAATAAAGAGCAAAACAATGTAATTAAGTTAAATATTGACTTCTGTGTTAATTCATACAACTCATATATTACTCATGAAAAAACACATATGTAGGAATTAAGCAGATAGAAGCATGGTGAAAAGAAATTAAAATACACAACCAAATTTAGAAAAATGTACGAATAGGTGGTCTAGTAAAAGAATCTATTAAAAAATACATTTGACCTGACGTACATATGGGAAATTCCAACTTCACTACAATTCTAACCTTTACCTATGTGTCTGAAATACCACACTTACGGAAGATAGAGAACATTATATTTGCTTGGACTCTAAAACCCTGAATTAAAATCTCAGATTTAACACCTAGTAAGACCTTAGACAAGTAACTTTATCCTCCTGACTGAAGAATAACTAAGATTGACCAAAATTTCTGTGGCTGTCTTGTTCAACTACATGAACATGATGTGATTGCAGAGTGCTTATGTATAAGATGCAGTACGATATATTTTATTAAATTCAAGTGTTTGTTATATGTGAGAGATGCATACATATGAAATATGACTTCTAAATTTTATTTAACTACAGAAAAATAGAGAGTTATAAAACCATTTTTTGTACATTTATTTAGTTTTGAGAAACAAAGTGAGACAAAGCGTGAGTGGGGGAGGGAGAGAGAGAGAGAGTAGAGACACAGAATCCGAAGCAGGCTCCAGGCTCCGAGCTGTCAGCATAGAGCCCAATGTGGGGCTCGAACTCACAGACCGTGAGATCATGACCTGAGCTGAAGTTGGACGCTCAACCAACTGAGCCACCCAAGTGCCCCTATAAAATCATTTTTTATCAAAGCATTGAGCAATGAAAGGATCCTGAGTATTTCTTCTTTTCTTAGGCATATATGTGTTATATGACACTTACATATTAAAATACCATTCTCAGGGATGCCTGGGTGGCTCAGTCGGTTGAGTGTCTGACTTCGGCTCAGGTCATGATCTCACAGTTCGTGGGTTCAAGCACTGCGTCGGGCTCTGTGCTGACAGCTTAGAGACTGCTTCAGATTCTGTGTCTTCTCCTCTCTCTGTCCCTCCCATGCTCATGCTCTATCTCTCTCTCTCAATAATAAATAAACGTTAAGAAAAAAAAATAAATACCATTCTCATAAGTCTAACCCCAATGAATGCCAATATTCTATGGTATCAGACATCTTAAAATGCATCTCTGTCACTACATTGTTTTTGTTTGTTTCTTTTAAAGTTTATTTATTTTTGAGAGACAGAGAGCACAAGCAGGGGAAGGGCAGAGAGAGAGAGGGAGACACAGAATCTGAAGCAGGCTCCCCACTCGGAGCTGTCAGCACAGAGCTCCACATGGGGCTCAAATCCATGAAGAATAAGATCATGACCTGAGCCTAAGTCAGACACTTAACCAACTGAGCCACCCGGGTGCCACTCTGTCACTGCATTCTGACTTTGAGCATATCAGCAAGATAATTGTATGCTGACAATAAATCCCCCTCCTAATTTTGTCCATAATAATTTTCCATAACTCTTGATATCTGATCACATGTGTAGGACAAGTAGGTAGTTTATGAATGAAGTTATATCTTACTCCAAATAATGCTCCATTAGAGCAATTATGTACTTCACCGTAGGGAGCTGGAAGAATGATGGGCAAAAAAATACGAGGTGCATTTACTTCATCCAAGATGGCTCTTCATCAAACAGGCCTTCTGTCAACTATTATTTAAGGAAATAAGAACTGATTGTTTTTACATTTAGCCGATTTCACTTTGAGAGATAGAAGCTTAAAAGACGAAAATATTGGTCCCAAATTAAAAAAAAAAAAAAAGTCAATCTGGGAAACTAAAATCATGCCATGATCTCACTGTTCATGAGATAGAGCCTCAGGTCCAGCTCTACACGAACAGCACAGAGCTTGCTTGGGATTCTCTCTCTCCCTCTCCCTCCACCACTCCCCTGCTCATGCTCTCCCTCAATCTTGCTCTCTCAAAGTGAATAAATAAACTTAAAAATTGTAGAATCTGGTTTGAGATTTGAGTTCATACCTTCTAAAATATTTTGCAAGTGACGAAAAACTTTTCCTCTTACCTGAGCCACTCACACAGTTAAGGTGTACTATAAATATTAAGCCTTTGGATTTGTATACCTGGTTCTTGAGCCTTTCTTGAAGTCCACGGTGATGCCCTAAGGACAAAACACACTAATTCTCTTCTGGGACAGAAAAGTAACAAGATGACTTAATTTTTTTCCATAATGAACAAGTGAATACTTTTGGAGTAATTAACTACATGAGAAAGATGATTATATGAATGCACTTTGGCCTCTGGTAAACATCATCCTCAGTGGGAAAAAAAAATACGCCTAGAACTGGAAAGGAAATCAAATACTACAGGATGTAATCCTGGCTCTGATACTAAATAGTTATGTGCCATTGCGTGGATGACTTACATTCTCTGAATTCCAGTTTCCTTTTTCTGGGAATAACACCTGTTTATTTCTCTCAAAATTCTGTAATATGTACACCATGAACTGATAGGAAGGCACAACCTATAAGAGACTTCGAAATCATTTAATAAAGCTTACTATACTTATTTAATTTTAAATGGTATACTTCTAACTGGTACGAGAGATATACATTAATAGAAAGTAATTACAAAACATATGGTGGAGTGTGCAGACAGACCATCTTTTACACAGTATAACATTAGAATATTAGAGATCTGACAGAGATACATGTCGAATTTCTTGCATTGTTTAATATAATGGTCTTGAATTGTATTGGGGATCCCATATTCTAATCTATATATTAGTACCTAGTTATTTACTTAAAATTTTCTAATTGTAAACAATATATAGATGCCTGAACTGCACATTCAGAGGTTCTAAATTAGTAGTTAATGAATGTTGGCCATGGAATCTGGGTGAGAGAAGGAAAGAAAGAAAGAAGAAAAGAAAGAGAAAGAAAGAAAGAAAGAAAGAAAGAAAGAAAGAAAGAAAGAAAGAGAAACATGAAGAAAGAAAAGAAGGGAGGGAGGGAGGAAGGAAGGGGGGAGGAAGGAGGAAGAATTTGTAGGCATTCCAATTGAAAAGATGGTATTTGTAGCCAGCCCAGTTATGAACAAAGGATCTATTAAGTAAATGCAATTCCCAAAATATCCACACATTCAATGTAACTCTAATTAAAATGAAAAAGGCATTTTTGCAGAAATTTACAGGGTAATTCTACACTTTACACAAAAAGGCCAAGGAAATCAGGTAGTCAAAACAATTTTGAAAAAGAACAATAGTGTTGGATAGATCAAGATTTATCAAGAAGCCAAACTAATAGACGGTGGCGCTGGTGAAAAGAGAGACATACCCTTGTCTCAAAATAGTTCTTAGACCTTAATCTAAAACCTAATACTACAACATTTGTAGAGAGAGCATAAGACATTTGTGTGACCTGTGTTAGTCACCAATCTGTATATAAAACACGAAATTCATGAACCCTAAGAACGAAAAATGATAAACCGTTCATTACAATTAAATTTTTTTTTTGCTTAATGGAAGACACTGTTGAGGGAATGAACCAGCCACAGACGTGTACAAAATATTCGCTAGACAGCTATCCAAGAAAGGACGTATATCCAGAATATGTAAAGAAGCCTAAAAAGCCAATAATTTGAAAACAAAAGAAAAACAATAAAAAAGGATATAAACTTAAACACATCATCATAGAAGATATATAGATGTCAACTGAGTGTATCAAAAACTGTTCAACAGCATTTGAGATTAGGGAAATATAATTTAAAACCACAATGTCATCTCATACACCTACTAAAATGACTCTAAGTTTTTATAATGATTAGAATTTTTAAAGTGTGAAAAGAAATGACAAGGGCAAGTACTTACAAGGATACAGAGAAAATGGAGCTCTCATCCATTGCTAGTAAGAAACAAAATGAAACAATCTTACAATTTCCAATGAAGTGAAATATACACTTATCATATACCCTGGAAATCTCACTCTGTGTTATTCACCCAAGACCAAAGAAAACATATGGACACACAAAGCTTTACTGCAATATTTATAACAGCTTTATTCACTCTATTCCAATAGTAGAAATAATCCAAATGTCCATCAGCTAGTGAATGGATAAACTGTGTACATCCATTATCCTTACTCATTTCTGAGTTTCTTGTTTTATGCTGGACTTTCTGATATATCCACAGTGGTTCTGTAGCCAATAACAAATGAATTTTTTTATCAAATCTCATATCTAGTGACCTAGTCTACTTCCCCCAACAAATTCACTGGTGAGTAGGGACTGTTGTACTGAACAATAAAGTCTCTCTTGTTTGATAGTTAAGGTCCCCATACTATTTCCCTAAAAAATTCTGGTGAATATCCATGTTCCTTTCCCCCTTGACTTAGCTATCATGTACTTTTTATTCGTTTCAAAAAGACATCAGCTATTAAAGAACATTGTATGGTACGCCTTTGGAGAGTAACCTGTGAATGATTCTAGCTTACGTTTTTACAAGTTCTACCATTCCATAAATGGATGTTGCCTCTTTCTGCAGTCAAACGCTGTCTCCCTGAACTATACCCCCAGGAAGATGTTACCTCTTTTTGATTTAAAATTTAACTTGTAATTAATCTAAGAATAGATTAACAATAGAATCTTCACAAAAAGCTATTGTAGAGGTTTTTCAGTGTGGTGATGTATCTTTTAAGTTTTCCACCCCCTAAGACTTTAAAGTAGCTGAGATGGATGGCCCTTAGGAAAAATTGGGACTAGTTACCTGAGCAAGTTCAGGATTTTTTTGCATCTCTTTCTTCTGTTTCTGCTTCTCTTTAGCCTTGTTTTCTGTTTATAGAAATGGTTTGACTATACGGCTGAGTCATATTAGTGACATCCCCAGAGATTTATACCTTATTCTGTACTAATGCAAAAAAATATGGGTGCATCCTTGCTTTTGCAGATAAATAATATGAAGAGAATTTAGTTATATTGCTCAAATATGGAATCACCTGTTCTCTAAGATTTCTTGACTTAAGTATTAATTCTTTTGGTGCAGGATATTAATAGAAATTCAAATGAATGTGCTAGAAACTTTCATTGCATTCATTTTGCCAGGTCTTCCGGGTTAAGAAAGATGATACTTGAAAAGAGAATTGTTATGGTGTCTAAGCAAATAGCAAGACGTTACCGTTAAGAAAACCAAGTTTAGTTTGTTTCTTTGATTGATTGTATTCCTTCAAATGTTTCCCAGTAGATACCAGCAACTCATTTTGATCCATTTTCAATAGTACTGGATTAAGTGATGAGTAAGGCTTTTTAAATATCTCTGTCTCTCCTTTAATATAACACTTGTTTGAACTAGTTATTTTTGACACACCTTAATTTATCCATCTAGGTCTTTTAAAATCTAAATAGGTATGATTCTAGAAATACCATCTTACAAAAACAACATAAATGAGTGAAGACAATAATTTAAGAGCTCAGAATGTTAAAAGATAGTAACTGATTGTCAAATGTCTATACATGGTGCCAACCTAGAGAAATAATGGAAGAAAAGCTACCAAGAAAGTGGGTTGGGCATCCAGCTCTTTATTTTTGCTCAGGTCGATTCCAGAGTCCTCAGATCGAGCCCCACACATGGCTCCATGCTGAGCATGGGAGTACTTGGGATTCTCTCTCTCTCTCTCTCTCTCTCTCTCTCTCTCTCTCTCTCTGCCCCTTTCTTGCTCATGCACTCTCATGCATGTACACTCTCTCTTCTCTCAAAATAAATAAACTTAAAAAAAAAGAAAGTGGGTTTTGTAACAATTATGAAATGCCTCTGTTCCAGTATTCCAGTGCTACATAAAAAATTACTCCAGACCTTTTAACTTGGAATAACATAACTTTATGGTTTCTCATAAATGTATTGGGTCAAGAATTCAGGTAGGTCCTATCTAGGTGATTATTTTGTCTCATGAGGTATTGACTGTGGCCACTCAGGGATATTCAGAGGGTGATAAGCCTAACCTAGAATGCATGAAATGACTTGACAAAAATCCAGCTTTGCGTAGCTTTTATTCTATTGTGGAAAAAAAGTTAAAATTAGAAAAACACATCTGTTAAGATATTTAAGATAAAGTCATGAAATACATCAAATGCAATCATGTGTGCAAGATTGTACTTGCAAAATTGGGCTGGTCTTTAACTGGATAATCAGAGGTTAAAAAAATATTTTTCATCAGAACTGGCACTTTGCACGTCGTTTATCTCACCAGTGAAACTTTTACCTGGAGAACAGAATTTTACATGTAACTACATTTTTTGAAAGGAAAAGAAAAAAAAAAGATAATTAAAAGAGGGGAAGCAACATTCTATTTTTGACGTGAGAAATTGATCCCAAGCCAGGATTTTTTTGAGAGAGAGAGAGAGAGAGTGAGTGGTAGAAAGAGAGGGAGAGAAAGAAAATCCCAAAGTGGGGCTCAAGTTCATCTGATGTGGGGCTTGAAGTCACCAACCGTGGGACCACAACCAGAGCCAAAGTCAGATGCTTCACCAATTGAGTCACCCACGCACACCTCAAGCCAGGACTCTTAAACAACCTCAGTTTTGGAAACCATTGTCTTTTCCAGAATGAAAGCCTAAAAGCCACCAACTCTCTTCCTGGCATCTTTCCCACTCCCTCAGTTAGAAAATTTAAATAATTTATTATCCTACAACATGTTTGGTAGTGTTTCCACTTAAAAGTGGGTTCACACTGGAAAAGAAATTAGGGAAAGGTGTCGAAATGTTGTACTAAAAAGATATTCCCCCTATCAATACTCGTATTGGTTCCGAAATTAATTTTTTAAACCAGGTGTAATACAGCCAACATCTAGCTCTCAGCCTGCCTTGGTGCTCGTGAAAAAAGTCAATAAATTATCAGTGTTATATGTTAAAATATTATTTGTCATCAGGACATTTATGATTATTACATAGGCAGAACGCTGAATATAGATGAAAGGATCTACTACAGCCAAGAGTCTTAAAAAATGGTTCAAAAAAAGAGTGATGGGAGCCAGTTGAATAGAAACAGAAGCTCAGGATGGAGTGTTCCTAGTAGAGTAGGAGTTGGCTGTGTGTCAATTTTGGATGATCCCAAATGATATTGCTCAGCACCATGTTCATAGGTAAGAAATAAGATGTGTTACACACTCTATTCCATAGAGAGGTTGAAGAGAAAGCGTTTTGGGCAGGGTGAGAGTTTTTGGGAAAAAAAATAAATGTAATAAATCACATAATGCCAAAGTGATGCTTTTAAACTAAAACTTTAAAAGTGTCTGCTTGGAGAGATCCAACAGGGTAAACACAACTTTTACTTAAGGAGCATTTTATTTCAGAAAGAACAGAACAATTGAAATGTAGTTGAATGTCTTTGATGGAATAAGTGATTTCACCTAAAGTAATATAAATATTGAAAACCCTCTACAGTGAGAAAAAAAATCAGCATCATCCTAAATGAGAAAGGTAAATATGTGCTATTTCATATTTTTATAAGTTTTAGTTCATCATGTACTCAAATTTAAAACCTAATATTTAATATATGATAGCAAATGTGTCATATTAAAACAACTATTATATAGATTATATAGTTCTGATATTAAATATAATTTACAGTTGAATAATAATATTAAATAGTAGTATTAAATCTCTTTGAAATACTGAAAACTTCAATAACTAATATATAAGTATGGTAAATAAATAATAGAGAAAACTTCATTTTGAACCAAGAGCTAGTAAGGAGTACACATTTATTCTACAAGTTTTGTCTTGGGAATATTTTAATAAGACTTAAAATAAAACAATCCAGGGGCATCTGGGTAGCTAAGTCAATTTCCATACTGACAGCATGGAGCCTGCTTGGGATTCTTTCTCTCCCTCTCTCTCTCTCTCTCTCTCTGCCCTTCCCTACTTATGCACACATTCTCTCAACCCCACAAAATAAAATAACCATTTAAAATAAATAAATAAATTGGGGCATCCAGGTGGCTCAGTCGGTTAAACATCCGACTTCGGTTCAAGTCATGATCTCACGGTTCGTGAGTTTGAGCACCGCATTGGGCTCTGTGTTGACAGCCTGGAGCCTGGAGCCTGCTTCGGATTCTGTGTCTCCTTCTCTCTCTGCCACACCGAGCTTGAGCTCTGTCTCTGTCTCTCAAAAATGAATAAATGTTAAAAAACAATGTAAATAAATAAATAAGTAAAACAATCCAGTTAATAAAATTACAACTTTAGAGGAATCCATAAAATAAAGAAACATAAATGTTTTTAAAATTAATTACAAGGTTTAAGCTGCTAATTAATATTAAATATACAAACATAACTGAAGAAGGTATGAAAATGTTGATATGACCAATATCAAACTGATTTAGAATAATATCACCCAGTCTCTCAATCATTTGGATTTTTCCAGGGAACAGAGGCTTGAGTTTTTAAAAAATAGCTGTATTAGAACATTTTTATTTTTCTTGTGTAAATACTTAAATATTTACAAGAAAGAAGAATAATATAGATAGTTTTGTGAGAGCACACAGAGTGAAAATTTGCTCTTTCTACTTTGTTCCTTTATGAGAATAACATGAGCAAATCCTACATGTTTCATCTTTTACCTTGATGACTGTCAAAAAGTTGGGTTTGTTCAACTAGAAATTATGTTTTATTCAGCACTGGAGGGTGTGACATTGAAGTCATTAGAGTGAAATTATTTAAACTAAATACTGTCATTCTTAAAAGTGATACATAAACCTTAGACTCGTTTGTTCTTTCTTGTACTAATTCTCCCTACCGCCCCCCCACCTTTAAAACTGATTGTTCCATTTAGAATCAGTTCATTGTCGAATCAAATGATGAGCCCTATGTTAGGTATATTGTATTTTTGTTAGATCGATATGGATCCCAAGTAAGAAAATAATTACAGCCCTTACTGCTCACATAATTTAGTGTCAGTGAAGGAAAGAAAACGAAAGGAATTTAGCAAATTACATAAGAGAGACATTAAGTCTTGAACAGCGATGTGTCCTGTAGGTAAAAATAATAGTACAAAAAAATATATATTGGCAGAGAATTCACGGAGCGTTTACAACTTGAGTGTTGAATGGTTTGGGATTTTTATAATATTTGATGACTGCTTTAAAATCTCATCGTGTTTGTATAATAATTGTGTGATAATAGAGAAGGTATTCACAAGGTATTTCTTCAAGTTGTGCAGAACTCGGAGTAAAATTCAGTAGAATAAAACTTTGTTTTTAATTATAAAAATCATCACTAGCACTTGTGTAAACTTGTAAAAATACCCAAAACTTGTATAAATGTATAAATGTGTAAACTTGTATAAAACTGCTTAAAGTTTTTGCATATATGAAATGATTTGATTCGCATAACCTGAAGCATTGGGAAAGCAACTGCCTCACTTTCAGCTGAGAGAACTGAGTAACTGGCCTGAGGTCACACAAGTAACTGTGGTGCGGCCATGATTCAATCCCTTCCATCTGCGGAGGACTGTACTCCTTACCTACATCATTGCCCTGATGCTAAATTTGGTAGGTAATGTCCAGTCCCATTAGGATGGAGACATGAGAACGGGCTGGGTGGGACTCGAGGTGAGCCAACAGACACGGGGGTATGATACCCAAGGAGACACTCACATGAGATATATCTATACAAGCTCAGGGTCATACCTGAGTATGATGGATCCCCTCTTAAATTCACTCTCTAGAGCCTCCTTCTCTTCACTAGTCCTGGCTCCAATGAAAGAGAAGAATGGACAAACGTGACCACCAACAAAGGGACACAATAACGCTATTACATATCATTTTGCTAGGCAATGCACTATAACCCTGGAGAGTACAAAGAACAAAATATAATCATAATTGTAATCATTTAATCCTAGCTAATAAGTGATCAGTGTGAGTTGATAGGTAATAACGTTATCAATATTGTCCCATTCATTTATTTAAAAATGAAGCAGCAAAAATTAGAAAGTTTAAATAATTGTTTAATATCACGCAGATAATAAGTCATGGAGGGCACCTGGGTGGCTCAGTTGGTTAAGCATCTGACTCTTGATTTGTGCACTGGTCAAGATCTCAGTCCCTGAGATGAAGCGCCATGTCAGGCTCTGTACTGAAAGCATGGATCCTGCTTGGGATTCTCTCTCTCTCTCTCTCTCTCTCTCTCTCTCTCTCTCTCTCTCCTGCTCTCAAATAAGTAAATAAACTTTAAAAAGTTTCATGAAAATAGCATTCAGACATAAAAAAAATTGCTAGCTTGCAATCACAAACATTTGTGCAATTGGTCAACTATCTACCTTTTCTGAGATTTGATAGCCTTATCGTTAAAGAATGGTGAGTTTAAAAACAGTGATTGAAGAGTATGTTTTGGAGGAACAACAAAGAGAGTGGAGGGTAAAACTAGACAGACAGCCAACATCTTTTCTCTCTGCGCCCACACACCTTGCATACTACAGGTAATGAACACACTCTTGGTTGTCCCGATTTCCCAGGGTCAACCTGCTTTAGAGTTTTGTTTTGTTTTGTTAATCTGAATCAATGTTCTCAAGTTAATTTTTCTGAATAAAATCCTCTCACGTTTTCCACGTAGTAACCTTCTACAGGATATTCTTATGGGCACGATAACAATTCTAACATATCTTTAAAAACTATTTAGTGATTTGGACTGAATAATAGGGACATTTATGCTCAAAATCAGCAAATAAGGACAGAGGAGTGAAAACCTGAAAAAGGTAGCTGAAAATATATGTGAAAAGATGCTTTAAGATAAAGTGCTACTGCATGGAGAATTCGTGGAATGTACAATAGGGTTGTGAAGAAGTGCAGTTAAGTAGAAAACCAAATGTCAAAGTAATAGGTCTGTCCTCAGTGTAGTCAATGTTCCAGAGCCTGTGCTGAGTGGGGTATAATTTTTTTATCCTGGGCTGTGTTCAGAAAGTATCATGGAATGGCCCTGAAGCAAATTTCAAGGGAGTTTGACAGTGATAAGCCACAGGATCTAAACTGGAAGAATGGGACACATATCAATGATAGCATCCTTAAATTGATAACAACGGCAAGGATCACGAAAGCCCATCTGGACATTTTGAGTCAGTCTAAAGAACAAGCAATGTCAAGGCAGGTACAGTAAAAAGCACAAGCTAGATTTCTCCTTCCACAGGTGAAACACCAGGAAAAATGCCCAGACAAAAAATCTAACCAAATTAATGGAATGTGTTCTCTTGGATTTTGCAGCTATCCCCATCTCCAGTGGTTTCTATTTGGATTGTACTTGGTTGTCTACATCATTATGCTGATGGGCAATGTCACCGTAGTTCTGACAGAATTGGACCCTGATCTCAACTCCCATGTAGCATTATATTTGCTTGGCAGTTTTTCCTTCTTGGAAATCTGCTATACAGTGTTATCTATTACCTTCCCCGAATGCTTATGAATCTTAGGACCCAAATAGAACTTTTTTTTTTATAGTTTAGTCATGCAAATCTTTGATCCTAAGTACCTCCATCTATAATATACCATGAAGAAATCAACACTCAATTCAAGAAGATTATTTTAGACTAAATGGGAAATCTTATTGCAAGCACTTGATCAACACAATGACAACTTAGTCAAAATCATTTTTGTCTTTTGTTTTTCCAGACATTATGTAATGGTATAATTGCCTTTTTTTGTTTAAATTTCTATATTGTCCACCTATATCTCAATACATGAATAGATAATTGAGTCTCTGTAGGTCTCATTAATTCCTCATGATCACAATGTACTTGCTCACTTGCTAGCTAAAATATATATTCTCTGCCTTTGATGTTTCTGGAAACTGTCTCACAATGATATTTTATAATAATCTATAGTGTTCTATCATGATTTTTGTTTTTCAGTTCCGATATGTTATTAAAATGAGAATTTTTCAATGAAAGTGACCAATGGCAGTGAGCAAGTCATTTGAGGATAAATTTGCTAGGCAGAGTTTCAGAAATCAAATTATCCATGTAATTCCTTCAATATTGCCATTATTAATAAGGAATAGTTCAGAAAGCATTTATCAAATATCTACTACATGTTTGGACAAGATAAAGAAAAGATCTTTCATTATAACATCTGATGACCATGTTGTTTATTTTATATTGATAAATAAATGAAACCAGAATGGTTTCAAATAAAGTGCATACACAAACAGTAAGAGCTACAGCTGTGAGGTATGGAATGGAAGGCAAGCTGGTACTTATAAAAAGCCACATGGGGGCATCTAAGTGGCTCAGTTAGTTAAGCGACTTACTCTTGACTTTGCCTCTGGTCATGATCTCACAGTCTTGAGATAGAGCCCTGCTGGGTCTCCACGTTGAGGCATGGAGCCCACTTAAGATTCTCTTTCTCTTTCCCTTGGTCCCTCCCTGCTCATGCTCTCTCTCTCTCTCTGTCTCTCTGTCTCTCTTAAAAAAAAAAAAAAAAAAAAAAAAGGCTTCCTGGAAGAATTGAGAAGTAACAAAAAAATATATCTCAAAATTTGGTGGTAACATACCACAAGGAAAAAGTGATGTAAAGGTTTCTGTCTCAGGATTCTGTTTGTCAACATATAAAGGATAAAATGGATTAATTTTCTCTGGACACAAACATACAAAAATTGAAAATTAACAATTCTACAACACATCATTTTCAGTCAAATTCTAACCTTGTATTACATATTAACTATGTTGATATATTTCGAATTTCTCCATTAGTTGTGTTCTTTATGCCCAGGATATGAAAAGCTGGAAATTAGTAAACAATAGAAATTTTATGTACTAATTTCCCCTAAGTTCCTTTTGTCCATAAAATTAGAAAACAGCCCCCAAAAGATAAATAACTAATTTCACTATTTTCACAGATGGAGAAAAAAACAGCAGAAGTAAATCTCACTTCAGTGACGGAATTTGTTCTTTTGGGATTTTCTGATATTCCCAATCTTCAAATGTTTCTTTTTGTAATATTTCTCTTTGTCTATGTGATAATTCTGATGGGAAATGGCATCATTGTTCTCATAGTCAGGGTTGACCAGGCTCTTCAGACGCCCATGTATTTTTTCCTTAGTAATTTTTCCTTCTTGGAAATCTGTTTTGTATCTGTCACTCTTCCCAGAATGCTCACAAACCTTTGGACTCAGAAAAGAAATATTTCTTTGTTTGCCTGTGCAACACAAATGAGTTTTGTCCTTACGCTTGGAAACATAGAGTGCCTCCTTCTGACAGTGATGGCCTATGACCGCTACGTGGCCATTTGTAACCCTCTGCACTATCTTTTAGTTATGAACCACAAGGTCTGTGTCCAGATGGTAGTGGCCTGCTGGATCACTGGAGTTCCAGTGGAGACAGGACAGACATACCAAATTTTCTCTCTGCCATTTTGTGGGTCTAACCAAATCAATCACTTTTTCTGTGACATCCCTCCACTACTCAAGTTGGCCTGTGGGGACACATTCCTGAATGAGATGTTAGTCTTTACAGTCGCTGTGCTGTTTGTTACGATCCCCTTTCTGTTGATACTTGGATCCTACATCAAAATCATCTCCACCATTCTCAGGTTGCCATCAGCAACAGGACGAACCAAAGCTTTCTCCACCTGCTCGTCTCATATCACAGTTGTTGTGATGTTCTTTGGATCTGCAATCATCACATATTTACGGCCCAAGTCTAAACATTCTTCCAGAGCAGACAAGTTTCTCTCTCTTTTCTATACCATTGTCACCCCAATGTTTAATCCTATGATATACACTCTGAGAAATAAGGATGCCATGATGGCCTTGAGAAAATTGTTACCTTAATGTTTAATGTATTAGCTTCCGATTTGAGCTCATTTTCTGTTTTCTTATTTAAGTCTGCCATATTGTAATCGAAAATTAATGTTCAGTTTGCTTTCCTACATTACTATACATTGATTATGTTTACTCATTGCTGAGTTTGTTTTATGCTGGACTCTCTGATATCAGGATTGTATCCACATGGTTGCCCTGCTGATAAGCAATTAAGAAGCTAAGTATCCATCCAGCCAATCCCACCAGGCACCACTTTACTTCTCCCCCAAAGTTACTAGTGATGGCACTTTATATTTTTCTATAGCTGACTTGAGCAGTAGTTATAGGATGTTTGCTTTGTAAGGACTCACATGGCTGATAATTTATAAATTTTTCTGCAGGCATAGGATTTAAATCAAACACAACTATGTTTAAAAAGATGGAAGAAATACATCAAAATGTTCACACATGAGAGACAGTTTTGTTGTTTTAGGTTTTTTCCTCTTTTGTCTAAATTTTCTTTAGTGAACACATTTTGCTGGTAATGAAAGCAAAAAAAAAAAAATACTGCTCTTTATTCTTTTAATGTCATCCTTCTGTTTTAACCTGAAAGCAAGCCAGTAAAATCAATCGCCCTTTGCTTCAAAAAATCATAATTGACCAAAAATCGTGTGATCCAACACTGGAGATACCACTGAATTGTTTTGGATAAATGACTCAAACAAGTATAATGGACATACTTAAAACACAGTCACATATGATTTCCAACATTTAAAACAAATAAAAAATAATCTCCATTTCTGGTGATAATGTACATGGTCACAGCAAGCCCATTTTCCTGATGAAACCACTAAAAAAATTTGGGTAAACTATAAAAGTCCTCTTTGGAATGCATCAGATAGCTGTGGAAGGAAAAAATGGATGACAATATCAAAATGAAGGCTCATTAAGTCAGAGTGAGACAACCCACATGATCCCATTTAGTTGGCTTTCTTTTGCAAGTACAATGGTGTTATCAAATTCAAAACTGCCTAAACTCAGGGCACCTGGGTGGCTCAGTCAGTTAGGTGTCTGCCCTGTCCCAGTTTATGATCTCAGAGTTGGTGGGTTTGAGCCCCACATTGGGCTCTGTGCAGAAAGCTGGAAGCCTGCCTGGGATTCTCTGTCTCTCTGTCTCTGTCTCTGTCTCTCTCTCTCTGCCCCTCCCCTGCTTGCACTCTGTCTCTTTCTGTCTCTCTCTCTCAAAACTAAAATAAACATTATTTTTTTAAAACTGCATAAACTCATACACATGCAAGCTGGTTTGATTCACCATGAACACAACTGAGTTAGGGGTCAATGGCTGGTTCCTGTCCACAGGACTTGTGCATTTCACCTGTGCAATCAGTGTAAATAATGTGTTGTCCTAATTGACTGCATAAAACTGTCAAAAAAATTTTTTAATAAACTGAATCTCTACAGTTTAGTTTTTTTTTTTTCCTTTTTCATAAACAAATTTGACCACCTTCTTATACGGTTAGAAGACGTTTCTTCATCTAGTTGGCCCATTTTTTCTTTTCTGCTGTTTTTTTTTTTTTTTTTTTACTTCTTGATATTTGAAATACTGAAAACTTGAATACTTGATGAATTTTTGTCAAATAGTAAATAATGAAAGAGGAAAACTTCATTCGGAGCCAAGATTGTAACAAATAAGCATGATATTTATTCATTTTCCTCTTAATGATATTTCAAGAAGAGACCTAAAATAAAACAATCCAGGGGTGCCTCGGTGGCTCAGTCGGTCTGGCTCTTGGTTTTGACTCAGATCATAATCCCAGGGTCATGGGCTCAAGCCCCATGATTTACTCTACACTAAGCATGGAGTCTGCTTAAGATTCTCTCTCTCCCTCTGCCCCTCTCCTTTGCTTGGGATCTTTCTCTGTCTCTCTCTAAAATAAAAAATAAATTAATCAAAATAAAATAAAATAAGACAATCCAGCTAATAAAATCACCAACTCTTAAGAAATCCAAGAAGCATTTATAAAAAGAAAATAAAATATTTTATGAAGTTAAAGTTGTGTAAAATAGCGAAAGTGAGTTTTCAGTGTAATGTTCGTTTTGAAATAAATTCCGAGGTTTCAGTAGCTAATTTATATTAAGTATACATCTTCATGGCTGAAGATTAGGTCCAGATGTGGATAGTGACTAGTATCTAACTGATTTAGAATATTGTTACACATTCTGTTAATTATTTGAGTTTCCCAGTAATTGATGCTTGAATTTAAAATAGAAATATTAGCTTACTAAATTTTATTTTCCTAGATTAATAAGGACTTCAACATTCAAAAGAAAGAATAGTAATATAGAAAACTTTGTGGCAGCACTCAGGATAAGTTTGCTTTTTCCACCTCATCTTCATGTAGAGAAAAAAATACACAAATCTTATGTATTTCATGTCATACATTAATAATTTGATTACCCAAAACTGGATACAATTACATTTCATTTAAATATTTTTTCTTTCTCTCTCTCTTAAAGAGAGTGAGAGAGAAAGCAAGCAGGCAGAGGGGCAGAGGGAGAGGGGTAGATAGAATCTCAAGCAGGTTTCATGCTATCACCAGAGCCCAAAGTGGGGCTCAATCCCACAAACCGTGAGATCATGACCTGAGCTGAAATTAAGAGCCAGATGGTTAGCTGACTAAGCCACCCAGACATCCCACAATTACATATTATTTAGCATCAAGCACTATTTTATTTAATTAATGAGTGAAACTATTTATCTTAAATGCTACCATTCCTAAACGTGATCCATCAAGACGATTTTTTCTTTTGAATATTAATTTTTTTCCCTTTTAAGAACCAGGATTATCAATTTAAGAGACTTTTATTTTAACTCACATCAGAATCAACCTGAGCATTGTATTAGGTGAAAACATTCACCATATGTACTTTTGACAAGGAATTTGTATCCATAATACGTAAAGAATACTTGCTATCCAATAATACTGACAACCAAGGAGCGGGGAGAAGAGCAAATGGACTGAATGAGCACTTCATCAAAGAAAACCTACAAACAGTCAATAAGAACATAAAAATAGGCACATACTTAGTCACAAGAGAAATGCAAATCAAAACCATAACGAAAGACCACAACCCATCCATTAGTATGGCAAAAAGTGAAAACTTTAATGATGCCAAATGTTGCAGAAGGTCAAGCTATTATCCTTCCCCCACACTGCTGGTGGAAGTGCAAGATGTTGTAACCATTTTGGAAAATATTTTTACAGTTTCTTAAAAGACAACATCACACCTACAACCCAACCCAACCATTTCACTCCCATTTACCCCAAATGGAAATATACGCCCTACTCCAAACTTGTTCAGAAATATGCACGACTCTCTATGTGATAGAAACAACTAAAATCCCATCCCCAGATGAATGGATGAACACACTGAAGTGTATTTATCCAAGGGGAATTCAATTCTGCAGTGAAAATCAATGTGATATATACAACACAGATGAATTGAATCTTAAAGTTTTACACTAAGCAAAGACTCCAGTAAAAAACAGAGGACATTCGAATTGATTATGAATGATCTAAAGCTACAGAAATCTGATCAGTGGTTCCCTGGAGTTGGAGGTGAAAGGAAAACAGATTGTGAAGCTGCACAATGGAATGTTTCAAGATGATGTGAATGTTCTGTATCTTGATTGTGGTAAGAGTTTCACAAGAGTATATGCTCATCAGATTTCATCAAATTTCAAATTTCATTGAATGTATTTTAGAAGTTGTACTTTATTTTATGTAAACTATGCCCCAATAATGTTGCTAATTTAAGAATGAAATTGGGGTGCTGGGGTAGATCAGTTGATTAAGCATCCGACTTATGATTTCGGCTCTGATCATGATCCCATGGTTCCTGAGATTGAACATTGAGTCTGCTTGGGATTCTTTCCCTCCCTCTTCCTCTAACCCTCCTCCACTTTCTCTCTCTTTCTCTAACTCACTCATTATCAAAATAAATGAATAAACATTGGAAACAAAGAATAAAATAATATTATATTGGATTAGACATAAAATATATCTTTTTAAAAAGGTAAAATATAGATATGTACCACCAATAATTACTGTTATGTAAATGTCATGCTAGAACTTCAGTCTAAAGGCTTACATATGGAGGTATCTGGGTGGTTCAGTTGGTTAAGCATCAGACTCTTGATTTTTGGCTCATGTCATGATCTCAGGGTTGTGAGATCAAGCCACACTTTGGGCTCCACACTGAGTGTGGAACCTGTTTAAAATTCTGTCCCTCTCCCTCTGCCTCTCCCTCCTGACTTGCATGTATGCACTCTCTCTCTCTCTCTCCCTAAAATAAAAAAAAAAAAAAAGATTAAAGGTTTACAAGTTATAGCATGATACAGCACATTGCTAGTGTGAACACTGTGGCAGAGCCTGGCTTATTGCTTTCCAAATATATTCCCATTTCTTTGATATATGATAAACAGTATTCCCTAGCCCTCTCATATCTACATTAGACCATGTGATTAGTTTCTACAATAGCACAGGGAGAGAAGTGATGCGATTATTCTGTGTTGAGACTCTTAAGAGTTTATTTGTTTCCTTATTTTCTGTATATCTTTAATTCTCAGCTGTGTGAATACTGAAGATCCAATAGGGAACTCCAAAGATAAACAAATTAGGGGGAAATGGGATTCTTAGATAAAAGGAACCAGCTTCTTCTTTTTATTTTAAGTGTATTTATTTTGAGGGAGAGAGAGAGAGACAGAGAGTGAGCAAGTGCATGAACAGGGGAGGGGCAGAGAGAGAGGGAGAGAGAAAATCTCAAGCAGACTCCATGCTGTCAGTACAGAGCCCAATGTGGGGCTCAACCTCAGGAACCATGAGATCATGACATGAGCTGAAATCAAGAATCACATGATTAACCAACTGAGCCACCCAGGTGCCCTGAGGAACCAGAGTTCCTTAATTCCTGACCACAAAATTGTACTGTGGTAAGAGTGGAAGATGCTTCTTTATTTTGTTAAGCCACTGACATATCTAAGGCATTGTTTCAGTTTTAAATTAAATTTTTTGTGTGTGTGATGATGATATTTAGTTGAATAAAAAAGCCCTCAATTCTCTGTCTTAAGAATAAGACAGGATAGGGATTAAATTGGTCTACTCCAATAGGAGACACAGATTCAATTCGTCCCAGCCTATAAATAACTGACATCTTATTTGAGGCAAATCATGAATGGACGTCCTATTTGTATATAAACATGAAGTCCCTCAGCTATACCAAATCAGTTACAATAATAGGTACAGAGGGCTACTGTATAAGAAGCATGCCATAGTGAAGATAAGCAGGCTTAAAATACAGAAACGAAATGCAGTTTTGGAAACGTACTATTTTGACAAATAGAAAAGCACTATTTTGACACGTAGTCAAAAAGCTCCGAAAAGGAAGAAACAAACGTAATTGCAAGTACAAGTAGATATTGGATTTGCAACTTTATGCATGATAATTTTATTGTCATACCTACCTAGAAGTAGGTGAAATAAGAAAACGATTTTGACAGGAAATTTTGATTTTTTTTCTCTTTCTTTCCTAAATAATTTAGTTGAAAATGATTATTTTTGAGGTGGATCCCATTTGGAAGTAGCTAGATACTTTCCCTGAGGTCTGAGTCGACACCATAATATGAATTGAACCATCTAGATTTTTGTCAGCAGACAGGACACGCTTCAGTTTCCACAAAACTTAATCCAGAAACCGAGCTCTCCACTCCTGAAAAGGGATCGCCCCACCTAATGTATTTAAGAACCAAGCATACCATGGTCATGTGATAAAATATATGACAGATTTTTCTAAGGCTGTGGATGATCCAGATTTGAGTGAGTTATGGGAATAAAGGTAAGAAAAGCAAATCCACACCAATTATGAAGGATCTGAAATGCAATAGATAGAAAGATTTTTTTAACTTTTTTTTTTCCTGAAAGTAATACTAAACAAGTAAGTGGAATTTTTCCACCAGGGGATTCCCCCTTAGCAAGGGAGCTTTGTGCCAAGAAGGGTTATCTACAGAGAAGGAAAGAGAAGAAAGGTTATCTACAGAGAAAGTTAAAAAAAAAAAAAGAACTATAATGACCGCAAAGCAGAAGCAGTCTCCTAGAAATCAAAATGATACACAAGAGATGTCCCCCAGGATGAGCATGACTGCTTCCTATTTAAAAGCACCTAATGTTGGAAGGTAGCAAGAGTACTGGAGAATTACAGCCACTTACTGGCACAAAAGAAGAGCTGAAAACATTTACAGTTTACAAAACACCTAGAGTCACATAAATAGCCTCATGAAAATCCATAAAGGTAAGCTATAATTGTGCTACTAGACTCTTTTATTTAAGGATACTTCTATTTTTTTTTTGACATTTATTTATTATTGAGAGACAGAGTGTGAGAAGGGGAGGGGCTGAGAGAGAGGAAGACACAGAATGTGAAGCAGGCTCCAGGCTCCGAGTTGTCAGCACAGAGCCAATGTGAGGCTTGAACTCACAAACCACGAGATCATGACCTGAACAGAAGTGGAAGGCTTAACCGACTGAGCCACCCAGGTGCCCCATTAAGGATCCTTCTAAAGTTGAGGCTCAAGATACAAAGAACAAAAATAGAAAAGCATAAAATTCTGAGATTTTTATCTGAAAATCAGCTAACTGCTCTTGGAGAGGAAATATCTTCTGTACCCTTCAAGATTCTCCTGGCTGGTCTAAGCATTAAATTAACATGACACAGATTGAGAGAAGAAAATGAAGTTTAATTATGTGTGCACAGAGGCCCGATAAAAAAAAAAATTAAGACTCAAAAAAAAAATAGTCACGTTACTTTTATACATTTTTAAAAATGTTTTACTTTTATTTATTTTAAGAGAGAGAGTGCACACAAGTTGGGGAGGGAGAGAGAGAAAGATAGGGAGAGAGAGAATCCAAAGCAGGCTCCATGCTGTCAATGTGGAGCTGGATACCGGTCTTGATCCCACAAAGTATGAGATCATGATTGGAGCTATAATCAAGAGTCAGTCACTTAACAAACTGAGCCACTCAGTTGCCCCATTTTTATACATTTTAGACAAAGGAATCCCAAACAGTATTTGGGCTGGGGTAGTGAATTGCCAAGTGTAACAAGGTTTGTTCAAATAGATTCACTGAGCCCTGAATTTCCTATTTCTGAAGACAGGAATGTCTCTCTAACTTTTTGTGCAAGGAGGGTAGCTTTCACATCAGAAATGTATTTCCTGATGTCTAGAGACAAAAATAGGGGATTTCAGCCAAACTATTAAGGCAAAACATCAGCCGACAAGGATATAAGATGGAGATGGGAGTAGTAGATTTGATGAAGTAGGAAAACACATCATATTTGTTTTCAAAAGTTGAAGAACAAATATCAATAAAATGTAACACAATTGTTAAGCAATGTTGACTGCCTGATGTTAGATGACATATTAAGTGAAGTAAGGCTGTGTGTGCATATGTGGTGTGTGTGTGTGTGTGTGTGTGTGTGTGTCCCATTATTGTACTCTAGCCATTTGCATGCCCTGAATAAAAAATAATTAGGTTTAACCAAGGTTGCACTTTAATATGTAAAATTAAGAAAATAATATAAAGAAAGGGAATTGCAATTGACTGCAATGAAATTAATGACAGTGGATCATAGACTCTTACTTAGATAAAAAGGAATATATGGAAAATACTGTGAGGAATGGGGGTTACTTTTCTTGATTGAATTAAAGGTTAAGTGATACTTATCATGCATTGTATAGGATGTCTTAATAGGGAAAGTTATGGATGAGATGGGATTAATGCTTTCAGTATTTAGCAGTATTTAATGGGAAAGGTACATAAAGTAGAACAATAACCTCACATATATTTGTTCCCACAGGAACAAAGGATTGGTTTAACTAATTGATTCTCATTAGAATAAAAATGGGAAGACTTAATACTCATTTTGAATAAGAATTAAACAACCTTTTAAGGGGAAAGGCTTGAAATGAAAGAAGATGGTACAACCCAACCAACACAGGGAAAAAAAAAAATGAATCCAGTCAAAAACAATAGAAAAAGCCTGTCTGATAATTCTACTCATAATAGGGGTGCAATAATACATATTATTTCTGCATGATATACTAAAGAATCAATGCATATTTCTCATTATCTCTATTATTACATGCAAGTATAAAACATATACATTAGGATTTTCCTTCTTGAATTGATTTTAAGTGCACATCAATTCATTTTTGAGATTTCACATCTCATTTTCTGGAAACAGAGTCAAATAATTTAAGAGAATGCATAAATACATTAATGCATCTACTGCAGTTAACAGGAAGGAAAATGTGGTTGGAAAATGTTAATGGACTAACCCTCTTTCATTTACTATGTCTGCAGATGGAGAATCGATTAAAAACAGGAATTTCAAATGTTACTAAACTGGTGGAATTTGTTCTCTTGGGGTTTTCTGATATTCCCAATCTCCACTGGACTCTTTTTGGGATATTTTTAGTCATCTACCTAACTATCCTGATGTGCAATAGCATCATAATATTGGTAACAAGAATTGACTCTGCTCTCCAGACCCCCATGTATTTTTTTCTTGGCAATCTCTCCTTCTTAGAAATCTGTTATGTAACAGTCACTATCCCCAGAATGCTCATGGACTTACTGACTCAGAAAGGAAGTATTTCTTTCTTTGCCTGTGCTGCACAAATGTGTTTTGTCCTTATGTTTGGAGGCTCAGAGTGTCTTCTCCTGACAGTGATGGCCTATGACCGCTACGTGGCCATTTGTAACCCTCTGCACTATCCTCTAATCATGAACCATAAGGTCTGTGTCCAACTGGTGACTGTCTCCTGGATCAGTGGAGTCCCAGTTGTAATTGGGCAAACATGCCAGATTTTCTCTCTGCCCTTTTGTGGGTCTAACACAATTAATCATTTCTTCTGTGACCTCCCCCCAGTACTCAAGCTAGCTTGTGGGGACACATTTGTGAATGAGATAGCAGTCTATGTAGTTGCAGTGATATTTGTCATGGTTCCATTTCTGTTGATTGTTGTCTCCTATGGCAAAATTATCTCCAGCATTCTGAAATTGTCGTCAGCCAAAGGGAGGGCTAAAGCCTTCTCCACCTGTTCTTCTCACCTGATAGTTGTCGTCTTATTCTATGGAACGGCTACCATCACGTATTTACAACCCAAACCAAATCAATCTGAAGGAGTTGGGAAATTGATCTCTCTTTTCTACACCGTTTTGATCCCAACTTTGAATCCCATTATATATACTCTGAGGAACAAAGACATCATGGTGGCCCTGAGAAAATTACTAACGAAGATTTTAATATGACTCAAACACTTGAAATTGTGGAAAGAACTTGCTTATATGCTTGTCATGCAGAGACAACAGAAACATGTCTTCTAGTTTTATTCCTCAATAACGTTCATTAATAACATCAATGCAACCTCACACTATGTTAAGGAATCTTAGTTTCATAGGATTAACTTAAGGACTTTTGTAAAAAGTACAAAAATTATTCCAACTGCAGCAATCCAATCTGAAGATTCATCTTTCCTCTACTGTGAACTAGTGAATTAAGAGATTGCCTGAGCAATACGATGGTAGTTTAACTCGGTGTATTTTATAAACAGGGATTAGAGCCATGTGTTGTGATCAGTTTTTTAACCTTCCCATTTCTCCAGATATATTTGCTGCCCTTCTTTGTACCTATGTTTGAATTTAGCCAATGATAAACACCAACAGCAGGCAAGATGGTGGAAGCAGGAGTATCTTCATGTTTTCTTTGCATTACTGTTTCTTTCTATCATTTGTCACTGGTCATGCTGCTTTAAGACTACAAGTCCGGAGAATCTCCCCTTTACCATCCCAATACCCACTATTTTCTGGTGACATCATTCCCTCCCCTGGTAGCTTCAGGTTTTGCTCTGTTAATATCCATTCAGTATTACATTTGTCTGGAATTTTCACTGTAAACTATCAACATTAATGTGTAGCAGGTTGAATGTGGGTCCATCTAAAACATATGGCTGTTTAGAATCTGCAAATGTGTCTTCTTTGGAAAAAAAAAGACTTTGTAGATGTAATTAAATTAAGGAAATGAGATCCTCCTGGTGTAATGTGGGCACTATATCCTCTGAGCAGTGTCCTTATGAGACAGAATGCTAAGAGGACATTTAAAAAATAGATAAAGACACTGAAAATAACATCTTTTAAAGGTGGAGACAGAGGGGCGCCTGGGTGGCTCAGTCAGTTGAGCTTCCGACTTCGGCTCAGGTCATGATCTCACTGTCTGTGAGTTCGAGCCCCGCATCGGGCTCTGTGCTGACAGCTCAGAGCCTGGAGCCTGTTTCAGATTCTGTGTCTCCCTCTCTCTCTGACCCTCTCCCGTTCATGCTCTCTCTCTGTCTCAAAAATAAATAAACATTAAAAAAAAAAGGTGGAGACAGAGATGGGAATGATACAACCAAGAACAAAGAAAGGTCAAGAGCCATTCAACACTGGAAGAAGCAAAGAATGATTCTCAGAGGCCGGAGTGAAGAGAGGCTGACAACATTGTGACTTTAGACTCTGGATTCTAGAGCTGCGAGAGATTCCATTTATGTTGTTTTAAGCCACTCAATTTGTGCTATTTTGTCACAGCTGATCAAGGAGGATAATGCACCACGTAAATAGTCTTTTCATTGAAGTGCTTCTATTTGAATCCTCTGAAAGAAATTGTCCTTCTCAGGCAGTAATTTGGCATTTTTTTTCTTTTGATAGAAAATTCATAACGCTTTCCCTTTTATTTTAAAAACTGCATCAATGAAAACTCATCTCGTAGAAATATTTGTCCAAGAATGATTGTTACCTGTGTTTGTTTAAGAATTTTTATTAACTATGTTTGTGCAAGAGTGTTCTTTTCACAGTGCAAAAGAAAGCAGGAAGCAAAGGGAAGGCGCTGTCAGTCGGAACATATTAAGACAATGGAGCGCATCAACACCATATAATGCAGCACAGCCACTCAAGACGATATTTTAGAGCCCCTTCATTGAAGAAATTCCAAGCTTTCCAGACATGTGAGAGAGAAAGTAAATCTATGTATAAAATGTAGCTAGGCTTAGAAAAGAAATATTGGCTTCCTGACGGTGTTAGGATTTCAAATGATTTCAGATTTTTAATTATTTTTTTGTAGTTTGGATTTATTACAAAAAGAATGTATCATGTAAATTACAAGAAATAATAACTTCTTAGGTAGAAAACATAAATGTTCCCAGTAAAGAACATTCTTGAATCACTCCCTTTCTTATTGTTACCGGATGTCAAATAGAATATGTATCAGTCAGCAGAGAAATTTCAATATCTGCCAAATCATCTTTTATTTTTGATATGTACGTGATGCATCACTAAATTCTATTGCTGAAACTAATAGTACACTGTACGTTAACTAACTGGAATTTAAATGAAACATGAAACAAAAAAGAAAAGAAAGAAAGAAAGAAAGAAAGAAAGAAAGAAAGAATAGATTTTTGTTATGAACTAAAAGGAATCGGGAGGGGCGCTTGGGTGGCTCAATTGTTTGAAGGTCTGACTTGGGCTCAGGTCATGATCTCAGTGCTCCTGGGTTTGGGGTCTGTGCTCACAGCTCAGATCTTTGGCCTCCTTAGGATTGTGTCTTCATCTCTCTCTACCCCTCCCCCTGCTCATGGTCTGTCTCTCTCTACCTCAAAATTAAATAAACATTAAAAAGAATAAAAATAAAAGGATTCAGGTATATAATATTTAGAGTAATTTCTTTATAAAACTAACTAAAAGGCCGTGGGACACCTGGGTGGATCACTGGGTTATTTCCGATTCTAGATTTTGGCTCAGGTCAGGATCTCATGGTTTCTGAGTTTGAGTCCCATGTTGGTCTCCATGCTGATAGTGTGGAGCCTGCTTGGGAGTGTCTCTCTCTCTCTCTCTCTCTCTCTCTCACCCTCCCCTGCTGTCTCTTTTTCTCAAAGTAAATAAATACACTTAAAAAAAAACTTATTAAAAATAACTAAAAGGACTTCAACAATAGACACAAAAATGGATAAATTTAAGATTATAAAAGTGGACATAGTTAAAATGAATGCCTGTCAGTGATTATTGAATGATGATAATCTTCAAAAGCAAAAAGGAAGGAAAGAGAAAAATGTCAATGAGTGTAGAATTAATGAATGGATTCTAGGATTTGACAAATCAGAAAGATAATATAGAATATAAAAAATATACAAATATTGATGAATAGGATTTTTTTGGGGATTTTTACAAATTAAATTAAAAAAGAATGTGCATGATTATCAGATTTATGTAAATGGGAAATTTATAAATTGGGCATATCTCTCTTTCAATTCCAAAAAATATGTATAAAGGTGCTTTTACTTACTTGCTGACAATATTAATCTACAAATTAAAAAATAACAGAATAAAAAAGCAAAAATTTAAATACTTTAAAAACACAGAAATTTAAAAACACAGAAAATGTTGGAAATTAAATCCCATTAAGTAAGGCTTACATGAAATAAATGAAGATAAATCCAAAGTTAACTGTACTAAAATAAATAAGCTAATATTCGAAATTTCACCATATTGATCCAATTATGAAAATATATATGTCTGAATAAGCCAAATCATTAATCGAATATGTTCTACCTATTAAAAATGTTATTATTAACCCTAAAAGAAAATAAACACATTTGCATTGTTTTCTCCAGTTTCATTTTGGAAAAATTGATCAGACACCACAGAATGTGCTTCCACAAGGATTTTATTTAAGGCAACTTAACACAAGTTTATTATTTCACAGTCTCTATTTTTTTTGTTTATTTATGTATTTTTGAGAGACAGAGAGAGAGAGAGTTGAGGAGGGGAAGAGAGAGAGGGAGAGACAGAAAATACCAAGTGGGCTCCACACTGTCAGCATGGAGCCCATCGTGGGGCTCACACTCACAAACCCTGAGATCATGACCTGAGCTGAAATCAAGAGTCAGAAGCTTAACCGACTAAGCCACACAGGCGCCCTTATCTCCCAGTTTTTCTAGGTCAGAAGCCCAGCATGGTGTGGCTTGTTTTCTCTGCTGAGAGTCTCAGAGGCTGAAATTCAGGTACTACCTGGGTGACATTCTTGTCTGGAGCCCCCAGAGAAAAATATTTGATTCTAAACTCTATTAGGTTACTGGAAAAATCCAGCTTTTGGACATTGTGAGTGTCAGGTCCATCTTTCCTTACTGCGTGTCAGCTAGGAACAACTGTCAGTTTCCAGAAGCCAAAGGCAGTCCACACTCTCTGCCTTCTTCCACTTCACTCACCTCGAATCTCTGATATTTTTTTCTGTCTCTGGCTGCTCTACATACATGTATATGTACATGATTTATGTCAGTAGGTCAGGCCCAGCTGAGCAACCTCCCTAATTTAAGGTCAAGTAATATTCAACCCCTAATTATATCTGCAAAATGCTTTTACAGTTATTTTAGGGTCTTAATGGTTAGTTTCTTGCAATAATAACACAAAGAAATAGGCAAAAGATTTTATTGAAAAATACTGAAAGTCAGTTGAAACTATATCTTGCTTTCATTTCAAATCTTAGAAACTAGGGGTGCCTGAGTGGCTCAGTCGGTTAAGCGACCGTCTTCGGCTCAGGTCATGATCTCAGGGTTTGTGAGTTTGAGCCCCGCGTCGGGCTCTGTGCTGACAGATCGGAGCCTGGAGCCTGGAGCCTGCTTTGGATTCTGTGTCTCCCTCTCTCTCTGCCCCTCCCTGCTCACACTCTATCCCTGTCCCTCAATAACAAATAAACGTTAAAAAAACATATTAAAGTCTTAGAAACTGAGGCAAGCCTGGGGAGTTAGAGAGAGAGTGAGCAATGGGGAAAAAAAAAAAAAAAGAAAAGGATCAGTGAACCAAACATTTCATTGCAAATCAGAGTGTGATACAGGGGTAAGTTTGCACATCTCAGTTATAACTACCAAACAATTTTCACAGGGATTAGGGAAGTAGACTGGAAACAATAGCAGACACTGTAGGGTTTTCTAATTCCAGTCTGATATATTTTCCTTGTAAAATATTTATTTTGAACATAGATTTGAGGTATTACTTGCAATCGATCCCATTTGGTCTGATGGCAATTAAAAAAATTAATATTCCTTTCAGGATTGTGTTAGTGTTAAAAATTAAAAAAAAAAAAGGAAAATAAGCAGATCACAATAAAGAAAGTCTGCACGTGTAATGATGATAGAAGTCTAGGGTTGCTACATTCAAAGTCCCAGATGGAAGATAGGAGAGAAATCTTAAGGAAAGTGGACATAGGAAAGGGTCCCACGTGCACTATTTTCTGTTTGGATTTTCTCCAGTAATATTGGTAGACAACTATTGCTGCTTTCTCAAGAGCATTCTTGCTTCCTGTCCAGATCTGATGTGGGAGGGGGGTGAGGTGGATGACCAGGGGACTTGAATTCCATAGGGTGATTGCCCTCAAAGATGTTCCAGAATGTCTGGAAAAACACATAAGAATGAGTGGCAAACAGAAGCATAAAGTTGAGGTGATACATGGAAAAGAAATAAAACCAGTAGAATCGGGGGGATATTTTCATTTGAAGGGAGCTTGCTATTTTTAAAGCATATATTTTGAAATAAATATGACTTTCCATAATGAAAAAATATCAACTTGTTTTCTTTTCTCAATGTTTATTTATTCTCAGAGAGAGAAACAGAGACAGAACATGAGTGGGGGAGGGGCAGAGAGAGAGGGAGACACAGAATTGGAAACAGGTTACAGGCTCTAAGCTGTCAGCACAGAGCCCAATGTGGGGCTCGAACCCACGAACATGAGATCATGACTCGAGCCGAAGTCAGATGTTTCATTGAACTGAGCCACCCAGCCCCTCAATCTCTTATTAAAACAAAAGTTTCTTGCACATATGATTATATAATCATTGTATATAGAAATATATGCATATTTATTGTACATAAGCACTTGTACTTACACTGTTCTACTGAGGGAGGAAAAACAGCTATAACAGAACCCAGAAGAGAATGCATGAATTATTTTATGTTAATATGATTTTGTGTTAAAATTCTTCACTTATTTTAGAACACTGTAAAATTCTGAGAACCAAGATTTGAGCAATAGTCAACATGTACTAAAGAATTTTTTAGCACAAAATTTGCACTCCTGTCAAAGCCTAGAATTTGTATTTGTCACTTTCATCATGATAGAGAAAATTGAAGCAAAATTGGTAGTAAAATACTTTGGAGATCACAGAACACTACATAAGTACAGCATGTTTATGATAATAATCCATGACATAAATAACTGAAGTATATTGAAAATAAACCCTTTTTAATAAGCAAAGTACTGGTTTATCTTAATATATATGCTTCTATGACTCACTGTAGAAAAAGATGTATGCTCTGTTAAGGGAGATTAAATTTATAATTTTTCCGTAAAGCATATAATTTCTTAGAACTGATTTTCTCATTAAGAATGGTCAAATTAAAATAACAATCTTCAAACATGAGACTTCCCACATTTAGTTATTAAAAAAATTTTTTCTCCTCATAAGATGGTTCTTTACATCTTAAAAGGAGAACTAAAACTTTTTTTTAATTTTTATTATTTATTTATTTTTGAGAGAGAGAGTAGTGTGAACTGGGGCAGGTCAGAGAAAGGGACAGAGGATCCCAAGTGTGCTCTGTGCTAACAGCAGAGACCCTGATGCAGGGCTGGAACTCACGAACCGTGAGATCATGACCTGAGCAGAAGTCAGACACTCAACCAGCTGAGCCACCCAGGCACCCCAGAGAACTAACAACTTTAAGCTAGCACCTCACCATCTGCTATTTTGGGTCAGTGTCTAATAGTTATATTACAATAATTTAGGCTATGAAATTTCCACAAACTTCATTCCAGATATATTATTAAAATAAGAATTTTTAAATGAGAATAACAAATCACAAATCACAGATAGCAAGACACTTTGAGTTATATGAGGTAGACAGAGTTCCAGAGAGCATATTATCTATACAATTTATTTCATAAAGACATCTTTAATTAACCAACCAATGGTTTGGAAAACATGAATCATGTATCTGTTGTATGGTGGGTTATGGTAAATGAAAGATCTTGAAAGATCTGGTAATAATGATTTTGATTTTGATAGATCAATTAAACAGGAATAAATTTCGAAGCAATGGAACACACACACGTACTCAACCAGAAGCAGATTTCACTTCAATGATGAAATTGAAAGTTTCAGAATTTTCTCATATTTCCAATATCTTAATGGGTTTTTTTTGTGATATTTCTCTTGTCTGTGATAGTCTTTACTGGAAATGTCATCATTGCTCTCATAACTAGAGTTGAACAGGCTCTTCAGACACCCATGTGTTTTTTCCTTAGTAATTTTTCCTTCCTGAAAATCTGTTATGTATTTGTATTCTTTCTAGCATACTCCTAAACTTTTAGACTCAGAAAAGAAACATTTACTCTTCTACCTGTGCTACAAAAATATTTCTTTCTCTTTATGCTTGCAAACAGAGACGATTTTCTCCTGACAGTGATGGCCTATGATCACCACATGGCCATTTGTCATGTTCTGCATTGTCCTCTAGTTATGATACTTGGATCCTACAGTAAAATTGTCTCCGCCATGTTGAAGTTGCCATTGGCAACAGGACCAGGCAAAGCTGTATCCACCTGCTCATCTCACATCATAGTTGAAGCTTGATTCTGCAGATCCAAAATCATTACATATTTTTCACCCAAATCCAAACATACTTTTCAGAACAAATTTATTTCTCTTCCTTTACCAGTGTCATTCTGATGTTTAACCCCATGATATACAATCTGAAGAATAAGGATATCATGATGGTCTTGAGAAACTGGCTACCTGAAAGTTTACTGCATTAGCCACTGATTTGAACTCATCTCTTTTTCCACTTAATTCTGCTGTTGTCTAATCTGAGGTTGTTTTGCAGTTTACTTTCCTGCTTGAATATGAATTGATTATCTTTACTTATTCATTAACTTGCCATTTTATGCTGGACTTTCTGGTATCAGGATTATATCCTGAGTGACTGTATTCAAAACAAGAGAGTGGAGTACCTGGGTGGCTCAATCAGTTGAGCATCAAACTCTTGATTTCAGCTCAGGTCATGATCTCAGGGTTTGCGATATTGAGCACAGAGTTTACTTCAGATCCTCTCCCACTCTCTCTGCCCCTCCCCACCTCTCTGAATAAATAAATAAAATTTTTAAACAAACAAACAAAAAACAATAAAATAATATATTCCACCAGACATAAATGTATCTTTTTAAAAAAGCTAAAATATAGACATGTACCACAAATAATTACTGTTATGTAAATGTCATGCTACATCTCCAGTCTAAAGGTTTACATGTTGGAGCATTTGGGTGGTTCAGTCCTTTAGTGTCAGGCTCTTGATTTTGTCTCAGATCATGACATCAGGGTCATGAGATCAAGCCCCAAGTTGGGCTCCACATGGGCATGTGGCCTGTTTAAGATTCTCTCTCTCTCTCTCTCTCTCTCTCTCTCTCTCTCTCTCTCTCTCTCCCCCTCTGAAATCAAAAAGAAGATAAAGATTTACATGTTATAGAATGCTATAAAACACTCTAGTGACTGAAAATGAGCTCTGTGGCAGAGTCTGGCTAGTTGCTCTCTGAATATATTTCCATTTCTTAGACATACGGTAAACAAAATTCCCTAGCACTCTCATATCCACATTAAACCATATGATTAGTTTCTACAATAGCACAAGGATTGAAGTGATGTGCCTATTCTGTGTTGAGGCTCTTAAGATTGATTTTTTGCCCTTATTTTCTATCTCTCATTCTCAGCTGTCTGAATACTGAAGGTCTGATAGGGAACTAGAAAGATGAACAAACTAGAGGAAAATGGAATTCTTAGATGAAAGGAACCAGTTTCTTCTTCTTTTTCTTTAAGTTTATTTTCAGAGAAAGAGAGAGAGAGCATGAGCAGGGGAGGGGAAGAGAGAAGGGGAGAAAAGAAATCCCAAGAAGTCTCCATGCTGTCAGTGCAGAGCCCAATGTGGGGCTCAGTCTCAGGAACCATGAGATCATGACCTGAGCTGAAATCAAGAGTTAGATGGTAAGCCAACTGAGCCACCCAGGTGCCCTGAGGAACCAGAGTTCCTTAATTCCTGACCATAAAATTATACTGTAGTAAGAGTTGAAGATGCTTCTTTATTTTGTTAAGCCACTTATATATCTAGGGTATTGTTTCATTTTAAAATTAAATTTGGTTGGGGGAAAGGGGCCCCTGGTGGCTCAGTCAGTTAATTGTCAGACTTCAGCTCAGGTCATGATCTCACAGTTTGTGGGTTCAAGCCCTGAGTTGGGCTCTGTACTGACAGCTCAGAGCCTGAAGCCTGCTTCAAATTCTGTGTAGCTGTCTCTCTCTGCCCCTACCCCACTTGTGCTCTGTCTCTGTCCCTCTCTCTCTCTCTCTGTCTCCAAAAATAAATAAATGTAAAAAAAAATTAATTAAATTTGGTTTGTTGATGGTGATATTTAATTAAATAAAGAAGCACTCAATTCTCTGAATTAAGGAGAGGATAGGGTTTCAATCAGTCTACTCCAACGGGGGGTGGACATTCAATTTGTCCCAGCCTATAAGTAACCGACATCTTTTTTGAGACGAATCATGAGTAAAGTTCCCATTTGTATATAAACATGAAGGAAGTCCCTCAGCAATACCAAATCAGTTACAATAACGATTAGAGGGCCAGTTTATAAGAAGCATGCGATAGTGAAGATAAGCAGCCTTAAAATACAGAAATGAAATGCAGTTTTGGACACATACTATTTTGACAAATAGAAAAGCACTATTCTGACAAATGGTCAAAGAACTCCAAAGAGAAAGAAGCAAATGTAATTGTAAGTACAAGTAGATACTGGGTTGGCAACTTTATGCCTGATAATTTTATCACCATACCTACCTAGCAGTAGTTGAAATAGGAAAAAGGATTTCGACAGGAAACCTTCCTTTTCCTTTCTTTCCTAAATCATTTTGTGGCAAATGCTTATTGTTTGAAGTGGTTTACATTTGGAATCAGCTGGATACTTGCCTTGATGCCTGAGTGGAGACCATAACATGAAAAAAACCGTCTAGATACTTGTCAGCACACAGGACATGCTTCAGTTTCCACAAAATTTAATCTAGGAACCCAGCTCTCCACTTCTGAAAAGGGATCTCACCACCTAATGGGTTAAGAACAAAGCATACCATGTTCATGTGATAAAATATAGGGCAGATTTTTCTAAGGCTGTGGATGATCTAGATTTGAGTGAGTTATGAGAATAAAAATAAGAAAAGCAAATTGATGCTAATTATGAAGGATCGGGAATGCAATAGAAAGATTTTTTTAACTTTTTTTTTCCTGGTAGTAATACGGAACAACTAAGTGTGATTTCTCCACCAGAGGACACCCTCCCACCCCAAGTGCCAAGAAGGGCCTAAAGAGAGAGAACGTTTATCTACAGAGAAAGTTTTTGAAAAAAAGAACTGTAATGACTGCACAGCAGAAGCAGTCTCTTAGAAATCAAAATGATGCATGAGAGATGTCCCCCAGGACGAGCATGACTACTTCCTATTTAAAAACAGCTAATGTTGGAAGCTAGCAAGAGTACTGGAGAATTACAGTCAATTAGTGGCACAGAAGAAGAGCTTAAAACATTTATGGTTTACAAAACATCTACAGTCCCATAAATAGCCTCAGGCAAATCCATAAAGGTAAGCTATAATTGTGCTACTAGACTCTTTTATGTAAGGATACTATAAATTTGGGGCTCAAGATGCAAAGGACAAAATAGAAAAGCATAGAATTCTGAGATCTTTATCTGAAAACCCGTTAACTACTCTTGGAGAGGAAATATTTTTCTCTACCCTTCAAGATTCTTCTGGCTGGTCTAAGCATTAAATTAACATGAGACAGACTAAGGGTAGAAAATAAAGTTTAATTTTATGTGCACAGAGGTCCGATAAAAAAAAAATTTGAGACTCAAAGAAAACATGGTCACGTTGCTTTTACATATTTTTTTGTTTTATTTTTATATACTTTGAAAGAGAGAGAGTGAGAGAGAGGGAGCACACACACACAAGCATCAGAGGGACCAAACAGAGAGAGAGAGAGAAAGAGAGAGAATCCCAAGCAGGCTCCACATGGAAAGAAGTTCACAACAAAACATGAAATCATGACCTGAGCTGAAACCAAGAGCTGGTTGCTTAACCAACTGAGCAGCACAGGCACCCTGCTTTTACACATTTTGGACAGAGGAATTCCAAATAGACTTTGGGCTGGGGTAGTAAAATAGCAAAAGGTACAAGGTTTGTTCAAACAGGTTTATTCCACCCCGAATTCTCTATTTCTGAAGATAAGAATGTCTCTCTTTCTTCTGGTACAGGGAGGGTCACTTTCGCACTGGTAATTTATTTCCTGTTTCTGGAGACAAAAGGAGGAAGTGTCAGAGGGTTCTTCTTGCACTGGCTGGTTCTTTTTTTTTTTTTTTTAAATATAACTTATTGTTAAGTTGGCAAACATACAGTGTACACAGGGTGCTCTTGGTTTTGGGGGAGATTACTGTGATTCATCACGTAAATGCAATACCCAAAGCTCATCCCAACAAGTGCCCTCCTCAATACCCATCACCCATTTTCCCGTCTCCCCCACCCCACCCCCACCACCATCAAGCTTAAGTTCCTTCTTTGCACTGAATAGTCTCTTATGGTTTGCCTCCTTCCCTCTCTGTTTGTAACTATTTTTCCCCTTCCCTTCCTTTCCCGTGGTCTTTCTGTTAAGTTTCTCAAGTTGCACATACGAGTGAAAATATATGATATCTTTCTCTGACTGACTTATTTCATTTAGCATAATACCCTCCAGTTCCGTGCACATTGCTGCAAATGGCCAGATTTCATTCTTTCTCATAGCCAATTAGTATTCCATTGTATGTATAAACCACATCTTTATCCATTCATCAGTTGATAGACATTTAGGTTCTTTCTGTAATTTGGCTATTGTTGAAAGCACTGCTGTAAACATTGGGAAACATGTGACCCTACGTGTCAACACTCCTGTGGCCTTTGGATAAATTCCTAGTAGTGCTATTGCTGGGTCGTAGGGTAGTTCTATTTTTAGTTTTTGAGGAAGCTCTACACTGTTTTCCAGAGTGGCTGCATCAGTTTGCATTCCCACCGATAGTGCAAGAGAGTTCCTGTTTTTCCACATCCTCACCAACATCTGTTGTTTCCTAAGTTGTTAATTTTAACCACTCTGACCAGTGTGAGGTGGCATCTCAATGTGGTTTTTATTTGTATTTCCTTAACGATGAGTGATATTGAGCATCTTTTCATGTGTCTGTTGGCCATCTGGATGTCTTCTTTGGAAACGTGTCTATTCATGCCGTCTGCCCATTTCTTCACTGGATTATTTGTTTTTCATGTGTTGAGTTTGGTAAGTTCTTTATAGATTTTGGATACTAACCTGTATCCAAGATATCATTTGCAAATATCTTTTCCCATTCCATCAGTTGACCTTTAGTTTTGTCGATTGTTTCCTTTGCAGTGCAGAAGCTTTGTATTTTCATGCGGTCCCAACGGTTCATTTTTGCTTTTATTTCCCTTGCCTTTGGAGAAGTGTTGAGTAAGAAGTTGCTGTGGCTGAGGTCAAAGAGTTGTTACCTGTTTTCTCCTCAAGGTTTTTGATGGTTTTCTGTCTCACATTTAAGCCTTTCAACCATTTTGAGTTTATTTTTGTGTATGGTTTAAGAAAGTAGTCCAGTTTCATTCTTCTGCATGTTGCTGTCCAGTTCTCCCATTTGCTAAAGAGACTGTCTTTTTTCCATTGGAGACTCTTTCTTGCTTTGTCAAAGATTAGTTGGCCATACATTTGTGGGTCTAATTCTGGGTTCTCTATTCTATCCCATTGGTCTGTTTGTCTGTTTCTGTGCCAATACCATACTGTCTTGATGACTATAGCTTTGTAGTAGAGGCTAAAGTCTGGGGTTGTGATGCCTCCCACTTTGGTTTCCTTTTTCAACATTACTTTGGCTATTCCAGGTCTTTTGTGGTTCCATACAAATCATTCTTTAGGAACTTTAATACAAAATCATCATTTTACCATTGTGGCATGTTTTGAGGCAGCCCGCCCTGAACCCTTGCCCTACTGAACATAATCCATATAGTTCTTGCCTTTCTTAATGATAAAGTAAAGTAAAATTAGACATATGTCAAATAACAATAATATTGATACTTATAATGAAATGATTCATTTAATGTAATTTTGAAAACTATTTATATTATTAGATTTGATGAAGTAGGAAAACATAATATTTTGGGGGGAAATCTGGAGACCAAACATCTATAAAGTATAGTAGAATTGTTAAACATGGTTAACTGCCTGATGTTAGACAACAATATTAAATTATATGACAGTGGATCATAAAATCTTACATAGATAAAAAGGATTATATGGAAAGCAGTGTGATGAATGGTTTCTTTTTCTAGATTGAATTAAAGGTTAATTGATATTTATCATGCATTGCATAAGATGTGTTAATAGGGAAGGTTATGGATGGGATAGGATTAATGCTTTCAGTATTTAGCAGGAGTGATGGGAGAGGTACATAAAGTCGAATAATAATAATACATATATTTATTCCCACAGGAACAAAGGGTTGGTTTAAGTAATTGGTTCTCATTGAAATATAAATGGGAAGACTTAAAACTCATCTAAATGAGAATTAGACAACATCTTAAAGGAAAAGATTTGATTTGAAACAAGATGGAATGCACACACACACACAAATGAACCCAGACAGAAACAATAGAAAAAAGCCTGTATCATAATTCACTCATAAGAGGGGTGCAATAACTACATATTGTTCCTGCACAATATGCTATAAGTCTCCATGCATACTTCTCATTGTCTCTAGGATTCGTACATGCAAGTATAAAATATGTATGTTTGGATTTTCTTTCTTGAATTGATTTTACTAGATTATATGTTCATTTTTGAGATTTCACATATCATCTCCTAGAAACAGAGCAAAGCAATGGCAGAAATAACTTAAGAGATTACATAAATACATTAATGTACTACTGAAATTTACAGGAAGGAGAATGTGGTTGGAAAATGTTAATGGACTAACCCTCTTTCATTTACTATGTCTGCAGATGGAGAATCGATTAAAAACAGGAATTTCAAATATTACTACACTGATGGAATTTGTTCTCTTGGGTTTTTCTGATATTCCCAATCTCCACTGGACTCTTTTTGGGATATTTTTAGTCATCTACCTAACTATCCTGATGTGCAATAGCATCATAATATTGGTAACAAGAATTGACTCTGCTCTCCAGACCCCCATGTATTTTTTTCTTGGCAATCTCTCCTTCTTAGAAATCTGTTATGTAACAGTCACAATGCCCAGAATGCTCATGGACCTATTGACCCAGAAAGGAAATATTTCTTTCTTTGCCTGTGCTGCACAAATGTTTTTTTTCCTCACATTTGGAAGCTCAGAGTGTCTTCTCCTGACAGTGATGGCCTATGACCGCTACATGGCCATTTGTAACCCTCTGCACTACCTTCTAATCATGAACCACAAGGTCTGTGTCCAGCTGGTGACTGTCTCCTGGATCAGTGTATTTCCATTTGCAATTGGGCAAACATGCCAGATTTTCTCTCTGCCCTTTTGTGGGTCTAACACAATTAATCATTTCTTCTGTGACATCCCCCCAGTACTCAAGCTAGCTTGTGGGGACACACTTGTGAATGAATTTGTGGTCTATGTAATTGCAGTGGCAATTGTCATGGTTCCATTTCTGTTGATTGTTGTCTCCTATGGCAAAATTATCTCCAGCATTCTGAAATTCTCGTCAGCCAAAGGGAGGGCTAAAGCCTTCTCCACCTGTTCTTCTCACCTGATAGTTGTCGTCTTATTCTATGGAACGGCTACTATCAATTATACACAACTGAAATCAAATCAATCTGAAGGAGTTGGGAAATTGATCTCTCTTTTCTTCACCGTTTTGATCCCAACTTTGAATCCCATTATATATACTCTGAGGAACAAAGACATCACGGTAGCACTAAGAAAACTACTAACGAAGATTTTAATATGATTCAAATACTTGCAACTGCAGAAAGAATTTGCTTATATGCTTGTCATGTAGAGACAACAGAGAAAAATGTCTCCTAATTTTGTCCCCCCATAATGTTCATTAATATCATCATAGCAACCTCACATCGTGTCAAGGAAACTTCCTTTCCAATGATTAAGTTGAGAGCTTCTGACAAATCGAAGTGCAAATTATTTCAATTGCGACAATCTCATTTATAATATTAATCTAATTTGTAATTGATAATCTAATACCTGTGTTTGTTTACGAATTTTGGGAAAACAGGTTTCTTCAAACGTGTTTCTTAAAGGTTTCTTCACAGTGCAAAAGAAAGCAGGAAGCAATGGGAAGGCGCTGTCAGTCAGAACATATTAAGACACTGGAGCGCGTCAACACCATACAATACAACACAGCCTCTCTAGACCATGTTTTAGAGCCCCTTCACTGAAGAAATTCCAAGCTTTCCTGACATGTGAGAGAGAAAGTAAATGTTTGTATAAAAAAAACTATTTTTGAAAAATAGAGAAGGTAGGCATTTCATAATGTCATACAACAGTTTACATGTGCCAGTGGTAGTGATTGTGATGCCCATTAGCCCACTTAGTATCCAGGAGGCTGTGGAACAGAAGAAAATATTGGCTTCCTGACAGTGTTAGGATTTCAAATGATTCCTGAGTCTTAATCATTTTTTTGCAGTTTGGATTTATTACAGAGAGAATATATCACATAACTTACAAAAAATAATAACTTTGTAGGCAGAAAACATAAAAGTTCACACAAAGAAAATTCTTGCATTACTCCCTTTCTTATTGTTACCGGATGTCAAATAGAATCCAGCAGAGAAATTTCAATATCTGCCAAATCATCTTTTATTTTTGATATGTAAGTGAGGCATCACTAAATTCTATTGCTGAAACTAATAGTACACTGTACGTTAACTGACTGAAATTTAAATGAAACATGAAACAAAAAAGAAAAGAAAGAAAGAACAGATTTTTCTTATGAACCAAAAGGAGTTGGGAGGGGTGCCTGGGTGGCTCAATTGTTTGAATGTCTGACTTGGGCTCAGGTCATGATCTCAGTGCTCCTGGGTTTGGGATCTGTGCTCACAGCTCAGAGCCTTTGGCCTGCTTAGGATTATGTCTCCTTCTCTACCCCTCCCCTTGCTCAAGGTCTGTCTCTCTCTATCTCAAAATTAAAAAAAAAAAATTAAAAATAGAAGGATTCAGGATGTATAATATTTATAGTAATTTCTTATAAAACTGATTAAAAGGCTTTGGGCACCTGGGTGGCTCACTGGGTTAGTTCTGATTCTAGATTTTGGCTCAGGTCAGGATCTCATGGTTTCTGAGTTTGAGCCCCACGTTGGTCTCCATGCTGATAGTGTGGAGCCTGCTTGGGAGTGTTTCTCTCTCTCTCTCACCCTCCCCTGCTGTCTCTTTCTCTCAAAGTAAATACACTTAAAAAAAATTATTAAAAAGGCCTTCAACAATAGACACAAAAATGGGTAAATTTAAGATTGTAAAAGTGAACCATGTTAAAATAAATGCCTGTCAGTGATTACTGAATGATGATATCTTCAAAAACAAAACCTGTGTCGGTAGTCAGAGGCAGAGATCAATATGTGTTTCTTATTCATATCATAATATCACAATGATACACTCATCAAAAAGACAAAAAAAAAGACTAATCCTGTCCCATGTGTAAAATATCTGGAGCCATGGGACCTGTCACCCGACGCTCAGATGCGAATGGGTACACTATTTTGGCAGACAGCTAAAGAATCCTTCTTGGAGAATTGTACCCCTAGGTGTGTACCAGCAAAACTCCAACTGTATGTGTGCCAGGGAACATCTCCAAGAATGCTCATCTTTGGGGCGCCTGAGTGGCTCAGTCGGTTAAACGTCTGACTTTGGGGCAGGTCATGATGTCACGGTTTGTGGGTTTGAACCCCGCATCAGTGCCTTTAGCAACAGCGTCTGTATTGTTGGCAAGGAGCCTGGAGCCTGCTTCAGAGTCTGTGTCTCCACCTTCCTCTGCCCCTCCTCCACGTGTGCTCTCACCCTCTCTCTCTCAAAAATAAATAAACTTAAAAAAAAAAAAAAGAGGCCCATCTTTGCATCATTCATAGTAGCAAATTCTTATCAAATTAAATTGAGAAGTGATTCTGATTCTTAACACAGAGGTAAACTAGAAAGAGATAAAAATGAATAAAACACAATTATATACAATACTGATGAAGGATATTGCGTAAAACCAGTCGTAATCATATTCTACACAACATTTTAGTTAAGGTTAAAAGACAGTACTTAGGAAGCCCATCATTGTTTTTAATGTTTTTTTAAGTTTATTTATTTGTTTATTTATTTATTTATTTATTTATTTATTTATTTATTTTTAAATGCAATTTATTGCCAATTTAGCTATCATAAAGTGTATACTGTGTGGGCTTGGTTTTGGTGGTACATCCCCGTGATTCATCGCTTACATACAATACCCAGTTGACAACAAGTGCCCTCTTCAGGGCCCATCACCATTTTCCCCTCTCCTACACCCCCTCACCAACCCTCAGTTTGTTCTCTGTGTTAAGAGCCTCTCATGGTTTGACTCCTTCTCTATTTGAAACTAATTTTCCCCTTTCCTTCCCCCATCATTGTCTGTTAAGTTTCTCAAGTTCCACATATGAATGAAAGCATATGATATCTGTCTTTCTTTGACTGACTTATTTCACATGGCATAATACCCTCCAGTTCCATCCACATTGTTGCAAATGGCAAGATTTCCTTCTTTCTCATTGCCAGGCGGTATTCCATTGTATATATAAGTCACATCTTTATCTTTTCATCTGTTGATAAACATTTGGGCTCTCTCCATGAGTGGCTATTGTTGAAAGCACTGTCATAAACATTGGGGTACACTTGCCCTTATGAATCAGAATTCCTCTGTCATTTGGATAAATTCCTATTAGTGCTATTGCTGGGTCATAGGGTAGTTCCATTTTTAATTTTTCAGGAACCCCCACACTGTTTTCCATAGTGGCTCTAACAGTGTGCATTGCCACCAACAGTGCAAGGGGTTCCCGTTTCTCCACATCCTCACCAACATCTGTTGTTTCCTGAGTTGTTAATTTTAACCACTCTGACTTGTGTGAGGTGGTATCTCAATGTGGTTTTGATTTGTATGTCTCAGATGATGAGTGATGTTGAGCATCTTTTAATGTGTCTGTTGGCCATCTGGATGTCTTCTTTGGAAATGTGTCTATTCATGCCTTCTGCCGATTTCTTCACTGGATTATTTGTTTTTCATGTGTTGAGTTTGGTAAGTTCTCTATAGATTTTGTATACTAACCCTGTATCCGATATGTCATTTGCAAATATCTTTTCCCATTTGTCAGTTGGCTTTTAGTTTTGTTGATTGTTTCCTTTGTTGTGCAGAAGGTTTCTATCTTAATGAGTCCTCAATAGTTCATTTTTGCTGTTATTTCCCTTGCCTTTGGAGATGTGTTGAGTACAAAGTTGATACAGCTAAGGTCAAAGAGATTGTTGCCTGTTTTCTTCTCTAGGGTTTTGATGGTTTCCTGTCTCACATTTAGGTCTTTCAACCATTTTGAGTTTATTTTGTGTATGGTTTAAGAAAGTAGTCCAGTTTCATTCTTCTGCATGTTGCTGCCCAGTTCTCCCAGCACCATTTGCTAAAGAGACTGTTTTTTTTCCATGGGAGACTCTTTTCTGCTTTGTCAAAGATTAGTTGGCCATAACATTTGTGGGTCTAATTCTGGGTTCTCCATTTTAGTCCATTGGTCTGTGTGTCTGTTTTTGTGCCAATACCATACTGTCTTGATGATTACAGCTTTGTAGTAGAGGCTAAAGTCTGGGATTGTGATGCCTCCCACTTTGGTTTTCTTTTTAAACATTATTTTGGATATTCAGTGTGTTTTGTGTTTCCATACAAATTGTAGTGTTGTTTGTTCTAGCTTGGGAAGAATGCAGATGCAATTTTCATTGGGATTTCATTGCATGTGTAGATCGCTTTGAATAGTATGGACGCTTTAGAAGTATTTGTCCTTCCAATCCATGAGCATGGAAAGTTTTTCCATTTTTTTGTGTCTTCTTCAATTTCTTTCATAAGGTTTTTTTATATCAATTTAAGCACACACATCTCTTACGTCTTTTGTTATGCATATTTCCTGGTATTTTATGGGTATTGGTGCAATTGTAAATGGGATCGATTTCTTGATTTCTCTTTCTGTTGCTTCATCTTGGTGTATAGAAATGCAACCGATTTCTGTACATTGAATTTATAACCTGTGACTTTGCTGAATTCATGTAGCAGTTCTCACAGATTTTTGGTGGAGTCTTTTGGGTTTTCCATGTTGAGTATCATGTCCTCTGCAAAAAGTGAAAGTTTGCCTTCTTTGCCTATTTGGATGCCTTTTATTTCATTTTGTTGTCTGATTGCTGAGGCTAGGACTTCCATCACTAAGTTAAACAACAGTGGTGAGAGTTGACATCCCTGTTGTGTTCCTGATCACAGGGAAAGCTCTCAGTCTTTCCCCATTGAGGATGATATTAGCTGTGGGCCTTTCATATATGATTTTTATGATGGTAAGATATGTTCCTTCTATCCCGACTGTCTTGACGGTTTTTATTAAGAAAGGAGGCTGTATTTGGCCAAATGCTTCATCTACATCTATTGACAGGATCATGTGGTTCTTTTCCTATCTTCTATTAATATGATGTATCACATTGATTGATTTGTGAATATTGAACCAGCCCTGTAGCCTAGGAACTAAGAAATAGTCATGAGTAATTAAGAAGTAATGTAAATGAGATGCAAAATAAAATGAGGTGCAGTGACATCAAGGATGGAGGAAGCAGAGGGGAGAATAAGTGAAATAAAAGATAAAATTATGGAAAATGATGAAGCCAAGAAAAAGAGAGATAAGAAAATACTAGAACACGAGGGAAGAATTAAAGAACTAAGTGATTCAATAAAACATAATATTCATATAATAGGAATTCCAATAGAAGAGAGTGAGAAAAGGACAGAAGTTTTACCTGAACAAATTATAACTGTGAACTTCCCTAATCTGGGAAGATAGCAGACATCCAAATCCCCAAGTCACAGAGAACTCTATTCAGAATCAACAAGAATAGGTCTCCACAGTATCTCATAGTGAAACTGGCAAAATACAAAGATAAAGAGAGAATTCTGAAAGCATCTAGGGAAACAAGGGCCTTAAACTACAAGGGTAGACAGATAAGGGTAGTAGCAGAACTATCTACTGAAACTTGGAAGCCAGAAGGGAGTGACAGGAAATAGTCTATGTGCTGAATAGGAAAAATATGCAGCCAAGAATCCTTTATCCAGCAAGGCTGTCATTCAGAATAGAAGGAGAGATAAAGGCTTTCCCAGACAAACAAAAACTGAAGGAGTTCATGACCACTCATCCAGCCCTGTAGATCCTAAAGTGGCTCTGTGGGTGGAATGCTGCAAAGACTGGAAAAGCCTAGATGTATCACCACAACCTCAATACCTACAGATAACACAATGACATTAAGTCTGTATCTTTCAAGAATCACTCTGAATGTAAAAGGACTAAGTGTCCCAGTAAAAAGTCATAGAGTATCAGAATGGATTAAAAAAAAAAAAAACAAACAAGATCCGGGGCACCTGGGTGGCTTGGTCAGTTGAGCATCTGACTTCAGCTCAGGTCATGACCTTGTAGTCCATGAGCCTGCTTCAAATTCTGTGTCTCCCTCTCTCTCTGCCTGCCCCCCAGCTTGTGCTATGTCTCTCTCTGCCTCAAAAATAAGTAAACATTAAAAAAAGCCAAGATCCAAGTATATGCTGTCTGCAAGAGACTCATTTCAGACCTGAGAACACCTTCAAATTGAAAGTGAGAGGGTGGAGAACACCTAACATGCTACTTGAAATCAAAGAAAGGTAGAGTAGCCATACTTATATCAGACAAATGAGATTTTAAACTGCAGATTGTAACAAGAGATGAAGAAGAACATTATATCATAATTAAGGCATCTATCCATCAAGTAGAGCTAACAATTGTAAATGTTATATATTTAGGGAGCACCCAAATATATAAATGAAGTAATCACACCATACACATACAATTACCATGGTAATTGTAGGTGACTTACAATTATTCCACTTACAGTGGAGTGACTTACTCCACTTACAACAATGAACAGATCATCTGGGCAGAAAATCATAAAGAAACAGTGGCCTTGAACGATACACTGGACCAGACGGACTTGACAGATATATTCACAATTTTTCATCCAAAAGCAGCAGAATACACATTCCTCTCTAGTGCACATGGAACATTCTCCAAGATAGACCACATACCGGGTCACAAAAAGTCCTCAATAAATATAAAAGAATTGAGATCATACCATGCATATTTTCAAATCCCAATGCTATGAACCTTGAAAACAACCACAAGGAAAAAACTATGGAAAGTCTCCAAATTAATGGAGGTTAAAGAACATCCTACTAAAGAATGATTGGGTCACCCAGGAAATTAATGAAGAAATTTTAAAATATACAGAAGCAAATGAAAATGAAATTACAACAGTCCAAAGCCTTTGGGATGCAGAAAAGGCAGTCCTGAGAGGAAAATATGTTGCAATCCAGGACTATCTAAAGAAACAAGAAAAATCCCAAATACAAAACCTAACCTCACACCTAAAGGAACTAGAAGCACACCAATAAAGAAACTGCAAAAACAGCAGAAGAAAAATTGTGAACATTAGAGCAGAAGTAAATAATATAGAATACAAAAGAACAGTAGAACAGGTCAATGAATCAAACAGCTTATTTTTTTAAGAATAACAAAATTGATAAGGCCCTAGCCAGACTTCTCAAAAAGAGAAAAGAGAAACCCAAATAGATAAAATCTCGAATGAAAGAGGGGAGATCACAACCAACACCACAGAAATACAAACAATTATCAGAGAATACTATGAGAAATTATATGCCAACAAACTGGACAACCTGGAAAATGTGGACAAATTCCTAGACACCCACACACTACCAAAACTCAAATGGGTAGAAATAGAAAATTTGTAGAGAGCCATAACCAGTGGGTACATCGAATCAGTTATCAAAAATCCCCCCAAAAATAAGAGTCCTGGGCCAGATGGCTACCCAGGGAAATTCTACCAGACATTTAAGCCAGAGTTAATATCTATTCTTCTCGAGCTGTTCCAAAAAATAGAAATGGGAGGAAAGCTTTTGGACTCATTCTATAAAGCCAGCATTACCTTGATTCCCAAACCAGCCAGAGACCCCACTAAAAAGGAGAACTATAGGCAAATACCCCCAATTAATAGAATGCAAAACTTTTCAACTACATAATATCAAATTGAATTCAACAGTATATTAAAATAATTATTCACTGTGATTGAGTGGGATTCATTCCTCAGTCAACACTTCTATAAATAGAAAACCAAGCCATGTATAATTTCAAACGCTGAAATCAAATAAATAATTTCCATTCCTGTTTAAGATGTGACGGGTCACGGCAGGCCAGTCTTATTGCAAGCCCTGGAAAAAAATGGATACATTATAAAATTCGTATTTTAGATGCATCATAGAGTTGTGGGAGAAAAAACTAGAGGAAAATATCAAAATTAAGTCTCCTTAAACAGAGGATAATAACTCAGAGAATTATTCACACTTAGGTGGCTTACAGTCTTTTGCAAGTACACAGTTGTTGCAATATCATGCTATTGTGTAACTCCATGTATGTACATATATTGTTGATTGATACAAAAAAGAAACACAGTCATGTTGTGGGTCCATGTGCCCATTTCCTCTCCATAGATCAATGCATAGGGAGATGTCTCTAATTTTTTAAACTAAATCATTATTTAAATTAATTTTTTTCATAAATGAATATATCCGTGCTTAAGGCATGTTTTTTTTCCTTTCTTTATTACTTCATCTGTTTAGTATAGTTTTCTAATTATATTTTGGACTTTTTTATTGATATTTAAGAACAAAACAAGAGCACTTCATTTGAGACATCATGTGTAATTATTTTTCTCATTGTATAAATTCTATCTGACTTTACTTTGGGCTCTTGTTTCTTTTATCAAGCAGAATTATTTATTTTGATAGAGTATTTTTTTCTATTTCTGTGTCCTGCATTTTAAAGTTTGAGTCGTGAACTTTCCATTACTCCAAAACATAAGACCTTCTTCTCAGAATGCTCACCTCACTTCACTCTCTTAAGTACTTGAACCTGGGATATCATTGGGAGTTTTCCTGCTGTAATGCGCTTTTGACAAAAGTTAAACTTTTTTTTCCTCTATGGCTGCCCAACTGTTCCAAGAACATTTATATGTCCATATCTGGCCAATTATGGACATATAGACTATCTTTACTGAAAGACAAATTATCATTTGCATTTGAGTATTTTTTTTCCTCAAGATTCTACTTAATGGCATCAGATCTCTACCCATGCCGAGTAGTCCACCTTACTGATGACGAGGCTTTGAAGTCCTCAGCAGATGCTTCTTGGATGCACATCCTCAGGAACTCCAGCCTGGACCACCTTTCACTCCCTTGCTGAGCTCTGTCACATCTGGCTCCCCTATACATTCTCTTCCATGACCTTGGGCACCTGCTCCTGATATATTGTAATTATCTTTCTTAATCACTCCCTGTTATCACATTGCTGTAGGAGTTTCTTATCTCAGAAATATTTTTTCTTCCTAATCATCAACCCCTAGTAATCACTATTTGCTAAATAACAGGAAGTAATATCCTCTTTTTGACATAAGAAATTGATCCCAAGCCAAGATTCTTAAGCAGTCCTTTGGGGATGGGGGAATGCCTTTCCCAAAATTGAAGCTTAGAATTCACAGACCATTTGCTCAGAGTCTTTCCCATTATCTCAGCTGAACTTATTTCAGATTCTCATTTTATCCTAAGTAAAGCTTGAAAATATTCACACTTTGAAAATGTGACATGAAATTGGGAAAAGACAGTGAGGGATATGCTGCAAAAGAAACAGTTCCCCCAGTTCAGATTAACCTTGGGCTAAAATTTTAATTTTTGAACCATGTGTAATGCATTCAACTGCTAAATCTCAGGTTGCAAAGGTGGCCATGAAGAAGCCAATAGTATAGTAGTTTTGTATGTAATTATAACACTTGTCATCAGAACACTTAATACAATGGTCACATAGGCCAGCCTCTAAGTAGTGACCAAGGAACTTATTCTACAGGAGAACACAAGATAAACAGTTCAAGATCTCAATCTAATAGGAACAGAGGCTCCATACAGAGCATTTATAATAGATCAAGTGAGACTTGGATATGTGTCGATTTTGGGTAGTCTCAGGTGTAATGCTCAGCACCCTGTTCATGTCTAAGAAATCAGATGTGCTATGCACACTATTCCAAGGAGCTGTTGAAAAGAAGGTATTCTGGGTAGACTAAGAGCTTTGTGGAAAAAAAAAATATAACAAATCAGAGAGTGCCAAAGTGATGCTTCTAATTAGAAATGTAAGTTTTCCAGGTGGACGAGATCCCTGGGGTAGAGATAACTACTTTTATTTAAAGAGAGTTTGTATTTAGAAAGCACAGAATATTATAAAGGTGGCTTGAGTCTCTTTGATGAAACAAGTGATTTTCAACCACAGCAATCGAGTTGAATCATTAAACCCTCTACAGTGAGAAAAGTCAACATCCCAAATAAGAAAGGTAAATGTAAACTAATTTATACTGATATTAGGCTTTAGAACCTACTTTTAAACATAAAATTAGTATTAAAGTAGCAAATATGTCATTTTATTAGAGTGATTATTTTATATTTCTGATTCCATTAAATAAAATTTACAATGAAATGATGATAATAAATAATGGTATTCAGTCACTTTGACATACTGAAAACTGTAATAATTGAAGTATTTTTCTAGGTATAGATAATATTATAGGAAAATTCATTTTGAGCAAACACATTGAACAAATAATTGTCACATTTACACATTAAACCTGATATTGTAATCAGAAATGTGAAGCAAAACAAACTATGAAACAATGTTATAACCACTGGGGAATCCAAAGAACATTTATTTTAAGGAAAAATGATAAAATTAAGAATCAATAAAATAATGAAAAAGAGTTTTAAATTCAATATTGTTTTTAAATTAATTTAAGGTTTAAGTAGCTAATTTATATCAAATACACAAATATAGCTGAGACTTGGTTGGCTCCCAATATTTAAATGACCTAGAATATTGTTATACATTTCCTTAATCATTTGGAGTTTTTCAGAGAGTAGAGGCTTGGATTTAAATAAAACCATATAACTACCTTAAGTTGTATTTTCCCTTTATCAATAATAATGTAAACGTTTACAAGAAAGGAAGTATATAATTTTATGAGAACACCCAGCAGAGCAAATCTCTGCTCTTTCTACCTTGTTCCACTCTTGAGAAATACATACACAAATCTTACTATTTCATGTTATGCATAGATGATATCATCACCAAAATGTTGGGTTTGAACAATTAGAAAGTATATTTTACTTAGCACGGAAAGTAATTTTATTCTAATAAGAATCATGGGAAAAAATAATCATGAAATAATTTATATTAAATATGTGCGATTTGTAAAAAGTGACACATGAAGATTGGACTTTGGTATATTAATCTGTTTCTCCCCTTTAAGAGTAATAACTTTATTTGAAACATGTTTGCTGCCTTACTTAATTTCAGAATCAAATACTAAGCACCACCATAGGTATACAAGCATTTTGTAAGATTTATATTGATCCTAACTGGGAAAATAGTCACAGTCCTTACTTCTCAAGTCAAGAGTATTAATGAAAGAAAATGCATATGAAAGATATTTAGCCAAATTGTGATGCTTTTGGTTGAATGCTGATATGCACTCTTGGCATTAGGTTCACAGAGCAGAGACAATAATGTAAACATAAATATTGGCAGAGAATTCATGGAGAATTCACACCTTAAGCTGCCTGACATTTTTATTAAATTCTGTTGATTGCTTTAAGATCTCATTCCATTTCCGCATTAGTCATGTGATACATAGAGAAAGTAAATTAGAGAATTTTTTACATGCCACATAAAACAGAGAGTACAATTTAGAAGAATAAATTTTAATTTTCTTTTTTTTAACTTTTTTTTAACGTTTATTCCTGTTTGAGAGACAGAGACAGAGCATGAGTCGGAGAGGGGCAGAGAGAGAGGGAGACACAGAATCTGAAGCAAGCTCCCGTCCCTGAGCTGTCAGCCCTATGGTGGGGCTCAAACCCACAAACTGTGAGATCGCGACCTGAGTCGAAGACGGAGTCAGTTGACTGAGCCACCCAGGCATCCCATAGAAGAAATAATTTCAGTGTTTAGTAACAGTAATAACTGCAGCCTTTAAAGACACTTTTACGAGCTCCAGAACTTCAAGTTGTTTGACAGATATGAGATCAATTAATTAATATAAAAATCCTAAGTGTTGGTGCGGTATTTAGCCAATCACGGAGTTGACTGAACCACAGCCAAGGAGATTAAGCATCTCTCATGAGGTCACATGGCTCGCAGGTGGTGGAGCCATAATTTAAATCTGGCCCATTTTGGCAGGACTGTATTTTTTATCCATGACACTATATTATGCTGTGTTTGGTGGACAAAGTCTAGACCCACCGGAATGGAGAGGCGAAAGGCATGGCTCGGACCCATCTTGAGCCAAGAAGTTCCAAGGGTGCAATATCGAAGGAGGCATTTACTTTCTGGATTATGCAACACAGAATCACCCCTGAGAGTGAGTGAATGCCTCTTAAATTTTGTACCTGAGGAGTCTCACTCACCTTACCTTAGTAGTCCTGACCCTGATGAAAGGAAAGAATGAAAACATAGCAGCGATCACCCACAAGTAACTCAATAATTCTAATGAATACCATTTCTCTAAACAACGTGGTACAGGGGACTAAAGACTTAAGAACATAATATCATATCCATAGCATTTTCATGATTACAGTTATAAAACCGTAACTAATAAATAAACCGAATAAAATTGTTAGGTAATTTTACCAATATTATCTCATTTAATTATGACAAATAAGGAAGCAAACCCTAAAAATTTTGAACAGTTGCTTAATGTCACACAGATAATAAATCACGCAGTCAGGATTCAAACGTAAGCCCAGTAAAAAAAAAATAGGCAATAACTTGTAATCACAAAACCTATGTGCACATGATCAAATTATCAATCACTGGTAAGTCGCGATGTTCTTGCCTTCAAGAGAAGTGAGTTTAGAAACTGTTGCTTGAAGCGTTTTGTGAGGAACAATAGAGACAGTGGAAATACAAGTAGCAAACAGAATTGTTTCTCCCCCTGCCCACTCACATACCCACAGGTAATGAACACACTTCAGGCCATCCCTACTTTCCCGGAGTTCACCGCTTGGCTGTTTCTCAATCTCTATCTACACTCCCAGGCAACTTTTCCCAAATAACCGCGCCCCCCCCCGCCCCGCCCCGCTCTCTCCACCTTGTTCCACTCTTAATGTTCCCCACTTAGTATCTTACCAAAAGGTATTTGTTGCATTCCCCTATGTGTGATAAAATATTCCTTTTGGGGGTAATTTGCCTAATAATGTGAACTGTATAATAAGAAAATGTATGATCAGGATCAACAAGTATTGTAGGGTAATGACAGTGTTCAAGCAGGCAGTTGAAAATGTACGAGGAAGACAAAGTCTGATAGAGTACTATTGAATGGTGGTGGAGAATAATCATAGAGAACAATAATCATAGAGAACAAATTCCTTGACAATGACTGTCAAGGAATGAAATGAAAAGTGGGACCAAATGGCAAAGCTGGAGATCTGTCTTCAGTGATTGCCAATTTTTCCACTGTCTGTGCTGAGTAGGGCATAGTTTGGTTTATCCTGGGCTGTATTCAGAAAGTGTATGGAAGAATCTTCAAGGACATTTGCAGGGAGTGTATACAGTGATAATCCATAGGATCTAAACTGAGAAAGTGAGAAATACACAAATAGTAACATTATTAAATTAGAAACAATTACAATGGTTAAGAAACTCAATATAGATATCCTAATGCAATTTAGAAAACAGGTATTGATCTCTTACGGTAAACTAAAAGTAGAAGCTAAATTTGCCCCTTTCGCAGATGCAACACAAAGAAAAACCACCAGAAGCAAACCTAACTGAACTGATAGAATTTGTTCTCTTGGACTTTGCTGATGTTCCCCATCTCCGGTGGCTTCTATTTGGATTGTTCTTGGTCATCTATATCGCTATTGTGATGAGTAATGGCATCATATTTCTAATAACAAAATTGGATCCTGCACTTCAGACTCCTATGTACTATTTCCTTGGCAATTTTTCCTTTTTAGAAATCTGCTATGTGTCAGTTACTCTCCCCAGAATGCTTATGAACCTTTGGACCCAGAGAAGAACAATTTCATTAGTTGCCTGTGCCACACAGATGTGCTGTATTCTTGTGTTGGGAGCCACGGAGTGTTTCCTGCTGACAGTGATGGCCTATGACCGCTACGTGGCCATCTGTAACCCTCTGCACTACCCTCTAGTCATGAACCATAAGATCTGTATCCAGCTGGTGGCTGGCTCCTGGATCAGTGGAATTCCAGTCCAGATAGGGCAAACGTTCCAGATTTTCTCTCTGTCCTTTTGTGGCTCCAATTTAATTGACCACTTCTTCTGTGACATCCCCCCAATCCTCAAGCTTGCTTGTGGGGACACATTTGTGAGTGAAATGTTGATCTACATAGCTGCTGTGTTGATTGTCACCATTCCCTTTCTGTTGATACTTATCTCCTATAGCAAAATCATCTCCACAGTCCTTCAATTGCCATCAGCCACAAGTCGGGCCAAAGCCTTCTCCACCTGTTCTTCTCATCTTATTGTCGTGGCGTTGTTCTTTGGATCAGCCGTTATCACTTACTTAAGACCCAAACACAGTCACTCAGCAGGAATTGACAAAGTACTTTCTCTTTTCTACACAATTGTGACTCCCATGTTTAATCCCATGATATACAGTCTAAGGAACAAGGATGTCATCATGGCATTGAGAAGATTGCTATATAAGTAATTCACTTCATTAAAAATGTTATACTTATAGGAATTCATTTCTTATATATTGGTACTGCAATTTAAACAGATATTTATATCAAACTGTAATATTTGTCTCTACGGTGGTAGCTTTTTTCCAAATTAAAAATTACTTGTAATGTGTAATGCATCAAGTCATAATATATGTATGTGTTATCAAATAAAAAATCATTCTATTGGTAATTTTATAGTTTTATTGTGTTTTATTTTCCTCTCTCAGTAAGAACTCTTGACAAAGATTGATATCATAGACTTAACTGTAATATAGACACAGTTATATCACTTATTGGAACCCATGTCATTCATTTATATAGAATGGTAACAGTCATTTTAAGAACCAGGTTGACAATGAATATTAATACATACATATATATATATGTGTATATATATGTATATATATAGCAACGACTCTACAAGAAATAATTTCTTAAGGAAAAAGAGCATCTTTCACTGAAAACACAGTTTTATAAATGATTTTGGTACACTAATACCAGTCAATAGTAAGCATGATATACACTAATATCAGATTAAATATATGTATATAGTATAGTCCTATGATTTGACAAAAGTGAATATTATTATTAAAATGTTTGCTTCTAATTAAAAGAGGGGAGAAAGTCATAAGAATGTATTTTTAATATACTTTTCTAGAGATGATAGTGTGATGGGAAAATTAGGGAAATGGAAATAAAGTTTCACAAAATATATGTACTATAAAAACACAGACATTGCACATATAACTAGTATGCCACATACACACAGACCCTGCAAATGATCAATAAAAATATGATAACCAGTGTCAACTGTGGATATCTCAGAGAAAAATATTCTATCATTTTCTCCTTCGTTTTACTGACAGTTACAGTTTATTGCAATAAGTTTGTATTGTTTGTTTAATCATGAAAATTGCATATGTATTCATAAATATGTATTTATTGTGTATCAAGATAATCATTATGATCAGTTGCTTGTGTTGTTTCTCTCTTTGTACTTATACAAATAACTTTATTGGTTTTCAATATTTATGCCTATCTAATAAATCCTTTGTAAATGTAGGCAACGGATCTCTAAGGAACCATTACCTGTCAGAAATGCTTCCTTCTGATTAAAAAATATGTGATGAAGCTTGCACTTTCTTAGCCCATAAGTCAAAAAGTCTGTTCTACTCACTTGCATATGAACATATCAAAACTATAAAAATATAATAGAAATGAAATGGAAATTTAAAAAAATAGAAACACAGTATCAACAATAAAAAATAATCCCAGGAAAATTTCCAAGCAGAAATCAGATAATTCCTGAAGCTATTATACACAGAATGGAATGAGACAGCTATAAAAAATTCCCTTCATTTTCATTGTCCCTCCTGCCTAATAGAGAAAAAAAAAGTTGAGATAGAAGAGATAACTAACAAGAGGAAAAACATGTAAGCCTGTTAACATGTCTAATAGATGTCAACTCATCTAACTTTTGTAGAATGGGAAATAAGAGATATGTTCTTGGAGCACCGTGATTATTTTTAGCTAGAAAATGATGTTCTAGGGGCACCTGGGTGGCTCAGTCAGTTGAGCCTCCGACTTCGGCTCAGGTCATGATCTCACGGTTCATGAGTTCCAGCCCCGCGTCAGGCTCTGTGCTGACAGCTCAGAGCCTGGAGCCTGCTTCGGATTCTGTTGTCTCCCTCTCTCTCCCTGCCCCTCCCCCATTTGTGCTTTGTCTGTCTCTGTCTCAAAAATAAATAAACATTAAAAAAAGAAAGAAAGAAAAAAAAAAAGAAAATGACGTTCTACACTCCACCCCCAAAATCTGTGAAAAGTATTAACAATCATATTTTCACATATGAGTCAAGAATCAGTAGAAGAAGAATCATGGCAAAAAATAGAGCTACCAAACAGACACACATTTCATTCCGTGATGTATTCCCACAGGCCAGCTTGCTCAATGTGGGGATGTCACCGAAGAAGCGGTTGATTTGATTAGAGCCCAAGAGGAGCAGCAAGAACACCTGGCATGTCTGCCCTATCTCAACTGGAATCCCACCAAGCCAGGCACCAACAGCCAGCTGGAAGCACATGGCACACGGCTAGAGGGTAATGCAGAGGTTACAAAGGGACACAGAGCGGTCATAAGCCATCACTGCCAGAAGAAATGCCTCTGTGCCTCCCAGAACAAGGAAGAAGCACATTTGAGTGGCACAACCCAACAAAGAGATGTTTCTATCCTGAGTACAATGATTAACCAGGATCCTGGAGAGAGTGGCAGACACATAACAGATCCCAGAGAGGGAAAATTTGCAAGAAAAAATACATGAGTGTCTGAAGAACACAGTCTACCCTCGCAATCATTATGACAAGACCATTTCCTGTTAAGATGAATAGGTAGATGAGAAAGAAAATTCCAAATGGAAGTCCCTGGAAGTTTGGAAGGTCAGAAAAGCCCAGGAGAACAAATGCGTGACTGAAGATAAATTGCCTTCTCCTCTTTGGTCTCCAGGTAACACCTGTGAAAATAAGGTCTTGTTTAGTTTTTGTCATTTTTTTTTTGTAGTAGATACGACTTTCCTCATAAAATGGTATGAGGAAATCATTTTAAGACGAGTTTGTGAGGGGGGATGCCTGGGTGGCTCCGTTGGTTGGACATCCAACTTCGGCTCAGGTCATGATCTCTCAGTTCATGGGTTCGAGCCCTGCATCGGGCTCTGTGCTGACAGCTCAGAGCCTCCAGCCTGCTTCGGATTTTGTGTCTCCCACTCTCTCTCTACCCCTCCCCTGCTTGCACTCTCAAAAATAAACAAACATTTTAAAAAAATTTTTTAAAGAAGAATTTGTGAGGGATTGCTATTATTATTATCATTACTACTACTACTATTATTATTATTTTATTATTTTTTTTATTTTGGTAGAGTTCACCAGTGAAGCCATCTGGTCTCTAGCTTTTTGTGCGTGTAGTGGTGTTCAAACTGCTAATCCAGTTACTTTAATCATTATAGGTCTGTTTAAATGTTACATTTTATTTTGGGTGTCACCTGGGGTGTTAACTCTTTCTAGAAAGGCTTCCCTCTGTCTGGTCTGCGTCTAATTGGTTGCTATAAGTAGTTCATACCGTCCGTTGTAATTATTTTCCTTTCTTTAGGATTCGTCATATGAGCACAAAAATACAGTTTTTAATTATTGTCTTTAACTTTTTTTTAGTTTATTTATTTATTTGGAGAGAGACAAAGACAGCGTGAGCGGGGGAGGGGTACAGAGAGAGAAAGAGAGAGGGAGAATCCCAAGCAGACTCCACGCTGTCCGCACGGAGCCCAACGCGGGCCTGGATCTTACAAAACCTGAGCAGAGACCAAGAGTTGATTACTTAACCCACTGAGCCACTCAGGCACCCCTAATTATTGTTTTTAACCTGTCATCTTAAATATTTGTCCCTAAAATATTTGAAAAGGAAGATAGAAAAAAATATATAAATTTGTACTATGTTATACAGTTATCTATGCAATCACTCTACTAGGGCATCTGTTAGATTTTTGCGAATTTGTGTCACTCTATGGAAATCTGTGCCATTGATTTTTGACAAAAATGCAAATGATTTTCAGCGGAAAAAAAATGTTTGTTTTAACAACACTGGAACAGTTGAACAAACATCTAAAGTACTCACACCTCAAGTTCATACCTTCTACGATCATTTGTTCAAAATGGACCATAGACTTAAATGTAGAATGCTAAACTATGTAATTATTATAATAAAATATAAGAGAAAATCTTTGTGATCTGGGGTTAAGCAAGAGATCTTAAATATGCCATAAAAAAAAAACCAGAACCCATTAAAAAAAAAGTTTGTGGGGCACCTGGGTGGCGCAGTCGGTTGAGCGTCCGACTTCAGCCAGGTCACTATCTCGCGGTCCATGAGTTGGAGCCCCGCGTCAGGCTCTGGGCTGATGGCTCAGAGCCTGGAGCCTGTTTCCGATTCTGTGTCTCCCTCTCTCTCTGCCCCTCCCCCATTCATGCTCTGTCTCTCTCTGTCCCCCCCCCAAAATAAATAAATAAATAAAAAGTTTGTAAATCAGACTTCTCTGAGATTGACATGTCCAGAGAACTAAAACACAAGCCAAAGATGGAAAGACTTGCACATCACACTTCCAAAAAGAAAAAAAAAAGGATTGAGAATATACAAAGACCTCCCAAAACTCAATAGTAAGACAAGAAACAGCCTAATTAACAAATGTGCAAAAATCTGAATATATATTTGCTAAAAGGGATATACAGAACTCAAATCATCATGCAAAAGGTGCCCACCATCCTTAACCACTATTAAAATGCATCCTAGGGGTGCCTGCTCTCTCTCCCTCTCTCTCTCTCCCTCTCTCAAAAGTAAAATGAAATTAGATTAAAATTAAAATGCAAGCTAAAACCACAATAAGATTATGCTACACATATATTTTAATGGCTGGAATTGAAATAAAAATATAACTCAAAATTGGTGAATAAATATATTATCCTTGAAAATACGAGCTTTTATTTTCTTGATGTTTCTTTATTTTTGAGAGAGAGAAGACATGAGTGGGAGAGGGACAGAGAGAGAGAGGGAGGCACAGAATCTGAAGCAGGTTCCAGATTTTGAGCTGTTAGCAAAGAGCCCGACACAGGGCTCGAACCCACAAACCATGAAATCATGACCTGAGCCACAGTCAGACACTTAAAAAAACCGAGCCATCCAGGAGCCCTAGATAAGAGCTTTTCAATGCACAGGACTTGATGTTTCCAAAATCTGTTTTCCATCCCTCTATTCATTAATATTCATAAACATATGAATCTACTGCTTCCTTTAGGTGGACCTAATACTCCTTCCAATGTATTTTGTGAATGTGTGTCTATATGTGTTTGTTTGTAGCGGGTGTTATAAAACTTTTTCTCTTGTTTTATAATTACTGAACTGAGAGGAGCCACAATGAAGATATCCTTGGCTGAGAACCGGATGCTGCAACTCAGCATTTTAGGTTTTGACAATGGAGGGGAGTTAATGATAGTTAGTCTTAGCTCATCCCATGGCAGTACCTAGAGAAATATTTTCTAGCTTCTCTTCCAGTTTGGAGAAGGGGTGTCTTATGACTAAATTTGACATAAGGGATTATGCCTGGAAATTCTGCATGGAGTTTTCAGTTTGCAAGTCTAAAAAGGAGTGAGTGCTTACCTCCAGCCCCCTGCCCACCTTCTGCAGTGTGGGAGGAGGCGACGCGGCCTACTTAGCTAACTTGAACATGGAGATGGGAGATTCACGCTGTGGGTGACATAATGGCCCCCACAGCCCTTGACTTCTTACTTCTGAATTTTTATTTTTATTTTTTTAAGTTTATGATTTATTTTGAGAGAGAGAGAGGCAGAGAGAGACAGAGAATTCCAAGCAGGCTCTACACTGAGAGCTTAGGGGCTTGAACTCACAAACCATGAGATCATGACCTGATCTGAAGTCGGACACTTAACTGTGTGAGCCACCCAGGCGCCCCTTAAGCTTGCATCTTTATTAGAACATCTTAGTTTATAAGCAATATGTAATTTACTTTATGTAATTTAATAAGTATAAGTTATAATTTAGTGATTACATATTTAAATAAAATCATATTCATATAAATAAATATTTAAATGAAGAAAAATATTTAAATATTTATATAAATAAACCTTTAAATATAAATATTTATATATTTATATAAATAATACTTGGATACAATTATTAAATATTAATGATTTAATAACTTATGTAAATTTCTGATTGTACAATGCTTATATTTCTTAATGATGACAAATAAAGTAAGAGACATAGAGAATTTAAAGAAGGAGTAATGTGGCCAGATATGCTTCTGGTTATTGTACCAAATTCCTTGAGTGGCAGGCAGAATGGTTTAGTTCAATTAGAAAGTGACACGGGAAAGGAACTGATCCCAAGGGCAAAGAATGAGTCCTCCTTAAAGAGCACTAGGTGTTGTGACAGTAGACATATTTTACCAAGTGGTTGACTTCAGTTTCAAATAAAAGTAAATTACCTGCCAAAACTACCGTTCTCATTCTCTCTCTTTTTCAGTCAATAAAGGTAAGCGTTATATTTAACCTCAATCCAAACAGGTAAGCATGAATTTTTGTCTGATACTAAGTTCAGTTTTACTAACAATTGTATTTTCGGGGCATCAGTAAACACTGATTTAAGAAAATTTAAAAAGGAATCTGTTTTTGTTATTGCTACTGTGGTTTAATTACAAAACATTGACTCAGATAGTCTGTTTGCTTTTCTGACTTTCATTATTGTAATAGAAAGGAAAATGCAAAGTGCTTTGTAACATAATGGACAAATATACCAGAGATTATTGACATTCTATTATCATCAACATAATCATCACTGTTACCATCTTGGATGCCAACATGTAAAACTACTGTGTGTTAAGCATGTATTTAAGTAGTTTGAATGCATTAAACCTGGAAATCATATCCCCTGAAACTTTGATTATACATAACTAAGGAACGAGATAGTGAATGGACCTTATGGAAATGGGTTTGCATCCTACTAATACCAAAGGTATTCTTTGCTTGTTAAGAGTTAGGTTCCATGATAAATGAATCTGAAGATGCTACAGAGATATCGGCATGTTTTCACTTTTATCTTTAGAGACTTCTAAAGGAAAAAGCCTTCTGAACTGCATTCACCAAATTCTGATTGTTTATTTCTTACCTCCCATTTGATTTTATAAACTTGTTCTGCATATAAGCATTACATACATTGTAATGATAGTTGTAATTGATATCACGAGCTCTCTATTAAAAAAAAAAAAGAGTCATTATTTTAGTGGGAAGACCAGAGAAAGAAACAGAAAACGTCTGAATTAAAAACAAAGTTGGCTAGGGGGCACCTGGGTGGCTCAGTTGGTTCAGTGTCCAACCTTGGCTCAGGTCATGATCTCACGATTCGTGGGTTCAAGCCCCATGTCAGGCTCTGTGCTGACAGCTCAGAGCCTGGAGCCTGCTTCCGATTCTGTGTCTTCCTCTCTCTCTTTCTCTGCCCCTCCCCTGCTTATTCATTCAACAAACAATTTAAATAACTGTTCAAATACTGGATTGGATTTTATGTTGACTGAAACAGGTGAATAAAATATGATTTGTGGTTAAAGGTGTGTAGGATGGCATAGTGAAAATACACACACACACACACACACACACACACAAACAAACCCTGGCTGTGTCATCTTGTATGCCACCTAACAGCTACTAATTTCTGACCATCTTACAGACTCACCTATAGCGTTTTTACATTCCTTGGAACCAAATTTACATTGGGAGAATTGTATAATAGCAGGGCAAGGTCTACACGCCTTTATCACTTTAAATATGTAGTTTGGAATATTGTAGATTGTAAAAGAAATTATCATTTAATTTTCCTTTTCTCAGCCACAGAAAATCCTCAGTATTGTCAGGTTTTGCATGGACTATTGTTCCTGCCCCATTTCTGCCTACATTTTGTACTGACATTTTGACTATTGTCCATATTCAATACCCTTAGAGTATGGTTATAGGTGTGTATTTTCTTTGCAACAAGTTAGTCTCTATTGGCTTTCAAATTAGTTAACTCATTATATGGAAGTTATCTAGGACAGATTGAAAACAATGCTATTTCTACAAGACTGAATGAAAAGAGTATAATTCACACACACACACACACACACACACACACACACCCCACAGAAAACATGCTTAATCTATATATACCAGGAGGGAGAGAGGCAGGGGAAGTCTGCATTTTGGGTAAGAACCCATGCTTACACCGGAGAGGCTATTCCAAAGAAACAACCAATTTGACTCCTTTGTAATTTATTCAAGAAGTTAGTAAATCACATTTTTGGGAAAAAATATACTATGCATTTCATAGAAAAATGTATAGAATATCAAAAGAAGCTTATAATCTAGTTATACAAATGACAAAATTACATAATAAAGATGAGCAATTCACTCCAATACACTCATGTACATGAACACAGACACATATGTGTGCAAGGAAAAGACAGGATGGGTTAAATGGAATCAGCAGAATAATTGCAATTATTGAGGATATGGGTAATTTAGAGAGATCTCAGAGATGAGTTTGATCAATATTTCTTTTATATGGGAAATGTGTGAGGGGTATACATTGTAATTGGGATTGCTTTTTTGAACAAAAATGCCTCTGAGTATTTCTGAACACATAGACCATTTTAGACCTCCTTTTCTCTCCACTGCAAAATATGAAAAAAAATATGACTGCTTATTTCGTGGATCTTACACCGAAACACACATTTTTAAAGATTAAATAACACCCCATAATATTTAGCGGTCAGCTCATCAATTTTGTCTTATAGTAAAACAGCTGAAATATGCAGAATGTCAAAGTTAAACCCACAAAAACCCACTACTTTGAAAAATGAACTACATTCGTTCATAAAACCTATTCAGATGACTTACAAGATATTGACTTGTGAAGTGAAATTAATGTTGAAATTGATATTCACAGAAAACAGATTTGGGAGGAAAACACAATAGAGTGAAAGCATGAAATAATTGTCAGGATTGAAGATAAATTCAGATTTTGCAATTTCGAATGTTCAGATGGAGAGCAAAATTACAATGACATATATTCAGAAACAAAAAAAATATGATAATTCATAGCAGAAAAAAAAAACTAGGGGGATTTTTCTTCTTACAAATACATTTAATAATAATGAAAAATACACCTCACCACACTTTTAGAGCGCTGGAAGTTATAGATTTGTTGTAATAGGTAACTGGGAAACTTGGGAAGCATGCCATCCTCTTTGTGTATCAGAAGAAAACAAGAGCCAAAGGAATCGGAGTGACCTGTACTTCTGATTAAATCATTCCCACAGATGAAATGTGAAGACGTGAAAGCAGATGATAATACTTCCACCATAAAGCAATTTGTGCTCTTGGGATTTTCTGACCTTCCAAACCTCCAACGGTTACTATTTGGAGTGTTCTCCACCATTTACGTTATTATCTTAATTGGAAATAGCCTCGTAATAACAATAACCAGGCTTGACAAGGCACTACAGAAACCCATGTATTTTTTCCTGGCGCATCTTTCCTCGTTGGAAATCTGTTACGTGTCCGTCACTCTCCCTAGGATTCTGGTGAACCTTTGGACTCAGGATAGAAGCATTTCTATGCTGGGCTGTGCCTCCCAGATGTGCTTCTTCCTCGCGTTGGGAGCCACTGAGTGTTTCCTCCTGACAGTAATGGCCTATGACCGCTACGTGGCCATTTGTAACCCTCTGCACTACCTTCTTGTCATGAACCAGAAGATGTGTATCCAACTGGCTGTTGGCTCCTGGATCGGTGGAGTCCCAGTCCAGATAGGACAAACATGTCAGATTTTCTCTCTGCATTTCTGTAATTCTAACCAAATCAACCACTTCTTCTGCGACATACCCCCCATCCTCCGGCTAGCCTGTGGGGACCTCTTTGTACATGAGATATCGGTCTATGTATTAGCTATGTTGTTTGTCACACTTCCTTTTGTGTTGATACTTGTCTCTTACAGCAAAATCATTTCCACCATTCTCAAGTTGCCAACCACCAGGGGACGGGCCAAAGCTTTTTCCACCTGTTCTTCCCACCTGCTGGTCGTGTTTTTATTCTTTGGATCCGCTACCATTACCTACTTAAGGCCCAAGTCCAATCATTCTGCAGGAACTGACAGACTGCTCTCTCTTTTCTATACCACAGTGACGCCAATGTTTAATCCCCTGATATACAGTCTTAGGAACAAGGATGTGACTGCAGCCCTGAGAAAACTATTACTTAAAAAAATGGCGTGATGACTTTAGCTGTCCACGTTTTAGCTGCTCGCCACACGGGTATCAGGGAAACATTTCAAATCTCTACACTCCCTTTAAGGAATTAACCACTTCCAGCTTATGATAGACTTCGAGATGCAATAAGTTGTATCCAGCCTACAATTTATTGTGCTTGGACACATACCAGGCAAATTAATCTGTCTTCAGTGCTCCAAGCCTAACGAGTAATCCCAACCCAGGAATAAAATAGTAATGTGCACCACAGATTTCATATGAAATTAGAACATAAATGAAATTCATATAAAATAGAACTCCATCTTTCAAGATTTTTCACTTGATTACGCTAAACAATGTATGAGATTATTTACCTAAATCATTTCTTCAATCTTCACACTTGTATTTGTTAACATTCTTTGATTCTAGAGGTGCCTGGGTGGCTTAGTTGGTTATAAGTGCCCAACTCTTGATTTTGGTTCAGGTCGTAATCTCATGGTCATGAGCTCGAGCCCCGAGTCTGGCTCCATGCTGAGAATGGAGCCTGCTTAAGAGTTTCTCTCTTTCTCTGCCCCTCTTCCACGTGTGTGCTCACCGTCTCTCTCTCTCTCTCTCTCTCTCTCTCACACACAAAAAAAAATAATAAAAGTTAAACAACAATAATGGAAAACTTTCTTTGATTCTATAGTCAGAGACTGGAAATGGCACGTAAACAATAAATGTTGAATGAGTGAATCTACTAAGTGAATAGGTGAATTAATATGGTTGTGATATACCTCAGATTTTTGGCCAAATAAGAGATTTCAGAGCATCAGCGAACATTGAAAGCATATTTATTTAACCTACTATGCAGCAACGTGGAGTCACTCCGATCATAATACCAAAAGAAAATCTTACATTCAGTTCACTTTCTTCCTAGTAACTTCCAGCCAGAAGTTATTGCACTTATTTCTTAATGTATATTTACTTTTTAAGAGAGACAGAGTGCAAGTGGGGGAGGGGCAGAGAGAAAGGGAGACACAGAATCTGAAGCAGCTTCCAGGCCCCACCCTGTCAGCTCAGAGCCCAACTCGGGGCTTGAACCCACGAACCGTGAGATCATGACCTGAGCCAAATTCAGGTGCTTAACCAACTGAGCCACCCAGGCACCCCTGAACATATTTCTATGTTTAACCCAATAATTTTCAAAGTAATTTGCTTTTAATTTTTTCATTTATTCTTTAATAGAACTCTGAACAGCTACTCCTATGCCAATTCATATTTTAAAAGTAAAGTATCTGTGGGGTGCCTGGGTGGCTTAGTCCTTTGGTTCAGTCAGTTAAGAGTCCGACTTCATCTCAGGTCGTGAGCTCACAGTTCATAAGTTCGGTTGAGCAACCAGCTTCAGCTCAGGTCATGATCTCGCAGTTTTGTGAGTTCGAGCCCCGCGTCGGGCTCTGTGCGGACTGCTCAGAGCCTGGAGCCTGCTTCAGATTCTGTGTCTCCCTCTTTCTCTGCCTCTCCCCTGCTCTCTCTCTCTCCCCCTCTCTCTCTCAAAAATAAATAAACATTAAAAATTTTTAAAGAAAATAAAATATCCATGAGTTTGAAAGTGAAGGAATGTGTTACAGGTTATTTCAGATTTATGCAAAGTCCTTACAGTAGCATTTACCTTAGTGTGCCTATTCTTTTATGCCTTCCACCCTTTCTAAAATGTTGGAAATTTTTAAACCTTTGAACTGGTTTTATCAAGGAAAGGGATCACCTGTCAATAGAACCACGAATGCCTGTCTCCCAATCCCAGATCTCAAGCCAGTCACTGGCATGAAGAGATTATTGAGTGCATCGGTCTCTGAGACTTCTGTTAGTAGTTCTTTGACAATTATTATGTTCAATAGTTTTAGCTGTAATTGTACATATACTTATAAAACAATATTAGCTCCCGTTCTTTATGTTTTAATGTGTTTATTTATTTTTGAGAGAGAGAGCATGAGCAGGGGAGGGGTAGAGGGGGGGCAGAGGATCCGAAGCAGGCTCTGTACTGATAGCAGTGAGTCCGATGCAGGGCTCAAACTTATGAACCATGAGATCATGACCTGAGCCAAGTAGGACACTCAACCGACACAGCCACCCAGGTGCCCCTTGCCTCTTTTTTAGATGGCTATATTTTATGTCATTAACCTTTTACATCTTCTGCAATCTAACATAATGTACTACCTTTATTTATTTAGGTATTTTATCCATGAAGTATATGTGTTTATATCCCTTCCCATTAATGTTTTATATACCAATTTTTATATGGTTATGATAAAGCCCATTGATGGTGATAATTACGGTGATGATAGTGATGATAAAGATACGAGTGGTGGTGTTTTCTGTTTCTGACATTTAGCAAAGCTCGAATCACAATATGATGGAAATAGTGTTATCCCAAGAGTTCAGACAACTAAATTTTAATCTTTGCTGTACCCATATCTTGAGCAATTCATTTAGCTACTTTTTCATTACATTAAAGAACAGCAATTCAACTGAGTACATCTTAAAGTTATTATTGGCTTTTGTCAGTAATTCATGAATTGGGTAGTATCCAATTCAACAGGTAGGAAGGAGCTCCAAAGAGGTATACAAGGCAAGGGGACTTTACAGGCAGGAAGAAGCAAGAACAAGGAAGTTATGCTAGGCAAAAATTGAATTGGTTACGGCAAAATTACTTTCCTTATAAGGCATGGAGGGATAGATCAGGCAGATTACCAAGCTTGATTACCTTGATTGAGTGGTTTTAGATTACATTTTTGGGAAAGCCAAAACTGGAGCTAAGTTTTCATTTGGTGATGTGGGGCTTAACATAAGCGACTCTATTTTGGGCCTGTTGTCTTGTCTTTAACAATTCACAATTAATAAAATGGGAAAAACACACTATTTTCTATGAACTCCCAGGATTATTATAAGGATCAATATATACCTGGCATGGAGAAGCATTTGGAAGAGTTTAAAGCACTAAAAATGGTAGTGTTGGCTGTTTTTCTCAGGGAAATCACTAGCTGTGTTGTATTTTATATTCAAATACATAGAGATAATCAATATATGGCTATTTTTGAGGGAATGGGATATTCCACAATATGAATTACCTAGGGAATAAAACCTATTTATCTACAAATTAGAATTATTTTCCTATTACTTTGTTTATGCTCAGTTTTTAAAAATGTGTTACTTAATTCCTTGCTCATCTAAACAAGGATTATGGAACAGAGCTAAATATACATTAACACTCAAATGAAATATAACATTTATATCATTATGAACTCAGTGTCAATTAAGAATTGTATGATTAAGACTTCCTTAATACTTTTACAAAATTCCTTGAAACCTTTGTTTTTTCTCTTTTTGTATCCCTTGGCTTCCCAATCTGTTAATTCACAATGAGACAGACTCTGGAAATTACTACGTGGATTCGTTTAATTATATATGATATCCCTTATGGCTAATATAATTGAGGCTGATTGAAATTTATGAGCCACAAACTATATTTAGCTTATAAATTGATAATCTGACCTTACACATAATTCTCTGACTAACGCATGCTTGTTAGTGAGGGCTCCACACATTTTTTTGATATAAAGACCAAGAAATTATTCTCATGCACCTTCCTTTTTTTTCTGATTTTTATATCATACCAGTCTTCTAGATAGTGCCATTTTCTGACTTCTGGCCACTCAACATATGGGGAATGCAGTATATAACTTGGCGCGCCATTTGCTGAAGATTTACATTGTTATGTCAAAATAGGTGTGTCAGTATATACATCATCAAGAATATGTATATTTAATGAGAAAGGAAACATGCACATTCCTGTCTAAACTTGTATTGGATGAGTGTTACTATTTGTAGAAGATTGCCTCTTCCCAAGGGCTATTTACACATTGTTTTCTCAACAAAGTGACAACTTTGACATAATGTTCCTCTGAAGAAAACACTATTAAAAAATAAGCAGACAGACACCTGGGTGGCTCAGTCAGTTAAGCAACTGACTCTTGGTTTCGGCTCAGATCATGGTCTCATGGTTCATGGGATTGAGCCCCACATCGGGCTCTGCGCTGACAATGCAAAGCCTGCTTGGTATTCTTTCTCCCACTCTCTCTGCCCCTTCCCCTCCTCCGCTCATGTGCATGCACGCACACACACACACACACACACACACACACACACACGTTCTCTCTCTCTCTCTCTCTCTCTCTCAAAATAAAGAACTTTGAAAAATAAGAATAGTTACCTAGAGGAATGTAGTAGTTATATTTTACAAAAGCTTATTTTATCAAAGGATGGTATGACATATGAAAAATATGTGTCTTTACAGGATATATAAAAGATTTTAACATACTGCTTTCAGTCACAAAGTACTACGTGGCCTATTTTCTCTAGTGACTTCTAGAGGCTAAGCATACTACTTGGCTGGCCGATGGCCAGAAAGGAAACAAGTTCTTCAGTCCTGAAACCTCAGAGAACTGAATTCTGTTAATAGTCTAATAGAGCAAGGAAATGGAGTACTCACAAGAGCTCCAGAAAGAAGTGCAGCCCTGCCCATACCTTGATTTTTGCTCATTGAGACCCATGTAGCACCTACGATCCATGGAGCTCTAAGATAATAAGTGTGTGTTATTAGGGGCACCCGGGTGGTTCAGTCAGTTAAGCATCTGACTTCATCTCAGGTCATGATCTCCAAGACCCACATCAGGCTCTCTGCTGGCCATGCAGAGACCACTTGGGATCCTCTTTCTTGATCTCTCTCAGCCCCTCCCCCACTTGTGTTTTCTCTCAAAAATCAATAAGCATTAAAAAAAATAAAAGTGCGTTATTACAAGTCAACCCATTTGTGACAATTTATTACAGTAGCAATAGAAAACGAATACGGAGATTCACCTATAACGTGGGAGATGTTGTAGCCTGCCTCAGAACATACTGATGCAAATCTTCTATCATATAACGAATGTAACTACAGAGTTTGAGAACTTTAAACGCTCAACCTTCCAGCCCCCTTCCAGCTAAGTATGAGCGGATGACTCAATGTTGACTGAGGTGATAAATGTAGATCTCAGCTAGTGGCTCTATCTTTTGCTTCCATTTTCTTCCCTTCCTGAAAGGTTGCAGACATCATATCTAAGAATGGAAAATCAGGAAGATGAGAGAAACAGGGTTTCCTAATATCATGTTAACAGCCCTGGACTATTTCCCCCATTCCCCAGAAATTTTGATGTGTGAAGAAAATAAATACGTTTTATTGTATATGCCTAAATACAACCCTAGCCCTGCAGTCTGTTAGCCGGCCCGGGAAGTGGTGACAAATTAGATGGCTGGGACGTCGCAGAGCAAAACGTTCTCTTGCAAAGGGTGTGAAAGCCAGGGAAGGAGGGGGCCACCGAGGGGGCGGGAGGGAGGCCGGGGGTGGGGGTCGGGGGCGGGGCGCGGTTCGGCCTCACAACGGGGGACAGGGGACAACCATGGGACTGAGCAAGGAGTCGCCCAACTGGGACGCACCCGACACAGCCCTAGGCAGGCGTTGCCCCGAGGGAGAAGCACGGCCTTTGCATCCTCCTGAGATCATTTCGAACCTAAGTTTGAACAGGACCATTTTAAGCATCTAGAATTTCTCATCATGACTTTACTTAGTTGTAAGCATTGTAACTCTTACCCTGTTGACATTTCATGGACATTTAAAAATATACCTGGTTGCGTCACTTTAAAACGCATCAAATAGAATCTAGCTACCTGACCCGGATCATCATTCATTTAAAAAATACATTTATAAGCTCTTAAAGGTCGAAAGGTTTATGCTGTTCTCTTTTCTCCTTGAACCCCGCAGAATTTTATCTGTGCATAATTATTTTTATGGCAGAAAACGTTTTATTGATCATCCTGTTATGTTTCTCTGCCGCAAAAGTATGTGTATAGGTTGAAATGAAATTTTCCCTATGACTTTACACAATATACCTAGTTTTATAATGATTAAATAAAGGGTAAACTTTTATTGGAAATTAATTGGAAATTTTTATTCTCCATTAGGCCATGTTTCCGCTGATGAATATTACTTATGTGACTCAACATCCATTCCATTGGGATTTTTCACTTTTTTGGACATTTTGTTCACGTAAAAAATAGATGACAAGGGAAGAAGTTTTATTATGGCAGAGTCACTCAATTCTTTAAATGAGTTCCAAGTTATTCGACAAAACATCACATCGTGATGTGTCATCAAAACTATGTTCTGTCAGTTGATGATTTATCAACTGATAAGTCAATTCCTCCACCAATATGTTGAAAACAAAGAAATAAAAACCATTTGACTTAAAAAATAAATAAATAAATAAATACAACCCTAAAGGAGAATACACCTACAATATTAATGTTTCGCAATGTTTGGCGGTGAATAGTACCTCTTTCATTTATTCTCGGCTTGTGCAGAAGTCCTTTTTGTGGTAGGCAATGTTTCTCAGAAATGAAAATTCTTGGTACTTTTAATGAGTGTGATCAGATTGAACACTTTGGGTGTTTAAAGGATGCTTTTCTTCACTTCGCGTGTATTTAAGACATCTTGTGATGTACAGACTTCTGTAGATATAGAAGGTTGGGAATACAAACACATTTTATTAGTACTTGGCAAAAATTTAATATATGACAAGTATCAATAGGAGAGTAGCAAAAAAAAGTCTAAGAATGACCCATTGAGATTTCAAAGAAAAGATGTGTGTATTTCTCTAGGTATGGCTCTTCCAATTAAATCATATGCCAGACATTGGATGATTTGGAAGCAGTTCCTTCACAAATCTGTCACATTAAAAGAAATATATTTCACTGTGTCTAATATCAACTTTGCTCCACTCCTGGATGATTTTGGCATTAGAAAAACATCACTAAATCTGTGGATTTTACAGATATTCTTTATTCCTTGGCTTCCAAAGAATATGACGTCTTCACCATTATTTGAAAGAGTATCCCAAAGTAAGGAAAACTATTTCAAGATCCTATGATTAATAGTACCTCTATCAGGGGCACCTGGGTTGCTCAGTTGGTTAAGCGTCCGACTTCAGCTCAGGTCATGATCTCGTGGTCCGTGAGTTCGAGCCCCGAGTCGGGCTCTGTGCTGACAGCTCAGAGCCTGGAGCCTGCTTCAGATTCTGTGTTTCCCTCTTTCTCTGCCCCTCTCCCACTCACACTCCTTCTCTCTCTCTCTCTCTCTCTCTCTCTCAAAAATAAAGAATAAAAAATTTTGTTTAAAATAGTACCTGTATCAGTACTGACTTGTGGTTACTTTTTAATCTATGTTTCCTTTGAGCATTCATGCAACCATGATAAGTTCCTATAACTAATATTTCATCATCAAGATAAAGTCTGCTAAATACTGACAAATGGTCTCATAAGGAAGTATGATTTATCGTCTTGACTTGATGGGCTTCAATTTCTTGTATTTGAAATATAAGACAAATTTAACAGTTTGTGCAAATGTTTTAGTAATATTTGTGACATAAAAACCATATGTGCTCTGTTCTATCATTCACCATTGTCTGTGCCCGTTTCTACAGCTTCTGTTGACTACTTGAGAATGTCCGTGACAAACAAAAGTCAGTTCTGGGGAGCAAGAAAGACCTCCTTCCAGTATCTGAGATTATTTTTAAATATGCAGGCTGACCTTGGAAAGAGTTTCTTAAATGGAGTTTCCAAGAGAGATTGTTTGTAAAATGGGGTTAAAATATAATCTTTAGACTGGATCAAGGAAATGGAATATACAGCCTCTTAGTGATGCCTTTGTCAACTGGTAGCATTACAAGATTTATTTTTAGTTTACACACAGTAAGTTTTAAATTTATATACAAAGTAAAATTCTTTCTTTTCAGTCTAAGTTCTCTGAGATTTGACACATTCATGGAGGTGTATAATCACAAACATGATTAAGGCTCAGTCCCAGCACTCTCCAAAATTCTCACCTGTTGCCTTTTTGCAGTTGACAATTCCCACCAATGGTATCACCAGGCAACCTTCCTCTGTCCCTATAGCTTTCCGTTTTTCAGAATGTCGTATAAATAGAATCAGACAGTAAAATCTTTTAAGTCTGGCTTCTTTCACTTGGCATAAAGCATTTGGCATCTACAATGCTGTTGCATGCATTAATAGAATCTGTTCATTTTAATTGCTGAGTAGTGTTCCAATGTATGAGGTACTGAAGTTTGTTATCCATTTCCTAGATGGACAGCATTCGTGTTGTTTCCACTTTTTAGTTGTTTTAAACAAAACTACCCTGAATGTTTTGTCTATATAGTGTGTGTGTGTGTGTGTGTGTGTGTGTGTGTGTGTGTGTAAACACAAATTTTCACTTCTCTATGATAAACACTCAACAGTGGGACTTTCGGGTAAATACATAAGGTAAATGTATAGTGAACTTTAATTTCAATTTAATGAAATTCAATTTCTTTTTTTCTTCCTTCATGATTCATGCTTTTGGGGTTGTATTTATGTATTTTTTGCCTAACCCAAGGGTCACAGGGTATCTCCTGTGTTTATTCTAAAACTGTCACAGTTTTACTTTTATATTTACATCTATGATCCATTTTAATGATATTTATAAAAAAACAAGCTTTTTATTTCATTAATTTTCTCTGCTCCTTTTCTGTTTTCAATGTCATTGATTGCTGCTCTAATCTGAGTTATTTTCTTTGGTCTGTTTACTTTGGATTTATTTTTCTCTTGTTTATCTAGTTTCTTATCATGGAAGCCTAGATTATTGGGCATTTTTTTTCTTTTCAAATGTAAGATTTATTTAATTCTTTTGTTATAACAGATAAATTTTTATCTTAGTAGGATATTTTTTATTATGGTAGGATTTATATGGCAGCTTTCTGGTGTCATCAGGGAACAGGATTGCAGGAATAAGAAAAGGCAGATGTCTCCATCCCCCTACCAATATTTTAAATTGAGAAAATTGTAGAATCACATGAATTTATGAGAAATAACACAGGGAGCTCATTTTTACAATTTTCCCAGTTTCTTCTCTTGGCATATTTTACAAAATTATAATATAATATCAAAACCAGAATACTGACATGAATACAATATTGGTCTTATTCCAATTTCCCCAGTTTTTAAAGAATTTTTCTTTAATGTTTACTTATTTTTGAGAGACAGAGAGAGTGCAAACAGGGGAGGGACAGAGAGAGAGAGGGAGACACAGAATGTGAAGCAGGCTCCAGGCTCTGAGCTGTCAGCACAGAGCCCAACCTGGGGCTTGAACTCACAGACTGTGAGATCATGACCTGAGCTGAAGTCGGATGCTTAACTGACTGAGCTCCCCAGGCGCCCCACACCAATCTCCCCAGTTTTACCTGTACTCAGTTGTGTGTGTGAGCACACACATACACCTGTGCTCCATGTTTCCCTCTTATATCATCTCCTTCATTCTGAAGAGCTGCCTCAGTATGTCTTCTGGAGCAGGTGCACTGGTGATAGATTCTAATACTATTCCCTCATCTAAGAGCAGTGGGGATGTTTACATCATGGAAATTATCAAATGCTACAAATCAGGGTTTCCTTTTACTTTTCTTTCTTCCTTTCTGGGTATGTCTTTATGTCTCTGTCATCTCTCATCTCTCTCTCTCTCTCTCTCATCTCTCTCTCTCTCTCTCTCTCTCTTTCTCCATCATTATCTTTTCTATTGGTTGTGTTCTGATGGAGACCCCTGTCTAACATACCTTCAAAACTCTCCGACTCCAAATACCATCACATTGATCACAGCTTAAATGTATGCCTTTTTAGGGGTACACAATTTTCTTCATAGTACCCACACATTTAAAATAGTTAAAATATCCTCATGCAAAAATAAAATGAGATCCTTAATGATTTAAACTTATTATACAAGACTTATTTAGAGAAGGGGTGATTATCCCCAGTACTTCTCCATCTTAAAGCCTAATTTGACCTGTTTTTAAACTTGGAAATAATGGATGCCATGATATTACCACAGCCTTAATACTGTGCTCCCCCTCTTTAAGGTCCCCATGTGCAATATTATTGAAATTACTTAATCAAACAACTACTGTTAAATATTTTGAAGCTGTAGTTTTGGCTAATATGTTCTGTTTAGTGCCTATTTTGACAGTCTCTTAGAAACAGTTTGCCTTCAACTCTAAAAGGATATAATTCCCTTTGCTTGGCCATCCGTGGGGTATCTCAATAGCCCTGCCATCACATACAATTTTTTCGGGCAAGATTTTAACAACATCCAACTGTCTCTGCAAACATAGGTATGATATTATGTATAAAGTGTCCTCTTCCAAAGAGATTCATTTTACAGAATAATTTAGGACACACAAACATTTACTAAGGAGCTCATAAAAAGGGGGTGGACCATTATCCCTTACACAGTAAAAGACTCCACCAACTCAGTTAAAGCCTTGAAGATTATTTGGTAGACCAGAGATTATTCTATCCATGCCACTGCAAAGAAATAGATATTGGGGCGCCTGGGTGGCTCAGTCGGTTAAGCGGCCGACTTCTGCTCAGGTCATGATCTCGCGGTCCGTGAGTTCGAGCCCCACGTCAGGCTCTGTGCTGACCGCTCAGAGCCTGGAGCCTGTTTTGGATTCTGTGCCTCCCTCTCTCTCTGACCCTCCCCCGTTCATGCTCGCTCTCTCTCTGTCTCAAAAATAAATAAACGTTAAAAATTAAAAAAAAAGAAATAGCTATTAATCATCTTAGCACTCACAATATTAAAACACAGATAACATCTTATAGAACTTTGGGGATTCTGGAAGCAATATATGTTTGATTTTACTTAAGACAATTTATGCATTTACCTGCTCATTGTTAATAGGGCTTCTTTAAAAAAAAGTTTCTAAAATCCGTCCCAATCACGATACAACTGGCTGTCCTGTTATTGCCTCCCAGAGTGTCCTTCATTTAGAGGTTTTAGCAACCTCTTCATTGGTCCTAGAAAGCCTGGATCACCAATGGTGGCCATAAGTGTCCCAAGGACTTCTGATACAAGAAACTGCCCTCCTCAGCTCCATGCTACGTACCATTAAAGTGGCCATTGTGGGTGCATAGTTACCTGGGTTTTCACAGGCCCTATTCCCATGTCCTTCTATATTTAGCTGCTCCACTTTGTTTTGTGTCATGGAAACAGTACCCCCACAAGATTAGGGAAGCTGCTGAGGCCTCCCTGCTACAGGATAAAACCAAACTTGGACCCACAGGTATATCCCACTTGCAGGAGTATGTGGCCTCCCGTGCTCAGTCCCTTGGCAGAAACCGTGGTGCTGAGTGAGTTATTTTGGATAACTTAGGGGCAACTGGAGTCAGCTGGATGTACAGGAAAGGGACTTTTTACACTTAAAGACAACATCTCAACCATTGCACATGATGGAGCTCCCCAGAACAGTTGCTTCTTGTCCCTTATCAAGACATCCCTGATCACAGATGAGAACTCAGAATGGGCACAGCTGCTCAGACTTCAGGCAGTCAGTCATCTTAGTACTCTGGCCAATCATCAGTCCCATCTTTACCTTTTTATAAACTCTTGGACCACTGCCAATAGTTCGACTGTCCAATCAGCGTAATAGCAAGAAAATTGATTTCTTATCTGAAGTTGCCACTGCTTCTGGTGAATAGCCAGCAAGGAAATAGGCCCTTTTATTACCATGGTAAATAAATTAGTTTTGCCAGGAACTTGAATGATCATAAACATAAATCCCTCCCCAGTCAAGCATTCGGATGATGCCCCAGCTCCAGCCAAGGCTTTTTGTTCACAGCTTTCTGGGGGACCCAGCTAAACCCTGTTCACAATCCTGTCCCATAGAGACTGTGAGATGGTAAACAGGCATGGACTTAATCTTCTACGTTTCTGGTAATTTGTTATGCAGCAATAGATGAGTAATATAGATATTCTTTATCAGCTTGAGGAAGGCTTCTTTTTCTAATTCATTAAGATAATTTACTTTGAATGTGCATTCAATGTGTCACATTGTTGGGGTTATTTTTTCCTCACTTATTGAAATAATACTCTGGCTTTTCTCCTTTAATTTGTTCACACAGCTAAATAAATTGATTTTTAAATCCTCATCAACACTGAATTTCTGAAAGAAACTCTTCTTGGTCATGTTATATTATCTGTGTTAAGTAGCATTGGATTTGATTTACAAATATTTTGTCAAGGGCTTTTTGTATCTATTTCCAAAAGTCATATTATCATATTAGACTATAATATTCTCATTTTTTAAATGTTTATTTGTATTTCAGAAAGAGAGAGAGACAAGCATAAGTGGGGAAGGGGCAGAAAGAGAGAGAGACACAGAATCTGAAGCAGGCTTCAGGCTCTGAGCTGTCAGCACAGAGCCCGACGCGGGGCGTGAACCCACAAACCATGAGATCATGACCTAAGCACCTGAAGTCGGATGCTTAACCAGCTGAGTCACCCAAGTGCTCCTATTCTCATTTTTGCAAGTTCTTCTAAGGTCTTTTTTTTTTAGGGGGGTGTCTTATTTGTTTGTTTGTTTTGAGAGAGAGAGAAAGTTCAACTGGGGGAGACGCAGAGGGAGAGAAAGACTCTCAAGCCAGCTCTAGGCTCAGTGGACAGCCCAACGCAGGGCTTGATCCCATGACTGTGAGATCATGACCTGACTTGAAATCAAGGGTGGACGTTTAATTGACTGAATCACCCAGACGCCCCTAAGTTCTTCTCAGGTTCCTCATTTTATGGTTATTTTGGTTTCATACAGAAGGTATGAAAGTGTGCTACAGCTTTCTATTTTCTGAACTATTTTGCATAATTTTAAATTATTTCTTGCTAAAATATTTAGAATTCAGCAGATAAGCCCTGTGGGTTGGTAACATTTTTGTAGGAAAGTTTTGAGTGTTATTATTTTCCTGAATTCAGAATAATGGCTTAAATTTTTAAACTTCACGTTTCTAACGTTGGTGTTCTAATGTCTTTTGTCTATATTCTAATTGTTGTTTTGTTGTTGTTTTGTTTTGTGTGCTTTCACTTAATTTTTCTATGCCTAGATTTGATTCACTTTGCATTCATCATATGTTCACCAAGATTATAGATCTGAATATCGATGTCACTTATCTATGTTCCTATAGTATTGATTTTTTTTTCTTTTTAGGGATCACATTTTCCTGCCTCTATACATGTTCCATTATTTTTTTTAATTTATTTTATACTGGATTTTTTTAACTTATATTACACTGGATATGAAGATTTAAATAGATAATATTTGCCTTCAGAATTATGAACTTTCCTCTGCATAACTGCTATGAAGAGGTGCTAAGTCAATCAAATCTATAGTTGAGCTTGGTTTGGACTTTGCTGCCACTTTAATTAGATTCATTTTTCCACTCTAAATAGTTCTTTTATTTGTATGTAGTACTGTGATGGGGATTTTTCCTTCTTTAGTGCTCAGTTTGAGAAAAGATAGAATTTCTTGACTATTCTTTGATGCTTTTGTGTAAATTTAAAATAACTTCATTCTTTTATTTCAGTATAATGGATGGTCTAAATATCTTAGGCTGTCATAGTCCCAAAAGAAGAATCTAGTTTCTTATGAAATACTTGCTCATTCATGTAAACTAGCTTTTCCCAAAGTTTTGACAGTTTTTCCAGGACTCATTTATGAGTTATATTTTATATATTATAACATATATATTATATTATATTATATTATATTATATCATATTATATTATATTATATTGATTCAATATATTATATTTAATACATTATATATTATTATATATATTTAATATATTTTATATATAGTTAATATATATTTAATATATTATTATATATTATATATATATTTAATACATATTTTATATATAATATATTATATATTAATTTAATATATTACATTTAATATATTTAATATATTAAATAATTAAATATATTAAATATATGTTTAAATATATTAAATATATATTTAAATATATTAAATATAATATTTAAATTATAAATATATTAAATATATTTATTAAATTATAAATATGTTTAAATATATTTAAATATAATTAAATACATTAAATATTAATATATGTGATATATTAAATTAATATATAATATTAATGTATAATATAATTAATTATTAAATTATTAATATTAAATATTAATATTAAATTACTATAATCTATTATATTTTAGCTGCTCTGCCACAAAAATCAGTTCAACCTATTGGGGTATTGATACAAAGGATGGGAAACCATAGAATCAGGATTTATTGTTTGATGATGCTTTATGGGTAGCTGAGGGTCAGAATATCAGGTGCAGAGAGAGAAGAGATATATCTTACCCAAGTAATAGAAATGTTCCTTAAAAGAAAATAACCAGGTCTGAAAAACACTTCCACAGGATGAGAAATCAAATACTGACCAGCCTAATGAAGTAACAATTACACCAAAGATCTGTAGGAACTTTGAAACATTAGGAGTCCTTACTACTGAGGTGATTACATATTTGTCTCTGGTGCCATCTAGTGTGTGGAAGATGTAACAACTCTAGATTCTGGGGCAAAAGGAAAGCACTAAATTCATGCACTCCCAAGCAGCCCCAGGGTGAAGAGACTTGCTGGGGAAGTCTGATTTCTTAAGAGCTAGCTCAAGGTGGGTATTCTAAGTATTTGAGTGACAGAGCATATATTTTTCAGATTACTTTCTCTGCCACATTGGTTTCAGTTTCTAAGCAAAAGATCCTAATATACGCTCACTGACCCTCATCACTTTTCATCCATTTCCGTTATTTAATATTCAATGCACCGCTCATTAAGTTAAATTAGTTCAATAAGTTGATCATTATAAATATATTTTTTCAATCGATTTAATTTTTCTGTGGATTCCAATTCCTCAGTGAATTTCTCCACTCCTTTGCCATTTTCCAATTAAACACAATTTTTAAAGCTACTTTTACAATTATTTTAAAGTCCTTACTTGCCAACTCCAATATGTGGTACAATGTGCATTTGCTTTTAGCCTGTTTTCCCCGTGTTTGTTGCTCATAATGTCTTGCCTGTTCTCTGTGTTTATTACTTGCCATATAGTGACTACACAGAAAAATGTTCCAGATGATTTCACCACCAAAGAGTTTTCAATCATTCCTCCGATGAAGTTAAAGCTGAAAATCTCAATGCAATCAGAAACTGATCTGAGTTGATTCTCCCTTACAGTTTTGACAAGATGCAGTGTACCCCCAGTTCACCCCCATTTTTAGGGCATGGCAATCCAGGACTTTTACTTAAGAACTTAGACTCTGTCTCTTCTGCAAGAAGAGAATGAAAAATGTCACTCCTGTGTTTCAGAGATTTCTGGTTTATATCTTTAAATTTTCTACCCCAACCAACTTTAGAATCGGCAAGTGCCATGAAAAAAGGATCACTATGTGTTTGAGCCCACACAAATTTCCAATGTTGCACTAATCCTATGCAAGTAACAAAAGTTCTGAAAGTTTTTCTAAGTCCAGCATTTCTCAAATGCTTTTGTGTGCCTAGCTTCTCAGAGAAACGTGGTTTATGATTGTTAGATCAAATGACAAATCCCAGGGCGCCTGAGTAGCTCCATTGGTTAAGTGTGATGGACTTGGGCTCAGGTCATGATCTCACGGTTCATAAGTTTGAGCCCCACAACCGGCCATCCGGCTCTGTGCTGACAGCTCAGAGCATGGAACCTGCTTCAGATTCTGTGTCTCCCTCTCGTTCTGCCCCTCCCCTTTTCTTCTGTCTGTCTGTCTCTCTCTCTCCCTCCCTCAAAAATGAATAGACATTAATTTTCTTAAGTGACAAATCCCTCCAGGGATTTATTTTCAGAACCCAAATTGATAGCAAGTCTTTGTATCCTCAGCACTAAGAAATTGCGAGAAATTCCACTTAGCTTATCCATTTTTTTTTTTTAGCGCTTTTGTCTATTACATGCTAACGCTTTGAATTTAGAAACGGTCTGGAATAGGAAATCTACCATTTGTTTGAGGTTTCTCACATCTTCAGTTTTGATATTCCAGCACTACATAACTGCCAAAAGCTCTGGAAAACCCCGTATTCTCAGTATCTTGCCCTGAGTATGCTCAGTCACGCTTGATAAATTCTTACAAGGACATCTGTAAGCTTTCAGCTCACCTTTAAGGTTAACAGTTATAGCCTTTCTTGAAGGTTCTCTAGTCCATAATGATGAGTTTACATATATGATGCAAAAGGTGATTTCCTTAAATATCACCAAAACAAACGGTTGATAACAAAGGTAAGCTTACTGCTCACCTTAGTAAGGGAGGAAAGAATTTATTAAGAAGTGAAAGTTTGGTTGAAAGCAGGGCTTTCAAAGGAAGGATTTGATAGTATTGGCTAGAGGTCAAGAGACAGCAGTTCAGGTTGGGGGGAACAAGGAAAGGATTTTGCGGCAAGAGATTCACAGAATTTAAGGAGTAAGCTGTTGATGTTTTCCATTAAAGAGCCTGTGGGTTGTTCTGGAAATTTCTGCAGTGAGCAATGGAAACATTTACCGGGGCAAAAACTTAGATGACTTTTTTTTGCATTTCTAACAAGTTCCATATTTTTTTATTTTTTTAATTTACATCCAAGTTAGTTAATGAACATCCAAGTTAATTTACATTCAAGTGACATCATAGCGCAACAATGATTTCAGGGATAGATTCCTTAATGCCCCTTATCCATTTAGCCCATACCCCCTCCCTCAACCCCTCCAATAACCCTCTGTTTTTTCTCCATATTTAAGAGTCTCTTATGTTTTGTCCCCCTCCCTGTTTTTATATTATTTTTGCTTCCCTTTTCTTATGTTCATCTGTTCTGTGTGTTAAAGTCCTCATATGAGTGAAGTCCTATGATATTTGTCTTTCTCTGACTGACTAATTTCATTCAGCATAGTACCCTCTAGTTTCATCCACATAGTTGGAAATGGCAAGATTTCATTTTGTTTTGATTGCCAAGTAATACTCCATTGTCTATATATATATACCACATCTTCTTCATCCATTCATACATCGATGGACATTTGGGTTCTTTCCATACTTTAACTATTGTTGATAGTGCTGCTATAAACATTGGGGTGCATGTACCCCTTGGAACCAGCATACCTGTATCCCTTGGATAAATACCTAGTAGTGCAATTGCTGGGTCATAGGGTAGTTCTATTTTTAATTTTTTGAGGAAACTTCATGCTGTTTTCCAGAGTGGCTGTACCTGCTTGCATTCCCACCAGCAGTGCAAAAGAGATCCTCTCTCCACATCCTTGCCAACATCTATTGTTGCCTGAGTTGTTCATGCTAGCCATTCTGACAGGTGTAAGGTGGTATCTCAGTGTGGTTTTGATTTTTATTTCCCTGGTGATGAGTGATGTGAAGCATATTTTCATGTGTCGGTTGGCCATCTGGATGTCTTCTTTGGAGAAGTCTCTATTCATGTTTTTTGCCCATTTCTTCACTAGATTCTTCATTTTTGGGGTGTTGAGTTTGCTAAGTTCTTTATAGATTTTGGATACTAACCCTTTATGTGATATGTCGTTTGGAAATATCTTTTCCCATTTTGTTGGATGACTTTTAATTTTGCTGATTGTTTCCTTTGTTATTCAGAACTTTTTTTTATTTTGATGAGGACCCAATAGTTCGGTTTTGCTTTTGTTTCTCTTGCCTCTGGAGATGTGATGAGTAAGAAGTTTCTGTGGCCAAGATCAAAGAGGTTTTTACCTGCTTTCTTCTCAAGGATTTTGATGGCTTCCTATCTTACATTTAGGTCTTTCATCCATTTTAAGTTTATTTTTGTGTATGGTGTAAGAAAGTGGTCCAGGTTCATTTTTCTGCATGTTGCTGTCCAGTTTTCCCATCACCACTTGCTGAAGAGACTGTCTTTATTCCATTGGATATTCTTTCCTGCTTTGTCAAACATTAGTTGGCCATACGCTTGTGGGTCCATTTCTGGTTTCTCTAATCTGTTCCATTGATCTGAGTGTCTGTTTTTGTGCCAGTACCATACTGTCATGATGATTACAGCTGTGTAATACATCTTGAAGCCCAGGATTGTTATGCCTCCTGGTTTGGTTTTCTTTTTCAAGATTGCTTTGGTATTTGGGATCTTTTCTGGTTCCATACAAATTTTAGGATTGTTCGTTCTAGTTCTGTGAAGAATGCTGGTGTTATTTTGATAGGGATTGCATTGAATATGTAGATTGCTTTGGGTAGTGTTGACATTTTAACAATATTTGTTCTTCCTATCCAGGAACATGGACTCTTTTTCCATTTTTTGGTGTCTTCTTTAATTTCTTTCATAAGCTTTCTATAGTTTTCAGTGTATATATTTTTCACCTCTTTGGTTAGATTTATTCCTAGGTATTTTATGGTTTTTGGTGCAACTGTAAATGGGATCGATTCCTTGATTTCTCTTTATGTCACTTCATTGTTGGTGTATAGGAATGCAACCGATTTCTGTGCATTGGTTTTATATGCTGCAACTTTGCTGAATTCATGAGTCAGTTCTAGAAGTTTTTTGGTGGAATCTTTTGGGTTTTCCATATAGAGTATCATGTCATCTGCACAGAGTGAAAGTTTGACCTCCTCCTGGCCAATTTGGATGCCTTTTATTTCTTTGTGTTGTCTGATTGCAGAGGCTAAGACTTCTAATACTATGTTGAATAACAGTGGCGAGAGTGGACATCCCTGTCTTGTTCCTGACCTTAGGGGGAAAGCTCTGAGTTTTTCCCCATTGAGGATGATATTAGCGTTGGGTCGTTCATATATGGCTTTTATGATCTTGAGGTATCATCCTACTATACCTACTTTCTTGAGGGTTTTTATCAGGAAAGGATGCTGTATTTTGTCAAATGCTTTCTCTGCATCTATTGAGAAGATCATATGGTTCTTATTCTTTCCTTTACTGATGTGATGAATCACATTGATTATTTTGCAGATATTGAACCAGCCCTGCATCCCAGGTATAAATCCCACTTGGTCATGATGAATAATTTTTTTAATGTATTGTTGGATCTGGTTGGCTAATATCTTGTTGAGGATTTTTGCATCCATGTTCTTCAGGGAAATTGGTCTATAGTTTTCCTTTTTTAGTGGGGTCTTTGTCTGGTTTTGGAATCAAGGTAATTCTCGTTTCATAGAAAGAGTTTGGAAGTTTTCCTTCCACTTTTATTTTTTGGAACAGCTTCAAGAGAATAGATGTTAACTCGTCCTTAAATGTTTGGTAGAATTCCCCTGGAAAGCCACCTGGCCCTGGACTCGTTTTCTGGGAGATTTTTGATTACTAATTCTATTTCCTTACTGGTTATGGGTCTGTTCAAATTTTCTATTTATTCGTGTTTCAGTTTTGGTAGTGTATATGTTTCTAGGAATTTGTCCATTTCTTCCAGATTGCCCATTTTATTGACATATAAATGCTCATAATATTCTCTTATTATTGTTTTTATTTCTGCTTTGTTGGTTGTGATCTCTCCTCTTTCATTCTTGGTTTTATTTATTTGGGTCTTTTCCTTTTTCTTTTTGATCAAACTGGCTAGTGGTTTATCAATGTTGTTAATTCTTTTGAAGAACCAGCTTCTGGTTTCATTGATCAGTTCTATTGCTTTTTTTGGTTTTGATAGCATTCATTTCTGCTCTAATCTTTATTATTTCCTGTCTTCTGCTGGTTTTGGGTTTTTATTTGCTGTTCTTTGTCCATCTCTTTAAGGTGTGAGGTTAGGTTGTGTATCTTAGACCTTTCTTCCTTCTTTAGGAAGGCCTGGATTGCTATATAAGTTCCTCTTATGACTGCCTTTGCCATGTCCCAGACATTTTGACTTGTGGTATTATTGTTTTCATTGGCTTCCATGTACTTTTTTTTTTAACATTTATTTATTTTTGAGACAGAGAGAGACAGAGCATGAACGGGGGAGGGTCAGAGAGAGGGAGACACAGAATCTGAAACAGGATGCAGACTCTGAGCTGCCAGCACAGAGCCTGATGTGGGGCTCGAACCCATGGACCGCGAGATCATGACCTGAGCTGAAATCGGCCACTTAACCAATTGACCCACCCAGGCACCCTTTCCATGTACTTTTTAATTTCCTCCTTAACTTCTTGGTTAGCCCATTCATTCTTTAGTGGGATGTTCTTTAGTCTCCAAGTATTTGTTACCTTTCAAATTTTTTTCTTTTGGTTGATTTCAAGTTTCATAGCATTCTGGTCTGAAAATATGTACAGTATGATCCCAATCTTTTTGTACTTGTTGAATGCTGATTTGTGTCCCAGTATGTAGTCTATTCTGGAGAATGTTCCATGTGCACTGGAGAAGAATGTGTATTCCACTGCTTTAGGATGCAATGTTCTGAATATATATGTTAAGTCCATCTGGTCCAATGTGTCATTCAAAACCATTATTTCCTTGTTGATTTTCTGATTAGATGATCTGCCCATTGATGTAAGTGGGGTGCTGAAGTCCCCTACTATTATGGTAGTATTATCAACGAGTTTCTTTGTATTTGTGATTAACTGATTTATATATTTGGGTGTTTTTACATTTGGAGCATAAATATTTACAATTTTTATGTCTTCTTGGTGGATAGACCCCTTAATTATGATATATTGCCCTTCTTCATCACTTGTTACAGTCTATATTTTAAAGTCTAGATTGTCTGATGTAAGCATGGCTACTCCGGCTTTCTTTTGTTGACCATTAGCATGATAGATGGTTCTCCATCCCCTTACTTTCAATCTGAAGGTGTCTTTAGGTATAAAGTTGGTCTCTTGTAAACAGCACAGAGATGGATCCTGTTTTCTTATCTATTCTGATATCCTATGTATTTTGGTTTGAGCATTTAGTCCATTGATGTTTAGAGTGAGTACTGAAAGATATTAATTTATTGCCATTATGTTGTTTGTAGAGCTAGAGTTTCTGGTGGTGTTCTCTGGTCCTTTCTAGTCTTTGTTGCTTTTGGTATTCACTTATTTTTTTTTTCATCTTTTCTTCCCTCAGAGAGTCCCCCTTAAAATTTCTTGCAGATCTGGTTTACTGGTCATGAACTCCTTTAATTTTTGTTTGTGTGGGAAACTTTTAATCTCTCCTTCTATTTTGAATGACAGCACTGCTAGATAAAGAATTCTTGGCTGCGTGTTTTTCTGATTCAGCACATTGAATATACCCTTCCAATCCTTTCTGGCTTGACAAGTTTCTGTGGATAGGTCTGCTGCAAACCTAATCTGTCTCCCCTTGTTGGGTAAGGACTTTTTTTCCCTTGCTGCTTTCATGATTCTTTCCTTGCCTGAGTATTTTGTGAATTTGACTATGATATGCCTTGTTGAAGGTCAGTTTTTGTTGAATCTTATGGGAGTCCTCTGTGCTTCTTGGATTTTGATGTCTGTCTCTTTCCCCAGGTTTGGAAAGTTTTCTGCTATGATTTGCTCCCATAACTCTTCTCCACCTTTTTCTTTCTCTTCATCTTCTGGGACCCCTATGATTCTGATGTTGTTCCTTTTTATTGAGTCACTGATTTCTCTAATTCTTAAATCATGCTCTTTTGCCTTAGTCTCTTTTTTTTTCTGCTTCATTATTCTCCATAAGTACGTCCTCTATATCACTGATTCTCTGCTCTGCCTCATCCATCCTTGCCGCCGTGGCCTCCATTTGAGATTGCAGCTCAGTTATAGCATTTTAAAAAGTTAAAAGTAACAGCCAATATCATATTTGCTCTATATCAGCTGATCTGATGTGAAAAAGTTAAATTTCAACTGCAATCATTTGCTTAAGTGTTTTCCTAGAGCACTTGAATGATGAGTACAATTAGCTTATCTTTATTAGAAAGACTCCCCTCATCCCATCTTGCCTTCTATCTCTCCTGAATACGATGGCAAGGACATTTAGAATCATAATAAAGAATGGTGCAAAATCCCAGGAATTATGGAGAGATTCCAAATGTTTGCTACAGAAGCAGTGCTACTGCTACATGTTATAACAATCTTAAAGGCTTGGACCTCTGCCTATAGGTTCAAATAGATCACTCAATTGGTGTTAGGTTATCACTCTTGGAAATGTAGGAATAGGGAAAGATAATGGGTATTTTTAGCTTTTAAGGGATGAAAGTCTAAATAATTGCAGTTTAAAAATGTAAATCTGTATATTTAAAAATGTAAATTTGTATATAAAGCATATATGGGAAATTGGTTTTAATAAAATAATTTATTAAAATTTTATTTTTTTTAATTCATGTTTTTTAACTCACATTAGTTAACCACAGCGTAGTATGGATTTCAGGAGTAGAACCCAGTGGTTCATCACTTATATAGAACATCTAGTGCTCATCCGAGCAAGTGCTCTCCTTAATGTCCAGCATCAATTTAACTCATTCCCCGCCCCCATCCAACACCCCTCCAGCAACCCTCAGCTTGTTCTCTGTATTTAAGAGTGTCTTATGGCTTGCCTCCTTCTCTCTTTTTATCTTATCTTATTTTTCCTTCCCTTCCCATATGTTTATCTGTTGATGAGTGAAATCATATATTTGTCTTTCTCTGCATGACTTGTTTCCTTTAACGTGATACACACTAGCACCAACCGCATTGTTGCAAATGGCAAGATTTTCACTCTTTTTGGATGTCAAGTAGTATTCCATTGAATGTGTGTGTGTGTGTGTGTGTGTACCATATCTTGTTTATCCATTCATCTGTTGATGGACATTTGGGCTCTTTCCATAATTTGGTTATTATTGATAGCCAAATATTGCATTGTTATAAACATTGCAGTGCATGTGCCCCTTTGAATCAGCATTTTTGTATCCTTTGGATAAATACCTAATAGTGCAATTGCTGGGTTGTAGGGTAGTTCTATTTCCAGATGGTTAACAGATACATGAAAAGATGCTCAGCATCACTCATCCTCAGAGAAATACAAATCAGAACCACAATGAGATACGACCTCACACCTGTCAGAATGGCTAACATTAACAACTCAGGCAACAACAGCTATTGGTGATGATGTGGAGAAAGGGACCATTTTGTACTGTTGGTGGGAATGCAAACTGGTGCAGCTACTCTGGAAAACAGTATGAAGATTCCTCAAAAATTTTATTACAATTTTAAAAACATTTCTCAATGTTTTTCATTACCATCATTATTATCACAGTAATTTTTTTTTCAATTTTTAATTTTTTTACAGTATATTTTTACATTTTTAAATTCTCAGTATGAGCATATTATGCTAAAATGACTTCCATTTTTGCTTAAATTGTTATTCCACAGTCCATCACACCTGCCACTAAACTGTCCCCAATCACAAAATAATTTCAGCATGGTTTACATATAGATAGGAGGATCACACTGCAAACAAAGAGGAAAAATAAATTCAGATCTGAGTTCACTATAATGGAGAAATTTTTAACTGTTAGAAGATCCACAGTGAATTGAAAATGTGAAACTCTGGCCCTTATAAACAATTAAACTGAAGTTGTGTGACCATTTTTCAGTCTTGAATAAGACGTAGATCTTGGCATTGGATACAAGTTTTAACAAGATTCCCTTAAAGATTCTGCAAATGTAGGAGTCATTTATAAACCCATTTTATACTGTGAAAAAAAAATGTAGTTTATAATATAATTAGTGTAGCTCCACTAACTACGACTAGCCTTTAAATATCATTGTTTTAGTAAAACTGTCAGATACTCTGTATGTAAGACTAATTAGCTGATGAAAGCTTGCACTTCCTAACTGGAATGGTTCTGTCATTTTTGATGCTTTCAGCACAAGATACTCATCTAGGAGTCCTTCCATCTACCAAGATGTACAGAAACCTCTACTGTGCTCAGCTTTTGATGACAAGAGAAAGATAATTATCAGTTTTCAGCACTGATAATAATAAGCAACAATGTTTGAGCTTCCATGGGGTTTTTGAAAAAAAAATTAAATGGTTATAGTTAACATTCACAAATATTTGAATTATATCCAAAGAACCTCCACAATAGAGGATGCTTTGGGATTCCAAGTGTCAGTACAAACAACCCCAATATAACTGAGAGTAAAAACCGCCTATTCAAATTAACATTACCAGAATATCTGTTATAACTACCCATGGGTTTTTAGAAACATGACTCGCAATGGCAATGACTTGTTAATTATTCTCTAGGTGCCCCTTGGAAATGAGCACATTTGGAATCCTTCATTTATGAGGTCCCCAATGACATGAGAATGCATGTAAAAGTCATTGGTGCTTCTGGAAAAATTATCGATGCAGGTTATTGGAAAACAGTTCCTTCCTTGGTAAGTGGTTTCTGTGCTTTAATAGAGAAAAGACAGGCTTTTGAGTCTCTGAGAGCAAGAACCACAGAATTGCGTCTAAATGGTTCAGAGACCACATTCATCCATTAGTGTTAGACCCACAAGGTAATCTATTACGTAATGTATCTTGGGTCCTTATTGCTTATATAGCTTCTCCAGGCATCTAAAACACTTTTTGGTTTAAATAAGCTTTTTTGTTACCGATAAGAGAACAGAAGCTTGGCTGCTACCTGATAGATTGAATTAATTTCTTTTCTTTTTTTTTTAATGTTTATTCCTTTGGAGAGAGAGAGAGCAAGTGGGGGAGGGGCAGAAAGAGAAGGAGAGAGAGACAATCCCAATAGGCCCTGTACTGTCAGCACCAAGCTTGATCACATGAACTGTGAGATAATGACCTAAGCCTAAATCAAAAGTTGATTTAGCTCACTTAACTGACTGAGCTACCCAGGAGCCCCTGAATAAATTTATTTTCTATACCAAGATAGTTTTGTTATAGATTTGGGAATAATTTAGTGAATCACAGTATTTTGATTCAATCTTTGTGCTCGTTACCTTTTGAAGCAAGAATCTAACTTTCACTATCTTTTCCTACCTTTACCCTCATTCATGCTGTTCTCTTTTTTTTTTTTAATGGAAAGGATGACCAATTAGAAGCTCTCAAAACATATGCCCTGCTTTTTCTGTAAACATGTGAGAATTTATTCCCCTTTTCAGCTACTCTCGGCACCTCAGCCTGTCTTACAGTGGCCACCCCCCTTAATATTCCAACCACCTTCATGGTGGCTGCCATGAGCTTTGGCTTGGGACACACCCAGACTTGAGCTACGCCTATAAATGAGTAGCTGAATAACATGGTGTATTACTCTAAACCTCAGTGTTCTTATCCAAAATATGGAATTAATAAGAATGCAGCTTTGTAGAGGGGCGCCTGGGTGTCTGAGTTGGTTAAGGGTTCGACTTTGGCTCAGGTCTTGATTCCACAATTCGTCAGTTTGATCCCCCTGTCGGGATCTGTGCTGACAGCTCAGAGCCTGGAGCCGGCTTCTGATTCTGTGTCTCCTGCTCTCACTCAAGCCTTCTCTCTCTCTCTCTCTCAAAAATAAATAAACATCACAAAAAATGATTTTAAAACAAAGTATGCAGCTCTGTAGAGAGCCAAGGCTTGGGAGTCAGAAGCTTGGGATCCAATCTTGTTTCCATCACATCTTACCTGTCAAGGCCTGATCACATGTGCCTTAGCTTCCTCACCTGCAAAAGAAAGACCGCAGTGAGGGTAACTGCATTGTGATTTTGTTAGTAAATGGTTTGTGTGACCAATTATATATAAAGTGTTTAGACTATTGCATTGCATGTAGTAACCATTATATAAATGATAGTCGTTATTAGTAAGACCTTGCCACCTGGCACTGCTCATAAGCCAAGGATGGAAGAGAACAATAGAGAAATTAACACTAATCTCTGCTCTTTATATACCATGTGTCAGTCTCTCTAAACTGTGACTACATAGAAAGGTAAATAAGCAGATAAATGATAGACAGATAGATAGATAGATGATGATGATGATAGATTCAGAGACGGACAAATTTTTCTAATACATGCAACAACCTTGTGATATACTTGTCATCTTTACAGTATAGATGATATAGATATAGATAGATATAGATATAGATATAGATATAGATATAGATATAGATATAGATAATTGCACTAGGTCACAGCCCACATGGGGCCAATATGAGATTCTAATCAAATTCTTTCCAACCCTGAAATAAAATCTTACCCTTTCCATATAGCTTGATGAATTTGAAAACAGAAAAAAGAATACATTAATCATTATCCCATTATAGTCCTTCATCTCATTCACACTCTGAGGTAATAACATGACAGTATATTAACCCTTCAGTCTCTCTCAGGCTTCTCCGTGCCTGTGTCTTAGGGTGTTTGAATGATTTGATGACCTAAACAAATGAAGCTCACACCATTGTCACTGATAGAATATGTTTTACATAAGTGAGAAAACAATACAAAACAATTTTGTTCCCTTTTTGGTAACACTACCATAGTTCACCAAAAACTGCTTGCTTGTTTTATATGTTTTCAAATACACACTCTAAGATTAAGATAAAACTTTTTGTACTTCAAGTTCGGGTTTATTTTTTTCTACTTCTGGAAAAATTCAGAGACCCCAGAAGCAAGTATTGACATAATTTTTAGACGCAGCACCCTGAATTAGGCTAGCATAAAAATAAAAGGGAGGTGACTGTTTTTGCTTGCACGGAACATATAATGCGTGAGAAGGCCATATAGTATAATATTATTTAATTAGAAATCAACCTACAACTAAATTCTTTCCCCACTTTATCCAGTTAGTCAGCTAATATTCATCAGGCCTTTTCTAGAAGCCAAGTATTCTAATAAATGCCAAAGCTTAAGAAATGATTTGTTTAATCATTTTGGTTTAGTATCTTGATGGGATTTGCGGAATTACCCTAAACTCTTTCCTGTCAAAAATATACTCAGAAGTGATGTTTATTGGCATTTTCCCCCATTTCATTATTATCATTTTGACTTTACATTAGAAAAATTAACCAGCATATGTTTCATAACACCACTGTATCTGCTCTCTCAACAGTATAGCATGCCCCTGTCTATTAAATCCTGGACAGAAAAGGCAAATTGGTCTACAGTTATCATTATAAGGCAGACTCTAAAGTCAAATTGATGTTTAAGAATATGGATATTTTTCTTTTTTTTTTTTTTAATTTTTTTTAACCTTTATTTATTTTTGAGACAGAGAGAGACAGAGCACGAATGGGGGAGGGTCAGAGAGAGGGAGACACAGAATCCGAAACAGGCTCCAGGCTCTGAGCTGTCAGCACAGAGCCCGACGCGGGGCTCAAACTTACAGACCGCGAGATCATGACCTGAGCCGAAGTCAGCTGCTTAACTGACTGAGCCACCCAGGCGCCCCTGGATATTTTTCTCCTCTTCATATCATCATTAGTCCATTAATCCATTACTTCTTTAACCCTCTACACCAGCTATTGTGCTATCCTTGAGTACAAAAAAAGTAAGCAAAACCAGATCCTTGCATGCAGAAGCCAACTATCCAATGGAAGAACTCGTCAATAATCAAGCAAATAAGATAAAACTAGCAACCATGGAATCTGACAGCTACTAAATCCTGAAATCTATTTCTCAGAGTTTATTTTTGAAAGGGAGTTTGGGTTTGGTTCTTTATTTGCTTGTTTGTTTCTTTGTTCACGGAAACAATAAAATAACCTTGTAATTTCATCTGTTTTTCTCTTTCCACCGATATACCATTTTAGGACGTTAGAATTCCTGTAGAAAGAAAACAACACAGAATATGGAATTGATAGATGGAAACTACACTTTGGTGACTGAGTTTATTCTTTTAGGGTTTCCGACCCGCCCTGAACTGCAGATTGTCCTATTCCTCATGTTTCTGACACTGTATGGTATGATTTTAACAGGGAACATTGGACTGATGATATTAATCAGGACTGATTCTCACCTTCAAACCCCCATGTATTTTTTCCTTAGCAACTTATCCTTTGCAGACCTCTGTTACTCCTCAGTCATTGTTCCCAAAATGCTCATCAATTTCCTCTCAGAGAACAAATCTATCTCTTATTATGGCTGTGCCCTCCAGTTTTATTTTTTCTGTGCTTTTGCCGATACGGAATCCTTTATCTTGGCTGCCATGGCATACGATCGCTACGTCGCCATCTGTAACCCTTTACTGTATATGGTTGTGATGTCTCGGGACATCTGTATATGGTTGATTGTCTTGTCCTACATTGGAGGCAACCTGAGTTCCCTGGTTCATACGTCCTTTGCATTTATTCTGAAATACTGTGATAAAAATGTCATTAATCATTTTTTCTGTGACCTCCCCCCACTGCTTAAGTTATCCTGCACAGACACATCAGTTAATGAGTGGCTTCTCTCTACATATGGCAGCTCAGTGGAAATTATCTGTTTCATCGTCATCATCATCTCCTACTTTTTCATCCTTTGCTCGGTCTTAAAGATCCGTTCTTCCAGTGGGAGGAAGAAAACCTTTTCCACATGTGCCTCTCACCTGACTTCAGTGGCCATCTATCAGGGGACTCTCCTCTTCATTTACTCACGGCCCAGCTATCTATATTCTCCTAATACTGATAAAATTATCTCCGTGTTCTACACCATCATCATCCCAGTGCTGAATCCATTGATTTATAGTTTGAGAAATAAAGATGTCAAAGATGCCGCTAAGAGAGCTGTACGATTAAAGGTAGATGCCTCGTGAGCTATAAAGTTCGGAGATTCACCTAAATCCCCAGTTACAAACTCTAACTGGGAAACTGCAACACATGTATCAGCAGATACACAAGGGATTTTTATCAAACATTTGTTTTTCATTCAGCCAAATTCAAGTCATAACCCACGATGTAAGAAAACATTTAGAAGTTTCAAAATTGCCGCTAAAGAATAGACTACTGTTCAATGATCGCTAGCTTGGAGTTAATACTAAAATGTGTTTTATCAGGCTGTCTTAAGGGATATAGTAAATACCTAAGAAAAGTGAGTGTGCGCGCATGTGTGTCTGTAATATATCTCATTTATATGATAGATTACTGGATGAAGAAGGAGGCCAGATTCTATTGGTTCGTATGGAAGCTCTGTACTTGGCTAGTGAGAGGCATTTTGAACAAGTTACTTCATTTTCTTTTTTTTTAAGTTTATTTATTTATTTTGAGAGAGACGGAGAAAGTCTGAGTAGGGAAAGGGCAGAGAGAGAGAGGGAGAGAGAGAGAGACACCAAGAAGGCTTGTGCTGCCAGTGTAAAGCCTGATGTGGGGCTCAAACTCACCAACCATGAGATCATGACCTCAGCCGAAGTCAAGAGCAGGGGGCCTAACCAACTGAGCCACCCAGGTGCCCCAAGTTCATTCATTTTCTATGCCTGTTAACTTATCTGAAAAATGGGGAGAATAAAGTATGCATGTCAGTGATTGTTGGATGAATAACTGAGCAAATGCTGTGAATAACACCTGTAATTTTTCAGTACTTGACAGGTGTTAATTATAAATATTTGTATTATAGCTAACATTAATTCAAATGTACACTGTATGATGAGATGGTGAGAGGCAGGGATGTCATAGAAGCATTAATACAAAATCAAGTACACTTTCTTAAGTTCAGTTCAATAATACGCTGCTAATCTACCCCCATTCTACTCCAAAGCAATTTGAAAATTTTTTCTAAGTAGCACTTTGAAGAATACAGGTTAACTGCAAGGCAAACTTTTTGTCTTCCTATATTTTTCTTTTTTATACACCAAAGTATTACTAGAGGTATGGAAGGAACATCTTTCTCTGTCTTCTCAAAAACAGAATTGGCTCTCCAATATATATCACCTGTATCCTCTTGGGAGATCAACCCATATGCCCTGGTGGGATGTTTGAAGGCTGAAATTGGAGGCATGTATCATGCAAAATGTATTTCAGTAGCTGATGTGTTTTTTTTTTCTGTTTGTTATTTTTATTATTTTTTCTCTACATAATAAATATTTATAAGCTTTGACTCAGAAGTATTAAAGTTTATAAGTACATTTAAACCCATGTACTCTTTGTTGTGAAAGTCCACAAGATCCAGCCCAAATCATTCTCAGTTTTAAATTCCTCTAAGAATCGTTTCTTTAGATTTCTGACCAACAATGCTTCTCTTGAGCATGTCTGTTGTTTTATTTGCTAAAAAGAGAGCACAGTCACTCACAGCTACATGCCCACCACCATACTCTAATATTAAGTTTATATTTCCTTAGCCAAGGATTACTTGGCCAAAGCTATAGAGAATCACAAAAAGCAGTATTAGATAAGTATATCTCAACGGCTTTTCATGTTCACTAAACACTTAACATATGCAAATATCTGGGGCACCTGGGTGACTCAGTCAGTTAAGTGTCTGACTCTTGATCATAGCTCAGGTCTTGATCTCAGGGTCATGAGGATCTCGGGTCCCACGTTGGGTTCCATGATGGACATAGAGCTTACTTAAAACAAACATATGCAAGTATCTATTAGTGATATGTCTACAGCGCAATATTACATATCCAGATGCCTGTGAAAATCTTATTTTTCCTACATCACTATGTTTTGGTGCTCAACAGTTATATCACCAAACATTATGCCACTTATGAGAAAATTTAACAGTTTCCAAGTAAAGGAATAACTAAAAATACAGGGTATCAGTATGTTTTCAAGGTCCCCAGAGCTGCTGTTAATTGCTGAGATTTCTAGATCGCCTACACTGCTTTTCCCACTGGTAACATACAGTATTTCATTACCCATAGGCCACCTGCTAAATCCCCAAGACTGTATGATAGTCAGCAAGGCCTGAATTTATATTTCAGGCCCGGAATGGTCAAACTTTCCATGGCAACCCATTTAGCTAAGCCTTCCTCTGTGGTTTTTGCTGAAGTCTATGTGGTCCTTGTGCTATTACTGAAGCTGCTTGACCCACTGTAAACATTATGGAAACAGGAGATTTATGCCCAACCCTCATGTAAATTCCTATTTTGTACCAATTCCAACCTGAAACAGCATTGAAACAATTTAGAAAATGCATCTATAGACACACTGACGGCAAGATCCCAAATAATCCACTCCTTTTCAGCATGCCATTCAGGGACTTTCTTATAATCACATCCATCTTTCAAATAAGACAACAGCAAACACATGCTTGCTTTTAACAGATTCACTCATACAACTGAAAGAAAAAAGAGGCTACACAAAGTTTCATGTGCCATTTTATCCTGACCGGGGTGACCTAGGGTTCTTCTAGCTAAGTCACACACCTTTGACAGCCTATAACTTGTGAAAATTTTGAGATAGAAGTCTAAACCTTCTCACGCTATCTTATGGAAGGAAGTAGGGGAATAGGCGAGGTGGGAATACTAGTTAACATATTTACCTCAAAACAAAAGGAAAACACAATCATAACTCCTACAGTGTTGCTTTCATTACTGGCCACGTGATCATTGTTCAAACATAGAATTTCCTTTTCTCTGCAACCTCCTCCGAATTCCCCTTAACTTCAACAAGCACCCCGTTGTCTTGCTTTCTTGCCTTGTAAAGTGGCCCAAACCTATATCCCTCAAGTATAGATATCATTGCTAGTTCTATTTGGGGCTGTTATGGTTTTCTATCAACATTCTAATAATGGATTTGAGCGTTCTAAAAGGTGCCCCGGAAGCTCTCATGCATTCCAGGAACACTCCCTGCTACCTTAGCTCTATAGTAAACATCACATGTTCCCTTTATATTCAGGAACAATCACCCCAACTGGTAGAGAACCCCCTTTTGCCTGTTCACTAAGGAGCATGAGGGTCTTAAGTGACCAGATAGCTGTCTTGGCATTTGGTTCAATGGAACTAATTTGTGTTACCTGTTGGAAGAATTACTTTTTTTCTTTTTAAACAAAGACCAAAGGAGGGAAGCAAAGTTTTTGTTAATGGACAATTAGGAATAATAAGAGAAGGGCTACATCTTTTTCTCTGCTTTTTTAGAATTATCAGCATCTATGTGAATTTCCTTAGATGCATTATCTTTGTACATAGCAGGTATATTAATAGAAAAAGTCCCCAAACCCAAATCTAGTATATTACTAATATTTTCACTTCACCTTCCATTTTAAATAGCCAGAAACACCCAACAATAAATATTTAGAAAGCCATGACTTTTGCAAATCCCTATACTAGATAGTTTAGAACACAAATACAAACACTGGTCTTACTCCTGAATCTCAAATGTAGTAGATGAATTTTCATATGAATAAAAGGAACAGAATTTAGTAAAGAATGTACTAAGTGTAGAGAATGTGATGGAGTCCTAAAGTCAATGAAATGGTGACTTGCATGTGGTCAGGGGATGGGAAGAAGACCAGGCTCCCTGAGGAAAGCAGCCCGGCAAGCCAAGTACCACGGACAAGAATATTTTTAGCATCGTTGTTCGCAATAGCCAAAATGCGGAAACAACCCAAAATGTCCATCCAACTTATGAATGAATCAACCAATGTATTATATCCATAAAGTGCATCCAAGTGATGAATGAATCAACTAATGTATTATATCCAGACAGTGAAGTATTATTCAGTCATAAAATGAAACAAAATTCTGAATCACGCACCAACATGGATGATCCTTAAAAACATTAGGCTGGAGGAAAGAAGCCTATTTCGACACAACACAATCGATGTTGTTTATTTGAGATGTCCGGAGTGGGCAGAGTGGAAAGTGGATTGGTGGTTCTGGGAGCTGGGAGAGAGGGCAAGGGCTGTGGCAATGAACAGGTATGGGTTTCTCACAGGTCTGGCGTTAGATAGTGGTGATGGCTGAACAGCCTTGAAAACGTGTTAAAAACCAAAGAACTGCATTCTTTGAAAGGGGGAATTTTACAACGATCAATTGTATTTCAATAAAAAGAAAATGTTATCAAATTATGCTAATATGCCTCAATACAGTGGGAAGAATATTTCAAATATGGAAGAAAAAAAATGAACAATCAAAAGGAGCTAGAAATGATTAAGGAGGGGTTTACTTGGGTTTTATTAGATTTCCTATTTGACTGGAGAAGAAGGATCAAATTCTGAGAAGCTGAAGCATACTATAAAAATAATTTGGCGTTTCCTTCCTGGCAGAGATCAACTTGGTAACAGTAGTGAAGCATTAAAGTTCAGCCTTTGCTACAGTTGTTTCCGAATTCACAGAGGGAATATACAGAACCAGGAATATAATTAATGATATGTTTGCCTAACATCAAAGCCTAAGGGCAGTAGCTACAGATTTAAGTCCCAAATGCACCTGCTAAAATAAAATGCCCGCTGCCTATTGTTCAACCACCAAAGACCTGCTCATCTCAGGTAGGCTTTTAGGTTGTAATTTAAAGAATATAGGGTTAAAAACTTAAATTTTTAAGAAAAAAAGTTTTTTTTAAAGCATCTTTTGCCTGCTTACTCAATGAAATAAACTCTGCAGTTTAATGGACAAAAATATTTTCTTCTCAAAACTGAACCTGTCTGAGCTTAGTATTCACAATATAACTTTTTAATTATTTTACTTGGATGTTGGTTTACAGCAAAGCTTCTATTACTTTTATTGCTGGGTAAGTATATACATGAATTTAAGCAGTTTTTTTTTTGGTTTTACTTAAAAATAATGCAGGCACCACTTTACAAATAACAACATACACAAACACATCTCCATGTGAACCACATGCTATATTTACTTCAGTCTAAAGAGCAAGTCCATTGTCCACTTTCTATTCTTATGTACGAGAGAGACATATATACACATGCAAATGCATGACACACACATAAATACACACACAAGGAAGAGAACCTGTATCACTCAGAAGCGTTTATCATTCTTCATCTTACTTTCATTTTTTAATATAAAAGTCCATTCAAAATCCAAAGACATGCAAATGTATTTGTTAACTTCTTTTTTTTTTTTTTTTCCCTTTTCTTTGGTTAAGAGACTCCTCCTTCGCATCAGACCACTCCACAAACAGGTAATGAGTATTTTGGCAAAGCAATAATACATTTCCTGAAAAAAGTCAGTAATTCTTACTCCTTGTCCTAGCAAACACTGAAGACAACTCACCCCGGGATCAGGAATATAATTATTTTCATTGTGATTAGTGTGTGATATGCTCATTGTTTCTAAAAACTAATATAAAAAAATATTTTAAGCTGATCATGTTTTTTTTGAAGAATAGAATAAATATCCTCATTTTGTGTGGGTGTCCATGGAATACTTTCAAGCAGAGAAAAAGCTTAGTCCTCCATCTTATGGCCTAACATTGGTGCTTCTTCAGGTTATTTTGAAGATGAATGAGATATCAATTCACCCAAATATCATCCTTGATAAAAGGAAGGTGATATTTGGAGGAATTAAAGAGCTTGTTGAAAGTTGCATCCCTCATAAATGACATCTAGATTTATACAGTTTATTTATTTATTTACTTGCTTATTTTGAGACAGAGAGAGAGAGAGAGAGAGAGGGAGGGAGACAGCAGGGGAAGGGGCAGAGAAAGAGAGAGAGAAGCCCAAGCCGACTCTGCACTGACAGTACTCTTCACAATGTGGGGCATGAACTCACAAACCGTGAGAAACTGAGCTGAAATCCAGAGTTGGACACCTAACCGACTGAGCCACCCAGGTGCCCTAAATGACATCTAGATTTATATCAAAGTTTCTTAACGACCTATCATAGATATTTTTATTATTGCCATAGAGGTAGCAATGCCTCTTTAAAGAATTGACCAAGTAATTTTATGGGTATAAAAGACAGTTGAGGGAAGAAATTGTGTTCTGCCTTACAGGTATTTTGTGGCTGTTGGAAGAGTTACATGTGTTATCTATCATCGTCTTGGCCATGTTCTCAAAAGTTTAGACAAGGATATAGAAGAATGGATGTAGGAAATTGTTCATCCTTGACTGATTTCATTTTCTTGGGAATTACCAATAACCCTGGGATGAAAGCAACCCTATTTACAATGTTTCTTGTTATTTATCTCATTAATCTTTTTGCAAACCTCGGAATGATTATTCTAATTAGAATGAATTCTCAGCTGAACACACCAATGTACTTTTTCCTTAGCCACCTCTCTTTCTGTGACCTCTGTTATTCCACAGCTATTGGGCCCAAAATGTTGGTAGACCTTCTAGCCAAAAGCACATCAATCCCTTTCGTTGGCTGTGCTCTGCAATTCTTGGTCTTCTGTACATTTGCTGATTCTGAGTGCCTACTGCTGGCGGTGATGGCCTTTGATCGGTACAAGGCCATTAGCAACCCCTTGCTCTACACGGTCAACATGTCCAGCAGAGTGTGCTTCCTGCTCATGGCCGGGGTTTACGTGCTGGCCACGGCAGATGCTTTGATACACACGACACTAACATTCCGGTTATGTTTCTGTGGATCAAAGGAGATTAATCACTTCTTCTGTGATGTACCTCCTCTCCTATTGCTCTCTTGCGCAGACACACAACTCAACGAATTAGCAATATTCACCATTTTTGGCTTCATTGAACTGAGCACCATTTCAGTAGTCCTTGTCTCTTATTGTTATATAATCCTATCTGTCCTGAAGATCCGCTCTGCTGAGGGGAGGTTCAAAGCTTTCTCCACCTGCACCTCCCACTTAACTGCTGTTGCAATTTTCCAGGGAACCCTGCTCTTTATGTATTTCCGCCCGAGTTCTTCCTACTCTCTTGATCAAGACAAAATGACCTCCTTGTTTTACACCCTTGTGATTCCCATGTTAAACCCACTGATTTACAGCCTGAGGAACAAAGATGTGAAAGAGGCCCTGAAAAAAATAAAAATTAAAAGATGGTTTTAAATATCACATGCACACACACACACACACACACACTTTGTGGTTATAGTTTATATAAAATTATATTGCATAACAGAAGAGAAATAAAGTTGTCTCGAAAACTTTAATTGAATAAGATGAGTTTGTTTTGAAGCCCTATCACAATAATATTGCAGTTCCTTATATATATCATACTTTATTATGCATCTATATTTTGTATACGGTACTCTTTCTTTGTGGAAAACTTTTCGCACTTTTCTCATTTTGCCAGATTTTTATTTGTTCATTCTTTCATTCATTCAAACATTAATTTATTATACTTAGATTGAGTGTGTGCTTACTAAGTGAACTTGGGTATTTAAATGCTTTGTATCCCATGGCATATCCAGTAGTTTCTGTACTAACAAATCTTGTAATCTACTCAAGGTAACCAACATTACTTAACTAAGCACCAAATAATTCATAACTTTCAAATTCATCATGAAGTGAAAAAACAGGGGGCTTTATCCACAGAAAATGTCTAAATCTAGTATAAAAGAAAGGCTTCATTGGCTGGAGATATTGAGTCTCAAAAGATCTCAAAAGATGCAAGTTGGATCTTGGAGAAGCAAAGATAGTAGGCAGTGTATCTGACAATCAGAGAGGTCTTGCGGTGGCCAAGTCATGACTTTTAAAAGTAAAGAAGTTGTGGTTGCCAAAACATGGATGGACCTTGAAGGCATTATGCCAAGTGAAATAAGTCAGACAGAGAAAGATAAATATTATATGATCTCACTTGTTTGTGGAATCTAAAAAAGCTGGACTCATAAAAGCAGAGAGTAGAACAGTGGTTGCCAGCAGTTTGGGGAGTGGGCAAAATGGGGACACGTTGGTCAGATAGTACAAACTTTCTGTTATAAGCTGAATAAGCTTTGGGGGACATAGTGTGCAGTATGGTGACTACAATTAACAATACTGTATTGCATAATTGAAATTTGCTAAGAATTTGTTCTTAAATGTTCTCAACACGATATAAAGTTGGTAACTATGTAAGGCAACGAATGTGTTTCTTAACGTTATAGCAATGATGATTTCACCAAGTAGACATATATCAAAACCCACATTGTACCCTTTTAAAAATTCCCAATGTTATATGTCAATTTGATCCCAAGAAAGTGGGGGAGAAGAAAAGGAATCAAAATGGTTAGGTTATAAAGAACAGCGGAAAGGGCTTTGGGCATCATTGTGCTGTAATTATCAAAAATCAGTTCCTCCACCAATCCTCCAGGGAAATTTCCTTCCTTTCTTTTCTCTTCTCTGTCCTGGATAAATGTCTCTTTTTGTAATACATAGTAAAGCCTCTCCCGTAAACACTGTTTTAATATCATTCTGTTTACTAAATAATTGCTTCTAATATGTGGTTGGGAGCATTCTTTGTCAAGAATTGAACACTTTGGGGGCACATGGGTGGTACCTGGGAGGCTCAGTCAGTTAAGTGTCTGACTTAGGCTCAGGTCATGATCTCATGGTTCATGAGTTCGAGCCCCATTCTGGGGTCTGTGCTGACAGCTCAGAGCCTGGAGACTGCTTCAGATTCCCTGCCTGCCTCTCTCTCTCAGCCCCTCTCCCACTCACACTGTCTCTCTCTCTCAAAAATAAATAAGCATTAAAAAATTAAAAAAAGAATTGAACATTTTGTTTGTATTATCCAAAGTACCTGCTTACTGTATGGGACACAAAATGGAAAAAAAAAATTAAATGATAAATTAAAAACACCAGGCAACATTTTTGAATGTTTATTAGAAATTAGTAACACCATTATATAACTGTAAAGTATGTAGTCGGAATATACATATATATATATATATATATATATATATGTGCAATTTATTATTATACTGTTATGCTATATATTATATTATATTATTATATTATGTTATGTTATATTATATTATATTTTGTTTTCTATAACTTTTGAGGAAGTACATAAAATGATTGTGGATACCAAGATAATGAGTCTGTAAACACCTACATATTAGTTACACTAGAAACAAAGAGCATTTATGTGTGTATGTTCTTGATATTGGTCTATTTGAACTTTCTCTGTCTTAATTTCTAATGACTAAAACAACTTGTTGAAATAGCATGGGAATATCCTTATATTTAAAGAACCATATCAGACCCAAAGACACTCTTAATTATCTGTTACAATTTTTGAAGCTAAAAACTACTGAATTTCTTAGATTTTGTAGCTGCTACTTTTAAATAGTTTTGTGAGCAAACATTTTAGAGTGGAAGAAACAATTCCTCTCCTTTTTCAGAGGGCATTTGTGGAACCCTGTGACCTGTCACTGGGTGTCATGCTGGAAAAGAAAAACTGTGAAGAAATTTATTTATTAATAAAAGGTTTGAAAGGTTTTCATCTGTACCATATTTTCTCAATGAACACAGGCACTTTTAAAATTAAGAGCAGCAGCATGGAAGAAAACATTGCTTAAAATATTTAAGTCCAAAAAAAGAGAGTGTGAGTGGATTGCTACTTAAAATTAGAGAATTTTAATATGCAATCTGATTAACCAGCATTGCTCCCTTAGGACAGCCACCATATTTTCCAGTATCTGAAGACTGATTTGATCTACATATTAACTGTTTTTTCAGATCTAGTGGGTGTGAACGAAGAAATAGGAACTTCTACACCCCAGGAATGGAATTCCAAAAATAGAATTGACTGACTCAACTAATTTTGGGTTACCTCTCCCGAAATTTGAAGCCAGGTAGATAATACCAATTTCAGAGGGCCAAGTACTTGTCAGTGTGACCCTTTTTAGTGGCCAGTTACGCAAATTCAGAATTTCCTAGGCACTTCAGAGAGTGGATATCCAACTGCATTGGTATTCAAGAAAATAAAAATGAATGTGTAAATGTAGTATATTCTGATTCGCATATAGAACAGCAAAATATGTAAACAATTGAAATGCCAAGTATTGATGACGATATGGAACAATCGTAGCTCTTACACCCTGACAGTAGAAAGCAGAATTGGCATTTTACTTTGCAAAACCGTATGCTTATGTCTGCTCGTGCTGGCCACATAAATGTCTTATGACCTAAAAACTCTATTCCCAGATTTATGCTGAGGTGAAATGAGTGAGTATGTCTGCCCAAGACAGGTGTGCAAATATTCCTCATTGCATTATTATCATTAGCATCAAACTGAAAACAACTTAGGTCAACACAACAGGACAAGAGTTAACAAAAATTTTTCCTAAAGTGTTAAGTGCGGCATATTTTAGGGTTTGCAGGCCATAAATTCTTAGTCACAGTCCCTTAGGATTGTTCATGTATTGCCAAAACAATCCTCGACCGTATATAAATGGGAAGTGTCTCACGTCCAAACATACTTTGCGCTATAGTTTGACTGTTGCTCTAGAGGAGATAAATTATTTCATGACATGTTAGCACACTGGAAAACAACACAGCAGGAAGTGAACTCACTGCTTCCATGTGCAACAACACGGAGAAATTTCACAAACATACTGTTCCACGAAATGAGCAAGGTAAAAAAAAAAAAACGTGTAAAAGCTGTGTATACTTTAAGAACTTAAAACTAACCTAGCTCGCTAGACGTCACCTTGCGGTAGTTCTCGGGACGATTTCTACAGACGCTAGTAACGTTCTCCTTTGGAATGAAGGAAATTTTTGTTTCTGAAAATAACTGCAGTATACATCCTGAGAAAGTTTCTATAAGTAGATTATACTCTAAATATATTTCCCAAACACATAGTATATTTTCTACCGTATCGTAAGCAACCTTAGGGTTGCTTAACCTAGGTTAACAACCTAGGTTGTTTAACCTAACAGTTCCTTGTACACAGTATATGTTCTTAATATATCTGTAAAATTGATGTAGTGCCCGTATGTCATAGAATATCTCAGTACACATTCTTCACGTTATTAAAAATTCTTTTTTTAAATTTTTTTAACGTTTATTTATTTTTGAGACAGAGAGAGACAGAGCATGAATGGGGGAGGGGCAGAGAGAGAGGGAGACACAGAATCCAAAACAGGCTCCAGGCTCCAGCCATCAGCCCAGAGCCCCACGGGGGGCTCGAACTCACGGACCGCAAGATCGTGACCTGAGTTGAAGTCAGACGCTTAACCGACTGAGCCACCCAGGCTCCCCTCACGTTATTAAAAAATCTGACTTGCTTGCAGAACGCCTTTATCCACCTGCAGGAACTTCTAGTCTTTCCTCCAGCAGCAGGGAAACTCAGTGTACTTTGGTACCATCATCATGCCAGGAACCCTTTGTCATAATACTCAATGTGACAGGACAGGCAACTATTTTCTGAAGAAGGTGATCTTCTAGGTAGATGGTTGCCTACCTCCTACTGCTTGAGTATCACCAGGGTGATCCAGAAACCCTTAATCATACATAAATTTTTCTCACTTGCCTATAATTGATGTATAGAATTTCTCCTAAAAACATTATTTTTTCAGTTATTTATAACTCTTTCTCTTTTTTTAAATTTGTATGCTTTATTTTATATTAGAAAGAGAGAGAGAGAAAATGGGAGGAGGGGCAGAGAGAGAGAGAGGCACAGAATCCGAAGCAGGATCCAGGCTCTGAGATGTCAGCACAGAGCCCGATGTGGGGCTCAAACCCGTGAACCGTGAGATCATGACCTGAGCTGAAGTGGGACGCTGAACTGATTGAGCCACCCAGGTGCCCCTGTAACTCTATTCTTTTAAAAACAATTTAACTAGTTGTTTTTAAGTTTATTTATTTTGAGAGAGAGAGAGAGAGAGAGTGAGGGAGGGGCAGAAAGAGAAGGAGAGAGAGAATCCTAAGCAGACTCAACACTGGCAGCACAGAGCCCAACACAGGGCTGGAACTCACGACAGGGGAGATTGTGACCTGAGCTGAAATCAAGAGTCCAATGCTTAACCAATGAGCCACCCAGGTGTCCCTTTATAACTCCATTTTTAAGAAAACCGAGATCCATTAAGGTACCTAAGTTATAACAATAATGTGGCTATACAAGCTCAGATTTAAATCATGGGAAGGAGGAGAGTGAAGGGAAAAGTTAGTTTACATGGTCTTGAGGAGAAACCCTGTTTTAGAGGCTAAAGTTAGGTCCTGGTTGAACAAAATGGAACCTGTGGGATTTTCACATCCCTCTACACAGGGAAGCATCTGAGGAAACAATTAACTCGAAAAGAATCAGAAGAAAGGACTGAGGACAATTCCACATCCTCTGAATAAGTACCAAGGAAGTAAACAATGGCAGAAAATGTCTTGGGTAACAAAAATGAATCCGTTTCTTAATTTTAACTGGTGGGCAATTAGTAGCAATTAGTTACATGGTTTGAGCCTTGCCTCAACGGTATCTCCCACACGAATACTTTTGTTACCTCAGTACTGGGACCATCACACAAAGAATGACAAAGGAATATATGAAAGCATCAAAAATTGTCACTGAGAATCATTTTTCCCAAATTTAAAAGTATACTAATTTCATTGTGGAGAGTTCTAGCTTTATAGAAAGCAAGAAACAAAAACAATACACTAATAAGAGAAAAAAAAAAAAAAAGCAGAAGAAATCCTGTGCTCCTGCTAAGTCCCAGATAAAGTTTCTGATTAAACAGGAAAGTACCGGACCACTCAAGAACATAAGCTAGTATATGCCTAACACATCTTAGTTTCTTTCCTCCTCAAGTTTTGCATTTACTGGTTTAGGAGCAATTAAATGAACTGCATTAAAGCTCAGAAAATACAGCTGATGTACGTGATTATTATACATTACCTGGAGACATTTATCAACAGTAGATATTCAATGAATGCATAGCAAGCTGTGATATTTAGGTGTCCTGTCTTGATTAGCATTGTTGTAAAATGCCACTCAGAACATGGCCACTAAAGAGAGCATCCCCTGCGGCTACCACAGTGTGCAAATTCAGAGGCTACTGATTTTCTTATTATGTATTTGCTCTCTGGAATCCTGCAATGCAGCCACCTTCCACATTACTTTCTCATCACACCAATGTCAGTGATGTTCAAGAGTTCAGCTTAATATATATTACAGACCACTCTTCCATCTGGTGACCCTCCTTAATATGCTGCCTTCAGCCATCAATCACACAGGCTGGAATCCTGCTGCATTAGAGAACCAACTTAGAGGAACTTGAAGTTGCTTAGAATCCTGGAAATCTGTCATCCCCAGTTTTGTTCATTTCCAAATGAGACTTTAGGGTAAACACACTTGAGCATTCCCTGAGATTAGCCATGAGAATTATTTCTGGAGAGAGATTTATTTCCTGATGCTGTCATCAGGAATCTATCGAGAGCGAGGGTATTGCATCCAGAAAAGCCTAGTATCTGTGAGACTCCAGATGCCCATGTCTGCATCCGTATGAGAAGGTTGTTAATAACCAGTTAGAATACATAAGATAGCATATTAAGTATGTGATATTTTATAGTAGTGAAAGACGTAATATATGACAAAATGGTCTTTCTTCCCTTAAGTCCATTTTGAAGGATTTCCATATAGAAACACAGCATCTGATGAATTATGGATGCACACTTTCATTTATCTCAAGTTATTTATGATATAAAAAATTGCATATTATACGGAAGGGAAATTTTTCCTTACTTCTCTCCCACGTTCTCTGGTCGGTCTAATAATTAAATCGACACAAAACAGACTAACAGGAGAAAAATGTGTAATTTCATATGCTCGGAGCTCATAGAAATACAAGACTCAGTGACCAAAGCAGGCAGCTTTTATACATTCTACACAAAGGAAAAATACAGCGTGAAGAACTGGAAAGTCAAAGAAGTTTGGGCTTCGGGGAGCAAATTAGTAAGGAAGTAATAAAGGTTTCTTTATACAGCCCTTTCTAATCTGACTTTTTCTGGTGATAAAGATGTCTCTGTCCCTTCTGATACAAGGAAGGCACTTTTCACCTGGGACATTTAGTCTCTTCTTTCGGGGGGTAAAAGAGAGTCAGTGTGTCCTTGCATGTAAGAAAAATATCACTAGTTCAGTTCTAGATAATAATATATTGCTGTGGTTTTCTGATTTTTATTTAATTTTCCCTTAATTTAATTTAATTTTCCCTAAATTTAATTTAAATTTAATGTAATTTTTTCATAAAAATAAAAATGTTCCCCTCTGGTAAACAAAATTGTGCCATTTATTGTGGAGACAAATCTTAATTAACTACACATTGTTACCACATAGTGAATCAGGACAGACTTTAGAGATGTAAGTCCTAAGGGCTATCGAACAAAAATGGTATATTCTCTTCTTACTTAGTTTCAGAAAGAAATAACACATTATCAGTCATTTTTGTTCAGGTCGACTTTTCTCCAGTTAAACACAGATCCATATTGTTTTTATGATAAAGACAGGAACTCAGAATAAGTGTTTTATGGTGATGCTGTATGTATTTAATGCATATTTATAAGTTTTAAAAGCAACCCCCATCCTTAAATATGGCCAAAAAATATTTTTGACTTGAATTCAGATATATATATATATATATATATATATATATATATATATATATAAAGAGAGAGAGAGAGGAAAAGAGGGAGAGATATTTATATATCTATCTATATCTATCTATATGTATATATCTATCATCTATCTACATATCTATCTATGTATCATCTATCATCTATCTATCTCCCTATGTGGGTGAGAGAGAGTGATAGAAATGACTCTAAAAAAGCTATACCTGCCAATCATTAAGCAGCATAGAAAGAATATCCTAACAGTTTCATACATCAACCACATACCATATTCTTTCTTGCTATTTATCTATTTCATCTGTCTCTGCTCTACCTTCTGAAAATAAAAGCACTGAATCCACTTATTGAGATGCCATATATACAGCATATATTTGAAGGACCATGTAAGACTCAAAGACACTCTTAATTAATCATTTCCATTGTAGAAGTTAAAACCAGTGAATGTCTTCAATTTTTTAGCTGCGATTGCAAAATGCCTTTGTATGAAAACATTTCACAATGGAAGTAAAGCCCAAGGAGATTCTCAGGTTTTCAAAGGAGCATTTATAGGATGCTGTGACTTCTCACAAAGTATCATGCTGAAAAAATATCTATGGAGAATTTTGTTTTATTTTTTATAAAGCGCTTCAAGGGTTTCCACCTGCATGATCTTTTTCCATTTAACACATACTTTTATGGAGCTCTTACTTATAAGCAGCAGCACAGTAGAAAATATCGTTTGAAATAAAGTGTTCAAGAAGAATGGGTTGTCACTGGATTACTACTAATTTAGAGTATGTAAACTTATAATCAGATTAACCCATCTCTCTCCCTTATGTCAGCTATATATTATAGCATCTAAAGGCTGATTGATCTACGTATTGGCTGTTTTATCAGATCGAGTGGTTTTTAACTAAAGAATAAGACATTTTAATCCCTAAAAATGGAATTACAAAAATAGAATTGACAGATTCAATTAATCGTGGGCCTCCTATGTCTGAATATATGAAATTGAACAACACATTCTGGAAAATATTTTTTAAGGAATCGTGACTCAAATAGAAGCTTGGGCAGATGGCCTATAATGACTATCTTGGCATTTTTACATAAATAGGAAACACCACATTAAAAGGCTTTATATATTCTAGCCTGTCTACTTCAACCCTCATTTTAGTCTCTCTACATCATATCCTTCTCACACATTCCCAAAGACTAAAGGCAAATAGCTGCTTCCAAATGCAGTATTATCAGGGCCAAGGGGAAGTCTTTAAATATGGTGACATAAGAGGCTCAACACCCTGCTTCCCACGGACACACCAAATGCATAGCTACACATGGTACAATTCCTTCTGAAAGAAACCAAGAAACTAGCTAAATGACTCCTGCACATCAGACAATTAGCAAAAACAAATACAATTGTGGGTCTTTTGTAAAAATGAAGTGGTACAACACAAATGTACTTTTTTTTCAAATTTTTTATTTAAATTCTAGGTAGGGAACGCATAGTGTAATATCGGCTGCAGGAGTAGAATTGAGTGATTCATCACTTATAGACAACACCCACTGCAAAACACAAGTGCCTTCCTTCATACCCACCGCCCATTTGGGTCATTCCCCGCCCCCCACCTCCCTCCATCAACCCTTGGTTTGTTCTCTATAGTTAAGAGTATCTTATGGTTTGCTTCCCTCTCTCTCTTTCTCCCTTCCCCTATGTTCATCTGTTTTGTTTCCTAAATTCCACATATGAGTGAAATCATACAGTATTTTGTCTTTCTCTAATGACTTATTTCACTTAGCATCATACTCTCTAGATCCATCTACATTATTGCAAAGGGCAAGATTTCATTCTTTTTGATGGCTGAGTAATATTACATTGTGTGTGTGTGTGTTTGTGTGTGTGTGTGTGTGTATGTGTGTTCACCATACCTTCTTTACCCATTAATTAGTTGATGGACATTTGGGCTCTTTCTATAATTTGCTTATTATTGATGCTGCTGCTATAAACATTGGGGTCATATAGCCCTTTGAATCAGTATTTTTGTATCTTTTGGGTAAATACTTAGTAGTGCATTTGCTGGGTCATAGAGTATTTTTATTTTTAACTTTTTTGAAGAATTTCCATACTGTTTTCCACAGCAGCTGCACCAGTTTGCATTCCCACCAGCAGTGTAAAAGGGATTGCTTTTCTTCACATCCTCACCAACATCTGCTGTTTCCTGTGTTCATTTTAGCCAACTTGACAGGTTCATTTTAGCACCTGACAGGTGCTATCTCCTTGCGGTTTTGATTTGTGTCTCCCTGAGGATGAGTAATGTTGAGAATCTTTTCATGTGTCTGTTACTCATCTGGATGTCTTCTTTAGAAAAATGTTGTCTATATGTCTTCTGCCCATTTCTTAACTGATTTATTTATTTTTTTGGGTTCTGAGTTTGGTAAGTTCTTTATAGATTTTAGATACTAATCCCATGTAAACTTTCAGAAAGCAAGAGAAAACTATACAATGTTACATGTCAATTGTATCTCAGTAAAACTAGGAAATCATACCCTCATTGAAATACATAAATGAAAACACACACACATAATACACACATACATATAAACATTTTAATGAGATTATTTTACGTAGGTTTAATTTTATTTTCTTAGTGGATAATTTTTCCCCTCCTTACTTCATTCCACACATCCATCTCAAGTATGCTACATCTTTTTTTTCTTATTTTCTCATCATGGTCATTCATTAGTGACTATATGATCATCATTTGCTTTCCAGAAAATAGTGTATAATACTGTATAATTCATTGCATGTTAAATTTCCCAATTAACTGTAGTCTTTTGCAAATCCTTCTACACCAATACAAAGGGCACCAATGTATTCCTTTTAATGATTTTATAATGTTGTTAATATATTTATTCCCCTATTTGTGAACATCTCTTTGTTTCTAGTTTTGACTACTATTAACTTCATTAAAATAATTACATTTGTAAAAGTATACACCGCTTGAAATCTGGTCCCAGAATGACAATTATTTTTTCCATACTGTATTCATCAAAGCAGTCAAAGTCCAGCCCAATTTAATAGGAAGGGGTAAAGATATCATGTGTCCATGATATCAAACGTCAAAGAATTTGAAATCATCTTTAATTAAACACAACTACCATCAATCAGTTGTAGAACCTTGAAAATTCTCATTTTCTCATTTTTTATTAGTTTTTCATATATTCAAATTAAATACATAAGTGTGTGTGAATGAATTTTTCTTATACTTGCAAGTACACACAGAACAAAATGAACTAATTGAAAAGATAGTTGAGGGGCACCTGGGTGGCTCAGTTGGTTGGGTGTCTGACTTCAGCTCAGGTCATGATCTCACGGTTCATGAGTTTGAGTCATGCATCAGGATCTGTGCTTACAGCTCATACCCTGGAGCCTGCTTCAGATTCTGTGTCTCCCCCTCTCTCTGCCCCTCCCCTGCTCATGCTCTATCTCTCAAAAATAAATAAACAATTTTTTTAAAGGAGGGCACTGGTGATGAGCACTGGGTGTTTTATGTAATTGATGAATCACTGGATTCTACTCCTGAAACCAATACTGCATTGTATGTTAACCAACTAGAATTTAAAAGAAAATTTGAAAATAAAAAAGAAACAAATAGAACCTTGTTTTTTCTTAAACCTTTTTCATGCACACATGTACTTATGATCTATGTTAACTGAAACAGTCCAAAAGAGTCTCTTTATTCCAACTATTTATCACCCACCAGCCTATCCGCTTAAAATACTTAAGAACAAAGTTTCAGTTTGTACAAGTGCTGGTGCTAGGGCTGCAGGATATACATAAATTAGCTGATTGCAGTTGTTATTATGAAAGAGCTTATAAGGTAGTCAAAGATACATATCTGAATAAAATAAAGATAGTGCAAGAAACACTAGTCTATGTATAGTGGATGTGATGGTCATAAAATACTTTTTAAGTGTATATATGTTATAGACTCTAAGTCTAAAGTTCTTTCTTGGCCAGTAAGAAAGCAGATGCAGGATTAAAATGCAAGAGATGGCCAATGTCCAGAAAAAGACAAGATCCCCGAATAAAGGCTCTTGTCCTGTTTTTATTAGGATCAGCAGGCTTATAAACATGGTGATGGACGTGCACAAAGAGACAATGAAACTGTGAACATTAACTCATGGATGTGAAGGAAAGGGGGGTCTTGAAGACATTCGGGGTTAGGGGTTTGGGTTAATACAAAACAAAATCCTGGCACTGGCAGCCGGGCAGAAGGTTGTTTACAGCAGACATGAGGCACCACCTCTGTTTATCTTAGCCAGCCTAAGGGATGAGACAGATAGAGTGAGTAACTTCAGGGTCAACAAGGCACCTTTTCTTTTGCTAATCAGCTCCACTCTGGGCAGCTTCACATGCAGCGCAGCAGCAGTCTATAGCCCTATTTACCTGTTTACCTAACTTGGTCCTTCCCTCCTGTGAAAGCAATTTTCTGCTATACTACTAAGTTGGGGGACACTTTTGCCCTGACTACCTAATCTTGCTTACCTCATATACCATTGTATTGGGGGCCTTTGCCCCCCTTCACTATTCTGGAAACCTTTGTCCCCCCCAACTCTATTCTGGGGCCTTCGCTCCCCTTCTTTATCCTTATTCCCCTAATCTTGTTTACCTAAACTTGGGTGTGAGCATCCTATGGCTTTGTAAATCTTTGTGCCTTTTTAACGCATTGGTACAAGCCCAGGGAATTCCTAAACTTGTTCCTCACATATTTACTTATTTTGAAAGAGAGAGTGCAAACAGCAGGGGAAGGGCACAGAGAAAGGGAAAGAGAGAGAATCCCAAGCAGGCTCCACACCAGCAGCATGGAGGCCAATATGGGGCTTGAACCCATGAATCATGTAATCATGACCTCAGCCAAAACCAGGAGTCAGACACTTAACTGACTGACGCACCCAGACACCCTTAGTCATAAAGTAATTCAAACTTATTAATTTAGTATATATTTAATGGAATAGATAGTAACTAACAAAGTAATTAAGTAGGAGGCCTATTTGAGTTTCATTAGAAGTCCGATCTGATTGGAGGAAGATGGTATAGACTCAAGGTAACAACAAATCATACTATAAAAATCATTTTACTTTCCTAACGATGACCCATTTGGTGCAAGAGCGAAGAATTTAAATTCAGCCTTTGTGGAAATTGTTGCAACATTCACGGGAGAAAATACAGAACTAGATATCTAATTGGATGCTTCTGTATAATATAGAAGCATGAGCACAGAGGCCTGAGATATTTAAATCCCAAATGACACTGAGTAAAAATAAAATACAATCTGTCTGCAGCATTCAGCTATCAGGGGCCAGCACAGAAAGGCTTGCCCATCACAGGTAGTTTCTGAGTCGCTAAATTTAAATAATCAACAAAAAAAAAGTTTATATTTGGAAAAATGAGGAATCAAATATTTTTAAAAGTGTAAATGATTATTTTACTCATTTCCTTTGGTTAATAATCTGCAATCAAATGGCAAAAAAAAAAGAGGTATTTCTCATTTAAGTAGGGTGAATCCATTCATTTTGAGTAGCAAATAAACAGTTTTACTTATTTGTATCCTAATCAAAATTTATATAGATAGATAGATATGAGGTTTTTTACTCACTGTGAAAGGGTATATGCAAACTTAAGATTTTTTTCTACTTTTTTTTACCAGTAATAGTTGAGATATCACTACACAAATACTAATTTGTGTAAATTGAACCCATATGAACCACATATGATATTTACTGAAATCTAAAAGACAATCAGTTATCATCCATATTTCAGTTTTCATATATCAGTAGAAAGACGGGTACGTGCATACACACTCACACACATACACGGAAGCCTATAAATCAAAGGTATGTTTATTACTCTTGTTTTCCTCTTTATTTTTAACAAACAAGTCAGTTTTAAAATCCAGAGATGTAAATTTATGTGTTAAATTCTGCTGTATCCACCTGTTTTTAATATTCTTTTTTTACTGGTCAAGATAAATGTCTTTTGGCATGAGACCACTCTTGCATGTAAGTAATATAAACGTGGCAAAGTAGTAATATATAACTAGAGAAAGGCTTATTAAGATATATCTAATGTCTCAGTAAATACTAAAAACAATGTGGGTGGAAATAGTCACAAACATGTTGTTCATTATTCTTAGATCAGAGATACATTCATTGTTTCAAACTTAATAAGTCTTAAATAAATCATGGTTTCTTTTTTCTAAATGTTTATTATTTATTTTGAGAGACAGAGAATGCGCACAGGCTCGTGAGTGGGTGAGGGGCAGAGAGAGAAAGTGAAAGAGAGAAATCCAAGCAATCTCCACTCTCTCCCTATAGAGCCCAACTCTGTGCTCAATCTCAAGACCATGAGATCATGACCTGAGCCAAAATCAAGAGTCCTATGCTCAACCCACTTAGCCACCTAGATGTCCCAAACAAATTATGATTCTTAGAGAATTCAATAAATGTAATCATTTTATGGTCAATTAGGTATTTGTTTTTTTTTATTTTTTAATATATATATATATATATATTTTTATTTTTGAGAGACAGAGTGTGATTAGGGGAAGGGCAGAAAAAAGAGGGAGACACAGAATCCAAAGCAGAATCCAGGCTCTGAGCTGTCAACACAAAGCCCGATGTGAGACTCAAACTCACAAACTTTGAGACCATGAACTGAGCCAAAGTCAGGCACTTAACTGACTGAGCCACCCAGGCACCCCAATGAGATATTTATTTTTAAAACACAAGAATTCATATTCCAACTTTGTTTTTAATTGAAGTGTTACTTGTGTATTATATTTGATCTGTAATGACTGACTATTGACTTAAAGCAATGAAAGTGCACATAAATGATATATCTTATGGACGATACCTAAATTTACAATCAAACTTTCTCTAAATTCTATATCCAAACACTTTAACTTCTGCCAGCAACATAACCATGAAACTTGTTGGGACTACTGTCTCAAGATTAAGACCGTAAAAAACATAATGTGTTGAAATAAATCCTTTGTGATTTACAGATGGTATTTTTCTGAGTGTTAAAACTTTTTTTTTGAGTGTTTATTTTTCTGAGTGTTAAAATTGAGAGTTAAACCTGTGTTCTACCATTTCTTGATCATTTCTGTAGCATTTTGGAAGAATAAAGAAGAATGGATGGAAAAAAATTGCTCTTCTGTGAATGAATTCCTTCTCCTGGGAATTAGCAATAACCCTGGAATTAAAGTGACCCTATTTATCACATTTCTAGTTGCTTATCTCATCATTCTGGTTGCAATCCTTGGGATGATCATTTTAATCAGAATGGATTACCAGGTTCACACACCAGTGTATTTCTTCCTCAGCCACCTCTCCTTCTGTTATTCTACAGCAATTGGACCCCAGATGCTGGTAGGCCTCACTGCAAAGAACAAGTCAATTCCCTTCTATGGCTGTGCTCTGCAATTCTGGATCTTCTGCACCTTTGTAGAATCTGAGTGTCTACGGTTGGCAGTGATGGCCTTTGATCGCTACAATGTCATTAGCAACCCCTTGCTCTACACGGCCAACACATCCAGCAGAGTGTGCTTTCTGCTTATGGCTGGGTTTACATGATGGGAATTGTAGATGCTTCTGTAAATACAATATTAATATTTCACTTATGTTTCTGTCAGTCAAATGTGATCAACAACTTCTTCTGTGATGTCCCACCTCTCCTTTTGTTATCTTGCTCAGATACACAAGTTAATGAGTTAGTGATATTCACCATTTTTGGCTTCATTGAGCTGATTACCCTTTCAGGGCTCTTTGTGTCTTACTGTTAGATCATCCTGGCAGTGATAAAGATCCGCTCTGCTGAGGGGAGATTCAAAGCTTTCTCCACCTGCGCCTCCCACTTAACTGCTGTTGCAACTTTCCAGGGGACCCTGCTCTTTATGTATTTCCGGCCAAGTTCTTCCTACTCTTCCTACTCTGATCAAGACAAAATGACCTCCTTGTTTTATACCCTTGTGATTCCCATGTTAAATCCTATGATTTACAGCCTCCAGAACAAAGATGTGAACAAAGCTCTGAAAAAAAATTAAAAATAGACGGTGGTTTCATTGAAAACTTATATGTATGCATTTTTTTTTCTCACAATCTTACACTATAAATCATGGAAATCAGAATTGTTTTGGCTATAATCGTGTGATTCAATAAGTATTTATAACATGTACCAGCCATGCCAAAATGTGTCATTCCCTAAATACTCCAGGCTTCATTTTATACCTTGAATTTATGTTGGTACTCCTTATTTGTGTGAAATTTTCAGATTCCGAGTTTGCCAAATTTTTGTCTTCAGTCTTTCATTTGTGTATGAATTTAATTTTCTAAATGCTATTGAGTATTTTCTAAGTACCTTTATGTGCTTTGAATTTCATGGTGAATCCAGCAGTTTATTTACTAATAAATCTCATTGCCTAATGGAAGTTACAATTTTAATTAACACTCAGATTATTTAGAAAACCATAATTACCCATAATGTAAAAAAAAGAAAGAAAGAAATGCTAAACACTATAAAACCAAAGTACATTTTTCAAATACAGTGAAGGAAATTGTTGTTTGAGATGACTTCAAATCCACTTGTTTATGACAAAATAAAATTGTTTTTGAGAGTAAAGTTGTTTTGATATAAAGATATCAAAAGGATATAAGGATGAAATAGGTTTTTCAGGATTTTGTTATCTCATATGTTTTTACTGATAATAACTCAGTAGCTCAGCTGATGAAGGGCTCCCCTGGGAGCTTATTAATAAACACACATGAAGAATCAACTATGGCAAAGGAGTACTTAGACTCTAAATATTGATTCTTGTGAGGACCACCTAAGAGTGTTCTGTCTGAGCAAGGCTACAATATATATCTCTGTGTGTATTGCAGCATTATTTACAATAACCAAGGCATGCAAGCAAGCTGGTGTCCATTAATAAATGAACGGATATAGAAGGTGTGGTGTATATATACAATGAAATATTATTCAGCTGTAAACTAGAATGAGATCTTGCCACCTGCAGTAACATGGACAGACATAGAGGACGTTATGCTAAGTGAGGTCACTCAGACAGGGAAAGACAAATACCGTATGATTTCATGTATATATGGAATCTCAAAAAACAAGTGAATAAACAGGCAATCAAAAGGCAGAAAAAAAACTCATAAATACAGAGTTTTGTTGTTTGCCAGAGGGGAAGTGGGGGCGGGGGAGGTGTGCAAAATTGGTGAAGGGGATTAAGAGGTGCACACTTGCAGTTATAAATAAGTCACAGGGAGGAAAAAATACAGCGTAGGTGATATAGCCATTCATATTGTAGTAACGGTATCGGCAACAGATGATGACTACACTTAGTGCGAGCACTGAGTAATGCACAGAGTAGTCACATAACTGCTGCACACCTGAGCCTGATATAACATTGCACATCAACTATACTCAATAGTAATTTTTTAATTAAATTTAATTAAAATAATATCTCTCCAATGACCTCGGGTCAATAAGCTCCTGCCTGGTAATGGTGACTCTTCCACTGGCGGTGGCAAAAGCCAATAGCCAGGTAGCAGCAGCCTGTGCAGAAAATCATCCTGCCCATGATGCTCATGATGAGTGATTCTGTCATTCCCTAGCAACGTGCTCTAGCAACAGGGGACTGTTACTTTTGCACTGGCAACCGGACGTCAGCTCAGGATTGGCTGAATCGTCTCTCCTGAGTACCAGCTCCCCTAAAGGTGCACTTCGACTAAATTTGAACTCCATTCCTTTCATCTTTCCCTGCCTGGAGCACTAGTGTGATTAATCTATCATTCACTGGAGTATATTATCCTTTATTGGCTTATTTGGAGACATTATCGTGTATGCTATTGCCTAGTGAAACTCCCACCGTGAACCTACATTAAATACATTGCTGGCAAAGACAAACCAGTCTCTGAGCATTAATTTGCTTCCCAAAGCGAAACAGAAGTTGAAAAGTAATTCTTGCAAATTCAGACAATTAGTCTGGGATCTAAAAGATAAGTAGGAATTCGCTGAGAGATGCACTAGGTAGAGAAAGAATTCTATGCAGATAGATCAGCAACTAGAGGGTCCCCAGGGGGACAGGACCACATCATTTCTGTGGAATTTAAAGAAAACCAGTAAGGCTGGGCTGTAGTGCTACCATTCACAACTCAGTCACTTCCTCTAGGGGCTTTTCTTCCCTCTAGCACTCGCTAAGCTTGGGTCCCACACCACCCTGAGCCTGGGAACTTTGTTGAATCTACTCTGTTTCCTAAATCGTTACCTTCAAGGTGGGGTAATGAATACTCAGAGTTTAAGGACTGGGTATTTTCATCTCTTTACTCAAGCCCCGCTATAGCATCTGGGTAAAGAAAAAATGAAAAAACATTCAATAACAATTAACTTTTTGGATGTTTATTCATGGGAAGTAAAAGAAAAAATTGCTGAGGTCAAGTATGTGCCTTAAGTACGTTTTTGTATCATATATGTAAGCACGTAAAGTAGTTGTGGATGCTAAACGTAAGGGAAGCTTAAAGGCATATAAGTTACTTGGGAAAATAATTAAACCAAAGAACTCTCATCTGGGCGTTCACAAGGATTTGACAACTTAATTTGGTTCTGCTCCAGTTTGTGCATGATCACATTGAGACAGGGAATTGGAAGAGACCCCGTGAGAGAAAAAGCTGCTTCTTTTCCGGCTTCCATTCTTGCGAGCACCTGCACCCCACCCCATCGACACATGCCTTGTAATGTAAATAACATATGTCCTCCTTGTAAGGGGCAAAGATATAATGATATCTTTGGAGGCTTCCAGCATAGTAGATTATATCTAAGGAAAGACTGAGCAGAGCCATCATATGCCTACTCCAGGCCACTGCAGTTCTCTTGAGACCAAGATGCCTGGTTTCAGGGAATGAGTGATTTCTGAAAAAAACCTGGACCCTCATCCAGAAGGCATCCAGAAGCCTGAGAAGACACGTGCAGCAGACCACAACTGCCAATAAAAACTCCAGACCCAAGCGAAGATGAGACTCTCTCTTTTCCTTTCCAAGTGCCCTGGGTGTTCCATTGGTATCTATATATATATCTTCAATAAACTCTGCTTTCACTTCCTGCTGGCTCAGGTTTGATTGCTTTTCTATGTAAAGCCAAGGACCCTCTTAGCTGATCTCCTGGGACTCCCTTCTGGTTCTGGATGTGACCTGCCTGTACCAAAATCACTGAAGTATCACATTTAGTAAGCAGGGACAAGGGCATGCACTTGAAGGACCAGATGAGAATCAGGGCACTCTTAAATGTCTGCTACAATTACATAAACTAAAAGTCACTCAATGGCTAGGACTACCTAGGTACCATTGTAGAAAGCTTTGGTGAAAACACTTCAGATTTCCAGTAAAAACCAAGTAGGACAATGAGGCTCCTCTCTTGTCCAGGGTGATATTCTTTCTGACATTCTGAGACATGGTATAGGAAGGTATAGAGGTAAAAAAAAATACATAACTAAATAAAACAAGGGGGGGGATGCTTCCTTTAGTCAAAATATCTCCTCAATTAGACAATGCTATTCAGACATTTTACCTATCAGTTAGGTTCTTTCATGAAATACAGCATGGCAGGAGTGTAATTTAATCAGAACAAAGCCCAGGCACAGATGGGTGTCAATCTTAGAAGCACAAAGATGCCATCTACCAACACATTGCCCCTTCATAGGACAACTGTAATGTATTTAAGCTCAGATTTGATCTACATATTGGCTCCTATAAGCCAATCTAAGTCTGATGTGTGAACTAAAAAGAAGGAGATGTAGGGCACCTGAGTGGCTCAGTTGGTTAAGAATCTGACTTCGGCTCAGGTCATTATCTCACAGTTTGTGAGTTTGAGCCCCTCATCGGGTTCTCTGCTGTCGGTGTAGAGCCCCGTTCAGATCCTCTGTGTCCCTCTCTCTCTGCTGCTTCCCTGTGTATATTCTCTGTCTTTCTCAATAATAAAATAAACATTAAAAAAAGAAGCAGACGTTAATTCCATTAAATGAGGCACTGTAAGCTCAATAAACGAGTGTCTAAAAATAGAATCAACTGATCTATAAAATTTGCAAAATCCCTGTGCCTAAATCTGTGAGAGTGGGAGACGTGTAACTGCTTCACGGAAACTGGGGAATTCAAGAGTGAACGAGGGCTAATAGGCTGCCAAAGATTTCTGTCTTGATTGTCCACAGAAAATCAGAGAAAGTTAGCATCAAATATTTTATGTTAACTTCTGTAATCCAATCCTCACCATTTCCTTTACCATCTATATCTGTAACTCACATACTTCTCAGAGCATACCCGCCACCTGTTGGCAGGAAATGTAACTGTCCCAGTAAGACATTATCAATGTCTGCATGTGATGAGCCAATAACACATGTCCATTCCTTCATCTCAGTTCCTTATTTCTACACAGACACTGGCATCTTTAAGCATAAGCAGATTAATGTGTATGTGTAATTACACAAGCAATTATTTCTATGTTGTGAAAAGCTTGGCAAAATTTGCTAAATGCTGTACTGCTTCTCACTACTTTGCTAAGTGCCTTTAGAGGCAGCAAATTTAACCTAGTTTGATATCCTCCCTAGAAAAATGCTATGAACCGGAGAAGCAGCAACAACGTTGGGTCTGACTCTATTCCCAACTCACTATAATTGTGACCTTTAACAAATCACGTTTCCTCGTAGGATCTCAGCACCACCCTGTCAAAAGAAGAGTTTCAACTGGATAATCTTTATTGTGTGTTCCAGGTGCCACATTCTCCATCTATATTGATTTGATTCTATCAATGAATAATGCACAAGCCTACTTCTATCTGTGGGAAGATTAAAAAAAGAATAACAGACGGGTGGCAATATATTCATACCAAAGGACTACATTACATCACTGGGTCAATTTGACCCAAAATAAGGGTGGTAATAAGGACAGACAGCATGAGTTACAGAAACCCCAATACCATTAAGCTGTGGACTCATTTAACTTTCCTTCTGTTCTGGCATTTTGACTTTAAGAGACACTTAATAATAGCAGATGCCCAACTTTATTAGTCATCAGGAAACCACATATTCTACCTAATGGCTAATATTAAAATGACAGACAGCATTAAGTGTTGGTGAGGATGTGGAACAGCCAGACGACTCACACACTGAAAGTGTGATAGTGGAAATATGGATTGGCATGCTTCTTTAGAAAACCATATGATGATATTTATTAAATCTAAATTTTATACAGACGTGTGTGCACACATTTCCAAATCCTGGTCTTATATGCCTGGTCTTATATATGTCCCAAAGGGAGTACAAAAATGTTCAAAAAACATTTTGTGTATTGGTAAAAAGAAAACAACTCAATTGCCTATCAACATTAAAGTAGATAAATAATGGTATTTCTGTACAAAGAATACTATTCAATAATGGGAATAAACGTACTGCAACTGAGGAAATATCATGAATGGATTGCCCAAGTATGTTGTTCAATGAAGCAACACATATTGTAAGCATCGGCATAAGTGTGATTCAAAAATATACTAACCTGATATATCGTGATAAAAGTCAAGAAAATATTTACTCCTTGGGCTAAGTGAATAAAAACTTAGGAGGGAGCATGTAGAAGTCTTTGTTGATTCTGGTTTTGTTCCCATTCTTGGTCTGGGTCCTGGTTGTACAGGTGTTTGTTGTTGTTGTTGTTGTTTTAATTCATCTAACAGTATGTTTATTATTTAAGCATTCTCCATATGTATATTCCACATCAAAAAGACTTTCCAAGGGTGCCTGTGTGGCTCCGTCTGTTAAGCGTCTGACTTCAGCTCAGGTCATGATCTCACACTCTGTGAGTTAGAGCCCTGCGTAGGGCTTGAAAGGAACAATCCAAATGACAGCCCTGCCTTAGTTTAAAGCTAGGTTCTCTTTTCTGCTTATTATGGATCTTTGATAAGAAATACAATTGCTGAGAAGTCTGTTTTGCTTGCTGTTTGCTACGAGCATTGTGAGGCCTTTCCTGAATGTAACCCGCTGTGTAGTAGAATGGGTTGTAAACCTTCCTAAATGTAGTCTGATATGTAATGGAATGAGTGATTGTACATAAACTAACCGGCATCTCTCGCTTCTGTAAACCCGCTTGCTTAGCACATTCCTCACCTACCCTACCCTCTTCCCCCTTCCCCCTTCTTCCTCCCGCCACAAGTAAGGGACAAAGCCTTCCCGCCAAAGGACAGACAAAGGACGCCCAATCAGAGAACAACAAATGTCCTTACTTTAAAATCAACTAATCAGGCCCCTCATAATTTGAAACCTCCCCTGTGCTATTTGTCTCTGTCTATAAAAACGCTGTACCAACCCTGATCGAGGCCTCTTGCGTCACCGGCGACGAGTGCGCAGAGGACCAGGTTGGAACCTGCAATAAACGACCCTTGCCGCTTGGCTTTGACTTACGACTCTGGTGGACTTTTGTGGGAGGTTTCGGAACTTCGGGCATTACAGGGCTCTGCACTATCAGCTCAGGTCAGAGCCTGGAGCCTGCTTCCAATTCTGTGTCTCCTTCTCTCTGCTCCTCTCCTACTCTCTCTCTCTCAAAAATAAATAAACATTAAAAAAATTTACAAAAAAAAAAAAAAGACTTTCCAAAAGCAAGGCCTATTCACCTTTAGATTGTAAGAAATTGCAGAATGTTATTATAAAGTTTTATCCCTAGAAATGCTTTATACACAATAAATCTGGTCTGTTTTTAAAAATGAATGGAAAAACTCTCAGAAGATATTTCAGTAAATAATTATATCTTTTGTTGTTGAAAAAAAGCAAAAATGTCTTATTCAATCCATAAGCACTCGGAATCCTGTTTAAAGCAACAAAGGGACTTAGTAAACCTGGTTTTCTCAGCTGCCATTATCATGCATAAAACTTTTTCATAGTGACACATGACTCAGGGCCATTCAACTATTTTCTTTTTTATCTTATCTTATCTTATCTTATCTTATCTCATTTACATTTATTTACTTATTTTGAGAGAGAGAGAGAGAGAGAGAGAGAGAGAGAATCCTAAGCAGGCTCCATATTGCCATTGCAGAGCCCAAAACAGGGCTCAAGACCAGGAACCATGAGATCATGACCTGAGCTGAAGTCGCACACTTAACCAACTGAGCCTCCCAGGCCCCCAGGGCCATACAACTATTTTGTAAAGACAGGACTTTTTAAGTAGACAGCTGCCTTTATAGGATTACATATAGAAGCTCAGTGGCATCAGGGAAGTCATGTAGACACAGATTTTTTTTCCCATTTGCTTGTGTCTCATGTCTTAAATTCCAACTGCCAATTTTTCGTAATGTGAGAAAGCCAACTTCAATTAAAAACAAATCCCTTTAGGATGGTAATCATCAAATTTGTAATAATAATATAATCACTAAGGCTCAGATTTTAATGGAAAACTTTGGAAGGAAGTTAGACTAACTGGTCCACAGGGGCAGTCAAGTTGAAGAAGGTAAATTTAGGTTCTATCTACACTGAGTGCAACCTGAAGAAATTTGTTTTCCCTGGAGACAGAGAAGCATCTGATGAGAAAATGAGTTTGGAAAAAAAAAAAAAGTTCTCGGGTAACACCAATTATTAATTGAACACACAGATTTGGCATTCACTGGATTTTTTTAAAGAAAGAAATTAACTGCAATAAGGCAAAATATAGAGCAAGAATGCATTATTTAAGTTATAACCAAAAGTACTCTTTAACAACACATAAGCATCTGTACTGACCAGCATCCTGCAATAACTCATCTATTATAAAATGTCCCTCAGGACAGGGCCAATACAGAGTGTTCCCCAAGATTGCCTGTTTGCACAACCTCAGGAGAATCATTTTATTTATTTTCTTGGCTCCTTAGATTTGTGAAATGCAGTGTTTATTTGACACATTTATATATTGGAGTTATTACCACCATAGCATTTATAACACCTGCATCCCATCATGTAATTTTTTTTTTGTAGTGAGGACATTTAAAATCTACTCTCATAGCAACTTCGAAGTATCTAATACAATATTGTAACTATAATCACAATGTTGTTCATTAGATCTTCAGAATGTATTCATCTTATAACTTCAAGTCTGTACTCTTTGACCAACATCTCCCAATTCCCATACCCCCATTGCCCCTGGTAAATATCATTCTACACTCTACAAGTCTCTGTGAGTTTGGCTTTTTTAGATTAGACTCATAAATCATACCATACAGTGTCTGTCTTTTTCTGTCTGGCTCATCTCACTTAGCATAATGCCTTGAAGTTCATTACCCTGTAGTCAAAAAACTATTAAGGGCAAGGTCTTTGAGTCTTAAAAATATAATGTTTATGAAATTCCAGAACGTTACTGATTATTTCTGGATCCCACTTTCAGTATATGTATAATGAGGTTGTTAAAGACAGCTCAGGAAACACAAGATAATGCTAGAAATATACAATGATATATATGGATAAGCTAAATAATATAGGAAAACCACAAATAATTTGGTAAGATCTCCATACCTTTTCCATTACAAATTGAGTGCTAAAAAAAGTACATTTCTAGAAGAGAAAGTTGAGATGTTTTATAGGGCAGAATAATGGGAACACAGGTTTTAACTCCCTGTCCCAGCGAAGAAGTCCAAAGAACATTCAGGGACCAACATGGTTGACCAAGATACAGGAAGGTGGAGCATTACATTTGTATCTGTACCAGTGGGATTTGGGTAGGCACAAATTTCTCATCTCCGTTTCTCTCAATTCTCAAAGAACTGCCATGAATAATGGCACACAAAACTTATTTTTCAATAAACAGAAGTTGGCTTTGTTTCAAAAGCATTATCCCAACACATTTTTTAAATAAAAAATCATCCTTGTACAGGTGAGTTATGTACATAGAAAGGTTGTTTATTACTCCTCTGTGTTGAACATCCACCAGCCTAACAACAGGAAAATATTCAATACCCCACATTCAGTGGGCTCATTAGTCATGCATATCCTATGCTAAAGGTTGTAGGAATGTGAAAAGACGTATGTATAAATAGATAAAGCACATAACTTGATGAAGAATGTACTAGGTGTAGTAGATGTTATACAGTTGAAATAGGGAAGAATCTGGCTCTGAAAGCAGGAAGTTAATCCACCATGGGAAAAGTACACTCCCTGTAAAAGGAGATAAAGGAGCATCCTTATCATCAGAGAGGGAATTTAGGGCCATAAAGGCTACACAAAAACAAAAAACAAACAAACAAAAAAAACCCTTGTTAATTAACACTAATTTACTACCCCAAGGTCAAACCTCTTTGTCTTGTCAATTCTTCACGAATTTACCACTTCCTTGTCTAAAAGGTATAAAAGCTGCTTGATTTGGTCACTTCTTTGAGTGTCATATTTTTTATGGGGCTTCCATATGCAGGAAGTTAAGTGTGTTTTTCTCCTGCTAACCTGTCTTATGTCAATTTAATTATTAGACCACTGAAAGAACCTAGAAGGGAAAGGTTTTCCACCTGTACATAGTCAAAAAATCACTGAAATGGGAGTTGTTGGCATGTACTTATGAGAAAGGAACCAAACAATGACTAATGAAAAAAACAATATACAGGATTATCATGTTTCTAAATGGAAGGTAAAGGGGATGTTTCAGAAATGGAAGAAACAGAGCGAACAATGAAAAGGAACTGAAAATAATATTAAGTAGAAAATCTATTTGAATTTAATTAGACATCAGTTTCACTGAAGGAGGGTGTAGATTCATAGTAACCATAAGCATAGACTTAGAATAAATTCTGGTAAACTTCTGGCATTGATCAATTTGTTAGGGAGTGAAGAATTGAAAGTTCAGCCTTTGATGCAGCATTCATTGGGGGGAAGGGGAGGAAGGAAATACAGAAGCAGAAGCCTAATTAGTCACACTCACATAACCCAGAAGAGCAAAGGCAGAGTCTTTAGAGATTAAAGCCCCAACAGTCACAAGGTAGAAATAAAATGCCATCTATTTATTGTTCATGTACCAGAAATAAGAACAGAAAGACGTTCATTTCAGGTAGGTTTCTAAATAACCAAATTTTTAAAAAATATATACAGACTGGAAAACACCTTACTTTTTTTTTTGGAAAAATTAAGAATCAAGTATTAAGGAATTTATAAATGAATCATTTTATATCTGCTTAAGTCAGTTAAATAAATTCTGCAACCTAACATCTAAACAATGATATTTCTTTATTAGACCTATGTGGATTTGGCCTCATTTGTCATTTGTATAAGGGTGGTAAAGCTTTTCCCTATTTATATTTTCTTCTAGGTCAGTAAGCATACCATCACTTTCTATCTCTGTGTAAGTGATACTATACATTTAAATGGCACATTTGCTCTAGTTTTATCAAAAATAATAGAGATAACACATTATGAACACTAATATATACAAATCCAAGCCCATATAGACCACAGGCCACAGCATTTAAGTCTAGAAAAATAAAAACGAGACCACCACTCACATTACCATTTTCGTTCTCAACAGATACACACATACATAATGTGTGTGTATAAATTCAAGACTGAAGACTGTGTATCTCAGAAACATTTATTTTTTCTCCGCCTTTTTTATTTTAATGGAAAAGACAACTGAAAATTCAAATATCTGCAAATTTGCACATGATAGTCTGTTGTTTCCACTCCGTTTTATCACCTCTCTTTGTCTTTCAAGGTATTTGTCCTACAGCAAAAGTCAATCATACAAATGGATTCTCAGCCTTGTGTCAAACCAGTGAGGAAGAGTGATAGAATAGTTGTATAAAACATGTTCATATTTCAGTAAACACTAAAGTCAGCATACACCAAAATCTAACCCATACTAATTTTCATTTGTTATATGCGGTATCACGGTGAGTGATAAAATCAATTACCTTTCCTCAAGAAAGCAACTTATACTTTTGTTTCTTTTCATCCAACTCATATTATCCAGTATCTTCTGACACTTTCTAAAAACTTTGTAGTTCCTTTTATATGATTTTGGCTCTAGAGTGAACTCACAGTTCATTTGGATCTGCTACTTGACATTGGACAACAGAAGCCAAGGCAAGTAACATATCTCAAGAATGACATGTATTTAGAATTCAAGTTTATCACCTTTCTATCCCCCAAATTTTTACTTTTTTATAACACAGCAAGGCTTCTTTAATAGGGACACTCACCGGACTCTTTTCTGAGGATAAAGAAGACAACATAAAATCACATTTTGTCTTATGGTGTTTTGGGTACCCAGAAAAGCCAAAGCCTGATCTATAATTTGCTTGATCATTTTGGAAAGCAGTTTAGAACAAGCACAAAGAAGAATGGACAAAGAAAACTGCTCCTCCTTGACTGAATTCTTTCTCTTGGGAATTACGGACAACTCTGAGATCAAAGTGACTCTATTCATCACCATCCTGCTTATTTATCTCACTAACCTCCTGGCAAACCTCGGAATGATTATTCTAATTAGAATGAATTCTCAGCTGAACACACCAATGTACTTTTTCCTTAGCCACCTCTCTTTCTGTGACCTCTGTTATTCCACAGCAGTTGGGCCCAAAATGTTGGTAGACCTTTTAGCCAAAAACACATCAATCCCTTTCGTTGGCTGTGCTCTGCAATTCTTGATCTTCTGTACGTTTGTAGATTCCGAGTGCCTACTGCTGGCGGTGATGGCCTTTGATCGGTACAAGGCCATTAGCAACCCCTTGCTCTACACGGTCAACATGTCCAGCAGAGTGTGCTTCCTGCTCATGGCCGGGGTTTACGTGCTGGCCACGGCAGATGCTTTGATACACACGACACTAACATTCCGGTTATGTTTCTGTGGATCAAAGGAGATTAATCACTTCTTCTGTGATGTACCCCCTCTCCTATTGCTCTCTTGTGCAGACACACAACTCAACGAATTAGCAATATTCACCATTTTTGGCTTCATTGAACTGAGCACCATTTCAGTAGTCCTTGTCTCTTATTGTTATATAATCCTATCCGTCCTGAAGATCCACTCTGCTGAGGGGAGGTTCAAAGCTTTCTCCACCTGCAGCTCTCACATAACTACGGTTGCAATTTTCCAGGGGACCATGATCTTCATGTATTTCCGGCCGATTTCTTCCTACTCTCTTGATCAAGACAAAATGACCTCCTTGTTTTACACCCTTGTGATTCCCATGTTAAACCCACTGATTTATAGCCTACGGAACAAGGACGTAAAAAGGGCCTTAGACAAATTGAAAAACAAAATACAGTTTTAAGTATTTATAGTCTGTATATGTGCATACACCCACATACATATCGTGATTGTTGTTTTCATAAAATTATATGGTATGATTTATCTATTGTTATGGTATTTATTATTATGGTATTTTCTCAAATACTTAAAGAAATGAGTATCTGCATTAAAACTCAACCATAACAAGACACTGTATTTCCTCAAACCTGTCATGTGTCACTGTGGTCTTCAATTTATTTAAGAAATTCATTTGTGCAAAACATTCTGACTATTCTGATTTTCCATATATTTATTTGTTTGCTTTTCATGTAAGCTTAATTACAAGTATACTTGGATTTATTATTGAGTGTTCACTAAGTACTTTTCATACATGTTAATATTTTGAATTTCATGATAAATACAGTAGGTTCCAAACTAATGAATCCTATAATCTAGAGGAATGAACAAACATTAATTAACTGAGCACCCAAATAAGTCTTAAAACATTCATGAAGTAAAAGAGTTGTCAGTTAAAAATGTAGAAAAAATGTCAAAAGCTAGTGTGTAGAAGAAAGGTTTCCTTCTATGATGATGTTTACTCACCGATCTAATTAAAAAAGAAATCAAGCTGGGGAAAATAAGATTCTAGGCAGAGGGTCTAACATTACAGAGGTCCTGAGTTTCTATACCATTTTGGGATTTAAATAGTCCAACATGCAAAGGTTATAAAGAGAAGTGTAAAGTTCCTTGGTAAATTACATCATTGTACTGAAATTATCCACAAGTCTTCCATAACTTCCAAAGGAAGATTTCCTTCCTATCTTCCTCCTTCTCTGCTCTGGTTAAATGTCCCTTTTTATAATTCATAGACAATGATCTCCTTTAAGCATTTTTTTTTAAAATATTGCTTGGCTTATTGCCTCCAAAATAAGATGGTAAGTATTCTTTGTTCAAGGATTGAGCATTCCATCCCTGTTATCCAAAGTGCCTTCGTGGTGCCGGAGACAAGAAATGGCAAAACAAACATATACTCAATGAAATATTAGATAACATTTTTAAGAGCTTATTAGACATTGGTAACACAATTAACTGAGGGTATGATATGTGATTTGAATATATATATTTTGTAATTCTCCAAAAAGTGTATAAAATGGTTGTGGATACTAAGGTAATGGATCTATAAAGAGCTACATACTAATTACATTAGAAGCAAAGAGTATTTTCCCATGTATATGCTTGGTATCTATCAATTTCATCTGTCTGTGCTCAACTTTCTGATGGCTAAAGCAATGAGTTAGCTTGTTGAGACAACATGGGTATGGCATATATTTGAGAGACTATTTAAGACTCAAGGACAGGGGTGTCTGTGTGGCTCAGTTGGTTGAGTGTCTGACTCTTGACTTTGGCTCATGTCATGATCCCAAGAGCCTGCATTGGCTTCCACTGAATGTGGAGCCTGCTTAAGATTCTCTCCCTCTCTCCCTCTCCACTTTCCCCCCGCTAGCACTCTCTATCTTTCTAAAAAAAATTTAAGAAAATAAAAAAAATTAAATTAAAAAAATTTTTAAAGATTCAAGGATACTCTTACCAATTGCAATCATAGAAATTAAAAGTCACTGAATGCCTTAGATTTTCCATTTGCTATTTAGAAATGCCTTTGTGTGAAAACATTTCAGAAAAGATGTAAACCTAGGATTTTCTCGTTTCCATAGGGGCATTTGTGGGACCCCTTACCTGTCACACAGTATCACAGTGGAAAAAAATGTATGGAGGATTTTCTGTTTTTAATAAAAGGAGTTAAGTGTTTCTACCTGACTGATATTTTCTCAATTAAAACACACTATGTCAATATTGTTACTGATAAGCAGCAGCATGGTAGAAAACACTGTCTGAAATACATTGTCCAAAAAATGAATGGGGTATAAGTAGATTGCTGGTAATTCAGGGAATGTACATATGTCTTCTAGGTAACTAGTCTCTCTCCCTTTCAACAGCTATACATTACAACATCCAAAGATGGATTTGACCTACATATAGCAGTTTTATCAGATCTGGCTTGACCTAGAAGGAAGAAAAATTTAAAGAGAAGGAAATTTTGAGTCCTATGAATGGGATTCCAAATATAGAACTGACTAATTTAATTAAACATGGACTTTTTTTCCTTGAATATGAGGGGTTTAATAACACATCATGGGGAACATTTTTAGATTTGTTGGTGGATGGCCTACAATGACTCTTCTATCTTATTTATTGTACATGAAAAAGGAGTATCACATCAAAATACTTTATGTACTCTAGCTTACTTCAACCTTCATCATTCCTTTCCTCTGTAACCTCTATCACATCCTTCTCACATATACCCAATAACTGATGGAAAATATTATTGTCTGGAGGCATCTGGGTGGCTCAGTGAGTTAAGCGTCTGACTCTTGCTTTTGGGGAAGGTCGTGATCTTGTGGTTCGTTAATTCAAGCCCCTCATTGAGCTGCACGTTGACAGGGAAGAAACTGCTTGGGATTCTCTCTCCCTCTCTCTCTGTCTCTCCCCCACTCACTCTCTCTGTCTCTCTTGAAATAAATACATACACTTAAAAAGTTTTTAAAGAAAATATTATTGTCCAAATGTAGCTTTTTTTGAGTAAAGGGGAAGTCTTTAAAGATGATAATATAAGAGGCCTTAAATTTCCCTCCTCCCCAAATTAACAGCTACAGATGCTACAATTCCCTCTGAAAGAAAGCAAGAAACTATCTGAGCAACTGTTATACATTGAGCAAATGAGAAAAATAACCACACTGAATCACAGAAAAAGCTAAGACAAAACTTTGCCATAAAATTTACAGTTGGGAAGAAACTCCTGGCTACCAGCTTCTCCATGAGGTATGGAAGGTTTATATCCCCCCCCCCCCACCATCTAATGTCCCACCATTTAATAGTCCCACTAGAGGGACAGGCCTCCAAGTCCTCTGGCTCCAAAGGTCAATGAGTCTTATATCACAAGAGTCATAAGACAATAGCAAATAAAATAGGAGATGCAGCTACCACACCAGGGCTCAGAGCAGAGATAATAGAAAAGACCATTCCTCAGTCTTTTCCTGAATGAGATTTATTTGTACAATTTAACAGACTGAGGGTCCGGCTTCTGATTTTGCATGCTTCTAGGGGCTGACTGGGATCCTCCCTGGACCCAAGGAGCCTATGGACATGTCCCCAACTCTCTCCCTCCTGCCAACCCCAAGTCACCAGTATCTTCCTGGAAGGAATTTGTACACATGTCTGCACCCCAGTTTTTGCAGCTGCCATCCGAAGAACGTGTTCCCAGATCATCTGACTACAATAGCCAACAGGGTTTCCATTCAGAAATGTCACAGAATTTTGGGGGCACCTGGATGGCTCAGTCAGTTAAGCATCCGACTTCAACTCAGCTTATGATCTCACGGTCTGGGAGTTCAAGCTCCACACTGAGCTCTGTGCCGACAGCTTAGAGCCTGGAGTCTGCTTCAGATTCTGTGTCTCCCCCTTTCTCTGCCCCTCCCCTGTGTCCACTTTGTCTCTCTTTCTCAAAAATAAATATTTTTTAAAAATTAAAAAAAAAAGAAATGCCACAGCATTTTAAAATCAATTCAGGTAACTTTTCCAACCATAATAGTATGAAACTAGAAATCAAACAGAAGACAAGAACTGGAAAATTTACAAATATGTAGAGATTAAACAACATGTTCTTGAAAAAAAACAATAGGTTAAAGAGGAAACCAAGAAAGACTTCAAAAAATCTCTTGAGACAAAAATGGAAACACAGCATATCAAAAGAAAATGCACCAAAAACAATTCTAAGTGGAAAGTTATAGTGATAAAACAAAGATCTTGGGGTGCCTGGATGGCTCAGTCGGTTGAGCATCAGATTTCAGCTCAGGTCATGATCTCACTGCTCAAGTGTTTGAGCCCCATGTAGGGCTCTGTGCTGACAGCTCAGAGCCTGGAGCCTGCTTCAGATTCTGTGTCTCCCTCTCTCTCTGCCCCTCCTCTCCTCATGCTCTCTCTCTCTCTCTCTCTCTCTCTGTGTCTCAGAAATAAATAAACATTAAAAAAAAACTTTTAAAAGAAAAACCAAGATCTTAAATAAACAGCCTACATTTATATCCTAAAGAACTAGAAAACAGAAACAAACTGGGCCTAAAGTCATTTGAAGGAAATGACTAATAAAAATCAGAGCTGAAATAAGTGAAAGAGAGACTAAAAAGAAAATAAATAAGATCAATCAAACTAAGAGCTGGTTTTCTGGAAAGATAAACAAAATAGAAAAATATTTAGATGGATTCACCAAGACAAAAAGAGAGAAGACTCAAATAAATAATATTATAACTGAGAGAAGATACATTTCATTTGATAGCATACAATTACAAAGAACAATAAGAGACTACTATGAAAATTTATATGCCAATGATTTGGACACCCTAGAAAAAGTAAATAAGTTTCTAGAACGTACAACTGACTGAGACTGAATCATGAAGAAATAGAAAATCTGAACAGACCAACTGCTATTAAAGAGATTAAATCAGTATTCTAAAACCTCCTCAAAAAAGAAAATTCAGCACCAAATCCCTTCATTGGTGAATTCTATCAAAATTTTATGAAGATGTCATAGACAATTCTTTGCAAACTCTTCAAAAAATTAGAAGAAACAATACTTTCAAACTCATTTTATGAGATCAGCATTACCCTAATACCAGAACCAGGCAGAGACACTATAAGAAAATTAAAGACCAACATCCTTGATGGACATAGATGAAAAATCATCCACAAAATATTGACAAACTAAATTCAACAGTGAATAAAAAAGGACCATAAACCATAATCAAGTGTGTTTAGTCCAGGGATGCAAGAATGGTCCAACATCCCTAAATCAATCAGTGGGTTATACTATATTAACAAAACGAAAGATAAAAATCATATGATCAGGGGCGCCTGGGTGGCTCAGTCGGTTAAGCGGCCGACTTCAGCTCAGGTCATGATTTCGTGCTCCGTGAGTTTGAGCCTCGCGTCAGGCTCTGTGCTGACAGCTCAGAGCCTGGAGCCTGTTTCAGATTCTATGTCTCCCTCTCTCTCTGACTCTCCCCCATTCATGCTCTGTCTCTCTCTGTCTCAAAAATAAATAAATGTTAAAAACAAAAAAAAAATCATATGATCATCTCAATAGCTGCAGCGAAAACAATTGACAAAATTCAACATCCTTTTATGATAAAGATCTCTGCAAACTGGGTAGAGAGTGAAATTACCTCAACATAAATAAAGATCATATGTAACAAGTCCACAGCTAATATAATACTCAACAGGGCAAAGGTGAAACTTTCCCTCTCACATGAAGAACAAGACAAGGATGTCCACCCTTGCCACTTTTATTTAAAACAATAGTAAAAATCTTAGCCACACCAATTAAGAAAGAAAAGAATAAAAGCATCCAAATTGGAAAGGAAGAAATCCAACCATCTTTATTTGCAGATGACATGATATTGTATATATACAAGATCCTAAAGATGCCACCAAAAAGCAGTTAGAATTAATAAAAAAAAAAAATCAGTAAAGTTGCTGGATACAAAACTAATATACAAAAAAATGAGTTTCTTTTTATGTGCTAACAGTGATCAGCCAGAAAAATAATTTTTTTTAAAAAATGTCTTAACAACAAAAGAATAAAATACTTAGGTATAAATTAATCAAGGAAGTGAAAGAATTTTACAAATTTCACACTAAATGCTATAAGATATTGATGAAGGAAATTGAAGAAGACACAACTGGAAAGAGATTCCATGCTCATACATTGGAAGAATTAATATTGTCAGTATGAAATCAGATACTGTGATGCCTGCAGTTTTGTTCTGCTTTCTCAAGATTGGTTTGGCTTTTTAAGGTCTGTTTTTTTTGTTTCATAGAAATTTTAAGATTATTTTTCCTACTTATGTTATAATCACTGTTGGACTTTAGATAGGGATTGCTCTAAATATGTAGATTGGTAAAATGGATATTTTAGGTAGGATGGCTATTTTAACAATATTTGGAAAGGACAGAAAATTATACTTTAATACTTCTTAACTTTGTAAAAATTGCAACAAATAAAGCACACCAAATTGTTTAAAAAAGCAAATAAAACTGTGGTGTTCCCTAAAACCTCTTCTATGTACACATGCACCTATGATCTCTATTAGTGGAAACAGTTTGCAAAACTCATATTTCCTCTTCTTTCTGTTACCCACTTATCTAATCACTTAAAATACCAACTAATATTAAATTAGGCATTATTTGTGAAAGTCCTGGTATTAGGGCTGCAGGGTATACAAAAATTAGCCAAGAGTAGCTATTATTTCTCAGGAGCTTACAATGGAGTAAAAGACTGAATGAAATGAAAATATATGAATGAAATATCTGAATGGATGAAATAAAATATCTGAATGAAATAAAAATAAGTCAAGAAAAAGTGCTGAATGGAGTGGATGTTACAGGCATAAAATAATTGGAATCCTGTTAGGTAATATGTGGTTGAAAGAATGCCATCGAATACGATTAATGAAAATATAAACATTGAGGAACTTTCTACTTCCTTTTTTTAAATTTTTTTAATGTTTAGTTATTTTTGAGAGAGAGAGAGTGAGCAGGGGAGGAGCAGGGAGAGGGAGACAGAGAATCTGAAGCAGGCTCTGCACTGTCAGTGCAAAGCCTGATATGGGACTTGAACCCAGAACCATGAAATCTTCACCTGAGCTGAAGTCAGATGCTCAACCAAATGAGTCATCCAGGTGCCCCGATTTTTATACTTACTAAGTGGGAAGGGGAAAGAGACTTTTTCCGAAGTGAAAGAAACAGGATAAACATCATTAATAATAAATAATTAACAAATAAAATAATCATTGTATTTAACAAATTTATTAATTTAATAAATTAAACAAAAGGAATAATATTTGAGATAAAATAATTAAATGTGAATTTCTTTAGAAGTCTGGAAGAAGACGGTATAAACTCAAGATAGCAATAAACCATACTACAAAAATCATCTCACCTTCCTAACAACAATTTGGTGCAAGTGCAAAGAATTGGTCTTTGCTGAAGTTGTCGGCTATGTTCACCAGGGAAAGTGCAGAATTAGAAATCGAATTAATCACATGTTTGTATAAGTGTGAGGGCAAAGGCTTGAGAGATTTCAGTCCCAAATGACACGGAGTAAAAATAAAATGCAATCTCTAGTGTTCAGCTACCAGGGGCAAGCACAGAAAGACTTGCTCATCACAGGTAGGTTTCGGAGTCACTAAATTTAAGAGTAAAGAATAAAAACCTTGCATTTGAAAAAATGAGGAATCAAATATTTAGGACATTGTAAGTGAATATTTTTTTCACTTACTTCCTTTGGGTAATAATCTGCAATCTGATGGCAAAAATATGTACTTCTGATAAAAGAGGGTGTTTAGAAGTAATTTTAAGTTTATTTATATATTATGAGAGAGAGAGAGAGAGAGTCCAAGCAGGGGAGGAGCAGAAAGAGAGGGAGAGAGAGAATCCCAAGCAGGCTCCCCACAGTCAGCACAGAGCCAAACAAGGGGCTCGATCTCACAATGATGAGATCATGACCTGAGCTGAAATCAAGAGCTGGATGTTTAACCAACTGGGCCAACCCAGTTCCCCTTGGAGTAACTTTCATTAGTAAATGTATAGTTTTACCTAAACCAAAATAAAGAAGAAAAACTTTTTTTTTAATCGTGTGAAAGGGTACATGCAAATCTAAGATATTCTTTTAATTTTTAAAAACAATAATAATTGAAATATCACAACGCAAATACTAATTTATATACATCTAACCCCATATGAACCACATACCATATTTACTCCAATCCAAAGCAAAATAAGACCATCATTTATATTCCAATTCTCACCTATCAATAGTAAGACAGGTGCATGCACACACATACATATATAAACAAACAGAAGCCTATATATGAAAAATATAATTTCTTGTTCAGCTCTATTTTTGATGAAAAAGTCAGGTTTAAATCCAAAGAGATGTAATTGTATATGTTATTTCTCTTTTCATTTGTTTTTAGCATTTTTCCTCTACATGAGCTTTGGTACCAGACCACCATTTCTGAGTGTAAGTAATAATAATGTGGCAAAACAGTAAAAATGTTGTATTTTTCATTGCTTTTATTTTTTCTTCTATGAATTTTTTTAAGTTTATTTATTTATTTTCAGAAAGCGTAGGGACAGTGAAAGCAGGGGAGAGAGAGAACCCCAAGAAGACTCCATGTTGTCAGCACGGAGCCTGATGTGGGGCTCAAACTCACTAACTGTGAGATCATGACCTGAGCCAAAATCAACAGTCAGATGCTTGACTGACTGAGCCACCTAGACACTCGTGTTCATGATGTTTAAATAAGAGATCTGTTCATGATTTCCAGTTTTAACACACAGGCTTGAACAAATCATGGTTTTTGAAGAACACAGTAAGGGTAATCGCTTTTAGGCTCAATTTGATATTGTTTTTCAGACATAAAGCTGTAAATTCAGCTTTGCCTTTAGGTGTGACTTTTATATTATGTTTGATCTGTGATGAGTTTTCATTCATGATTGCTGAGATAAAGCAGTGAAGGTGCACACAAGTCATATATTTGGTGGGTGATATGCAAATTGATAATCAAACTTTAAATTCTATCACAAACATGTTAATTTTGTCAACAGTATAACAATGAAATGTTTCTGGGCTATTTTCTGAGGATAAAGAATGTAATATCTGAAACAAAACCTTCCTAATGTATAGATTGTATTTTTGTGAGTTTCAAGAGGAATTAAAACCTTGATATACCGTTTCTTGATTATTTCGGGAGCATTTTGGAAGAATAAAGAAGAATGGATGGAAAAAATTGCTCTTCTGTGAATGAATTCCTTCTCTTGGGAATTAGCAATAACCCTGGAATTAAAGTGACCCTATTTGTCACATTTCTAATTGTTTATCTCATCATTCTTATTGCAAACCTCGGGATGATCATGTTATGGATCATGGATTCTAAGCTTCACACACCAATGTATTTCTTCCTCAGCCACCTCTCTTTCAGCGACCTCTGTTATTCTACAGCAATTGGACCCAGGATGCTGGTAGGCCTCATTACCAAGATAAAGTCAATTCCTTTTGTTATGCCCAGAATTCGTGATCCCCAAAGACCACTAGGGAGCTGAGTCCCATGCAAAAGCAAAGAGCCTTTATTCGAGCTAGCTCGAGCTCAATCCCCTACCTGCTGTGAGATACCAGGGAATGAGAGTTTCAAAAGGACAAAGGTTTTATTGGGGCCTGGGGCAGTTGGTGAGGTAATGGCTGTGGCCTCAGCCGATTGGCTGGGGAAGGGTCCTGGGGAAGGGTCCGAGTCCAGTTAGGCAGGTGGGGGGGGGGTTACTCAAGGGGAGGAGGTGTGGTCAAGGTGAAGGACACAGAACAAGATGGAGTCGGCTGGCGTAGGCCCGCCCTTTCATTCCCCCCTTGTCATGTAGCTTAGGGACCCAATCATGGGACCGGCTGCATTTATGGTGACAAGGGGAACAGAGTTTGGAGGTTTACGCAAAGTTCTGGGGAACCAAGTGTCCCTGGGGTGGCTCTGGGACGTCTGATTAAGTATTGTCCCCGAGCTGGTGTGTATGATCTGCCAGGTGATGTTTTGGGGGGCGTGGGGACTCCCGGCAGCATGAGCAATGACAAGCAGAGTTAACAGAGTTACCAATATTAGGTAGGTCAAATGCGCTGTAGCTTGAGCTTGAGTGGGTTGTGTTGGTCCCGACTGATGGCCCATCGCGTGACAAAGTCATTCCCGATCGAGGAGGGGTCTGCTGGCTGAGCGTGGGTGATGGACCCAGGTCGCGATGCCGTCTACCTTGAGAGCGGTGGGGGTTGTCAACACCACGATGTAGGGTCCCTTCCAGCGCGGCTCGAGAGTCTCTTGGTGGTGCCTCTTGACGTAGACCCAGTCTCCTGGCCTGTACTGATGAGGTGTCGGGATCGGGCCAGCCTCGTAGATGGCACGGAGGCGCGGCCAAATGTCCTCGTGCGCCCTCTGGAGCCCGCTCAAGGAAAGAAAAAGTTCTTGATCTTTAAACTCAGCAATAAGTTCAGCTCGAAGGCTGGGAATAACAGGGGGTGGCCTGCCAAACATGATCTCGTAGGGAGTAAAACCCAGAGTGTAAGGAGTGTTTCTAACCCGGTAAAGGGCGTATGGTAGGAGAGTCACCCAGTCCCCGCCAGTCTCCATGGTTAATTTGGTAAGGGTCTCTTTTAGGGTTCTATTCATTCTTTCTACCTGTCCTGAGCTCTGGGGCCTATAAGCACAATGTAATTTCCAGTTTGCCCCCACCGCCTTGGCTACTGCCTGTGTTACCTGCGAGATAAAAGCTGGTCCATTGTCTGATCCTACCATGGCAGGAAAACCATACCTGAGTAAGATGTCTTCTAGTAGCTTCTTAGCCACCGTCTGAGCCGTTTCATGCTTGGTTGGGTAGGCCTCCACCCAGCCAGAGAAGGTGTCTGTAAATACCAGGTCCTCGTGTAGAGCCTCGTCGAAGATGGTGGGTGAATTTTTGAATCCCTGAGGTAGCCGTGTCCAGGTGAGTTGCCCACTGGAGCCCTCCTCCGGATCATGCCACTCAAAGGCGAACAAGGGTTGGCTCTGGGGTGCCAGCGGCAGACTGAAGAAGGCGTCCTTTAAATCTAGTACAGTATACCAGACCCTGGAGGGTGCCAAGGAGCTCAAGAGAGTATATGGGTTGGGAACAGTTGGGTGTATGTCCGCAACCCTCTTATTTACTTCCCGGAGGTCTTGTACCGGTCGGTAGTCATTTGTGTGAGGCTTTTTGACCGGCAGTAAGGGGGTGTTCCAGGCAGACTGGCAAGGAACTAGTACCCCTAGGCTTTGTAGTCTCCGGATGTGTGGCTTCATCCCCTTCCAGGCCTCCTGAGACATGGGGTATTGTTTGATCCTTACCAGACTCTCTCCTGGCTTGAGCTCTACCAGGACTGGGGTCCTGTGAGCGGCTAGTCCCATCCCCCCTGTCTCTGCCCAAACCGAGGGGAATTCTTGTAGCCATCTGTCTATATTATTCTCTCTCAGGAGCGCCTCCTGGTGGAGGAGGTATTCATCCTCCAGTTTCATGGTCAGGACCTGGATGGGATGGCCCTTGCCATCGGTGACCTGAGGCCCCCCTTGTCTGAAAGTTATCTGAGCTCCAATCTTGGTCAGTAAGTCCCGTCCTAACAGCGGGTAGGGGCATTCTGGTATTACCATAAAGGAGTGGGATACCCGGCCCCTTCCCAAATCTACTGTTCTTCGGGTAGTCCATGAATACTGGCTCATACCAGTTGCCCCTTGTACCCAGGACTTCTTGCTGGCTAGTTTTCCTTGTGGGGTGCGGAGGACCGAATGTTGTGCTCCGGAGTCGACAAGGAAGTCAATAGGGGTCCCCTCCACTTTAAGAGTTACCCTGGGTTCAGGGAGAGGGTCCGAACCCTGACTCCCCTAATCACTTAGTTCATCCAGCTCTAGGACTTTTACTCGATCAGTCTTGCTTCCCTTCCCGCCAGCTCTTTTTGGACAATCTCGGGCCCAATGCCCTATCTCCTTGCAGTATGCGCACTGATCCTTCTGCAGCCTCTGCTTCCCCCCCTTGGTGCTTTTACCTTTTCTTGTGTCGTCTGCCAGCTGCCGGAGACGGCGGTCTCGTTCCTCGGGGAAGTCAGCAGTGGTAGCTAGTAGTATTCTGGCCAGGTCTCGAGTCTGCTTACTGCTGGCAGCCGCCATGGCGCGAGCCTGCTTGTCCTCAGGAGGCTCCCGGTTATTATATACCTTTTCGGCTACCACCAGTAAGTCCTGCAGACTTTTTTCTCCTAGTCTATCTATTTTCTGTAATTTTCTCCTAATGTCTATGGCCGATTGGTTTACAAAGGCCATGAGAACAGCTGCCTTGCTTTCTGGAGCCTCTGGATCCATGGGGGTGTAGGTACGGAATGCCTCCATGATCCGTTCTAAAAAGGCAGCCGGAGATTCATCTTTTCCCTGTTGTACATTTCCTACCTTGGCCAAATTGGTTGGCTTTCTAGCAGCCATTCAGAGACCCCCCATTAGAGTCTGGCGGTAGACCCGGAGCCTCTCCTTACCTTCTGCTGTGTTGAAATCCCACTGGGGCCGAGTTAAGGGGAAGGAGGCATCTATCTGAGCCTGGTTGGTGGTGGGATTCCCGTCTGCGCCCGGAACTAGTTTTCAGGCCCCATTGAGGATTCTTTTTCTTCAGTCGTGAACAGGACCTGCAAAAGCTGCTGGCAATCATCCCACATGGGCTGATGGGTAAAAAGAACAGAGTCTAATAAATCAATAAGCCCTGCCGGTTTCTCGGAAAACTGAGGATTCTGAGCTTTCCAATTGTAGAGGTCACTAGTGGCGAAAGGCCAATAGTGATGGGGCTGATTCCCCTCCGCGTCTGGGGGTCCGGTGGCTCGCAGGGGCAGAATAGTGGAGTCGGCGGCGGAGGCGGATTGCCCCCTCTGAGCCCTTTGTCTGGTAAAGGGCGGGCTTCCCCTGGAGCGTTTCCGCCTCCCGCTCTCGGAACAGCGTCTGCCTCCCCCGGAGGGGGAGGATGGTGTTCTTCCGGCATCCTAGAGGGGTTATACGGGGGAGGAAAAATTAATTCTTCTTCAGTACCCCCCTGTAGGACAGGGTAGCGGGGTGCTGAAGGCTGGGTAAGACTTTTCCTCTTCTCTGTCTCCTGCAAAGCAAGAATGGGTTTTGGCTCTGGAGGGAGCAGGGTTAGGAAGGGCTTAAGCCAAGAGGGTGGGTCTTCTACAAGGTCCTGCCAAGTGATAATGTAAGGGAGCTGATCAAGATGGCCCGCCTTAGGCTGAGAGATGATACTCCTGACTCGGTGGATGGTAGGGAGGTCGAAGGTCCCCTCTGGTGGCCATCCGACATTGAATGTTGGCCACTCACTAGAACAAAAAAAACTGCAACCGACCCTTTCGGACTTCCAGACTGAGGTTGTTAGCTCTTTCCCTCACATCCTTAAAGTGATCAATCATAATACTTAGAGGAGTAGTTTGAGTCTGTCCCATAACGTCCGTCCAGCAAGTCCACAGAACAAAACAGAGAAACACAAAAACAGACAAACAGAGGGCCCCTAGAAAGTCTTCCAACTCCATGGAAGCAAAACTGCAAGCTAGCTTAGACCTTTGAGGGGATTCCATGTCCCTCCAAAACCGATGAGGGGATTCCACGTCCCTCCAAAGACGACGGCCTCACGCCGACCAGCGGGAGCGACCCGCCTCGTCTCCGACCTTTGAGGGGATTCCACGTCCCTCCAGAAGGGAGAATCGGAACGTCTTCCGAAACTCCTGGCCCGTGGTCCTCCAGTGCGTCCACTTAGACCGCGTCGGGCACTACCAGAATTCCAGAAATGAGCTCACACAGAAAAGACAGAACAAACAGACACTAACCGTGGCCAGTCAGGCTCTCCGGGTCGGGCGTCCCTCGGGGTTCTTGGGGATCCCGGGCCGAGCCCCCAAATGTTATGCCCAGAATTCGTGATCCCCAAAGACCACTAGGGAGCCGAGTCCGATGCAAAAGCAAAGAGCCTTTATTCGAGCTAGCTCGAGCTCAATCCCCTACCTGCACCGACGCAGCGGTGAGATACCAGGGAAAGAGAGTTTCAAAAGGACAAAGGTTTTATTGGGGCTTGGGCAGTTGGTGAGGTAATGGCTGTGGCCTCAGCCGATTGGCTGGGGAAGGGTCCTGGGGAAGGGTCCGAGTCCAGTTAGGCAGGTGGGGGGGGGTTACTCAAGGGGAGGAGGTGTGGTCAAGGTGAAGGACACAGAACAAGATGGAGTCGGCTGGCGTAGGCCCGCCCTTTCACTTTCTATGGCTGTGCTCTGCAATTCTGGATCTTCTGTACCTTTGCTGATTCCGAGTGCCTACTGCTGACGGTGATGGCCTTTGATCGGTACAAGGCCATTAGCAACCCCTTGCTCTACACGGTCAACATGTCCAGCAGAGTGTGCTTTCTGCTCATGGCTGGGGTTTACATGGTAGGGCTTGTGGATGCTTCTGCAAATACAATATTAACATGCAGGTTATGTTTCTGTGGATCAAATGTGATCAACCACTTCTTCTGTGATGTCCCACCTCTCCTTTTGTTATCTTGCTCAGATACCCAAGTTAATGAGTTAGTGATATTCACCATTTTTGGCTTCATTGAGCTGATTACCCTTTCAGGGCTCTTTGTGTCTTACTGTTAGATCATCCTGGCAGTGATAAAGATCCGCTCTGCTGAGGGGAGGTTCAAAGCTTTCTCCACCTGCGCCTCCCACTTAACTGCTGTTGCAATTTTCCAGGGAACCCTGCTCTTTATGTATTTCCGGCCAAGTTCTTCCTACTCTCTTGATCAAGACAAAATGACCTCCTTGTTCTACACCCTTGTGATTCCCATGTTAAACCCTGTGATTTATAGCCTGCAGAACAAAGATGTGAAAGAGGCTCGGAAAAAACTTAAAAATAGAAAGTGGTTTCATTGAAAACTTATATGTACCTATTTTTCTCCCAATCTTACACTATAATTTGTGAAGTTCAAAATTGTTTTGATTAAAGTGGTATGATCTAGGGGTGCCTGGGTGGCTCAGTTGGTTAAGCGGTTGACTTCAGCTCAGGTCATGATCCCGCAGTTTGTGAGTTCGAGCCCTGCGTCGGGCTCTGTGCTAACAGCTCAGAGCCTGGAGCCTACTTTGGATTCTGTGTCTCCCTCTCTCTCTGCTGCTGCCATGCTTGTGCTCTATCTCTCTCTGTCTCTCAAAAATAAATAAATGTTAAAAAAAAAAAAAGGTGGTATGATCCAACAAGTATTTATACCATGTTCCTGCCATAACCAAATGTGTCATTTCTTTAGTACCCCATGATTCATTTTATGTCTTGAGCTTATACTTGGTATTCCTTATTTATGGAAAATTTATGGACTCCTAGTTTGCCCAATTTGTGTTTCTACAATCTATTTGTGCATGAATCTAATTTCCTATATGTTAGTGAGAGTTTTCTAAGTACGTAACGCACTTCTATGTGTTTTGTATCTTATGGTGAATCTAACAGTTTTGTGTTAATGAATCTTGTCATCTAATGGAAACTGATGAAGTTTTGGGGTGATGGTGGGGGTCCAGAGCTGAAGGTCAAGAAAGGCTTCTTGAAGACGTCCTTTGCACAAAATGGTGATTTTTTTTTTTTTTTTTTTTTTTTTTTTTTTTTAGCTCAGGGACAGGACCCATGGGCAGGAAGAGCTGCCTGGGACCCTGTGGAAATACTAGTTCTATACTTGGGAGTTGGGAGAGGGAGGAGGGGAAGTCAAGGGGAAGTTTTCAAAAAGATTTCATATGCTAAAGAAGGCTCACAGGATACTGGAGGCCAAACTGTTGTCAAGCTTAGGTTGTTTTTCCCTCCAGCAAAGTATTAACATCAAGACAGTAGGGAGATCCTGGAGAAACTTTTTACTCTGCCAGCCTCTAATAGTTGTCAATGGACTGCAGTTTATAAGGAGATTGAATTTTACCTGCCATTTCCTTCTTGCCTTTGTTCCCCATATCACTATGGAGGTGTGATTTTGAGGTTCCAGGAAAGGAGTCTACAGGTTTCTGGAAATTAGGCTATTAATAAAATTGCCTTTTTCTTGTAATCTATCAAGACATGGAGACTCATGTCCTGCTTGACTGTGACCTCCTTCAGTTAACCATTTGTTTTCTTTCCTTTCCTTTGTTCTTGAGTAGCCAGGAGTGCCTGTGGAATATCACACATATCCCACCTTGGTGGGAGGGGGGGTGTTAGCTCAATTTTGCCCTGAGCCTGCCTACATAGGCTCTCTCATCAGAAGTGACAAATGTTAATTAAATGATCATTCAAATTATTTATAATAAACTAATTATGCCATAAAATAAAAACAGAAACAAAGCACAATGTTCAATTATAGTGAAGAATGTTGAAAAGTTCTTCCTGGTAATGGGAACAATCTGGGATCTAAAAGATAAGTAGGAATTTGCTGAGAGATGCACTAGATGGAGAAAGCATTCTATGCAGATAGATCAGCAACTAGAGGGTCCCCGGGGGAACAGGACCACATCATTTCTGTGGAACTTAAAGAAAACCAGTATGGCTGGGCTATAGTGCTACCCTTCACAACTCAGTCACTTCCGCCAGGAGCTTTCCTTCCCTCTAGCACTCGCTAAGTTTGGGTCCCATACCACCCTGAGCCTGGGAACTTTGTTGAATCTACTCTCTGTTGCCTAAATCATTACCTTCAATGTGGGGTAATGAATACCCAGAGTTTAAGGATTGGATATTTTTATCTCTTTCCTCAAGCCCCACTATAGCATCTGGGTAAAGAAAAAATGAAAAAGATCCAAAAAGTTAATTGTTATTGAATGTTTATTCATGGGAAGTAAAAGAAAAAATCGCTGAGATCAAGTATGTGCCTTAGATACGTTTTTTGAATCATATATGTAAGCACATAAAGTAGCTGTGGATGCCAAATTCAAGGGAAGGATAAAGACATGCAAATTACTTGGAAAATAATTAACCCAGAGGGCTCTTGCCTGGGTGTTTACCAAGATATTTGCAACTTGGCTCTGCTTTAGTTTGCTGATGATCAAATCACTGAAGTGATTTCTTCAGTAAGTCTGAATAAAAACAGCTTTTGCAGGACCAAAGAAAAGTCAGGGACACTCTTAAATGTTTGCTACAATTACACAACCTGAAAATCACTCAGTCTAGGTCTACCTACGTGCCATTGTAAAGGGCTTCCGTGAAAACATTTCAGATTGCCAGCAAAGCCCAAGTAGGACAATGAGACTCTTCTGTTCTCCAGGGTGATATTTTTTCTGGGATTCTGAGACATGGTAGGGGAAGGTATAAAGGTAAAACAAAGAAGAAACAAAAAGAAAAGGAACAGGGGATTCTTCTTTTCGTTAAGATCTCTCCTCAGTTTTCTTATGTTTTATTTTTCTTAAGGGTTCCTTATTCTGATCAGGAATGGACATCCCTAAACATAAATGTTACCAGTGATGAACGATTAGAAAATATGTATAATGATAGAAACAATTGGCTCCATACTGGGGAAAATCTGGTTAGGGAAATTTATTAAATAAAAAGAGTACTAATTCTCACAAGTTGGTAATTGTGTAGCTCTTTCTTAAGAGGCAGCAAATTTAACCTAACTTGAACTCTGCAAACATGCTGGGAACTGGAAAAGGAATGGTAGCAAAATTGGGTCTGAATCTGTACTCTCAGTTCACAGTGATTGTGACCTTCGACAAATCATTTTCCTTCTTTGGTCCTCAGTTTCCACTCTGTCAAAAGAGGGCTTTAAACTGAATGATCTTTATATTGTGTATTCCGGATACCACATTTCATGCTTGTACTGATATGATTCTATAAATGCATAATGTATAAACCCGCTTCTATCTTTGGGGAGATCTTAAATATAACAGATGGATGGGACTACAGTACAATCCCAGGCTAATCTGACCTGAAATTGAATTGGCAATGATCGCAGATAGATAGCACTGATTGCAAGAGCCCTCACCCCGTTAAGGTGGACCCATTCAACTGATTTTCTATTCTTCATATTCTTCATTTTAACTTTCAGAGACATCCCATATAAAAGTGAATATCCAACTTTTATGTATGTATGCATGTATTTATTTATTTATTTATTTATACTTTTTTTGACGTTTATTTATTTTTGAGAGAGACAGAGCATGAGCATGAGCAGGGGAGGGACAGAGAGAGAGGGAGACACAGAATCTGAAGCAGCCTCCAAGCTCTGAGCTGTCAGCACAGAGCCTGACTCAGGGCTTGAACTCAGGAACTGTGAGATCATGACCTGAGCCAAAGTCAGATGCTTAACCGACTGAACCACCCAGGCGCTGCTTGAATATCCAACTTTATTAGTCATTAGGACAATTATGGACTCTACATAACAGCTAAAATGAAAATGACAGACAATATTACCTATTAGGATGTAGAAACAGACATAGGATTCATTCACTAATAATGTGTAACTCTAGATTGGCATACTGCTTCCGGAAATTGTATGCTAATATTGGGTAAATATAAATTTGACACACACACACACACACACACACACACATTTCCTATTCCTGGTTTTATACACAAGATAAATAAGTGTATCTCCATCAGAAGACATGTGTAAAAATGTTCACATTAATATTGGAAATAGAGGCACCTGGGTGGCTCAGTTGTTTGAGCATCTGACTTCGGCTCAGATCATGATCTCACATTTCTCCTGAGTTTGAGTCCCACAGCGGGCTGACTACTGTCATCTCAGGGCCTGCTTCTGAACTTCTGTCCTCTCCTTCTGCCCCCTCCCCCACTCATTCGCATGCAAGCACTCTCACTCTCTCTCTCTCAAAAATAAATTTAAATAAATAAATAAATAAATAAATAAATAAATAAATAAATACTTGCTGTCTTTTCAGGGGTGCCTGGGTGACCTAACTGGTTCAGTGTCCAAGTCTTTGTTTTGGCTTAGATCATGATCTCACTGTTAGTGAGCTCGAGACTCCCTCAGGCTCTGCACCCATATCGTGAAGCCTGCTTTGGATTCTTTCTCTCCCCCTTGTAAAGCCCAAGGTCATGAAACCCCCCCACAGGAGACCACCAGAGTCCTAAGTCAAAGCCAAGCGGCAAGGGTCGTTTATTGCAGGTTCGAACCTGGACCTCCGCGCACTCGTTGCCAGTGACGCTAAGAGGCCCCGATCAGGGTTGGTACAGCGTTTTTATAGACAGAGACAAATTGCATAGGGGAGGCTTCAGATTATGGGGGGCCTGATTAGTTGATTTTAAAGTAAGGACATTTGTTGTTTTCTGATTGGGCGTCCTTTGTCTGTCCTTTGGCGGGAAGGCTTTGTCCCTTACTTGTGGTGGGAGAAAAAAAAGGGGAAAGGGGAAGGGGGAAGGGGAGGAATGTGTTAAGCAAGCAAGATTACAGAAGCGAGAAAATGCTGGTTAGTAAGTATTTTCATAATCTTAGGGTATAGCAACCTAAGTCTAGAAAAATTTAACCGTGCTCACATCGAACAATAGGCAAGACATACAAAATTTTAAATTCATTTTCTACACCCTCTCTCTCTGCCCCTCCCCTACTTGCTCTCTCTCTCCCTCTCTCTCTCAAAATAAATGAATAAACTTTCAAAAAACTACTGTAATAAAGCAAATGTGTCTTTTTTTAACCTGTAAGCCCTTCTCATACTGTTTTCAGCAACAAGGAGACTTAGTAAACCTGGTTTTCCTTGGTATGGTTAGCATGCGCTGAGCTTATTCCCAAAAGCTCAAGACTCACAGCCATGCAGCTACTTTCTGAAAGAGAGACTTTATAAACAGATAGCTGCCTACATCGATTATTGTGGCACCAGGGAAGGCGTTTAGATACAATTGTTGTCTTCACATGCCTGTCTCTGGTGTCTTGCATTAGAACAGAGTAATTTTCTTTCATTATTTTCGAAAGCCATCGTCAATGAAATACAAATCCTTTGAGATGTTAATCATCCAATTTTTAATAATCATATGGTCACTAAAACTCAGATTTTAATGGAAGGGTTTGAAGGGAACTTAGAGTAAATGGTTTATGGGGCAGTCAAGTGTAGGAAGGTAAATTTAGGTTCTATCTAAACAGAGTATAACCTGAAGGGGTTTGTCATCCCTGGAGACGGAGAAGCATCTGATGAGAAAATGAGTTTGGGAAGGAGTCATATAAAATGACCAAGTGATGTGAAATGTTGGAGTCTGGTAGGGAAAAGTCAAGACAGACTTCTTGAATTACCTTTCGTGCAAAAGGGGTGGTTTTATTAAAGCATGGGGCCAGAACCTGGGGGCAGAAAGATCTGCCCTGGGGTTGTGACCAGTGACTGATTACATACTTTCAAGTTGAGAAGGGGTTAGGGATAATGAAAGTCTCTAAGAAACTTGGAAGCAAGGTTTCCGGACCTTGAGGCTAGTCAAATCTTATTCATGAGACCCTTGAGATGTATATCAGTGGGCCATAAGCTTGGAGGATGCTTGCTAACATAGATTTGGGGAGGTAGAGATAAAGGAAGTTTCCAAAGGAATTTGTATATGTTAAAGACTTACAGGAACCTAGAGTTTGGCTAATGTCAAACTAAGGTTGCCTTTTGCCTCTAGCAAAGTATTAACACTGAGGCAGCTGAGTTCCTTGAGGAAGGTCACTCTGCCTTTCTCAAGCACTTGTCAGTCTGCTCTAAGCTGTAAGGAAAATGATGTTTTTCTACATTTCTTTTGCCTTTGTTCTCCACATCACAAGGACAAATCCCATCCCTTTAATATGAATCAAAGTAGTAAATAATGGTTAAATAATGGTAGTAAAGTTCAAGGGTCTGAGAGACTAAGAGAAAAATTACCAGGTGTACTCACAACTGCAAAGAAAAGACTCCCCCCTCCCCCCCCCTCCTGAAACCAGCCAGGGTGTGCCCGGTTGTAGTCTGACATAAAGGCGGGAACCAATCAAGTTCTGCTGAATGGTTTGAAATAAAGGCGGGAACCAATCAAGTTCTGCTGAGCGTTCAAATTTAAATGTTAACCAACAACAGCTCTGTAACCTCTAAAAAATATCCCTAACTTGTTTGTGCCTGTCTATAAAAAAAGCTGTAAGATCCTTACTCGGGGCCTCTTAGCGTCACCGGCAACGAGTGCGCGGAGGACCGGGTTCGAACCTGCAATAAACGACCCTTGCCGCTTGGCTTTGATTCTGGACTCTGGTGATTTGTTTTCGGGGGTCTCTCGAATCGGGGCATATCAGGTCATACAATTGCATCTAATGTCTTCACTCGAATGGGTGGCAAATTATCACAATTACTTAGTTTGAGCCTGGCGTCAAATCATATCTCCTAAGGCAGTGAATTCTGTATGTTTGTATTGGTATCATTACACACAAAATAATAATAAAAATGGAAAGGTTATTGAAACGTATCACACACAGTCATTTTTCCCAAATCAAGAATACTTTAAGGATTTTAATCTATGATATCGTCTAGATTTATAGGAACCATAAAAAAAGAAATGCTATGCCCGTTTCTAGTTCCCACTGAGGACTCAGACAAAAAATTAACTGGAATATTTTTGCCCATACGCTGGTAATGCTTATAAATTCATAAATTATTTCTTGAACCCACAGATCTGGCATTTACTTCATTTGTTTAAATGAATAACATAACTGCAATAGGGCAACACGTAGGGCAGGAAAACATTCCTGTACACGGCACTTAACAATAGACTTTCACGACACATATACATTTGTGCCTGTTAGTGAAGGAAAGGCATTTCCTTCTATTCTTCAAGTTCTTTTTGCTGAATTAGGAATTAAATTCACATGAGACAGATTAACAGGAGAGGAAAATAAAAAAAAAAAAAAATTACAGTTTTATTGTGTGCTCACAGAGGCCAAATAACGAAATTGAGATCTAAAGAAATTACCAAAGCAGGCAACTTTTATATTATTTTTATGAGGAGACAACAAATCTGTTAAGGAATTGGCAGGATAAAGAGAATTGAATTTGCAGTCTTTGATTAGTAAGAAACTCTAAACAGAATTTGGTCTGTGGTAGTAGATTGCTAAAATGTAATAAGGGTTGTTTATACGGCCTTCCAGGCTCTGAATTTCCTATACTTGGTGATAAGGATGTGTCTTTACTTCCTGGTACAGGGAGGGTACCTTTCCCATGGGAGATTTACTTCCTGTTTTCAGGAGCACAGAGGAAAGTTAGAGGATCCTCGCACAGGCCTTCCCTTAAACAACTTTTATTTAATATAATCAGTATGCCAAAGTGGCACATTTTGGGTGGCCGCCATGACACCCACATTAGTGTCCTACAGTGAATCACCTATCATAAAGTATCACGTGGAACATGGGCACTACAGTGAGTACTCCCCAAGATTGCCACATGGTGCGACTTTAGGGCCACTACATTACTTATATTTTGGGGCTACAGTTGACACGTGGTATTACATGGGTTTCAGGTGTACAATATAGTGACTCAACAAGTCTATACGCTATGCTGCGCTCACCGTTACGTGTAGCTACCATCTGTCGCCATATTGACCGTATTCCCTACATCGTATCTCTCATCCTTGTGACTTATTCTTTCCATTACTGCAAGCCTGGGTTTCCCACTCCGTTTCACACATTTTGCCCATCCTCTCTCCTCTGGCAGCCATCGGTTAAATGTGAAATCTAAAAACCAAAACAACAAACAAAAAGCAGAATCAGACCTATAAACACAGACAACAAACTGCTATGTTACTTATTTTCTATGTGTTCCCTGGATTTGTACAATACAGCGACCCGTTGAACAATAATATTAACGAAGGGTTCTGGCTAAGATGAATAAAATAAGGCAGATTCTTTTCTCAGTCTGCAAGCCCTTCCTATTGTTCCCATCTGCCCTCCGTCACCCGTGGCATCTTCTCTTGATTTACAAATAAGACTTGGATGGTCTCTCAGCTTTTTAGAACTCTAAGAATCTGTGGGTTGCTGTTTTTGTAAATTTGAAGTAAACACACTAGAACATTTCATGACAATAGCTCAGAGTTACTTCTTCTTAAAAGAGATATTTTATTTTTTATGACTACACTGTAGTTGGGAATATTAATAGGAATTAATATTAACAGGAAATGCTTTGGGTCAGACAAACATGATGCTTAGGGAACTTCAGTTTACTAATTACATCTGTATCATATTTTCAGTATATGTATAATGAGATTGTTAAGAGACAGCCTAGGAAACACAATATTAAAAATATATGATGATATATATGGAGATCAGTTAAATACTATATGAAAAGCACGAAGTTTTGTTAACTCCACAATGAATATATATATATATGTATGTATATATATATATATATATATATATATATATATAATGTTTATTTTTTGAGAGAGAGAGAGCACAAACGGGGCAGGGGCAGAGAGAGAGGGAGACAGAACTCTAAGCAGGCTCCAGGCTCTGAGCTGTCAGCACAGAGCCCCATGTGGACCTTGAACCCACAAACCATGAGATCATGACCTGAGCCGAAGTCGGATACTTAACCGACTGAGCCCCCACAATGAATTAATTAAATTCACACCTTTGCCTTCAGGAATTCAGTGTTGAATGAAAAGATGCTTAGAAGACACAGGTATGAAAAGGAAGGTAGAGGCATTTTTATGGTTGGAAAAAATGGAAATGTGGGATTCATTTCTCTGTCCCAGTGAAGGATTTCGGTGAAGTCAGGGAACAGCAACATGTTTGGACAAAATTCAGGGATGGTGGAGCATTATGTTGATAGCTGTCCAGGAGGAATTTAAATATACTTAAAATTCTAGTACCTCCCAATTTTCAAATCACTACCATAAATTATGGCACATAAGGGTTATTTTTGTAAATAAACAGAACTTGGCTTTGTTGTTGTTAAAGCATCATCCAAACACTTTTTTTTCTTAAAGAATTGTCCTTGTACAAATGAAATATATTTGCAGGAACAGGTCTCAAAATTTGTTTATTTTTACTCTGTTGAACATCCATCGGCCTTACAATAAGAAAATACTTAAAATTTTTTTTAATGTTTATTTATTTTTGAGAGAGAGAGAGAGAGAGTGAGACAGCACATGAGTGGGGAGGGGCATAGAGAGAGGGAGACACAGAATCCGAAGCAGGCTCCAGTTTCCAAGCTGTCAACACAGAGCCTGATGCGGAGCTCAAGGTCACAAACCACAAGATCAGGACCTAAGCTGTAGTCAGACTCTTAGCCAACAGAGCCACCCAGGTACCCTCAATAAGAAAATATTTAACACACATTTACTGAGTTTTTACTAATGCAAATATTTGTGTCCAGGATTATGGGAATGTAGAAAGGCACACGTACAAATAGATAAAAATCATATTCAATAATGAGTATATTAGGAGTAATGGATGTTATACAGTCATAAAATCATTGAAATGAGGGTGAACGACATATAGTTGAGGAGAAAGAACCAGACAATGACTAATGAAAAAAGTAGTATGAAAAACTACCAGATTTCTAAATGAGAAGTGAAGGAGATATTTCAGAAATGGAAGAAACAGGATGAACAATGAAACAGATGAAAATTATTAAATAGGTCTATTTGAAATTCATTAGTATATGCTTTTACTAAAGGAGGTGAAAGATTCACGGTGACCATGAACATAACATTGAAATAAATTCTGTTATTTTCTGTCTTTGATCAATTTGGTGATAAGCATGAAAAGTTCAGCCTTTGCCAAGTTGAGACACCATTCATCACGGAAAATACATAACCACAAATCAAATTAATCATGTTCACGTAATGATGAATGAAGACAGTGGCTTTTGATTTAAGTCCCAACAATCACAAGGTAGAAAATAAATACAATCTGCTATGTGTATGTACCAGAGGTAAGAACAGAAACACCAGTTTCAAGTAGGTTTCTGTATGATTAAATTTAAAGAATTATAGAAGAAAGACATTTTTTTTTGAAAAATGAGAAATCAAGCATTTAGAAATTTGTAAAAGAATTACGTTGTACCTGCTTACTTAGTTGAATTAACTGCAATGTAACTGCCAAACAATTCTATTTCTTTGTTTAGGCGTCGGTGTGCAATTGTCATTCATTTGTCGTTTGTTTGAAAGGTAAAATAGAGGCATCTGGGTGGCTCAGTCAGTGGAGGGTCCAACTCTTGATTTCGGCTCAGGCCATGATCCCAGGGTTGTGGGGTCAAGTGCCACATCAGGCTCCATATTCAGCATACTCTCCCCTTCTGCCCCTCTCCCCCCACCCACTCACCTTCTCAAAATAAAATAATGTAAAATTAAATTAGTAAATTAAATTTAAATTAAATTAAGTTAAATTAAATTAAATTAAATTAAATTGCTAAAAACGAAAGGTGAAATGAAATGGGGTCATTTAGGTCAGGGTTTTTTTAAAGGGAGCTGGGAGGCTATTAAGAAAATAGGCCTTTCTTTTATTGACGTGAGGAATCACATTGATTGATTTGCAGATATTGAACCAGCCTTGTATCCCAGGTATAACTCCCACTTGGTCCTGGTGAATAACTTTTTTTTAATGTATTACTGGATCCAGGTGGCTAATATCTTGTGGGACCTCATCAAAATAAAAAGCTTCTGCACAGTGAAGAAAACAACCAGCAAAACTAAAAGGCAACCGACAGAATGGGAAAAATATTTGCAAACAACATATCAGGTAAAGGGTTAGTATCCAAAGTCTATAAAGAACTTATCAAACTCAACACCCAAAAAACAAAGAATCTAGTGAAGAAATGGGCAAAAGACATTAATAGACAATTCCCCAAAGAAGACATCCAGATGGCCAACCGACACATGAAAAAATGCTCAACATCATTCATCATTAGGGAAATACAAATCAAAACCACAATGAGATATCACCTCACACCTGTCAGAATGGCTAATATTAACAACTTAGGTAACAACAGATGTTGGTGAGGATGCAGAGAAAGAGGATCTCTTTTGCATTGCTGGTGGGAATGCAAGCTGGTGCAGCCACTCTGGAAAACAGTATGGAGGTTCTTCAAAAAATTAAAAATAGAACTACCCTACGACCCAGCAATTTTACTACTGGGTATTTATCCAAGGGATACAGGTATGCTGTTTTGAAGGGACACATGCACCCCCATGTTTATAGCAGCACTATCAACAATGGCCAGAGTATGGAAAGACCCCAAATGTGCATTGATGGAAGAACAGATAAAGAAATGGTATATCTATACAATGGAGTATTACTAGGCAATCAAAAAGAATTAGTTTTGCCATTTGCAACTACGTGGATGGAACTGGAGGGTATTATGCTAAGTGAAATTAGTCAGAGAAAGACAAATATATTATTTCACTCATATGAGGACTTTAAGACACAGAACAGATGAACATAAGGGAAGGGAAGCAAAAATAACATAAAAACAGGGAGGGGGACAAAACATAAGAGACTCAAATATGGAGAACAAACAGGGTTACTGGAGGGGTTGTGGGAGGGGGCGATGGGCTTAATGGGTAAGGGGCATTAAGGATGCCACTCCTGAAATCATTGTTGCACTATATGCTAACTCATTTGGATGTAAATTTTAAAAAAATTAAAAAAAAAAAGAAAATAGGCCTTGGGGCACCTGGATGGCTCAGTTGGCTAAGCTTCCAGCTTCAGCTCAGGTCATGATCTTGCGGTTTATGGGTTTGGGCCCGGGTCGGGCTCTGTGCTGACAGCCCAGAGCCTGGAGTCTGCTTCGGATTCTGTCTCCCTCACTCTCTTCCCCTCCTCCACTCACACTCTGTGTCTCTCTGTCTCTCAAAAACGAATAAATGTGAAAAAAAAAAATTTTTTTAATAAAAGGAATAAAAAGGGGGAATTTATCATGGATAAACCTAGAAGAGTCAAATTACGAACTATAATTTTCTTGAGTGTTTTTGTAAAAGTTTGCAACAAGAATGAAGAGGAAAGTCAGGGTTAATTGATCCCTTTTGTCTGAATTATTTCCCTTGGCAATTACCAATAACTGCACACCAAAGTGGCCTTATTTACCATGTTTCTAGATATGTATCTCGTTAATCTCCTGGAAACTCTTGGAATGTCCTTTATAATTAAAATGGATTCCCAGCTTCACACACAGATACTTTTTCCTCAGTCACCTGCCTTCTGTTACCTCTGCTTTTGCATACCAATTGGGCCCAAGATGCTGGTAGATCTATTTGCTAACACCAAATCAATTTCCATCACAGGCAATTCTTCATCTTCTGTATCTGCAGATTCTGAGTGTCTACTGTTGTTGATGATGGTCTTTCACTAGTATAAAGTCATTGGCAACCCCTTGTGCTCCCTGTCCATGGCTAGGATACTTATGGTGGGAATGTCAGCTGCTTTGATACCCCTGACATGAACATCCCGCTTATGTCTTCTGTATGTCATATGATTAATCATTTCTTCTCTGATATCTCTACTCTCCTATTGCTGTCTTGCTCAGATGCACAGTCCAATGATTTTGTTATTTTTAACATTTTTGCCTTCATTGAATGGAGCACCCTTTTAGGAGTTCTTGTCCCTTATTGTCGTATAAGTCTTGAAGATTCGCTCTGCTGAGAGGAGGTTCAAAGCTTTCTCCACCTGCACTTCCCACTTAATGGCTGTTAGAGTCTTCTGGGGAACTATGCTTTTCTATAATATATTCCTGGCCAAATTATTCCTCTTTCCTGGATTAACCCAAAATGAACTCTTGGTTTTACACTCGTGTGATTCCCATGTCAAATTCTCTGATTTATAGCCTACGGAACAAGGATATGAAAGAGATGGTGGAAAGTTGAAAAATAAAATGTGATTTTAAGTAAATAGTCACATAGTACAAATAAATATATATTTATATACATACACATGCAAATGCACTCTTCTGTTTTCAAATCTCCTATTATACTTCCATGGTATATTATATTATTAAATTGTCTCAAATACCTTAACTAACATAGTATTTTACTATGCTACTATGATGCCAATATTTAGGTACCCTATATTTTATTGTACGTCTCCATTTTAAGTCAGTCATGCTTAATATTTGGAAAATTTATCAGTCTTCATGTTAGTGTGTCAATTTTGTATTAGTTGTTAATTTTATGCACTAATTTAATTATTCTAAGAGCCATTAGTGTTTAGTATACACCTGTTGCACTATAGGTGTCTTGCATTTCATGGTGATTCCAGTAGTTTGTATACTAGTGAGTTCAATAATGTAATAAAAAGAAATAAAATTAATTCATTAATCTTACAAATTATTCATGATAAACTAAATTTCCCTGAAGTGAAAAGTCAAGATACTCTCAGTTCAAGCAAAATGTCTACCTCTAGAGTGCAGAGAAGATCTTCTGCAATTTCATTTCAGATCAAAATGGTGAAGAGGGATACAGTGGTGATGGGGTGAAGAAAGGAATCCAAATGAAGAGGTTACAATTACAGGTCCTGAGATGGGCAGGGCAATGCCTTCTCAGAGGTTATGTAGTTGTAGGGGAGCAAAGTTTTTCCTGGTTCTCTGACTGATCTAATAATTAGGGGCACATGCACCCCAAGGTGTCCAGCAGCACTATCAACAATAGCCAAATTATGGAAAAAGCCCAAATTTCCATTGACTGATGAATTGATAACGAAGATGTGGTTTATATATACAATGGAGTAGTACTCAGCAACCGAAAAGAATGAAATCTTGTCATTTGCAACACCAAGGATGGAACTCGAGTGTATTATGCTTAGCGAAAGAAGTCAGTCAGGGAAAGACAAACATCATACGATTTTACCCATACTTGAAATTAAGAAACACAACAGATGAACATAGGGGAAGGGAAGGAAAAATGAGATAAAAACAGAGAGGGAGGCAAGCCATAAGAGACTCTTAAATAAAGAGAACAAGCCTAGTCTTGCTGGAAGAGAGGTGCATCGGGAGATGGGCTAAATGGGTGATGGGCATTATGGACAGCACTCGTTGAGATGAGCACTGATGTCATATGGAAGTGATAAATCACTGGGTTCTACTCCTGAAACCAATACTACAATGTATGTTAACTAACTTGTATTTAAATACATAAATTTTAAAAAGAAAAAAGATATTAGATTAACAGGAGAAAAATTTAATTTCATAAGTACACGATCTCATAAAAATATAAAACTCAAGTAACCAGAACAGGTAGCTTGTATATTTTTTAGACAAAGAAACAATATATTTGGGGTTTTTTAATGTTTATTTTTTCTTGAGAGAGAGAGAGCATGACTGGAAGAGGGACAGAAAGAGGGGGACAGAGGATTTGAAGTGGGCTCTGTGCCGACAGCTGCTAGTCCAATGTGGGCTCAAACTCACAAAAGTGATATCATGACCTGAGCCACAGTCAGATGGGTGGGTACTTAACCAACAGAACTACCCAGGAGCCTGAAACAATATATTTGTGAAGAATTGACATGACAAAGAAGTGTGGGCTTGGATTAGTAAATAAGTAAAGAGGTAACAGTTTGTTTATGCAGATTCCTCAGCCCTCAATTCCCTCTCTGATGAGGAGGATGTCTCTCTCTCTCCTGGTACAAGAAGGGTACCTTTCACATAGGAAATTTATTTCCTGCTTTCAGGAGGACAAAGGAAAGTCAGAGTGTCCTTCTTGCACCTGCTGTTTCTTAAGTAACTTTAATTTAAAATAATCAATAGCCAAAGTGGTATATTTTGGGGTGGCTTATTCTGCCCCCCCAAGATGAAAATGAGAAGGATAAAAGTGCCAAGTGGAGGGTCCTGCTAAAGTACCTCCTTGTGTTGAAATTCTCAATACAGTCACTTCCACTTGGCTCTTCTTTCCTTCTTCTGCCTTCCCAGTCCTGGTTAAATGATGTTCTTAAATTATAAATAATTTACTCTCCTCAAAGCATCCCTGTACATATGGCTCAGATGATTTGACCATTGTCTCCAATATAAGACTGTGAGTATTCTTTGGTGAAGGTTGAGTATCATCCTTACCAATCCAGTGCCTTTATCATGTCTGGGACACAAAAATTGAAAAACAAATAAATAATAAAAACCACACACCTAGGGCATCTGGGTGGCTCAGATGGCTGAGCATCCGACTTGGCTCAGGTCATGATCTTGCGGTCCATGAGTTCGAAACCACATTGGGCTCTGTGCTGAAAGCTCAGAGCCTAGAGTCAGCTTTGGATTCTGTGTCTCTTTTCCTCTCTGCCCCTCCCCACTCATTCTGTGCCTCTCACTCTCTCTCAAAAATTAATAAACATTTAAAAAAACCCACACACCTGATAACATTTTTGTTTGGGTTGTTTTGTGTTTATTTTGTTTTGCTGACACTAATTTTGAATGTTCATTAGAAATTTTCAGAACATAATTAAATGAGAATATAATATATGTTTTGTATATGTATTTAATAGCTTTTATGAAAATATTTATAAATGGTTGTGGATACTAAATTAATGCCTATATAAATACTTATATTAATTATATGGGGAGTAAAAACGCATTCATCTATGTCATCCCTGGATGTTTTCTTCTTTATCTAGCTCTGCTCAAGTTTTCTGATGTCAACCACTAAAAGAATCTTACTGAGAAAACATGGATATGGCTATGTGTTTGTAGGACCATGTAAGACTCAATGCCATTCTTAAGTACTATTAGAATTATACCCCTCAGTAATTATAACTGCCCTTGGTGAAAGAATTTCAGAATGGAAGCAAACGTCAAAAGGCTTCTCTGCTTTTGAGAGGGGCATTTATGGGAAACTGACAAATTGGGGGGAAAATATGGTGGTGGAAAAAATCAATGGGAAGGCTTCTTTTGGGAAAAAAAAGGTTTAAGAACTTCCATTTGTACCATATTTTCCCAATTTATCAATACACTTTTGTTAATCTTTCTTAACTTTTTGAAATGCAGTAAAGTCTAAACAAGTCAGAAGCTTAGTGGGTTGATCAGAGGCTTCTCATTCAGAAGTTATAAATATGGCATCACCCTTCCATATGACATATAACAGTAATATCATGTAAAGATTGATTTGATGCACATACTGGCTTCTTTAATCACATCTAATGAGTGTGAAGTCATAAACCAATTAAATGAGATATTTTAAGCTCATCTAAAAATGGAAGAAACCAACTTGATTAACTGTAGGCTTAATCTCCCTGAATTTATGTAATTAGAGAGTGAAAAATCACTGTCTCAGAATATTGAATAGTAGCTTCATGACTTAAATAGGAACTTAGGGCAGATGGCTGAACTAACCCTTCCATGTGGAATTCTACAGAAATAGGGAACACATCAAAAAGCTTTGTGGTCTATTCTGGTCCATGTACTTCCTTCCTCACCCATTTCCTTCCACCCTCTACATCACAATGTCCCCACACATCCACCAGGGACTGATGAAAGAATTATTATCCAGTATTACCATACAAGTGACTACTGATATAATAGACATGTTGCCATATCTGGACTCCTTTCCTTCAGCCTTGCACTGAAATCCCTAAGGATAAAAATGACATCGTGATGGTACGTTTGGGCATTTGTATAACGCAGTGAGCAGATGGATGCACACAGTGGTAGGTTGTGTGACACCATTTGTTAAAATACAACAGTGGCAAAGCTCGGTAACCGAGTAAATGGGTGCTCCTGTGTAAAAGCCAGAGGCAGCAACTTTAAACCTCTTTGGACACTCCTCTCCAGAAATATGTTGTGAATATGGCACCAAATGCAACCCCAAATCACTGTGGTGTTCAACGACTCACTAGACCTCACCCCCACTCTGTAAAAGAGGATCTCAAACTAGATTATCTCTAAGGCCCTTTCCGGTTGCCTTAATCCATCTCCCCAATCTGTGATTCTACAGCTGTGTAAACCTATCTCCACCATTGGAAACATTAAAACGACAAACAAACAAACCACGTGAGGGGCTTCATCTTCGTACAAAACAATCACTTAGGCTGATTTGACCGGAAGGGCAATAATGATATCAGCTAGAGAGTGTGAGTGGTGGAAGGCCACATACTTGTAAACACAGCTTCTTCACACCTTCTTTACCTCTTTTTCTGCCTTCAGAATTTAACAGGCACTTCTCAGAAATGGTTATACAACTTCATTAGGACTCAGGTGAATAAAATGTAAGTCTTCAAGGCTGGACTTTGGCCCACCAGGAGAATGGCCAAAATGAAAATGATTTGCGATATGAGCATCAAGCACTTGTGTGAATGCGGAACCACCGTGACTCTTACACGTTGACAGCAGGGATCAGAAGTGATGCACAACTCTGAAAAACTGTGGGGCAGTGTCTCTTACAGCAGGCCCCAAACATTGGGATGCCACACAACAAACAGAATGAATAAACTATCACCAGAGGCAATGGCATAAGGGAATCTTGTATACATAACATTGGGTGTAAGAATCTAGACATACAAGCTTACAAACTGAACGATTTTAGTTCAGCATACTTTTTAAAAAACATACTAACCTGCCATATTGGACGTCAATTTGTGTTTCGTTTCATGGTCTCTGAAAAGCTGTTATGTTCATGTTTTCGTCTAGATTATGTGTGCAGGATGTTTTTATTTCTCAAAAGTCACTAGTAGTTTTTAAAATAATACACATTGGGGCGCCTGGGTGGCTCAGTCAGTTGAGCGTCCGACTTCGACTCAGGTCACGATCTCGCTGTCTGTGAGTTCAAGCCCCGCATCGGGCTCTGTGCTGACAGCTCAGAGCCTGGAGCCTGCTTTGGATTCTGTGTCTCCCTCTCTCTCTGCCCCTCCTCCGCTCATGCTCTGTCTCTCTCTCTCTGTCAAAAATAAATAAACATTAAAAAAATTTAAAAAATAAAATAATATACAACTTTAAAATTAATTCTAAAAAGATATGCAGTTACTATCAGTTGTAGAAAACTGCAAATTTTTTAAACCCTAGCAGTTTATTTTATACAGTATTTTCAAGATACTTCTGTAAAATTAACAAAGAATGCAACTTTTAGAAAATATTTCATTAAATAATTATCCCATATGTTGCTGAAAATGAATTGTTTGCTTATAGAATACAGATGTTAGCAACCCACAGCTCCTGGTTTTCTTGTTTCCTCCAGCAGGAAGACTTAATTTTCCTTGGTACCAGTATCATGCACAGAAATTATTCATAATGGCCCATGACTCAGGCCAGAAAACTATTTTCTGAAGGAAGGAGTTCATAAGTAGACAGTTTCTATGTAGTGCGATGCTTAGGGGTAACTGTGGCACCAAAGGAATTGTTTAGTTACAGATTATTTTCTCACTTGTCTTTCTATGACATCCTAAACTTTGCCTTCAGTCTTTCCCTTCATAATTCTAGAAAGCCACTCTGTCTTAACAAACAAATTCCTTTGGGAATTAATTTATATTTTTCAATTTTGTGCAGTATATTGCCACGCATCCTCCCCACCTAAAGGGGACTGGGATTAGACTACATAGTCCGGAGGGACGGCCATGTTTATGAAGTTCAAGCTTGGCACCTGTATGAACAGAATGTAGCCTGAGGAGATCTGACCTCCCTGCAGACAGGGAAGCACCTTCCAGGAAAATGAGCATGGAGAGGACTCAGGAGAGGTGACTGAGGGTGGCTCCACGTCAACCTCCAAATATGCATCAGAGATATAGAGAACAGTAGTAAAGTGCCCACATAACACAAATGCGTCATTTTCTTGAGTTCATCGGATGGCAAGTTATTGGCAATTCCTTAGGTGGTTTAAGATTTGTGTCAACAACATGTCCCAGAGGAGTACATTTGGTGTTTCAGTATTGGAAATATCACGCAAAGAGTAGCAATACGTTCAGAAGAAGCATTAACAATTGTCACTAGAATCACTTTTCCAAAAATTAAAAACACACTGACTTTATTGAATTTTTGCCTCAAGAGTAGTCTGGCTTTATGGAAAGCAAGGGAAACTCCATAACAACAAATAAAACAAGTAAAAAATAGTCAAAAGAGCCAAACCTATGTTTCTGTTTCCTCCGGGTGAGGTTTCAGAAGAAATATGAAACTACCTGAAGCCCTGACACATAAAATCTGGTAGATGCCATGCACATCTTGCTTTTTTTGTCTGCTTACACAAATTTTGGACTTGCAGATTGTGTGGCCATCAAATTAGCGATGTTAAGACTCAAGAAATACAGGTGATACATATGATTATTTTACTTTTTATGGAATATCAATTAGCAGTGGTTGTTTAAAAAATACATCCCACCTATGCTTGTATGTGTACAGCAATGATTTGTTCACACATGATAAAATGTTGTTCAATCACAATACAATGATTATCCACCAAAGTTACCATGTTATATAAGTTCCAGGGTAACCAATTTCTTTCTCTCTTATTTGCTTCCTGCAATTGTGCAATGAAGCCACCTGCCACATCACTTTCTCTTCACATCAATGCTAATAATGATCAAGTACCCAGCTAATATAAATAAACCAGATTGCCTCCAACATAGTAACCCTCCTGCTGTCAATCATCCATCGTTGGATCCTACCTTGGTGGATAATTGAGACTTTAATGGTCTCTCAGCTCTCTCAGAAAGCTACAAGTCTGTGCATCATTAATTTGTACGTTTTCAAGGGTCACTTTAACATAAAGACACTACAGCATTCTGTAAGAGTACTTAAGAGAGTTATCCTTAAGATAGCTTTGCTTCATTGCATTATATCGAGGAACCTATAGTGAGCAAACCCTATGGATTCAATGAAATTCAATGACTATGGGACTATAGAAGTTTACTTATTCCCTCTGGGTTTCAATTTCTTCTTTTTTTAAAATTTTTTAATGTTTATTTATCTTTGAGAGACAGAGAGACAGAGCACTAGAGGGGTAGGGGCAGAGAGAGAGGAGACACAGAATCCAAAGCAGTTTCCAGGTTCTGAGCTGTCAGCACAGAGCCTGACGTGGGGGTCAAACTCTGGAGCCATGAGATCATGACCTGAGCTGAAGTTGGACACTGAACTGACTAAGCCACCCAGGCGCCCCAATCTCTGTGTCATATTATAAGTTGTTAAAGACAACCAGGGATGTGTATTAATACATGAAATACATCATACTATGCGTTGATAACTAAACAATATAAATCTGACTAAGGTAAAGAGGAAAAAATGCCTTTGAATAAATTAATGTCCATTAATAGAAATGCGTTGCCTCTATTCATAATACTTTTGTTATATATAATGTATGTTCTGATGCCATTTTTGCTTAAAAATTACATATCCAATAATATAGACAATGAAATCTACTTTTCCCTAGGCAGTGAGATTATGGCAGGTTTTTCTGTTTGTTTATTTTTTTGTTTGGCTATTTTTACAACAACTTTTATTTTATGAATATTTTTATGGAAGAGTGTCCGTAGATGTGTGTAAATGTATATATGTATAATGTGTACACATACACATTATAATGTGTATTTGTTTGTAAATTATGGAATTATGGAATTAAACAAAATGCTTCTATGAAGAGTAGTAAACTTGAAATAAGGAATTCTCATTGACTGGAGTCATTTTACTCTTGCTAATTAAGTATACCATTGAGGAGTAATAATAGGAACAAAAGGAACTTTTTTTAGAAGGCTGTATTTTTCAGTCACGCAGCCTATATGAAATATCAGATGATAAATGATGTCATTTTTTTAAGTGACTTATTCCTTAGAGGCCAAGTGTTCAACACCCAGGGACCAGCTACAGAGATGACTATATAATCTGGCTCATTCAGGAGACAATGCTTGCTGAACCTCCTGCAGACAGAGCTGTGTACAACAGAGTTAGTAATTCTGGGGAAGGTACTGATATATATATATATATATATATATATATATATATATATATATTTTTTTTTTTTTTAATTTATACTTTAGATTTGTTTAGCTTTTTATCTTTTTCAACTGAAAGCATGTGATAAAACCAAAGGAGAATATGAAATATTTTAACTTTAATTACTTGGATCAATGTATGTTAAATGCATAAATACACAGATAGCAAGGGCGACAATAAAATGGGAGCGTGGACTCTCAAGCTAGTTGGACATTTTTTTATTATTTTAAATCTCTTACTGTCACTTTGTATATTTAAAAAAATATATTCGTTGTTAAAGGAAGACAATTTTAACTGATACGTCCACAGGGACAGGTATTTAAAGGAGGTGAGGCCAACAGTTTGGAAATATGCACATTGAACACTAGATCATTATTCAGATATTCATTTTCTGTCTTTCATCTCCATTATTCTTATGTCCTCATGGAATAGAAGAGGTCACTTATGATACTGCACAAACATCATTCGTTGGGTAAAATACAACTGTGGGACACAGATTTCCACTGGCCTCCCAAAGACCACCAACTTTTTTTTTTAATGTTTATTTATTATTATTATTCAGAGACAGAACGTCAGAAGGGCAGAGAGGCAGAGAGAGAGGGGGACACAGAATCTGAGGCAGGCTCCAGGCTCTGAGCTGTCAGCACAGAGCCCGACGCTGGGCTCGAACCCATGAACCACGAGATCATGACCTGAGTTGAAGGCAGACGCTTAACCGACTGAGCCACCCAGGCATCCCACCACCAACTTTTTTAAAGCAAAGAGAGGCAGATTTCAGAGATATTCTGTCCAAGAGCATTCAGTGAAAACAATAAAATAATATTACACTTTCTAGAAAATTAGGTTGTGGGTGCAATTCAGGAATGAGTCTATCTGAGGTTAGAGACTGTGAATTTATGAGTACTTTTACCATGTGACTTATGCATCTGATCTGTTGGTGAATAGATCTTGTTGATTATAGTAAATTAAGGCAGATGGACTCACACACTAAACCATTTTCCCTTTCTTGCTGCCCTGTCCCTGTGATCAGCATCCAGCATCCCTACAGTTTGGTCCCCCAAATTCTTCCTACTCTCTCCTGAGCAAGAGCAACTGTCCGAGGAGAGCGTGGTTAGCCTCAGCATACTCCTGTCTATCCACTCTGCCGTAGCGCTCATGGAGACCCTTCCACCGTACTGTCCAGCAACCACCATCTGCCTTGCTCCAGTGGGTCCTGGAACAAACTATCTCTACCTCTTGTTTATTGAGACTGGATAGAACATAGAATTAATGGGGTTGTGGGAGAACGTCATATCCAAGAAACTACCAGACCTCTGTCCACTCCACTTTCTTGGATGATGAGGCAAAACAAAGGAATATATTCATCACCTGCACCTCTTACTTAATTATGCTTCTCTATTACAGGATATAACTCATGTTGGCAAAATTTAACAAAAACAGCTACCTTATGAGAATACCTGGATTATTGTGAGAATTATTGCCTCAAATTACGAGGATATTGTTTCCAATCTATAAGCTAGACATAGCAAAAGTTATCATAAAAACTACATAGGTGGTGTGGAAATAGCATGATTTAATTTGGATGAAAAGTGTGCTACAAATTCTGTACAGTGCTGTTGAAATGCAGGCAATATTATTATCACTATCATGTAATCGATTGGTATGGGTATGTATATATTTCCAGGATAGTCTGTTTAACCTAAACAGTTTCGGCACTGCTCATCTCTTTTCCCGAATACAGAAAAATAGAAAGGACCAGCAGTTTAACTACTAAGATAATAGAATGATGTTAATCGTGGTTCTATTTCCTTCTTTCACAACCAGGGATTCCCAGATCTCAGCGATGGCTGTTGAGAACTGCTCTGTGATGACGGACTTCATACTCCTAGGACTTACTGGAAGAAAAGATGTGCAGCAGGGGCTCTTTGTGTTCTTTCTGCTGGTTTATGCCATAACCATGATTGCCAATCTAGGGATGATCCTGCTGATCAAACTGGACTCCAGGCTCCACACACCCATGTATTATTTCCTGAGCAACCTGTCTTTCTGTGATGTCTGCTACTCCTCCACTGTCTCTCCCAAGATGCTGGCTGGCTTCTTATCTGAGCAAAAGAAGATTCCATACAACTCGTGTGCAATTCAGCTGTATTTTTTTGGGGCCTTCGCAGATGTGGAGTGTCTCATGTTGGCTGTCATGGCTTACGACCGGTATGCAGCCATCTGTAATCCACTTCTGTATACAATGGCCATGTCCAGGAGAATCTGCATCCAGCTCGTGGCCCTTGCCTACATCGTGGGACTTGTGGATTCGGCAATCCACACCGGTTGCACGTTTCGATTGGCATTCTGCAATTCTAACATCATCAATCACTTTTTCTGTGACATCCCACCCTTGCTGTCCCTCTCGTCTTCGGATACATCTATCAACGAGATAGTTATGTTCACTTTCATTGGTTGTGTGGTGGGGTGCAGCGTCATCACCGTCCTCCTCTCCTACACCTACATCATAATGACCATCCTCAGAATGAACTCAGCGGAAGGGAGACGCAAAGCCTTTTCTACATGTGCCTCCCACTTGACCGCAGTGGCCATATTTCACGGCACACTCCTGTTCATGTATTTCCGACCCAGCTCCAGTTACTCTATGGACACGGACAAAATGGCCTCTGTGTTCTACACGGTTGTCATCCCAATGTTAAACCCACTGATCTACAGCTTACGGAATAAGGATGTGAAAGGTGCCCTGAAAAAAATAATCAGTACTTGAAGTTGGATTTTTCACCAAAAAGTATTTATTAAAAGATTCTGACAGCTGAAGTTCAGATCCTTTGGCATAGATTCCTATAGTCTCACCAATACAACCTTCTAGATGTTTTCTATCATTTATCATTGTACCTAAATTGAGTGGGGGGAGTCATTATTGATCTTAGCCTTCTTCTCAGACTAAGAAAGAGTAATACTAGGTTATTGCTGTTCATGGGGGTGCCCCTGCGAACTACTCTCCTCGTGTCGGTTAAACATAACTCCTTAAGATTATAGTATTTTGTAAGTGATGAGTTCAATAAACTTGTTCAGCCAGAGGGGAATGTCTGTGAGTTAAGTTGGGTTTGTTTGCACCCTTCCTGTGGACTGGTATCACCCTATAAATGTTCCATCATGGCACTCACAAGTATTTTGGTAGTAAGTAAATATATAAGAATAAATTAAAAATATCCTGCCCCAGCTCAAAGTTCTGTGAATGCAATACCCTTTCCGGGATTGTTCACCAAGAGTTCTACTCTGTTATTTACAAAGCTCAGCTCCAGATGCCATTTAAAACATTTATTAAATTAATGAATGAGTGTCCCCTGCAAAGCTGATGCAAGGAGACTTTGTAAATTCACACACACACACACACACACACACACACACACACACTTGCTTTGCTAATATTATTCTAGTATGTGCATCTTAGATTAAATCTTCACAAACTTTTTTTTTTTTTTTTTTTTTTTTTCTGCCTAGGCTGAAATATCCATCAGGGATACGGATCATGGGATGTAAAAATCTTTTTTAGACCATCCGTTCCTCTTCATTCTGGCCTGGTTATTTCAGCAGACACCCCCAGGACCATGTGCTCCAATTATACACTGCACCTCCCAGTGCACATCAGCTTGTGCATTCCCCTTCCTGCCCTCACTCTGGAGAACAGAGCTGGTGTTGTTGACAACTTTACAGAAAATGCACAAATGACAGTTGGACAAGGACCTATACATTGTCCAAAAGCCACTGGAAAGAGGACTCCATCTTTCTTAATGTGTTCATAGCGTTATCATAATAAATTTTTTAAAAAACTAAAATGCCTAATTGATACAGTTTAAGCTGAAAGTAAGATTTAATGACCTAATCATGTGTTCAATGAAAAAAAAAAAACAAAGGGCGCAGTAAAATTTACATAGAATTCTATTTGTAATAATTGATGATTTTGGCTGTCTGTTTATCTGTGAAACAAATAAACACAGTTTAATAATGGTCATTGCTGGTAGCTGGATGTCAGGTAATCTTATGTCCTTTGCCAAAAACCTAATTAATTGCAAGTGTTGTTTACACTGCCGTCAATTAAGACTTAATCCACTTATGAAAAATGTAAGGAGTGTTGCTCAAGATTCATTTTATTTTAGGTTATTGTCAAGAAGGAATTACAGAGGCACCTTTTTCTGGTTCCAGGAGGAGAGGGCCATGGTTTTACAAGCTTTTTCATTTAAATCTTCTTCCTGTTTTATATATATTCATTCCTTTAGTGTATAAAATGGGCTGAATGTATCTCAAAATATCATAAGCATTAAATAACACATTTAGAGGCACCTGGGTGGTTCAGTCGGTGGGGCGTCCAACTTCTGCTCAGGTCCTGATCTCAGGGTTCGGGAGTTCGGGCCCCTGTGGGCTCTGTGCTGACAGCTGTTTCTGATTCTGTGTCTCCCTCTCTCTCTGCCTCTCCCCCATTCATTCTCTGTCTTTCTCTCAAAAATAAATAAAACATTAAAAAATCAAAAAATATATATAACACATTGAAAAGGTGAAATTATTAGCAGGTTATTAGTTTTGCATTCCTGACTGGATGGACTTTTAAGACAAATCAAAGTATTTCATTATCTATTGACCATTTCACTTTGCAATCTCAAATAATTTATTTGTTGTTTAGAATATGTCATATATCAGTACCTCTCCATCGTTGTCCAAATTCCTTCCCATCACAATGTACTTTAGTGAAAAACATATTAAGTATATTCGTATCTATAAAAATTAAACTTATTCATGTCACATGAAATTAGATTCCCTGGCCAGCTTTCACATATGTGTGTCAGAATAAAAGAGACTTCTCTGTTCTTTATGTTTTCATTTAAAGATGACTTTAATTTAATAGCCTTTACCCATGGACAGGAAATGAGGATTTTGTTTTTGTTTGTGTTTTATTTTCATTTTTTTAAAAAACAGTAAAGAGGAGAGAGGTGTTAAGATAAGAACTGGAATTCAGAGTGAGACAGACCTGGTTCACATCTATATGCTGTCATTTACTTGTCACCTGTGTGACCACAGATTATTAGTTTGTTACTCAGGTTCTTCATCTCCCTAACATGGCTTTAATATTTACATGTATGTGGCTTTAATATTTATATGTTATATGTTATATATATGTTATATATATTTATATGTTATATATATACATATATATGTTATATATGTAACATATGTTATATGTTATATATATGTTATATATATAAATATGTTAATATTTATATGTTATATATATATTTATATATTTATATGTTATATATATATGTTATATATATGGATATGTGTATACCCATACATGTATAACATATAAACATAAAACATATAAACATATACATATAAACATACATATAAAACATATAAACATATTTATATACATATGTACAAATATACATGTAAAACATATAAACATATTTATATGGTTTATATAACATAAACCATATAAATATTAAAGCCATGTACATGTAAATATTAAAGCCACATGCATGTAAATAAATATAGACATAGATATTTTTATAACCAGGTATATATGTATTTATCTGAGGATGATAGGGACTTTCTAAGATCATTAAGGGTCAACCAGCTCCCTCTCAGGAACTAAAACCTGGTGTCGAAAGAGAAGACGGTATCATTCATGGCATCCTATCATGAACTGGTGTCCGCAGGATCCATCTTTATTCCCTTTAGGGCCTGCTCACCCGGTCATTCGGGTTCCACTTGCACATCACAGCTGCAGGTCCTATTTGGAACTGTCTACCCAGCCACCTTGGGGCTTATTTTTCCTAATGTTGCCTTCACTCCTGAGCAAAGATTTCTTCATGACTACCCAGGCTGGCCACACTATTCCCATGTCCAGGCCAGATGCCTGAAACTATATTTCTGATCCAAGTCTCAAACCCCACATTGCCAAGAAACGAGTTTAGGTAATTAGTCCCAGGATACCCCATTTTGTGTTATGCTGCGTGGCCCCATCCCAAGGGCCAAGGATGAAATGGGACATTGTTGGAGGAGGTGGTGGAGAGAATGTGATCGCTGGTTGACCTGCGGTCTCAATCAGAGGCTCTTCACCCTTCCCTTGAACTTGGAATATACATTCTGCCCACTATTCCCACAGTTTGAACTCTTCCAAGGACATAGACTTAAAGATCAATGTGGTGTTGAGGGCCCCCAGATGGTTTACATGACTGAGCCTAGTTAAGGCTTCTGTATAAACTTTTAAGATCCTGGAGCACAGGAGTGGCAATCTACTCCTCTTGGGACTGCCCAAGACAAGCCTTGTAAGTCAGTTCATTAAACATTCCAGCTAGCAGTCTGGAGTGGTCTGCCTTTTTCTTCAGTCTCTCCCTACCCTCTGTCCGGGGGGGAGGACAGTTTATGAGGCAACATACACTTAACAACAAAAGAACCAATATGCATTTCCTGTGATGAACCTGTACACTGTGGTGAACATTGTCTGCTCAGTATTTAGGATGAAGTGTTTGTTTCTCATTGTGATCAAGCTTCCAGTCCATTCTTCCCACTGACAGCCCACATTGCCCAGAGCCCTTCCTCACCACTGAGCTGTATGGACAAAAACCCTCTTGCAAAGATCCTTTCCACTGTAGTAAATGTAACTGTGATCCTTGTTTGTAACCCAGACTGCATTTTCACTGTCAGAAGGCTTTTCTGTCTGATTGACCCTCTCTCCCACTGTTCAACCTCACCTTGGGTTTAACACTTTTTTCAACTTTCTGCCACACCTTGTCTAAAAGCCAAGTCCCAGCAGCCCACCTAACTAAGATCTCACCATTTGTTGGCTTCTGATCCCATCTCTGGCTCTCAGAGAATAGCCTCCCTCAGGAACTTCAGCTCTCTGCTTACCAGTCAAGAGATTTCAGACCATACATTCTCGAGGAAATAGTTTATGAGCCAGACATTAACTTTGTGGATATTTGCAAATTGTTTTTTAATAAGCCACCACGCTTAACAATATCTTGAAACAGTCATGTGTGTTTATAGTAGCCCTCTGGAGAAGGAAAAAAAAATACTGCAAGAGAAATAGTTTCTGCCTATCCATAGGTGTATAATCTAAATAAAAAACAACCAATAGCAAATGTACTCATGTTGACTTCATGAACATTTACTCAGTATCTATACTGGGGAAAATGCTGTGATAAAGAGGCAAGGCATCAAATAAGGAACAATAATAAATGAGTAAGTCTAGTAGAGGGATAAAACACACACAGACAGCTACAATGTCATATAGAAAATTCTGAGAGTCTCAAAGGAAGCACACTTAAGATTCTAACGAGGTTTATGATGTGACGTATCATCTGTAATTGAAGGAGATATCAGAAAAAAAACATATAGGAGTTAAAATTTAGAGAAGATTTTTTTTAGAGTGAATACAATTAGACAGCTAAGCTGCAATGCACACATTTACATGGGAATAAAAATTAATTGAAAAATAGTCTCAGTAAATTGGATTTAGTTTCTTTCAGAAAAAGACGGTTGTGACATTTAATGGCTTATCCAACGTTGAGAATAATTGTTATAAAATTTAGGATTGGAGGAAAAAGGAGTAAGAATATGAAATACAGGATATTATGTGAAGGGTAAATCTGCTCCTTGAATACATATTAAAAGTTTTAACTTTAAAATAATAAAGAGATAGACATAATACAAGTGATGTGATTGGGCCTGGCTCTGATATTAGGCTCTGGCCTTATTTTGTAGTTGAGGCCTCATTACCCACAGATTTGGGAAACATCTATATCAAACTGACTTTCCCAACAGTGAGAACCAAAGGTCAAAGAACAGACATTGTTGAAAAAGTCATCAGGCTCAATTTCATTCTTTCTTAAGAAAGCAATTTTCGGCTGATCACTTTCCTAAAGGCATTTTTGACATCTTTGTTCCTCAGACTGTAAATTAAGGGATTCAACATAGGTATAATCAATGTATAGAACACAGAGGTCACTTTGTCAATATCCAGCGAATGACCAGCGCTGGGGCGCAAATAAATAAAAATAAGGGTACCATGGTAAATAGTGACCACAGTCAGATGGGAGGCACAAGTGGAGAACCCTTTTCTTCTTCCTTCAGCAGAACCTGTTTTAAGAATGGCTGCTATGATGCAGACATAAGAGAGAAGAACTGTTAGAAGACAGATAGCTTCCACTAAACCAGCAAAAACTACCAGAACAATGTCATGCATGTAAGTATCAGTGCAGGACAGAGAGAAGAGTGGGGAGATATCGCAGAAGAAATGGTTAATTTCTTTGGAGCAGAAAGACAGGTGGAAGGTATTTGTAGTGTGAATAATTGAGCTCATGGTACCCCCCCAAAATGCTCCAATCACAAGCTGGCAGCAAAGCCTCTTGGACATAATAACAGTATAAAGCAGTGGGTTGCAGATGGCTATGTACCGGTCATAAGCCATGGCAGCCAAGAGGAAAGATTCTGTGTCAACCAAAGAACAGAAAAAATATAACTGTGCAGCACAGCCCTTGTAAGAAATGGTCTTTTTCTCGGAAACCAAGTCTGCAAGTAATTTGGGGGCAATGACGGAGGAGTAGCATACATCGACGACGGACAGTATGCAGAGGAAAAAGTACATAGGGGTGTGCAAATGGGAACTGGTCATGATTAATGACATCATCCCTAGGTTCCCCATTAAGGTAACAGAGTAGATAAAAAGGAACACAGCAAAAAGAACCCTCCAGAATTCTGGATGCTCACTAAATCCCAAAAGAAAGAACTCAGTCTTCACAGTGAGATTCTCCAATTCCATCCTCTGCAGTGCCCCGGACCTCTGCAGTTGTGGCACAAGTAATAATGATGAATGATGGCAATATTAATAACTTCAACATTCACTAAAAATAACAACAATAACAAAAAAAACCAGACAAAACAAATAGAAGAGTTATTCTAAATCCACTGTTATCTAAATCCATGTCTTGATAACACATGGGCATATCTACAGCTAGGGTAGGGTATATACATTTCAGATATATATATATATATATATATATATATATATATATCTGTGTATATATATATATCTGTGTGTGTGTATATATATATATATATATATATACAGATATAGGGTATTATACATTTCAAACATGCAGATTTTCAATTTCTTAATTAAATCAACACTCTACCACTTCTATCACGTAAAGCTATTGTTTTCTGTATTTAAGGGCACCGCCATCAAATCAGTTGTTGAGCTATACATTCTTCGACTCCCTCATCTTCCACCAATGTCAAGTAATAGTGGCTAAACCACATGGGTATACAGCAAATTGAGTGGATAGCCTCTGTTCCCGTTTGTGTTGTTTTTATTTTCACAACAGATAGCATTGCCATTCCAGCCGAAGCCCTCTATGAGAAGATTAGCAGAACTTCTGTTCCTTACCTTGAGCTGTGGCTGCCCCTCTGAGGAACAAAAAAACTCCAAAGAGTTGTTCGACATCTGCTGATAAGATATAAAGAAGAAAGGTTCTGCGTTAATCATACAAGTGACTGAATCCCAGCTCTGTCTCTCAGAAGTTGTGAGACCTTGGTCAGGCCACTTAACTACTGAGCTTCAGTTCATCACCCATGACATGACAGTGATAGTGCCTTATAATCAAATTGTAAGTGTTAAGTGAATTTCCTTCCACAGTCTCTGTATCCTCACCATCTTGTTCCTTCACGGTTCTGAATCTGGCAGCCTGGCAATTCTGAGTCGATCCAGATGTCTGTTTTCCTTTTCTGGAATTCAAGCTACAGAACATAGCTAGAGAAATTCTCATGCCTACAGATTTATTAAATTCAATCCAGGGAAGATGATAACGATATCCAGGAATGTGTCCATGCCCTCTGCCAGGAATAATTGTAAAAGATGTTGAAAAAAGGATCACTCTCCTTACCTTTCTATCTTTTTGCCTTTGACTGACCTTACTCTAGTTTAGAAATCTGTAAGTCGCAGAGAACTGATAGCAACACAATACTTGTCTACGGACATGTGCATTTTGTTGAGTGTAGAGATAATGGATTTCCCTCTTTTCTATGGAAATAGCCAGTTTTTAGTCTATTTGTATATTTATTTGTGAATTTTTTTCAAGTTTTAATTTAAGTTCTAGTTAGTTAATATACATGGTAAAATGTTCAGGAGTAGAATTCAGTGATTCATCACTTTATATATAACAGCCATGTTCATCTTAAATGCCCTGCTTAATGATGAATTCTTGATCTATAATTCTTTGCATTATCTTTTATACCAATTAGAACAGCTTAGGGAATGAATGATGAAGTAAAATCACTGAAAGTTTCATTTTATATTTGTATAAAAGTCACAATCTGTTAATATATCATCAAGTTAGCTAACATACCGGGTATACAGAATGTTCTTGGTTTGGGGGGTAGATTCCCATGATTCATCGCTTACATACAACACCCAGTGCTTATCCCAGCAAGTGCCCTCCTCAATGCCCACCATCCATTTTCCCCACTCCTTCAATCCCCCTGGCCATAAACCCTTCTCTGTATTTAATATATACATATACACATATATATATATGTATATATAATATACATAATATATAATATATAATATATAATATATATAATATATAATAATATATAATATATACATATATATATATACATATATACATAAAAACTTCTCTGTATTTAAGAGTCTCTTATGGTTTGTGTCCCTCTCTGTTTGGAACTATGTTTTCTCCTTCCCTTCCCTCATGGTCTTCTGTTAAGTTTCTCAGATTCCACATAAGAGTGAAAACATATGATATCTGTCTTTCTCTGACTGAAAAAAAAATAATAATCTTTTCCAAAGAAGACATCCACATAGCCAACAGACACATGAAAAGATGTTCAACATCACTCATCATCAGGGAAATACAAATCAAAACCACATTAAGATACCACCTCACACTAGTCAGAGTGGATAAAATTAACATCTCAGGAAACAACAGATTTTGGCAAGGATGTGGAGAAACAGGAACCCTCTTGCACCATTGGTGGGAATGCAAACTGGTGCAGCCACTCTGGAAAACAGTGTGGAGCTTCCTCAAAAAATTGAAAATAGATCTACCGTATGACCCAGCAATAGCACTACTAGGAATTTATCCAAAGGCTACAGGAGTGCTGACTCATAGGGGCATATGTACCCTAATGTTTATAGCAGCACTTTGAACAATAGCCAAATTATGAAAAGAGCCTAAAAGCCCATCAACTGATGAATGGATGAAGAAGATGTGGGACATATAAACAATGGAATACTACTTGGCAATGAGAAAGACTGAAATCCTGCCATTTGCAACAACGTGGATGGAACTGGAAGGTGTTAGGCTAAAAGTCACGATTTTAAGTTATATTTACATATATGTATATATAATTCATAAAATTGTTGTTTAACTTTTCATAGCATACAGTTATTTCCTTCATTTAATCTCTATTGCAAACCTTCATAATTCTTTTTAGGTCTCATTCTCTTTTTGGGTCTCTTCTTCTCACTACCAGAAAATGATTTCTGTCTTGTAGAGAAAAAGATCCGATAGCAAGGAAGTATATGTTCAACTTTCTCATCAAGTCATGATATAAGCATTTGGATTCATCAATGGCTTCCTCTCTCTTTTCTTTTCCTTTCGTGGAATATCATGCCCTCACATTTTCTGAGGTTAATCCCTTCAACTGTGCACCCAGTTCTGATGTCTGCATCAATTAAGATACTTATACCATTACTACTAATGTTTCCTTCATAACCTTGCAGCACATAACATTGAAGTCAATGTCACCTTTAAAAATATTACTCTGTATCTACTTCCATTTATTTTCTTTCATCTTATTTCAAGGTTTTCTTATAAGTGTCTACACTGGTTTTTACTTTCTCACTTCAGCCTACTCACATAAGATTTTTATCCCAATGACTTAAAACCCTTTTTGTTTCAATTCCAAACTATGTCCTATTTGTCAAAGTCAAAGATTTTTCAGTAGGTAATGAAATTTATTTCTCTATTTCATGTAATACCTTTGACATCTCCTTTCTTCTTTTTTTAAATCATGTTTATTCATTTTTGATAGAGTGAGAGTGGCGGAGGGGTAGAGAGCGAGGGGGACAGAGGATCTGAAGTGGGCTCTGCACTGACAGCAGAGAACCTGATGCAGGGCTTAAACTCACAAACTGTGATATCATGACCTGACCTAATGGCAGACACTCAACCTGCTGAGCCACCCAGGTGCCCCAGAAACGTTTCCTTCTTATCATCATTGACACTCCATTATGTAATGCCATCCCTCAATTTCCTCAGTTGAACTTCCTAATTAGCTTCATTTTCTCCGATCAATTCCCATTCTACTTTCAAACACGCTACAAAATGAATTCATAAGCCACTGTAAGAATTGCCTGTATAAAATAGATTTTGTGTTACATAGTCTTCTTCCTACACTTAAATATTCCTTGTCCCCTACAAGCTCAGCATTGAAATACCTTCAGTGTTCACATATATTCCCATTTTTATCTCATATACTGTATCTCACTCCAAACACTTTGCTTTAAAAAAAAAAGTGTTAATTGGAGAAAGTGCTATCTCTGAGCTACTAGTCAACTCTTTGGAGTTCTCCCTTCCTGAAATACATACGGCAGCCTCCTTAGAAAATATCAACTCTCATTGAATGACAGCTCATCTGTTCCTGTCTACAAATATGAGAGATAAGATTGTCAATTGACCTAAAAGTGGAACAATGGCCACCACTGTGAAGGCAAAAGGGATAAAATTAGAGCCAGTGGCTAGAAGGCAAACGTGGATGAAATGCTTCTTTGTTATGTCATGCCCTCTTTTGGTATCTATGAAGAATGACTACCAAAAAGTAGGCATGAAAAAAAGAGGCTCATCTTTAAGGCCAATGCTAAAATAAGGTTGGGGGTCTGAGCCATGGAGAAGAACCACTTTTTGCTGGACTTATTTGCTACCAAATCCTTTATTTCTAATCACAGAATCAAAGGTAATGAAGAAATTAATTTTTATAGAGAATATTTTCTTACAATGATCTTTCAAGGATGTTATATACGTTCAGATTAAAAAGACTTTCAGGAAAGGAAATATAAATGTCAAATGGAACAATAGAAGGGGAAAGGAATAGAAGATATAAAAGAGTCAGAAGCGTCCAAAGAGGAACCAAAAAATCTGCTCTTCAATGCAATTGGTAGGTGAGGATGAAATTGGGGGCTTCGAAAAGAGTTTAGTAAAATAGTATATTCTGACAGTCAAAGCTCTATATTGAGCGCTAGTCACTAACTTTGTAAAGCATTTTTCTGTTGCCTCAAAGCCACTCCCCTAATCCTACCCCAGTCCTGTCACCTGTGTATTGACAATTGTTCGTATGAACACATGACTACAGGATAGAATAAATAGTATGGCCTACAAATGCATTAGCTTCAATTTATACTTCAGTCTGCTCAACTTAAAAAAAAAATAAGAAGCAATGAGAGCTGTGTTTATAGTTAGATTTCTAATCAGAGTCCAATAATGCTGAAGATTGTCTTAAGAATATCATCTATTAAATGTGATTTTTTTGTTGTTGGTGGTGGTGGTAATGTTGCTTTTGCTGGAAATACCTTGAGAAATAAAATCTGTGTTATTCTAAGCATGTGTCTTCTCTGGGCACCTTGGTGGCTCAGTCAGTTAAGCATCCGACATTGGCTCAGGTCGTGATCTCACAGTTCGTGGGGTTCAGGCCGGCATCAGGCTCTGTGCTGACAGTTCAGAGTCTGGAGCCTGCTTCGGATTCTGTGTCTCCCTGTCTCTCTGCCCCTTCCCCGTTCATACTCTGTGTCTTTCTGTCTCAAAAATAAATAAAACATTTAAAAAATTATAGGCATGTGTCTTCTCAAAAGATCAGTTTTCTGTGTGTAAAATAAACGATTTTATGAAGATGAGCACTTGAAATCCTGCCCAACTCTGATGTCCCAGGATTGTGTGAAGAACACTTACCAGATCACTATCTTTCTTTCATTTACCTTACTACTCTGTTGTCAGCATCAGTTCATTTTTCACTGGAAAAATCAGCTTTGACAGTTATGGACAGTTTGACAATATTAAAAAAACAATGCATTGCAAGATTTTCCATAATCTATGTGTACAGGCCTTTTATGTCCATATAAGAAATCTGGGCCTCCCTTAGGAAGGCAGTGTTTCCTTAGGATAATGCAACACCTTTTATATTTTGCCTTGAGTCTTCTGAGATTAGCTTTCAGATCTCATTTAGGATCCCAGGAACACACATTCTGATATCCAAATCCCAGTGGGAAAAGATATGTGAGCAATTAAACAGTTCTACTGAGGAATTGTTTAACTCAAAAACAAAATGAAATGATGTAATGTGTTTTTCTATAACTTGAAGATGTGTCAAAGAAAACTATATTTTTTAGTTTTGAAATGGTAGATTATTATTTTTTTAATTTTTTTAATGTTTATTTATTTTTGACAGAGAGAGACAGAGCATGAGCGGGGGGGTGGGAGGGGGGTTGGGGGCAGAGAGAGAAGGAGACACAGAATCTAAAGCAGGCTCCAGGCTCTGAGCTGTCAGCACAGAGCCGGACGCGGGGCTTGAACTCATAGACTGCGAGATCATAACCTGAGCCGAAGTCAGGTGCTCAACCGACTGAGCCACCCAGGCGCCCCAATGAAATGATAGATTATTATATAAAATTAGAACACGTTATTTTTCGTCTGATTTAATCAGCTCAAAGCAATTTATCAAACAGCTATCAGAGTATTATTCTATGTGAAGCAAGAATAACTGGAAAGAAGCAAGAATATTTCTATCTAGCTGTTGAAAATTAGAAGACCTTAAAGTCAAATGTCAGTGGAAAACCAATTATGACTGAAGTTAATGACTCTGATATGTGCTAAGTGTGCATCTATGTGCAAGTGAGATTCTGGCCATCCAAGGCCAGAATAGCTCAGAGAATTTCTTTAATAAATACATCTACTCTGTAAATATGTGTACCAGACAGTGTTTTGGGTACAAAACAGAAAGAAGAAAGATAACTTAAACTGCACTTGTCAATTACAGAATAGTGAATAAGAGATGATAAAAGAAAGAACATAAACAATTACACAAAGTTTGGAAAGTGTGCGGCATAATTGTAGACCTGAAAATGAGATTTAGAAAGAATGTGTTGCCTCATGAAGAAAGATAAGGCTAGATCTGTATATATACATCTTGGTATTTTGGCAAAGAGAACTATAAGCAGCTTTGAACTTCTATATGCCCAGAAGATTTATATCAACAAAAAGAAGCTCCATTTCTAACAGAACCTCAGTTAAGTTATTAGCTCACTAACCACTCACGCGAACCAATCCACTCAGAAACCAGTCACTGCATTTCTTGATTACTGGCCATTAACACTTCCTCAAATCCCATTGGCTGAATGCTGGGGAACGTCATCAAAAAGATGTGAAAGCTTCTGCACAGCAAAGGAAACAATCAGCAAAAGTAAAAGGCAGCCTATGAAATGGGAGAAGATATTCACAAATGAAATATCCAATACACTTATCAAACTTAACACTCACAAAACAAATAATCAGTGAAGAAATGGGCAAAAGATATGAACAGACACTTCTCCAAAGAAGACATCCCAATGGCTAACAGACACATGAAAAAATGCTCAACATCACTCATCATTAGGGAAATAACCACAATTAAAACCACAATGAGATACCACCTCACGCCAGTCAGAATGGCTAAAATTAACAACTCAGGCAACAACAGATGTTGGCAAGGATGCGGAGAAAGAGGACTTTTTTTGCACTGCTGGTGGGAATGCAAACTGGTACAGCCACTTTGTGAAACAGTATGGAGGTTCCTCAAAAAGTTAAAAATAGAACTATCCTATGACCCAGCAATTGCACTACTAGGTATTTATCCAATGGATACAGGTGTGCTGTTTCAAAGGGGCACATGAGTCCCAAAGTTTATAGCAGTTCTATCGACAATAGCCAAAGTATGGAAAGAGCCCAAATGCCCATCGATGGATGAATGGATAAAGATGTGGTATATATATGCAATGGAGTATTACTCGGGAATGAATGAATGGAATCTTTCCATTTGCAACTGAGTGGATGGAACTAGAGTGTATTATGTTAAGGGAAATTAGTCAGAGAAAGACAAATATCATATGACTTCACTCATACATGGAATTTAAGATACATTACAGATGAACATAAAGGAAGGGAAGCAAAAATAATGTAAAAACAAGGAGGGGGACAGAACATAAGAGACTTTTAAATACAGAGAATAAACTGAGGGTTGCTGGAGGAGTTGTGGGTGGGGGGATGGGCTGAATGGGCAAATGGCATTAAGGAAGACACTTGGGATGGGCACTGGGTGTTATACATAGGGAATGAATCACTGGAATCTACTCTTGAAATCATTATTGCATTATATGCTAACTTGGATATTAATTAACTGATTAGTTAATTAATTTTTAATTAATTAGTTAATTAGTTAATTAAAAACAACAACAAAAAACGTGACTGCTGAATGACTGATGAGTTAGACTCAGGTACTCAGAGGCTTCTCACCCCCTCCCTTGTCCTTGAAATGTATGTCTTGCCTGCCTTTCCCACTACCGGAGGCTGCTCCAAGGACCTAGCCTTGAGTTAGTGATGTAGTGTTAAGAACACCTGCATGGTATATGTGACTGAACCCAGTTAAGATCTTTTTATAAACTTTTAAGATTTGGTGGGTGGGTGCAGGGATCCATTTTGTCTTGCTACTGCCCAAGACAAGCTTCATATATAAGTTCCCTTTGATTATTAAAACTGGTACCTATCAACCTGGAGTGACCTGCCTCTTCCTTCCGGTCTCTCCCTGCCCTCCAAATAATGGCGCTGGCCTCAAATTATACCTAAAAAGCTCCCAAGAGAGTTGCAAATCAACCTTGCAAGGACAGAGGCCAACTAAGAATAGAAGAGTTTGGGTCCCCACCGGAAAATTGAGATGCAAATAGTAAGAGAATGAAAATTACATATCAACTCTTATAGTTTGCAAGTAAGGGAGTGATCAGATTATATAAATAAAATAAAACCACTTAAAGAAATAGAAAAGAAACTTTTGTGTAGTTGCTTTTCAGATATTTGAGGAGCACTCAGTGTTCCTCAATTATTCCCAGACAATTGCAGATGTTATCTATGAAGTAACCTTGGGAGGGAAAAAGAAACCTGATATTTAAATTTTTTTGTGAAGCTGAATGTAAATGAAACTTTCTCTTTCTTCTTTCTTTCTTCTTCTTTCTTTCTTTCTTTCATAGAACAAAACAATCAGCCTCTCCATATGAAAAGTGCACCTGTGTCGTAGTAGGATATGGAGACCAGTAACTATTCAAGCCCAGATTAAAGCTATTCTGTGTCTCTGAGACCCTAAAACCCAAGGTCTCTGAAAGGAACATTGCAGATTCAGAAGAGAGATCAGAGTAGTAACTGGGTAAAATGTGAGCTTCTGGCTAACCAAAAAGGCTTTTTAAACACACAAAAGCTCAATATCGAGGGTCCCTCTGAAGAGACTGGAGCTCTTACATACTGAAGCCTGCTAGTCCTGTGACTCCTGGCTCAAGTGGCTGTCTCTCTAGGTGAAATTGGACAATGTCGGGAGACTTTTTGTCTATCACAAAGGTAGGGAAAGGTGGTAAAGGTAACCAATGAGTAGAGGTCAGGGATGCTGCAAAACATCCCATAATATACAGACCAGACCCCTATAGCACAGAATTATCTAGAGAGAAAGGCCAATAGTGCCAACGTGGAGAAACCCTGTTCTGGTTGGAAGACAAAAGGTGAAAGATGTTTTTCTCTTACCTTTATCTTAAAGCCCAAGTCTCATAGGTGAGGTGGGAAATCTCACTCCATTTACAACATTTAAAAAGCAATATAGAGCCATATTTTTATCATATGCACAATATATAACTCCATTTTTGGTCATTATATATTCATCAATTACAAAGAAATAATGAGTAGCTGTCTTTGCCAGGAATACTGGGATATTTCTAAGTAACTCTTACCCTCGAGGATATCTTTTTAAGAAGCATTAGGAGTACATTTTATGAGCCAGGTCTTTGCAGTTTTGTTATTATGTTTAAGTTCAATGATAACTCTGAGTCAGGCAACTTGTCTTCAGTTTATATTTGAGAGACTCAAGGTTAAGCAAGAGTAAGCATCTTCCTCAAAATCACTCTTTAGGATCTGAAACTGGCTCCATCCTGTTTCACTTAAGCAACAAAGACCTATATTATGTTTAAATTAGCAAGTCCAATAAAAATATAGTCAATAACAAATATAAAATGAAATCTGAAGAAAGTAAGAAAACAAAGGGAGTGTTAACATTGTAGGAACACAGGAAAAGTACATTATACTTTGGCCTTTAAAAGGTGGATGTCTTAAATTTGAAAATGGACATTTTTTTAATATGTCAAGCTCTAATCCCTGCAAATGCCACCTTGTTTGGGAGAAGGTCATTTGCAGATGTGATTAGGTTAAGGATTTTGAGATGAGGAGATTATCCCTGATTACCTGAGTGGGCAGTAAATGCCTTCACAGGTGACCTCAGAGAGTCAGTCTCAGTCTCTTTCATACACACACACACACACACAGGAGTAATAAAGATAGAGAGCAAAGATAATTGAAGATACCAGCCTTGAAGGTTGAAGTAATACAACCCCAAGTCAAAGAATGCTTGTGGCCACCAGAAACTCCAAGAGTTGAGGAAAGCATTGTCCCCAAAACGCTCCTAAAGGTATATGGCTTTCTTGGCACCTTGATTTTGGCCCAGTAACAGTGATGTCAAATTTCTGCCCTCACAACCTATAAGATGATAAAGTCTATTGTTTGAAGCCACCAAATTTATAGTCCTCTTTCTTTTTTTTCCCAGAAGCCATGGGAAACCAATGCAATCAATAGGTTTAGGATATAATAGATTTAAAAAAAGAGTAAATGCCTAAAATAATATAAGGCAAAAGAAAACATTAGTAAGAACACAGAAACTTAAGAAAAGTAAGGCATCAGATACATAATCTACTTATCTAATCAAGGATTAAAATATAGAATGGAGAATAAAAGGTAAAACTAAAAATAACCATAGTAATATCAACAAATAATTTATTAATCATTTATAATATATCATATATAATGCTAAGAATTTAAGAGACATAATTTAATTTTCATGGAAATTTTATTAGAAAATTATCGTATTGTCTCTATTTTGTAGAAGAGACAGTTTTTTTTAACGTATTATTTTATCGAAGTATACTTGACATACAATGTTATATTATTTTCAGTGGTACAACATAGTGACTCAACAATTCTATACATTACACAAGACTCACCATGGTAGGTTTGGTTATCATCTGTTACCACACAACATTATTACAAATTATTGACTGTATTTCCTATGCTGTACTTTTTATCCCATGACTTAAATTTTGTGACTGGAACTTTGTGCTTCTTAATACCCTTAAAAGAAACTTTAAAACTTCTGAAAGTATAATATGGCAATGGAAAAAATAATTTAAAAATGACTAAAAATATTACACAGAAATTTACTCCAAATGTTCACTAAAATACATAGGTTATGAGACAGATGTGTGTGCATTCCCTAGAAAAATTAAAGTCTGATGAAAAAGGTTGCATGCTTTAACGATGATGAAAACACTTGTCTTTCTATGTGCACTTTGTTAGAAATATATTGATTTGTTCTCAAGCCAAGAAACAGAGTCTAACAAGTCTAATAAGACACGCAAGTGGAAAACAAAAAAGCATGCATAGTCCCCCAACTCATAAAATTACCTACTTTACTTTTCATTCACATCCACCCAAAACCAGCCCCTCATTAAATATCTGATGTCTAGTTAAGAAAATAGTTTTCCAAAAGGTAATCTAGATCCCAACACTTTCTTGAGTGCTTCCTTCACATCCTTGTTCTGGAGGCTATAGATGAGGGGATTGAGCATGGGAATCACTACAGTGTAGAACACCGTGGCCACCTTGTCAGTATCCACGCTGTTGCCAGAACTGGGCCGGCAGTAAGTGAAAAGGATGGTTCTGTGGAAGACAAGGATGGCTGTGAGGTGGGAGGCACAGGTGGAAAAGGCTTTGCGCCTTCCCTCGGCAGAGTGCATCCTCAGGATGGTGATGAGAATTAGCAAGTAGGAGGTGAGGATGATCACGATGGTGGTGATCTCATTGAAGGTGGCCACAATGAACACCATGAGTTCATTCATAGTGACATCAGAGCAAGCAAGGGACAAGAGAGGGGGCAGATCGCAGAAGAAGTGGTCAATCACATTTGATGTGTAGGATGGGATCTCAAGAGCTAAACACAAGTGGATCAGAGAACCATCCCACACAGGTAGCAACAAGACACCAGCTCCACACAGAGATTCCGGGACATGGTGACCGTGTACAACAGTGGGTTGCAGACGGCCACGAAGCGGTCATAGGCCATGACTGCCAACAGGAAGACCTCACTTACCACACATGTACAAAACAAGTAGAATTGCACGGTGCACCCCAGGAACGAAATGGCTTTGTCCTCGTTTAAGGTACTAGTTAGCATCTTTGGCACGATGACGGTGGAGTAGCAAAAGTCCACAAAGGACAAGTGGCTGAGGAAAAAGTACATGGGAGTGTGAAGGTGACAGCTGACCTGAATCACTGCCATCATGCCCAGGTTGCCCAGCACCGTGACTCCATAGATGAGAAGGAACACAGAGAAGAGGGCGACTCTCAACTCAGGGGCTTCTGCGAATCCGAGGAGAATGAACTCGGTCACACCGGAGCAGTTTTCCGTGCCCATGTTCCCATTTGATTGAGGTTGGAGAAAAATATTCATAGTTATCCTCCATTGTGTGATCCCAGATTCATTTTTTGGCTGTGTCTTAAAAAAAAAAAAGACATGAAAATGCGTAAGATAGTTGTTTTCTTCCGCAAAGAATTAGGACACGGCTTTTGTGAAGTTTAGGAAAAGTGCAGGCATTGTGGAAAGATGCATAAGGTCACACGTTGATTCACAGATCACACAGAAACATCCACATCCATCAGGGTGTATATGATTCCTTAAGCGACTCCTACACAATTTACAGCTTAGCACTGAATCATTAGAAAGACCTCAAACATAATTAGCCTCATTGTGTTATGAAACTCAAATCCCCTTTTCCTGGCAGAGTGTTTAATCAGTACTGAATCTAGTGAGATCTCAGAAAATAATGTTTTAAAATACACCACGTCCTTCCCTGTTTTCCACTGAAATGTTGAGAAGCATGTCTGTTGAAAGTTGTTAACCCACAAGTGTTGATTTTTTTCCCATATGTTTAGATGTTTAGCTTTTACACTCCATGCTCACATTTTTTTTCTGTAAATTAACACAGTGATTTTCTTAATTTTGTTGTTCAGTGTAAGCATTTGACTCAATTTTGGCTCAGGTCATTATCTTACCATTGTGAGATTGAGCCCCGCATCCTGCACTGCTCTGAGCAGGGAGCCTGCCTGCGAGTCTCTCTCTCCCTCTCTCTGCCCCTTCCCTGCTCACGCTCCCTCTGTGTCTCTCAATATAAACAAATAAACAAACAAACAAAAGAGAAAGTGAGTGATTCCAACATTTGTATGAGAAACCACTTCCAAACATATTAGTTGAAAGCAACAACTGTTAATTGAATAGGTCACCGTTGCGTAAGTCTGTAAGATAGTACTGCAGATCTGATCATGACATGATTGATCTTGGCTTGGTCTGCTTATGTATATGATACGAGCTTGGAAGTTTAGGTGATCTAAGAGGACTTCACACCCATGTAGGGCACTTGGCTAGATGTCAGATCATATGCTGGAGGTAAGGGTGACAGGCTGTGCCTGTTAACACGGCAACTTTCCTGAGAGATTGTGAAAATCCCCAAGGTTATGAAAAAGCCATGTTGCCTCTCAGAGGCTTAAAACTTGAACAACGTCATTGCAACTACTCTCCGTTAGCCAAAGCTACTCAGAAAAGCAGACTACCCTCCAGGAGTGGGGAAACTGACTCCACCATTTAATCAGAAGAGCTGCACGGTGGCATAGACACCAGAGGACTGGAGAATTTTGGCTATGTTTGCAATCTACCAGACTGGGTAAACAAACCCTGTTGAGAGAATTAATTTCCAAAATTTTGTCCTTCAATAAAATCGTAGAAACTCAGTATAAATTTTGTTTAATGCGTTATTTTTTAAATTTCTGATAAAAAGTCATTGTGAGGAACTGGCATATAACTTGGGTGAGTTGAAAGATTTGAGTGACCTTACTAATACAGCACAATTTCTGACACAGTTTCTAGTCTCATTTACTCTTAACATGACCAAAAAGTCTCAGTATTTTCTTTTTAAGAAGTAGAAATAGAGATGATGCTTAACCCTCTTGCTTTCTAGCATTAAGTGATATCTTTCCATGGATACATTTAATTAACTGAAATAAAAAATCCAAATATATACTCATGATATTTCTCATGAAAATAAATATTTGCAAACACATTTTTTTTCAATTTTGGGTAATTGTATTTTATCAAAATTTGCAAATGCAATTATGTTTTTGATTAGTGATGCAATTATTATTATTTTTTTAAATTTTTTTTAACGTTTATTTATTTTTGAGACAGAGAAAGACAGAGCATGAACAGGGGAGGGGCAGAGAGAGAGGGAGACACAGAATCTGAAACAGGCTCCAGGCTCTGAGCTGTCAGCACAGAGCCCGACGCGGGGCTCGAACTCACGGACCGTGAGATCATGACCTGAGCCAAAGTCGGACGCCTAACCGACCGAGCCACCCAGGCGCCCCCAATTATTATTGTATTATTACAAGGTTAATTTAATCTATGAAAAAGAACTTTCAATATTGCCAAGAGCAATATTAATCCAAGAGATTAAAAGTATGAATGTCATTTATAAAATTATAATATTCAATGGATTGGGGTAACATTGAACATGAGTTGAGGAAGAAGAGTGACACAAATCTGCTTTCAGATGTTCTTATTTATGTAATTTTAATGAATTATGCCACACAACAGAAATCACACTTTTTGTGCTATTTAAATTTATGATGAAATATTTTGGATGCAGACTTAAATTCTTTCCAAAACTGAGATGCACACAACCAAAAAATTTGGAGGCTAATATGTCATGTTCTATATAGAAGCAACAGAATCTGTCATAATGAATTTGAAATGTGGCAACTTGAAATGAAAGACAACACAAGATTGTCCGCTAGAGTTTAGTAGAAGATATGTCTGGAGTCTTAACCAATTGCTTTCATTTCTGTCAACAATTGCTTTTACAACCTTGGCCGGGTCACTTACATGTTACGGGCTTTGGTTTCCTCAGAGTAAGAGCTAAATGGTTGGTGTTACTTTTACCCCCAAATGATCATCCTTTGTCCAAGCAAGACACAAGTAAAATGAGAGTCTCTCTAAAGAGGGATTACTCATCTTTGATTCAATGTAAGAGTCACATAAATAATTTCCCAAATTTTGAGGAAAATTAGGATTGTATAAGTGTAGGAAAATTGTATTCATTTATGAATAATGAGTTAATTTGTTGTATAAGTGTATAAGTGAGTAAAGGAGAAAAGGCTTAACTAGAGATTGATCCACAATGGGCTTATGGAAAGAAAGGTGCCAAAATTCCACCCAATGCAAAACGCATTTTTGAAGTGGAATTCGCGGATATTGACTGAAATAGCAAAATTTCAGGTATGAAGACATCAGCAGCAATAAAACATGGCCTTGAAGAAACATGTAACTAATTAGAGCTGGATACTATTGGAAGGGAAGACTGAAGTGGAAAATTCAAGAACACAGAGATTGTTTACCTGCTCCCCAACCTGTAATATATGTAATCCATTATAATTCCCTAAAGTCTGAAATATTTTCCTACAGCTGTGTAAAATATTGGCTAAAGAGACTGAGTACCCTTTTACCTCATGTTGTAAACTAAAAGGCTCACTAAAATGTATTGAGTGTCTTGAAAAAAAAAAGGACCAAAGGAAAGTGAAAGATAAATTTGTGGATATGCAGAGAAACCGAAGTCAATAGAAGAGAAATGCATTCCCTCCTCAGACATCCATTTCTAAAACACTGTTTCTTAGATTGTATCTTTCCATGTAAAATGGTTATTTAAGTGATTCCTTATTTTATGATGTATATAAATAGAACATTTTAATAATGATCATTAGTTCAAAATAATATGCACATTTCAAGTAACTTTATTGTGCCCATATAAAATTGTTCTCCCTACCAGAATACCAGGAAATTTATGTTTTTCAATATAGTAATAATTTATTTGCAATTTTAACTATCTATATTGAGTAGAGAGAAAGAGAAGCACATGCAAGGTATTTAAGTAAACTGTGTTATTAATATTATAGAAATCTGGTGTTTTAAATTTGCCAGATTAAGTAGGCCTTGATGCTAATTAGTATTTTTATTTTTATTGTATTTTGACTAAAATATATAAACAATTAGTTTTGCAAACTTTTTTTTTAAGGTAGAAGTTTAGTTGAGAAGGATTCAAAGATTATGCTCATGTTTAGGAAAATAATTAATAAAGTTTTCATAATGTTTTTGACATCTTCATAGGCAGAATAATAGTATGAAACATAGGATGGGCAGGAACTCATTATGCTTATTTTTTGCATATAAGATATTCTGAAATCCAGGGGCTCCTGGGTGGATTGTCAGTTGAGCATCCAACTCTTGATTTTGACTAAGGTCATGATTCCAAGATTGTGGGACTTGGCCCTACATCAGGCTCTGTGCTAAGCATAGAACCTGCTTAAGATTCTCTCTCTCTCTTGCTCTCTTTCTCCCTCTGCCCTTCACTCTCTCTTTCCTCTAAAAAAATAAATAAAGAGAGTTTGTGAAATCCAATCTAACATCTTTAAGCCTTTGGTGGAGCCTATGGTAGCTTATCAAACTGCCACAATGGAGCTCCTTTGAAAACACATTCAAGATATAGACCATGTCTTATCAACTTTCCACTCATGCCCAGTAACCTATACACACAATGCAACACACGCACGCACACACATGCACACACACACACACACACACACACACTGCAACACACACACATGTTATATAGTAATCATTCAATAAAATGTTTGTTTGATAAGTGACTCAGTATTGCATTCTGACCTCCCTGATTTTGCAATGCTTTGCTCTTCTGAATAAAACTCATATGTTGTGTCCTGAAACTCTGTTCATCTTGTTATCCAAAGCCAAGTTCAAACAACACCTAGTTTTTGGAGGGGTTATTCAGAGTCCCCAAGGAACTTGAACTTTTCTTTCATTTAAACACTTGGTGGTACTTTTCATTCCCACTTTATACAAAGGCCACTTTCTTCACTGCCTTACTGTTAACACTGGGTTTTACGTTGCACAGAAAGGAATGCTATGTCCCATTTTAACTGCTACTTTTACTTTTAGGAGATAAATTCATATGTTTATTGAGAGCCTAGTCTACTCCAGGTATGTTACAAGAAAGGGAAATGAAATTAATGTTTATTGATATTATACAAAGTATCCACATAATATTTATATTACCTTTTAGACCTCACAATCAGATTAGGAGCTAATTTATGTTACTTCATTTTTGTGGATTAAAAACCAAAGATGAGGGGGATTGCTGACTTTTTTTTCCAGTAAGCAAGAGTCAGCATCAAGGTCAGTCTCTCTGAATAAAAATCTGCATTCTTTTCATTGTACATCAACTCTTCATTATTTTTAAATGTATCTTTATAATCAACTTTTATGGGTACACGATTTATATTTCAGGGCCAAACTCTAGTCAAATAATATGCTTAAGAAAAAAAGATTTTAGTATCCATCATCTTGCTGACTGCCTCCTTGACATCCTTATTTCTCAGACTGTAGATCAAGGGATTCAGCATAGGAATCACCACTGTGTAAAACACAGACGCCACTTTCACTGTGTTCCTCGAGTTTTTGGAGTTAGGAACACAGTAGAGGAAGAGGATGGTTCCATGGAAGATGGTGATGGCTGTCAGGTGGGAGGCACAGGTGGAGAAGACTTTGCGAGGACCACTGGCTGAACGCATCTTGAGGATGGTGACAATGATAAACACATAAGACATGAGAATGATGAGCAGTGTACTGACCTCATTAAAGGTGGCAAAAATGAAAAGCAGCAACTGATTGATGTAAATATCAGAGCAAGACAGAGACAGCAATGCAGAGAACTCACAGAAGAAGTGATTGATTGTGTTGAAACCCTGGAAAGATAACCTGATAGCAGAACATGTGAGTATCAGGGAACATGCTACTCCCCATGTGTATGATCCGACCACCAGCATGGCACAGAGTTTCTGGGACATGGTCACTGTGTAGAGCAGAGGGTTGCAGATGGCCACAAAGCGGTCATAGGCCATCACAGCCAATAAAAAGGATTCAGCTACCACAAAGGTACAAAAGAAAAAGAATTGTACTACACATCCTGAAAGTGAAATGGTCCTGTCTTCTACAACTAGGTTTGCCAGGGTCTTGGGAACAATGATGGAGGAAGAGCAGAAATCCACAAATGAGAGGTGGCTGAGGAAAAAGTACATGGGGGTGTGCAGTTTGGAGCTAATCTTGATTATAACTATCATCCCAATATTTCCTACAACAGTGACACCGTAGATGGCCAAAAAAATCAAGAAGAGAGGGACTTGCAGTTCTGGGTAATCTGAGAAGACCAAGAGAGTGAACACAGCCCCAGTTTTATTTCTCTCTGACAGTAACATGATGGTTTCTGCTTGTCATAATCTGAACTGGTCCTGAAAATAAAAATATTAAAGAGAGTGAACATCTAAGAAGCTTGCCTATCTGCCCCTTACACCACTGGAAGATGAAGCAAAATGTCTTTTCATAATTTCTTTATGTGTTTGTTAGCAAGATATGCTATCTAATATTTGAAAATATGCAAAACAGTTTTTAAATGCTCTTTAAGGTAAAAAACAATATAATTATTGAATTAAAAAATTTTAAGTCTTTGGGGTGCCTGGCTGACTAGAGCATGCGACTCTTGATCTCGGCGTTTTAAGTTCAAGACCCACATTGGGTGTAGAGATTATGTAAATAAATAAATAAAGAAACAAACAAACAAATAAGTTGATAGATAAAACCTTTAAAGATTGTTTAAGTTCTTAACTGTAAATTTTAATATTTATAAGTAGTATATGAGATAAAGGGATTTATGGTTATTTTAAATCAAACTTCCCATAAAGTTTTCAGTTTCCCTTGAACATTAGAAGTTCATAAAAGATACACCTAGGATAATATAATGACTGATTATGCCAGCCTTATAATCAGTACAAAAATGAGAAATTTCCAAACAAATTAATGTCTACAACATATGTTTACACTATGACATTAAGAAAAAACACCCATAACACTTTATGTTACATTTCACAAAGTACTTTAATCTTTTTCTTTCTGACTCAGTAAATCTGATATCAAATAAACCTTAACTTGTTTTTCAGGATATTCTTCTCAACAAATGGGCTCTTAATTGTCCAATCTTTCCTCATGGCTTGATAAATAATTAGAACAGGTGATAAAGATAATCGTGTCCACTTCCTTATTCTAGGGGTGATAAAAGAAACCTTGACTTTCCCAACTATATGCAAGTAGGGACTAATGTACGTATCTGTGACTAGTGTCCTGATTGGTGTCCCAGCCATGTGTCCATTCCTACACACCAGACTCTGACCCATGTTCTAGGTCTAGATACCAGGAAACTGTTAATCATCTCTCTGTTAAGGCTATCTCTGGTCCCACAACCCAAGAAATAGTTTCAGATGGCCCATCAATAAAGATATCGGATCATATTCAAGACTGAGAGCTTAATGGACCTCTCTGTCCCTATAGTCAGTCATACATCTGAGTATTAAAGACAACCTCAAAAGACATCCATCATGAAGCTAGACGTTCTCATTATCACACTTCTTGCATAATATAATATTTAACTTACTAAGACTTTTCAGGTTTCATTTTAAATGAATGTGATATTCAACACGATGATTCTTGCATCCCAAATACTATTATTAGATGGTTGGTAAAATCTTTCTCTACCATTGAGTCCAAGAAATATAACAGCTGAAATCTTCTCCACTTTGTTTTCCCTATTTTGTTCTAATTTTTCTCTAATTTTTTTCTGCTTTATCGTCTTAATTAAAGCTGGTCCCTTTTAATTTTTTTCACTAGAGAGTCTATTCAATCTCTGCTAGTTTCATTTTACTTAAACCTTCTCTATCTTACCTTGACTATATCTTCTGTAACTTACAGAAACAGAACAATGCACATTCCTGAAGTTCTCAGACCTCTTCTATCCTCCCACCCAGGGTACCCCTTGTTCATCTGAGCCAGTCCCTCTAAGACAAAACCGTGTAGCATAAATGCACTTTCTCTTCCTTGCGTGTTCAGATATGTTACTTTTGTAGTGACTAAATAATTCTCAAGAACTGTCTGGATCTAAGGGTAATTTTCCCTACTGTGCTGCTTCCCAGATACCCTACATTGAAATTAATATCAATCGGTCTCTAGAATCTGAAAACAAACCTGCTGATGGCAAAAGTAAAGCCACTCTTGGTTGGGACTGATGGTATATTCTTATATCTATACTACAACCTTTGGGACATGAGCCCTAGAGATTATGTCTTGCCCCATTCCCTTGAGGTCATGAAATAAACAATTAAAATTAATCATTTTTCTCTGATGTAATGCTTGAAACCTTGGAGCAGCATTAGGAAAATTTTATACAAAAATTTATATAAATGTATTTTAGATTTTATTAATTTAGTCTGGAAGAAAAGGAGAGAGAGAGTGTGGGAGGGGCAGAGACAGAGAGAGAATACCAAGCAGGCTCCACACTGTCAGCACAGAGCCCAGTGTGGGGCTTGAACTCATGAACCATGAAATCATGACCTGTGCCAAAACCAAGAGTCAGACATTTAGCCAACTGAGCCATCCAGGTGCCCCCAAAATGTTCTATTTTAAAATCACTTCTCCAACCCCTGATTAGTCCCATATATACCTACAACCATTATAAAAGTTATGGAATTATAAAAACCATCCTTATCAAATATTGAGTGGCTACCATATAGCAGGCGTAACTGTCTTCCTCCCTGCCATCCACTCTGACCCTGTTGGAGAAGGGTGAAGATCCCTCCTTTAGGTCATCATGATTCACTAAGAGTTAAAGCATAAATATTTAAAGGTTAAATATCAAGTTGGGAAAATAGTCCCTTTGAAACCTTGTCCTATTCTATTACTCTTAACCACCTCTGCTTCTTCGATCTAGTCTGACCTCTTTGTTTTTGTGTTTTGCTTTATGTTTTCCAAAAAATATTACTGACTCTTTCTTTATGGTCTTTTCTCCTCATGTTTCCTGCACACTGAAATGCTTTCCCTTAAGTTTTTGTTCAAATGCAGCTTTTCAGTGAAATCTTCTATGAACATACTGTTTTACTTCAGGAGTTACTCTACTACCTAATTGAGTGATTAAAATACTTCACATGGTTCAAATGTATTTTTAATAATAATTAATTTCTTTAATTGTATATTGCCTGCTAAAATAAAAGTTCCAGGAAAGCAGAGATCATTCATTGCTTTGTTCACTAATATATCCCAAGTTCCTAGATGAATGAGTAGCATAAAGTCAGTGCACCATGAATCTTCATTGAACAATAAATATGACTTTCCAAAGAAACTGGGAATAGAACCAAACTACCAGAACTATGAGAAATTTCAGTGCAGAGAGGAGATAGTTCACAAAGAATGATAAGGATGTTTTAAAAGTGGTTCTTGAAACTGCAGTCACAATAAACAAAATACAAACAAACCAAAAAAAAAATGTCCACTCCTCTGAACTTCCTTTTTTTAAAAACTTTTTTCCTTAACGCTTATTTATTATTGAGAGACAGAGAGAGACAGAGCACGAGCATGGGACGGGCAGAGAGAGGAGGAGACACAGAATCTGAAGCAGACTCCAGGCTCTGAGCTGTCAACACAGAGCCTGACGTGGGGCTCGAACTCACAAACTGCGAGATCATGACCTGAGCCGAAGTCAGACACTCAACCAAGTGAGCCACCCAGGCACCCCTGAACTTTCTGTCTTTATGACGTTTATTATAACAGAAATCTTGACCTTTTATTTTCTCTTCTTTTCTTTTCTTTTGTTTTCTTTTCTTTCTTTCTTTTTTTTTTTTTTTTTTTTTTTGACATTTTCAAGATCAGGAGCAGCATGGTGAAATTACCAGCAAATGGAAAATATCTCAACTATTCTCCTTTAGAAAAATTTACACAGAGTTATTCTAAAGTTTTATCATGTTGAACCATTTGGAAAATATTTTTGCATAACAATTAATTGCAAAGCTACACTACTGATATAAGAATAACACAGATATGGTCCCATAAAAGGTGTATTTAAATTATCCATAAAAGATATTATATGGCTTAATTAGATAAGCAAGTGGAAAACAAAACAGCATGCAGAGTCCCCAAGTTTTATTTCCTTACTTTACTTTTCCATTCACACCCACCCAAATCCAGCCCGTCATTAAAGTCTCTGATGAGAGACTAGACTCTGAGTCTAGTTAAGAAAATAGTTTTTCAAAAGGTAATCTAGATCCCAACACTTTCTTGAGTGCTTCCTTCACATCCTTGTTCCGGAGGCTATAGATGAGGGGGTTGAGCATGGGAATCACTACAGTGTAGAACACCGTGGCCACCTTGTCAGTATCCACGCTGTTGCCAGAACTGGGCCGGCAGTAAGTGAAAAGGATTGTTCCGTGGAAGACAAGGATGGCTGTGAGGTGGGAGGCACAGGTGGAAAAGGTTTTGCGCCTTCCCTTGGCAGAGTGCATCCTCAGGATGGTGATGAGAATTAGCAAGTAGGAGGTGAGGATGATCACGATGGTGGTGATCTCATTGAAGGTGGCCACAATGAACACCATGAGTTCATTCATAGTGACATCAGAGCAAGCAAGGGACAAGAGAGGGGGCAGATCGCAGAAGAAGTGGTCAATCACATTTGATGTGTAGGATGGGATCTCAAGAGCTAAACACAAGTGGATCAGAGAACACACCATCCCACACAGGTAGCAACAAGACACCAGCTCCACACAGAGATTCCGGGACATGGTGACCGTGTACAACAGTGGGTTGCAGACGGCCACGAAGCGGTCATAGGCCATCACAGCCAAAAGGAAGACCTCAGTGATTGCATAGGCACAAAAGAAATAGAATTGCACCATGCATCCCAGGAAGGAGATGGCTTTGCCCTTGTTTAAGATACTGGACAGCACATTTGGCACGATGACGGTGGAGTAGCAAAAGTCCACAAAGGACAAGTGGCTGAGGAAAAAGTACATGGGAGTGTGAAGGTGACAGCTGACCTGAATCACTGCCATCATGCCCAGGTTGCCCAGCACCGTGACTCCATAGATGAGAAGGAACACAGAGAAGAGGGCGACTCTCAACTCAGGGGCTTCTGCGAATCCGAGGAGAATGAACTCGGTCACACTGGAGCAGTTTCCCGTGCCCATTCCTGCCAGGTGTCGGACTTAGGAAAACAAATGATAAATATTGTCTTTCTTCTAAAAAGGGAGGAAAAAACAGGCTAACATTAATTTCAGAAAAATATAACATTGATATCAAACAATGTATCTATACGATATAACAGAAACACAGTGGTCAAGTAATTCAAAAGGTTAAAAGTCTCAGTGGATCCCACTGACCAAAACTGACTTAGGCATCAGCAGAAACTGAATGATTCCAACCCTTATCTATCACTTTATCTATGATTAAGTTCAGTTTCTGGGTGGAATTTAAGATAGATTCAATGATATATTTCAAAGCCATACAGACACTAGCATGTGTTCTCTGAAGAAACTTAATAAGCTCTGTCCAGGAGAGTAACACCTACTCTGATTCTCCAAACACTCTTTTGTTTTTTATTTTTACGTGACTCTATCAGGAACATAAATTTGAAACAAAGTTTTCTCATATTCTATTATGGAGAAGTGTGATAGAATTTTTGATGTTTGTGGCTCACAAAAACTCGTTAAAATCTGAATTATGAAACAAGAGATTTAAAATATACATTGAAAGTGAGAATTGTGCCTATCAAATCAACTATGTGGTTAATTGATTTACTAGCTTAATCAATTATAATAATAACGATCTATGCTAATAAAGATTCAGAGAGATAGATCTCTTGAATACCTTTTTCTGGAAAGTAATGAAGGGGCATATATCCAAGTCTTGACCGTGACAACAATAAAAGCTATCTGATATTTTTTTGATAGATTTTATTCCTCATAAGCTATTAAAAGATATTTAGTTACATTGACAAAGTTGTGAAAAATCATGTCCAAAACTGTATTGCGTTACTGTTTATAATATTTACCATAAAAAATATTTTCAGAAGTGGAGCAAGTGTTAAACTTTGGGGTGTCATATCTAGGACAGAAAATTATCATGCTGTGTAAAATCCCATTTATGAGGTGTTTTTTTTTAAATAAAAAGGATACTGAATAGTACACTCAGCATATACATATAGATGCAAATGAAGATGCACCCATAGAGATATGAATACACATGATAGAGATTGTTTAAGTAGTTGGTTGCAAAAATGATTACATTGTATGCTCTATATAAGGGAGATCTACCACTGAGGTCCTTCCTAAAGGAAAAGGCAAATAAAAATTGAGGGATTCCATTCTCTGCTCCCACTTCTAGACAGCACAAGGACTAGACTCATGACTTCTACACTTATGCGTAATGAAAATTGAGTGAAGAGGTTCTGGAATGGAAGCATATCTTGGTATCTTCTCGGTCTCTTGAGCGAACCTTAAAGACATGGAAACATATCACTTCCCTTAAGTCACAGTTTTTCATTACCTGACCAAGAACAAAAACAAAACAAAGCAAAATACCTGACCTACTTGCCTACTTCTCAAAGAGGATATTCAACCTGGCAAATGTTTCGCTTCATAATCTCCTAGGCTGATAATAAGAAACCATTTCATAACAAACCCAAAACAAATCCAAAAGAATTCATCTCTTTTTCTAACCACAGAGAGTTCATAAGTCCTGACTCTCGATAACCATCTGGCAGGAACAGAAATGCAAACCTCAGCATTAATATGAAAACTAAGGACGCTCTCAATGGTCATACATGTTAGATGCTGTGATAGAGATCGGTCTGAAAAATGGGAGGTAAGAGATGAGAGAGAGAGAGAGAGAGAGAGAGAGAGGCACCATTTGTTTATTTAGCATTCTTTTACACACATCCATGTTTTATGTTACAGAGAAAACGGTTCCAAATTCACCATTAGTTGTTTCTGAATACCAAAACAGAAAAGCACTCTAAACAGTAACTGCACAGAAATATGGGTCTGTTAAAACATTCTCTAATTAGAAGAGAGTTGAGTTCAATATATCTTTAAAATAATTGTTTACAGACAAAATCTATTCATTTCTATTTTCAAGTAACCAAAACCTAGTTCTTGCTAACAAACCTGAGTGACCTACGTTTTGTCCCTGGTGCTGAAGATATAAGATGTATATAGTAGGCAGACACTTAGTTGTACTGTAATTTAAGCTCCTGGGGAATGGGCCCATTAAGCTCCAAAACAATTACTAATCTCTATGGTATAATAAAATATATAAAAATTAAACCAAGGTGATGTATGATATAACACAACTAATAGTTCATCTCTATGGAATATCATCAGGAAATTTATTTTTTAAATTATCCCAAATTGGGAAACAATGGTTTAAAACCACATATGCCTCCTCCCAGAATTTGTGGTGCTACATGATAGAGGTTACATTAAGTGTCGTATGTGTGGGACACAGCTCATATTGCCATAATGACATGCCATGCATATCTCTTAGAAGTTCTTCCTTTCTTATAACATTACAACATCCCCTAGATTCCTGTAGGGCACGGGGACTACAGCTGCATCAAAATTCCTTTAAATAACAAAAAAACAATGACTCCAGTGGTCAGAAAACCATATAATAACTCACACTTGCTATGTGTTGGAACCCATTCTAACTATTATACAAATATTCACTTACTTTAGCTTCCTAGTAACCAGCCAGGAGAGCAATTCCAGTTTTTATGCTTATCTTACAGGCGGTTGAAACTTGGACACATTCAAAATAAATGATCAATGAAAGAAATTGAGGCCCATCTGGTTTTCCACCCATATGAATGTATGGAAAAAAATAAATAAATCCAGAGAGATTTCTGAGACTGAATTTTTTTTTCTAATGCATGTGCAATAGTGGACGTCATCAAATGGGACCCCTCAGATATCTTTCCCAGATGTGTTCTTCTGACTTTAAAAGATCAAGCTAAGCCACAGTTTTCCATTCGTCTCTGTGTATCACTGGCTGTGCACATAAATTTGTAAAGGTATATGTGGTAAAATGTAATTTCAAGGAAATAAATTGGTATTGTCTCAACTACCATATAATATGATTATATTATATAAAATTGATGTGCCAGAGACGGCACCCAAGGCTGAGGAGACATTCCATCCGGTTCCCCATCTCCATCATTCTATGTAAGTGATATATTACATTGTTTTTCATATGTTAAACCAACTTCGCATTTCTGAGATAAATCTCCCTTGGTGTGGCTCATAAGCCTTTTATATGTTTTAGTGCATCTATTTTATCTTATTATTGGATACAAGGATTTGTTGAGAATTCTTGGGTTTGTATCCATGAGGGATTTTGGTTTCTGTTTTCCTCTGTGTGTTGTCTTTGTTTGGCTTTGGTATCAGGGTAATACTGATATAACTGCATGAATTGGAAAAAGGATCACGGTCTCCATCTCCTAAATAGTGTAACTCACAATTGGTACCATTGCTTATGTAGTTATTTAGTAAAAGTAACTGGTGAAGCCATCTGTGTAACAACCAGTGTTATTGCCTACATAGATATTTAGTAACAGTAATTGTCTGGATATTGATGGAAGGAGTGTGAGAATATTTTCATTACAAATTGAATTTATTGTCACATATCTATTCAGATTTTCTACTTCTTTGTCAGCTTGGGAAAATTTATCTTTTTCAAATCTGTCTGTATCATCTAAGTTGACTAAATTGTTGGCATAAAATTTTTGCAAGATTACTATCCTTACTAATTGTACTAATTTGTTTCTGGTTTCCTTTTCTCCTAGTAATTCTAGCTAAAATTTTGTCAATGGTAGTAATCTTTTCACAGTGCAAACTCAATGATCTCTACTTTAATTTTTCTACTTTATTGACTGATAATCTGGTCTTTATTATAACCTTCCTTGTTCTTTTTTCTTTTTCTTTTCTTTTCTTTTTTTTTTTTTGATTCTTAATGTGGAAGCTAAGATTCTAATTTTGAGAGTTTTCTTCATTTCTAATACAGTTATTTAAAGACATATATTTCCCTCTAAACACTTAGAAGCATCTATTAAATTTCATAGGTTAGTTTTCATTTTCATCATTGACGCCAATCAAGAACAATATAACATTTCTGCTACTTTTCTACAAGCGTTCCAGGTAAGTTCAAATCAAGTGACAAGGTGTAAAAGAAGGCAGTTTCATATACGTGAATATATGCAAATATATAAGATAGTTTGGGTCATAATTATATAGTTCTATTTCTGAAATAAGTTTACTTTAATTAATTACTGTAAGTTTAAGATCACAGAACCATTCCAAATTATTTCATGAACCAATATATGGTTATTATCCAGTGTTTATTTTACCCTCAACAAACACAGCTATTATTTTTTCTCATAATAATTTTCTGGACTAATTTGGGATTTACCAATGACAAAGAGTACCAAACAAAGGATACGTAAGTAATTCAAGCAAAATTAATGACAGAAGAAAGATAAATATGATGTCATAAGATTTTTGAAAATTAGACACCTTTATCTATGAGGCCATCTTATAATAAATGTTACTACTACCAGAGAAAAGCTAATCTTTCCTAATAGACACAATAACCTAGGTTTGATTAATTACTTGTTAAGATTATAATTTACAAATGACAATTTAAAACAACATTTAAGGAAAATAAATGTTTAGGGAGCCTAAAACATAGAATGTGAATATATTTGTTTCTTTTTTGTTCTCACTATTCTAGGAAACACGCTAGTATTTCTAAACTTCTTGTAATATTTGCACCCTCCACACGGGAGCTCTTTTTGAAGGAATTGAGAATAATAAGTGTATCTTATGCAAATTCTCATTCCTTCCAGCACCTAACAAGATACCTTGAATGCATATGACATAAAACAGTAGCTCACAATATTGCTGAATCATTGGCTTTATTATTCATGCTCACCTCTCGAATGTTGTTCCTGTTCTTTACTCCTGAATACACCTTGTGTCTTTCTCTTCTGTGTCTTTTCAAAACCTGCCCATCCTTCAAGGTCAAGCAAAGGATGCACGCAATTATGAAATAGTCTCTTTGATATCCACATATGATTTTGACGTGTCTCCTGACCAAACATTATGATATTTACTAATACTACTGGCTTTTGAGGTTTTTGAAAAGAAGACTATGTATTTCTTTCCTGTCATCTATTTCACTGAATTTAAACTACAAAAGTGGCTGTGTATTTAACACCTGCAACCTATCGCTTAGCAGTGAAGAGAAGAGAATACAACTAGCATTTATTGCACATATACAAATGCCCGATATGTTGTCTACATTTTATTTTTTTTCACATTCCACTCCATGAGTTACATCACATTATATCATTTTTGTAGATAAAGACTGGTTCAGATAAACCAACCGGCTGATTTTATATTATCAGAGCCAGGTATGATTTCTCAGACCTAAAATTCATATTCTTCCCATTGTAAGTATTCTATCTTTTGGAAAATCTAAGTGATGTTTAAAAATGAGCTTGATTGACAGGCCCTTCAAAAATCACAGAAAGATGTTCTATAATAACAGAGGTAGTGTTTACCATTCACTATGAAAAAAAAAAGTGTTAATTATTTTCTGACTGTGTCTTTGATGTCCTTATTTCTCAGTCTATAGATGAGGGGTTTCAACACGAGGATCACCACCGTACATAACAGGTATCACTTTGTGTGCCTGGAGGTTTAGGAGGTAGGGCACAGACTAGGAGAAGAGAATGGTGCTGTAGAAAACGGTGATCCAGTCAAGTGTGAAGCTGACAGTTGAAGAGGATTTCCTGATGCTCACCTGCTGAATGTATCTGGAGAGGTGGCAAACACCATAAGATGGGAGGAGGAAGAGCTCTGTGCTCACCTCATTGTGAGAAGCAGCGAGAAACAACTGGCTGATGTAAGACTCAGAATAAGAAAGAGACATTAGTGAGGAGAACTCACAGAAGTGACTGATTGTGATGAACCACTAAAAGATACTTTGAAAGCAGAACATGTGAGTTTCAGGAAACATGCTACTCCCCATGCATATGATACAACCTGTAGTAGGGCATGGGGTTTCTGGGGCACAGCACCTGTGTAATGTAAAGTGTTGCAAATGGCCACGAAGCTGTCACACACTGTTATAGCAGAATTAATTCAGGAACCACAGGGATGTAACATAAAGTCCAGTATGCACCCTGAAAATGATTTTTTTCAGGTTTTTATTTAAATTCCACTTAGTTAACATACAGTGTAATATCAGTTCCAGATGTAGAATTCAGTGATTTATCACTTGCATCCAACACCCAGTGCTCATCACAAGTGCCCTCCTTAGTACCCATCACACGTTTAATCCATTCCCTCACCCACCTCCCATCTGGCAACATTCAGTTTCTTCCCTATAGTTAAGAGACTATTCTATGGTTTAGCTCTCTTTTTTCCCCACTATGTTCATCTGCTTTGTTTCTTAAATTCCACATATGAGAGAAAATAATATGGTATTTGCCTTTGACTGACTTACTTCACTCAGCATAATCCTCTCTAATTCCATCCAGGTTGTTGCAAATGGCAAGATTTCACTCTTTTTGGTGGCTCAGTAATATTCCTCTCTCTCTCTCTAGATATAGATGATATAGATATAGATATAGATATAGATATAGATATAGATATAGATGATATAGATATAGATATAGATGATATAGATATAGATATAGATACAGATATAGATATAGATATAGATATAGATATAGATATAGATATATCACATCTTCTTTGTCCATTCATCAGTTAATTGACATTTAGGCTCTTTCCATATTTTGGCTTGAAAATGAAATATGTATGTTTTCTAAAAATAGCTTAGAATTCCAATTTTAAGTGACAGCATTTGGTCCAAATGGAGAGTTATAATGGAGACAAAAATTGAGGAAACAAACAACAAAAATGTGACAAGTGACCTAAGTCAGAAATGCAGCTACTTGTAGTAAGGGTTATTCAATGATGGCAAGTTTGTGTGTGTGTGTGTGTGTGTGTGTGTGTGTGCGCGCGCGCGCGCGCATGTGACCAAAAGTATATATGTAATATTAGGACAATATAAGGGAAGGAGGAGAGAGAAAGAGAAAACTATTTATGTGCCAGGGATTATTCTAGGCTCTTTGCACATGACATGCAATTTAATTTTACGAACATCCATGTGAAATAATTAAGATTAACTCCACTTTTTCAGATGAGATACTATCTGAAGTTCCAAAAACACTGTACACTGAGACAAATAATAAGGAAAACAAAAAATAAGCAATAAACGTATCAAAAATAATAAAAAGATAAAAATGACATGTGTGCATGTAGAAATCTCACTCTATGTATCAACTGTTGGACAAAGATGTGTTCTTCATTGTAAAATAGCAGGAATTCAATTTTGAAAAGGAATGAATTTTCCATCATAGATACTGAAAGAGAGCATGATTCTCAAGAGTTCTTCATTAAGCTTATGAAAGTTATAGAGCAAACCAAACATGTCTTAAAAATCCATTACTCCTATCCATTTCAAAGATTATAGATTGAAGAAAAGAAAAGAAGTAGGCTTAAAATTTGAAATATACTCAGTCCTAACTTTGAGGCAAATGGAAGATTCATAAAGGTAAGTGAATCAAAAAGAATCGCTCTTAACTACCTACCCCCTGGCTCTACCCTCCACTCAAACACTACAACCACCCATTCACCGCTCAACCAGCCTGCCCTTTGGGAACTTGAGTCTCGCAAAGAAAATATTTTCTAGGAAAATATTTTGGAGCTCACCATTTTTCTGAGCACTTCTTTCACATCCTTGTTCCGCAGGCTATAGATGAGGGGGTTGAGCATGGGAATCACTACAGTGTAGAACACCGTGGCCACCTTGTCAGTATCCACGCTGTTGCCAGAACTGGGCCGGCAGTAAGTGAAAAGGATTGTTCCGTGGAAGACAAGGATGGCTGTGAGGTGGGAGGCACAGGTGGAAAAGGCTTTGCGCCTTCCCTCGGCAGAGTGCATCCTCAGGATGGTGATGAGAATTAGCAAGTAGGAGGTGAGGATGATCACGATGGTGGTGATCTCATTGAAGGTGGCCACAATGAACACCATGAGTTCATTCATAGTGACATCAGAGCAAGCAAGGGACAAGAGAGGGGGCAGATCGCAGAAGAAGTGGTCAATCACATTTGATGTGTAGGATGGGATCTCAAGAGCTAAACACAAGTGGATCAGAGAACACACCATCCCACACAGGTAGCAACAAGACACCAGCTCCACACAGAGATTCCGGGACATGGTGACCGTGTACAACAGTGGGTTGCAGATGGCCACGAAGCGGTCATAGGCCATGACTGCCAACAGGAAGACCTCACTTACCACACATGTACAAAACAAGTAGAATTGCACGGTGCACCCCAGGAACGAAATGGCTTTGTCCTCGTTTAAGGTACTAGTTAGCATCTTTGGCACGATGACGGTGGAGTAGCAAAAGTCCACAAAGGACAAGTGGCTGAGGAAAAAGTACATGGGAGTGTGAAGGTGACAGCTGACCTGAATCACTGCCATCATGCCCAGGTTGCCCAGCACCGTGACTCCATAGATGAGAAGGAACACAGAGAAGAGGGCGACTCTCAACTCAGGGGCTTCTGCGAATCCGAGGAGAATGAACTCGGTCACACCGGAGCAGTTTTCCGTGCCCATGTTCCCATTTGATTGAGGTTGGAGAAAAATATTCATAGTTATCCTCCATTGTGTGATCCCAGATTCATTTTTTGGCAGTCTCTTAAAAAAGAGACATGAAAACGCGTAAGATAAGTTTTTCCACAAAGAATTAGGACATGGCTTTTGTGAAGTTTAGGAAAAGTGCAGGCATTGTGGAAAGATGCGTAAGGTCACACATGGATTCACAGATCACACAGAAACATCCACATCCATCAGGGTGTATATGATTCCTTAAGCGACTCCTACACAATTTACAGCTTGACACTGAATCACTAGAAAGACCTCAGACATAATTAGCCACAATGTGTTATGAAACTCAAATCCCTTTTTCCTGGCAGACTGTTTAATGAGTACTGAATCTAGTGAGATCTCAGAAAATAATGTTTTGAAATACACCACATCCTTCCCTGTTTTCCACTGAAATGATGAGAAGCATGTCAGTTGAAGACTGTTAACCCACAAGTGTTCATTTTTTATCCATATGTTTTTGATGGGGAAGTAGCTTTTATCCTCCACACTAGCTTTTTCTTTCTATAAAGTAACATAGTGATTCTCCTAATCATGGTCTTTCTTGTCTTTTTTTGTTCAGGGAGTTTGTACTTGGTCTCAAACTTCCTGTAACTCTGACTCTGAAGCCTTAACCTATTAGACAAATAAATTCAGTTTTAAATCTATTTGAAGAACGAATCAAAGATGTACATAAGGAAGTATTACAAAAAGTCTTCCTGCTGCATTGTAGCATTATTTATGAGAGTAAATTTCAGCAATAATATGTCCAGCAAGAGGGAAATGGTCAGGGGCACGTGGGTCGCTCAGTCGGTTAAGTGTTTGACTTCGGCTCAGGTTATGATCTCACAGTTTGTGAGTTGTAGCCCAGCATCTGCTTGTCTGTCTTCAGTGCAGGGTCTGCTTTGCATCCTCTGTCTCCCTCTCTCTACCCCTTCCCTGCTCACACATGCTGTCTCAAAAATAGATAAATATTAAAAAGATTTGAAAAACAAGAGGGAAATGGTGAAAGCTAGGGTACATATATATTATGGAAATCTATGCAACTATTTACAGGATGTTTTTGAAAGCCCTTTAATGGCCTGAAAAATTATTATGATAAAATGGTAAGTTAAATAACACTAAGCCGGAGTGTACATGTAAAATATTGTATATGCATACATAATTTGCTTTGCCTATTTAACCCTTACAAAACCCATGACAATAAATATTTTCTTCTAATCATTTGAAAAGAAATTAGAACCTGCTTTATGAGGTGGAGTCCCCAGTGGATTATTCCTGGAGGAAACACGGGCTTCACTAAGATTCAAGCCACTAGGTATGTCCCCCTTTGGTCAAATGATTTCAAAAAGGTAAAAGATATGCGCGTTGAGAAATCCCAGTCTGAAAACAAATAGTTATTCTGATAACATGGTTCTGTCTCTTCAATGGTCAGTAAAAGTGAGGTGTCTTATTCTGAGCCCAACATAGTACACAATGTTGAAAACCTTGCCTGTTTTCAAGTCTGAAGGTGAAAAATCAGGCTGTTGACTCTTTATAGAGAAGTGGTTCTGGAGCAGGAGATATTTTGATGCCTCTGGGACCTGTGGCTCTGTCCCAAGACGTTTTGGGTTCTCCCAATAGGAAGGGGTGCTAGTGACATCTAGTGGGTAGAGACCAGGGATTTTGCTGAACAGTGTATGGTGCACATGGCTGCCCCACCCCCGCCACCCCCCACACACATACCAAGAGCACACGCAAACACCCAAATATTATCTGACCCAGAAGGTCAATAGTACCAAGGATGAGAAATCTGCTATGGAAAGACATTTCTCATTTTGTGCACAGGATCAAAGTAATTCTTCTCCTTTCTGCCTCACAGGTGGTCCCCAAGTCTGTGTCCCTCCAGGAACAGTCCTGAGGGCCCCTTCCTGCAGCTCTCAGCATCAGAGAGACTCCAGGCTCCAGGCTCACTGTCAGGGGAACCTCTACGTGGTCTTTTCCAGGTTCCATGGATGGGGTCAGTGTGCGAGAGGAGGAAGGCGAGGAGAGACCACGCATTCTCCCCGATTTGCTTCCCACCCTTTTCCCTTTTACACTGGCAGCTGTTACAAGGTTGTTGGTCCTGCAGATTAAACAGTTAACGTTCCCCTTTGAGACTGTGTCTCAGGACACACAGGAGAAACGTTTTCATAGAGAAGCAATTGAAGCACGGCATTTCTTAAAACACTCTCTAATCAAGAAAGAGTGAAATGCGGACTTTAATGCAGACTTTTAAAAATATGTTTGATACTACTGTCCTCCTCTACGGTTCCTCGTTTTCATAGAAATGGCCATAGTAAATTACACTCATGAGGAACAAATAGAGAAAAAGCATTCAGCTCCCGGAAAATATCACTTATGCCCATCCCCAAGAAAACAGAGTGTAGTCCAACTACCTGTGGGAGAAGTATGGTTCCCCTGGTTCTGGAGATGTTACCATGGAAATGCTTTATGGTTTTGTGTGTGTGTATCTCTGGGACTCATGTTCCCTAAGCTTCCCAAAACAACTATTGATCTCTCTGATATATCAATGAGATGTCAAGAGAACACTACTATCCCGAAACTCCAACACCTTCCGTGAGATATAAACAGGAGGAAAATCTATAAACAGCTTGGCACCTGTTATTATAACCCAACAAGTTTCCTCCCAGAGTCCATGATACATTGTAGAGCACTTTATGCTGCATCCACCATTGCTCTGTGAACCAGAGATCAGACCGTCGTTATGAAATAGATGAGTATGTCTTATCAACTTTGCCTGTGTTATATCCGGAATATGGAAGGCACGGGGCTGAAGTCAAACCGGACTTCTGTCAAATACCAGAAATAGGTGCGAATAACAAACCACCTTTGCTAAGAAGAGTAACCAATGCTCACAGTGACCACTTTCTATGACCCAGTTACTGTTCTGAATACAGCTATTAACACATTTTATCTTTTTTTAAGATTAAAAAAAAATTAATGTGTATTTATTCTTTGAGACAGAAAGAGAGATGGAATGTGAGTGGGGGAGGGGCAGAGAGAGAGGGAAACACAGAACGTGAAGCAGGCTCCAGGCTCAGAGCTGTCAGCACAGAGCCCGACACCGGGCTTGAACTCATGAATGGTGAGATCATGACCTGAGCCAAGATCGGATGCTTAATTCACTGAGCCACCCAGGTGCCCCTTTATTTATGTATTTTAAGTGAATTATATTATGTAAGAGAAATCACACTTTTTGCTGCTATTTAAAATTATGATGCAATATTTTATATTCAATATTAAATTATTTTCAAAATTGAGAGGCACACAACCAAAAATTTCAGAGGCTAATATGTCATGTTCTATATAAAAGCAACAGAATCTATCATAAAGAGTCTGAAATGTGGCAACTTGAAATGAAAGAAAACACAAGATTGTCTGCTAGAGTTTCGTAGAAGATATGTCTGGAGTCTTAACCGATTACTTTCGTTTCTGTCAACAATTGCTTTTACAACTTTGGCCGGGTCACTTACGTGTTACGGGCTTTGGTTTCCTCAGAGTAAGAGCGAAATGGTTGGTGTTACTTTTACCCCAAAATGATCGTCCTTTGTCCAAGCAGAACAGAAGTAAAATAAGAGTCTCTCTAAAGAGGAATTACCCTTTTTTGATTCAAAGTAAAGAATTCCTAATTCAATATAAATATTTCAAAAATAATTCAATGTAAATAATTTCCTAAATTTTGAGGAAAATTAGGATTGTATAAGTGCACATAAATTGTATTAATTTATGAATAATGAGTTAATTTATTGTATAAGTGTATAAGTGAGTAAAGGAGAAAAGGCTTAACTAGAGATTGATCCAGAATGGGCTTATGGAAAGAAAGGTGCCAAAATTCCACCCAGTGCAAAACGCATTTTTGAAGCGGAATTCGCGGATATTGACTGAAATAGCAAAGTTTCAGGTATGAAGACATCAGCAACAATAAAACATGGCCTTGAAGAAATGTATGTAACTAATTAGAGCTGGATACTATTGGAAAGGAAGACTCAACTGGAAAATTCAAGAACACAGAGATTGTTTACCTGCTCCCCAACCTGTAATATATGTAATCCGTTATAATTCCCTAAAGTTTGAAATATTTTCCTACAGCTGTGTAAAATATTGGTTAAAGAGGACTGACTATCCTTTCACCTCATGTTGTACACTAAAAGGCTCACTAAAATGTATTGAGTGTCTTGAAAAAAAAAAGGACCAAAGGAAAGTGAAAGATAAATTTGTGGATATGCAGAGAAACCGAATAGAAGAGAAATGCATTCCCTCCTCAGACATCCATTTCTAAAACACTGTTTCTTAGATTGTATCTTTCCATGTAAAATGGTTATTTAAGTGATTCCTTATTTTATGATGTATATAAATAGAACATTTTAATAATGATCATAAGTTCAAAATAATATGCACATTTTAAGTAACTTTCCTGAGCCCATATAAAATAGTTCTCCTTTACTAGAACAGCAGAAATGTATTACTTTTCATTTTATTAATAACTTGTTTGCAATTTTAACTGTCCTTATTGAGTAAAGAGAAAGAGAAGCAGGTATAAGGCATTCAAGCAACCTGACTTATTAATATTACAGAGGCTTAGTATGTTGAATTTGCCAGATAAAATAAATAGGCCTTGGTGCTAATCACTACCTGACTTTATTTTATTTTTGAATAGTTATGGAAGCAATTGGTTTTGAGCAGTTTTTTAATGTTTATTTTATTTTTGAGAGACAGAGAGAGAAAGCATGCTAGGGAGGGGAAGAGAGAGAGGGGGACAGAGGATTCAAAGTGGGCTCCACACTGAGACCAGAGAGCCTGATGTAAGGGCTCCAACTCATGAACCCTGAGACCAGGACCTGAGACAAAGTCAGGGGCTTAACCGACTGAGCCACCAGGAGACACTGAGCACTTTTTCTTAAGGCGGGAGTTCAGTTGAGAAGGATTCAGAGATTATGTTCATGTTCAGAAAAAAAAAATGATAAAGGATTGATAATGTTTGTGATGTCTTCATAGGCAGAATGTTACTATGAAACACAGGTTGGGCAGACACTCATTATGCTTATTCTTTGCATAAGATTTTCTGAAATCTAGGGGCACTTGGGTAGCTCAGCTGGGTGAGCCATGCTGATCTTGATTTCAGCTCAGGTCATGATCCAAGGGTTGTAGGATTGACCCCACATCAGGCTCCATGATGAGCATGGAGATTGTTTAAGATTCTCTGTCTCTGTCCTCTCTGCCCCTCTTTCCCACTCGTTTCCTCTATCTATCTTTCTCAAAAAAATTTAAAAAATTAAACAGATTTCCTGAAATCCAGTCTAACATCTTTAAAAGCCTTTGACGGATGCCATCATAACTTATCACACTGCCACAATGGAGCTCCTTTGAAACATATTCAGGATATAGACAATGTCTTATTAAACTTCCACTCATGCCAAGTAACCTAGACACACAATACAACACACACAACTCACACACACACACACACACACACACACACACACACATGTTATATAGTAATCACTCAATAAAATATTTTTTAGATTACTGATTCAGTATTACATTCTGACCTCATGATTTTGTGATGCTTTGCTCTTCTGAATGAAACTCATACCTGTTGTCTCCTGAAACTGTGCAATTTGTTATCCAAAGCCAAGTTCAGGTGATACCTATTTTTTGCAGTCATTACTCTAAAGTCCCTAAATGGACTTGAACTTTTCTTTCTTTCAAAAACTCTATGATACTTTTTATTTCCCACCTTATACAGTGGCCACTTTCTTCACTGTCTTACTGTCGACACTGGACTGTGCATTCCTTGGAGATGAAGACTATGTTTTATTTTAATTGCTAGTTGTACTTTTGGAGGTATATTTATGTGTTTATTGAGACCTAGTCTACTTGAGGTATGTTATAAGAAAGGGGAATAAAATTAATGTTTACTGAGATTATACAAGGTATTTCACACGATACCTAAATTAAGTTTTAGTCTTCACAATCAGATTAGGAGCTAGTTTATATTACCTCAATTTTTTGGATTAAAAACCAAAGGTCAGAGGGGCTTCGGATTTTTTTTTCCAGTGAGCAAAAGATAACATCAAGGTAAGTCTCTTGGATCAAAATCCACATCCAATCCATTGTACATCAACTCTTCATTATATTTAAATGTATCTTACAATCAACAATTATGAGCCCACTTGATTTACATTTCAAGGACAATAAACTGCAATAATATGCTCAAAAAGAAAAGACTTTAGTTATCTTGCTGACTGTATCCTTGACGTCCTTATTTCTCAGACTGTAGATCAAAGGATTCAGCATAGGAATCACCACTGTATAAAACACAGACGCCACTTTCACTGTGTTCCTCGAGTTTTTGGAGTTAGGAACACAGTAGAGGAAGACAATGGTCCCATAGAAGATGGTGATGGCTGTCAGGTGGGAGGCACAGGTGGAGAAGGCTTTGCGACGACCACTGGCTGAACGCATCTTGAGGATGGTGACAAGGATAAACACATAAGACATGAGAATGATAAGCAGTGTGCTGACCACGCTGAAGGTGGCAAAAATGAAAAGCAGCAACTGATTGATGTAAATATCAGAGCAAGACAGGGACAGCAATGCAGAGAACTCACAGAAGAAGTGATTGATTGTGTTGAAACCCTGGAAAGATAACCTGATAGCAGAACATGTGAGTATCAGGGAACATGCTACTCCCCATGCGTATGATCCGACCACTAGGATGGCACAGAGTTTCTGGGACATGGCCGCAGTGTAGAGCAGAGGGTTGCAGATGGCCACAAAGCGGTCATAGGCCATCACAGCCAATAAAAAGGATTCAGCTACCACAAAGGTACAAAAGAAAAAATATTGTACTATACATTCTGGAAATGAAATGGTCCTGTCTTCTACAACTAGGTTTGCCAGGGTCTTGGGAACAATGATGGAGGAAGAGCAGAAATCCACAAATGAGAGGTGGCTGAGGAAAAAGTACATGGGGGTGTGCAGTTTGGAGCTAATCTTGATTATAACTATCATCCCAATATTTCCTACAACAGTGACACTGTAGATGGCCAAAAAAATCAAGAAGAGAGGGACTTGCAGTTCTGGGTAATCTGAGAAGCCCAAGAGAGTGAACACAGCCCCAGTTTTATTTCTCTCTGAAAGTAACATGATGGTTTCTGTTTGTCAGAGTCTGAATCGGTCCTGAAAATAAAAATAGTAAGGGAGTGAGCATCTAAGAAGCTTCCTAACTACCCCTTACCAAGACTGGAAGATGAAGCAAAATATCTTTTCATAATTTCTCTATGTATTTTTATGTAAGATATGCTAAATGTCTAATATTTGAAAACACAAAATCATTTTTGAAATGTTCGTTAAGTTTAAAAGCAATACAATTACTGAATTAAAATTTTTTAAGTTCTCGGGATGCCTGACTGACTCAGCCAGTAGAGCATGTGACTCTTGGTCTTGGCATTGTAAGTTCGAACCCCATGTTGGGTGTAGAGATTACATAAAAATAAAATCTTTAAAAGTTGTTTCAATTCTTAACTGTAATTTTTAATATTTACATATAAAAGCATGAGATAAAGGGATTTATGGTTATTTTAAATCAAATTTTAGCATAACCCTTTCAGCCCTCCTTGCACATTATAAGTGCATAAAAGATACACCTAACATAATATAATGACTGATTGTGTCAGCCCTATAAGCAGTACAAACATGAGAAATTTCCAAATAAATTAATTTTTACATCAGAGGTTTACACTGTGACATTAAGCATAAACACCTTTAACATTTTATATTTGTGCCTTTATTATTCATTTCATACAACACATTAATCTTTTTCTTTCTGACTCAGTGAATCTGATATCAAAATAAACCTTAATTCATTTTTTTCAGAGTATTCTCCTCAACTAATGGGCTCCAAATTGTCAATGTGACCTCATTACTTGATAAATAATTAGATTCGATGCTAAAGATAATCATGTCTACTTCCTTGTTCTAGAGGTGACAAAACTTCTGGAGACACCTTGACTTTCCCAATGACATGCCAATAATGACCAATCTACATACCTGCGACTAGAGCCTTGATCAGAATCCCAATCATATGTCCATTCCTCCACACCAGACTCTGACCCCTGTTCTAGGTCTAGATACCAAGATATTTCTTTTATTGATGATCATACTTGTAATTTGTGACAAGCCAGAGTCTCTGGGCCTATGGGAAATAGTCTACTGACAATGTACAGACCAAAGAGCTGCACTAGAAATCAGCATCATGATGAAATAAGAACAGGAATTAGGGAAATTTTCTCTCCCAGAAATAACTAAAGTAGTAATAAGCGACTTAGAAACTTTCCTTGCCTAAGAATCTCTCTCTTTCTCTCTCTTTTCTCACCTCTCCTCTCCCTTCAAGACATGCAGGATATTCATTTTGTCCATATAGTATCTGTGAAGGAGAAGGATTTTTTTTTTAATTTTTTTTCAACATTTATTTATTTTTTTTGGGACAGAGAGAGACAGAGCATGAACGGGGGAGGGGCAGAGAGAGAGGGAGACACAGAATCGGAAACAGGCTCCAGCCTCTGAGCCATCAGCCCAGAGCCTGACGCGGGGCTCGAACTCACCGACCGCGAGATCGTGACCTGGCTGAAGTTGGACGCTTAACCGACTGTGCCACCCAGGCGCCCCGAGAAGGATTTTTTAAACACTCGAGGTAGTAATACACTATGAAGGCATTTTAGAAGAAAATAGTAATACAAAAGTATCATTGTACTTCTCCAGTTGGTGCCCAACACCTCTAAGATCTTACCATAGCAGAAAACTCTTAATCATCTCAATGGTAAGGTTATCTTTGGTCCCACAACCCAAGAAATAGTTTCAGATGGCCCATCAATAAAGATATCAGATCATATTCAAGACTGAGAGTTTAATGGACCTCTGTCCCTATAGTCATACATCTGAGTATTAAAGACAACCTCAAAAGACAACCGTCATGAAGCTAGACATTCTCATTATCACACTTCTTGCTTAATATAATATTTAACTTATTAAGGCTTTTCAGGCTTCATTTTATTTTATTTAAAAAAAATTTTTTAACGTTTATTTATTTTTGAGACAGAGAGAGACAGAGCCTGAACGGGGGAGGGGCAGAGAGAGAGGGAGACACAGAATTGGAAGCAGACTCCAGGCTCTGAGCCATCAGCCCAGAGCCCGACGTGGGGCTCGAACTCATGGACCGTGAGATCGTGACCTGAGCTGAAGTCGGACACTTAACCGACTGAGCCACCCAGGCGCCCCTCAGGCTTCATTTGAAGTGAATGTTATATTTAACATGATGATTCTTGCATCCTAAATACTATTATTAAATTGTTAGTAAAATCTTTCTCTACCACTGAGTCCAAGAAATATAACAGCTGAAATCTTCTTACCTTTCTTTTCCTTATTTTGTTCTAATTTTTTCTCTAATTTTTTTCTGCTTTATCATCTTAATTAAAGCCGGTCCCTTTTAATTTTTTTCACTAGAGAGTCTATTCAATCTCTGCTAGTTTTATTTTACTTAAATCTTCTCTATCCTACCTTGACTTTCTCCCATAATTTACAGAAACAGAACAATGCACATTCCCAAAGTTCTCAGACCTCTTCTATTCTCCCACCCAGGGTACCCCTTGTTCATCTGAGCCGGGCCCTCTAAGACAAAACCGTGTAGCATAAATGCACTTTCTCTTCCTTGCATGTTCTAGATATGTTACTTCTGCAGTGACTAAATAATTCTCAAGAACTGTCTAGATCTAAGGGTAAGTTTCCCCCACAGTGCTGCTTCCCAGATACCCTACATTGAAATTAATATCAATCAGTCTCTAGAATCTGAAAACAAACCTGCTAATGGCAAAGGTAAGGCCACTCTTGGTTGGGACTGATGGATATATTCTTATATCTATAGTACAACCTTTGGGACATGAGCCCTAGAGATTATGTCTTGCCCCATTCTCCTGAGGTCATGAAATAAACAATTAAAATTAATCATTTTTCTCTGATGTAATGCTTGAAACCTTGGAGCAGCATTAGGAAAATTTTATACAAAAATTTATATAAATGTATTTTAGATTTTATTAATTTAGTCTGGAAGAAAAGGAGAGAGAGAGTGTGGGAGGGGCAGAGACAGAGAGAGAATACCAAGCAGGCTCCACACTGTCAGCACAGAGCCCAGTGTGGGGCTTGAACTCATGAACCATGAAATCATGACCTGTGCCAAAACCAAGAGTCAGACATTTAGCCAACTGAGCCATCCAGGTGCCCCCAAAATGTTCTATTTTAAAATCACTTCTCCAACCCCTGATTAGTCCCATATATACCTACAACCATTATAAAAGTTATGGAATTATAAAAACCATCCTTATCAAATATTGAGTGGCTACCATATAGCAGGCGTAACTGTCTTCCTCCCTGCCATCCACTCTGACCCTGTTGGAGAAGGGTGAAGATCCCTCCTTTAGATCATCATGATTCACTAAGAGTTAAAGCATAAATATTTAAAAAGTTAAATATCAAGTTGGGAAAATAGTCCCTTTGAAACCTTGTCCTATTCTATTACTCTTAACCACCTCTGCTTCTTCGATCTAGTCTGACCTCTTTGTTTTTGTGTTTTGCTTTATGTTTTCCAAAAAATATTACTGACTCTTTCTTTATGGTCTTTTCTCCCATTTCCTGCACACTGAAATGCTTTCCCTTAAGTTTTTGTTCAAATGCAGCTTTTCAGTGATACCCTCCAAAACATACTGTTTTACCACTGGGGCTACTCTACTACCCAATATAGTGTTTAAAGTACTTCACATGTTTCAAATATATTTACTTTATTTATTTATTTTGAGAGAGAGAGTGTGTGCGTGAGTGTGAGTAGGGGGAAGGGCAGAGAGAGAGAGAGAGGGAGAGGGAGAAACCCAAGCAGGCTCTACACCATCAGCCCAGAGTCCCAGGCAGGGCTTGAGCTCACGAATCTTGAGATCATGAGCTGAGCCAAAGTCAAGAGTTGGACGCTTACCAACTGAGCCTTCCAGGAGCTCCTCAAATATATATTTTAATCCTTACTTATTTCTTTATTTGTACATTGCTTGTTTTCTTCTGCTAAGATAAAAGTTCCAGGAAAGCAGAGATCATTCATTGCTTTGTTCACTAATATATCCCAAGCTCCTAGATGAATGAGTAGCATAAAGTCAGTGCACCATGATTCTTCATTGAACAATAAATATGGCCTTCCAAAGGAACTGGGAATAGAGCCAAACTACCAGAAGTACGAGGAATTTCAGTGCAGAGAGGAGATAGTTCACAAAGGATGATAAGGATGTTTTAGAAGTGATTCTTGAAACTGCAGTCACAACAAAACAGAATACAAACAAACCAAAAGAAATTTGCACTCCTCTCAACTTCCTGTCTTTATCAGGTTTATTATATCAAAATCTTGACATTTTCAACATCAGGAGCAGCATGGTGAAATTACCGGCAAATGGAAAATATCTCAAGTATTCTCCTTTAGAAAAATTTACAGGGAGTTTTGCTAAAGTTTTATCGCGTTGATCCATTTGGCAAACGTTTTTTACATATCCATTAAATGCAAGGCTACACTGTTGATATAAGAATAATAAGGAAGTGGATCACATTAAAACTCATCTTTCAAAAGATGTATAATTTCTCTGTAGTAACAAGCAATACAATTGAATAAAGACTGAAGGTTGTACATGCTCAGAATTAAAGCAGGGACTGTTCTGTGAATTTTGTGTTTTGCTACAGGAACCAGGGAAAAGTGGTTGGGTACCTGATGAGGGTAAGTAATTATTTATTATAAGTTTATAATGAGCTAGGTACTATCTTAGATATTGGGGAAAAAGAGAAAGAGTGTCCCTTTGTCAACAAATTTCTATTTAATGGGGAGTACAAATAAATAAATATGTGATCATTTTTTAGTAATTATAAATGCTATAAGTATATAACTGAAGATATCATTTTTTTAAAAATTATTTTTTTTATTTTTTTTCCAACGTTTATTTATTTTTGGGGGGACAGAGAGAGACAGAGCATGAACGGGGGAGGGGCAGAGAGAGAGGGAGACACAGAATTGGAAACAGGCTCCAGGCTCTGAGCCATCAGCCCAGAGCCTGACGCGGGGCTCGAACTCACGGAGCGCGAGATCGTGACCTGGCTGAAGTCGGACGCTTAACCGACTGTGCCACCCAGGCGCCCCTTTTTTAAAAATTATTTAATGTTTACTTATTTTTGAGAGAGTGAGACACATGGTGCAAGGAAGGGAGGGGCAGAAAGAGAGGGAGACACAGAATCCGAAGCAGGCTCCAGTTTCTGAGCTGTCAGCACAGAGCCGGCCCGATACGGGGCTCAAACTCATGAACCATGAGATTATGACTTGAGCCAAAGTCAGAAGCTTAACTGAGCCACCCAGGTGCCCCATTTTAAATAAGGAGGCCAGACAAGACCACAGTGAGGTACTATTTGAGCCTGTACCATGATGAAGTGAGAGAGGAAGACGTACAAAGATTGGGAGGAAGAGTGTGGAGTTTGGGGCAAAGGAAACAGCAAATACTACTTATTTTCAAATGCATACTCAGCAAATGGCAAGATTGTGTTCTTTTTTATGGCAGAGCAAGATTCCATTGTGTGAGTGTCTATGTCTATGATATATGTCTAGACATATATACTCCTCTGTATCCAGTCATCAATCCATGGACATTTGGGTGATTTCCATAGTTTGGCTCTTTTAGATAATGCTATTGTAAACATCAGAGTATGTGTATTCCTTCAAATGAGTATTTTTGTGTCCTTTGGATAGATATCTAACAGCGCAATTGCTGGGTCGTTGGGTAGTTCTGGTTTTAACTTATTGAGGAACGTCCATACTGTTTCCAGAGTGACTGCACCAGTTTGCTTTCCCACCAACAGTGTAAGAGGGTTCCCCTTTTTCTACATCCTCAGCAACACCTGCAGTTGATGGAGATAGAGAGTATTATGCTAACCAAAATAAGTCAGTCAGAGAAAGACAAATACTATATGATTTCATTTATTTTATTTATTTTGTTTCTGTTCAGAAACAAAATAGATAGAATGGGGGGGGGGGGAAGAGAGGCAAACCAGGAAAACAAACTCTTAACTATAGAAAGGAACTGAGGGCTGCTGGAGCGGGGGTGGGTGGGGGGGATGGGTGAAATGGGTGATGGGTACTAAGGAGGGCACTTGTGATGAGCACTAGGTGTTGTATGTAAGTGATGAATCACTGAATTCTATACCTGAAACTAATATTACATTGTATGTTAACTAATTGGAATTTAAGTAAAAACTTAAAAAAAAACACACACTGTGTTTTTACACATCCCAATAATTAATCAGTTCGTCGTGATGTTTTGTGCTTTCTAAATCTGCTTGCAAAATTATAACTTGGATATTTCCAAGTGACATTATTCATGGCAGAAAGGAAAAGAAGGAAGCCTACCTTGGTATATCAATGGGTGTTCTTTAAAGCTCTATTTATGCTACTAAGTGGGTATTGGAACAATAACAAAATATGGGATGCCATTAGTGGAATACTTTTATAGTACATTTTCATTAACAAATTATCATTGAATAATTTCCGCTCTGCAGAAATAATCTGAGATGATATAGCTTAAGAATAAAAAAGGTTTATTGATGTAATTTTTAAAAGTTTAACGGCGGGGCGCCTGGGTGGCTCAGTCAGTTAAGCGTCTGACTTTGGTTTCTGCTCAGATAATGATCTCGTGGCTTCGAGCCCCACATAAGGCTCCGTGCTGGCAGCACAGAGCCTGCCTGGGATTTTCTCTCTCTCCCCTCTCTCTGCCCTTAACCACTTGCCCTCTTTCTGTCTCTCTCAAAATAAAATTATAAAAACTTATTTTAAAAGTTAATGTTTTTTTCTTTTGAAAATATTCAAGGAAACAAAAAGCCCTTGAGCCAATGTTAGAAGCCTCAAAACAAGATCCACAAGAACTGCTGGCCATGCTCATTGTTTTTTTCCATCCCAAATGTGTTTCTTGGCCAAGAGTCCTGTGTGCAGCCTGGAAAAGGAGGCTAATGTGGCTTGCTCTTTGTCCTGAAGGGCCAGAACATTTAATGGACAGCGAGTCCCTGACTTCCAGTCTTATTAATTTGAGTCCTCTACAATATAATAACATTTATAGAATATTATATTTCTCTATCAATCCACTTGCTAAGACAACTGAGTCATTAATAGGAACTTATGAAAAGTGTGACAGTTGGTAAAATGAACGTTTGAGTAAATACCCTCGTCAAAATTTCACCTAACAAAAAATATATCCTTACAAAATTCCACACATATTCTGTTGTTATAACTCAGTTTCCTTTATTATGGAAATGCTCAATGTATCATGTAACAGTTCCCTGGGGGCGGGGCGCTTGGGCATGCACACACCTGTGGACCGGTATGTGCGTTCAGGTAATTTTGCAGAAGACTTGGACCCTTTGCAGAAGGCTGCATTCTCTGCATTGGGCTTACTGCTTTAATTGGTGTCATTTGGCTTGTTCCTGCCCTGGGTTTTATAAACTGACACCTCAAGAAGCTTTATTAGCTCCGATTCATTCTTTTAGCTTCTGTTCGGCAAGCATTGTTCAGACGTGGTTCTGACTCCTCTGTGGCATTGGATCACAAAAGCACCTGTTAACTGATCATCTTCTAGGGATCCTCGGTCCCATCTGTGGATGCAGGTCCTGTCAGCTAGACATTTTAGCATTCCCCACCAACATTTTGCATAATGATTTTAATATTTCTTGAAACCATTGCCTTGGTGCATGTTTTAACATTAGGAGTTCTGAAATCGCGATTTTCTAATTCCATCCTCTTTTCTGCTTTTACTCTCCCTGAATTTCCCCTCACAAACTGTTAGGTAACCCTGAAATGCAACTCATAATAGGAAGACAAAATAAATATTTATTTCCCTTATTTATCAGTTTTCAGAGCAATGCCTTGACACTCCAGCAACCTTCGATAGTAGCCAATGATTTATTATCTTTTTTTCTTTTTTCGTATCTAAATTAAAATTTTTAAACTTAAACATATCTGATGTCTTTTTGAAAAAAAATCTTTTTTAGTGTTTATTTTTGAGAGAGAGAGACAGAAAAAGACAGAGAGAGAGAGAGAGCGAGCAAGAGTGGGGGGAGGGGCAGGGACAGAGAAAGACACAGAATCTGAAGCAGGCTCCAGGCTCTGAGCCCTCAGCCCAGAGCCCGACTCGGGGCTTGAACTCATGGACTGAGAGATAGTGACCTAAGCTGAAGTCAGACGCTTAACCGACTGAGCCACCCAGGTGCCCCTCATATAAGATACTTTTAACTTGATACTCCGTCATCATGTTTCACATCATTTCCAATACTATAATAAAAGTACAGAAAGCCCTTGGAAGAAGAAACAAAGAACTTGGCCAGGTCTTAGAAATAGTGCCTCTCTGCTTATTACTAATTCTTCCATATTTACATTCCTAATTAGCAACCACTTTGTAGAATTCCTCCATGACCCTAATGATGCACGAAACAAAGGCAGAAGGAACTGGCAAAGGAACTAAATTTCTTTATAACCTGCAGCCCATTGACAAATACTTGAGGCAGCCAGAGCAAAATGTTCCTCAGGGAACTGCCTTCTGTCTTAATGCTAATGCTTTGCTAGAGGGGAAAACAACCTTAGCGTGACAATAGCTAGGCCTCCGCTATCCTGGGAATCTTCTTCGGCATCTGAAAATCTCACTGGAAACTTCCCTTGGACTTTACCTCTTCCCAACTCCATAGTATATAACTAGTCTCTCCTTGTGGTCCTGGGGCAGCTCTTCCTGCCCACGGGTTCTGTCCCCGTGCTTTAATAAAATCACCTTTTTGCACCAAAGACGTCTTCAAGAATTCTTTCTTGGCCATCAGCTCAGGATCCCCGGAAACCCCGCCCCCATCACCACCAAAAAAGCCAACCACCAACCAACCAACCAACAAATAAACAAACATCTCATCACCTAACATTCCCAATGTTTAAATGGAATTGAAAAATGATTTACCATGCCAGCATGGTAATCCAAGAGATTTGAATTTTATGGTCTGCTGTTTACTGTTAGATAAGTTTCTTAGAGTTGCTGCAGTAAGTTACCACAAACGTGGTGGCTTAAACTAGGGCAATGCATTTCCTCATAATTCTCAAGACTAGTAGCCTGAAATCAAGGTGCTGGCAGGGTCATGCTCCCTCTGAAGATGTTAAGGGAGAAGCCTTCATTGCATCCTCCTAGAGCCCCCTACTCAGTATCAGCAGAGCACTAATCTTCACAAAGACCTCTCTGTGTGCTCTTTTTCTGTCTCTTATAAGGACACACTCATTGGATTTAGGGCCCACCCTCATCCAGGGTGATCTCATCTCAATCTTCACCTTTATTACATCTGTAAAGACCCTGTTTTCAAATAAGGTCATATTCTGAGCTTCTGGATGGACTTGGATATTTGGGGGGACACTATTCAACCCACAACACTGTTTCTTCACCTGTTGCTCATAGTTCTTTTACAACACATTGAAGTGACCAGAAATCAATGATCAAATAACTGGTTTATTACAACAGTAGATTTCAAAATGTGGTGAATTGACTAAATACTTTAAACTGTCACCTCTACTAGAAGCATTGAGTAATTCTCCGTATAATAAATCAAATCTCTTTTGAAAATACACACCTTTGACAAAATTGCATTGAGTGATTTATTAATTTCCTGACACTCTCCTTCACATCTTTGTTCCTGAGGCTATAGATTAGAGGGTTCAGCATGGGGATCACCACGGTATAAAATAAAGAACCTACTTTGATTATGAGCCATGAGTTTTTGGAGTTGGGTACACAGTAAAGGAACAGGACAGTCCCATGGAAGATGGTGATGGCAGTCAGGTGGGAGGCACAAGTGGAGAAGGCTTTTTGGCGCCCACCAGCAGAAGGCATTTTTATGACAGTGACAAAAATAAAAATATAAGTAGTGAGGATGATTACCAGGCTGCTCACTTCATTGAACATGGCGATGGCAAAACAAAGCACTTGGCTGATGTAGGTGTCAGAGCAGGACACAGAGACAATGACAGAGTGCTCGCAGACAAAATTATTTATGATGTTAGAGCCACAGAAGGACAATGTCAGGAGAAAATAGGTGAGTGTCAGGGAAGAGACTACACCCCACGTGTAGGGCCCCACCACTAACGATGCACACAGCTTTTGGGACATGACAGCTTTGTAGAGTAGAGGGTTACAAACTGCCACAAAGCGGTCATAGGCCATCACTGCCAACATGAACGTTTCTGACACTGCAAATATACAAGCCAAGAGGAATTGCACTATGCAGCCTATGAAAGAGATGGTTCTGTCTTCCACAACCAAGTTCTCCAACAGTTTGGGGGTAACTGTAGTGGAGTAACAGAAGTCGACAAAGGACAAGTGGCTCAGGAAAAAGTACATGGGGGTGTGGAGTTGGGGACTGACCCTGATGATCATGATCATGCCCAGGTTCCCCACCACAGTGACGGTGTAGACGGTCAGGAATAGCAGGAACAAGGGAATCTGCAGATCCGGATATTCTGAGAAGCCCAAGAGGGTGAATGTGGCTCCAGTACTGTGGTTTCCTTCCAGGAGCAACATGCTTGTGGTTGGAGAAGAATCTGAAATAATACTAAGAACAGTAGCAATGATCATCGTGATCACGCATTTCTATTGTACTTACCACGTGGCAGGCATTGTGCTAAAACCTTAAAATGCATTGATTGAAATCTTCAAATAGCACTGTGAATCGTAAAACAAGGAGCTTCATATTTTACTTAAGGATGGGGAGGCATATATAAGTTAAGGAACTCGTTTGAGGTCACACAGCTTACTAGTGATGAGCTCGGTTTTGAAATTGATCCTGAGTGGCAGAACTCAAATTAAATTTAGGGAACAGACAGAAAACTACACCACATTGTTGTAGACCACATGTATTTTTCACAGTTCCATCATTCTGAAGATCCGCCCTTTTTCAGAGGGTTAATATAACAATGCAGCTAAATGTAGCACTCAATTTTATAAAGCGAGGATCAGATGTAAAACATTAGAGGCGATAACACTTTGATAGTTATGATGTTCAACCCCAGGCTCAGGGAAGGCAGCATTTATAAGGTGCTGCAAGAATTTCCGTGTTTTGAAAAAAATATGTGGATGTGGACAGAACATAGCCCCGCATATCTTCAAGCTTTCCACTGATTCTATCCAAATGCTACAATAATTACTTCAGTGTTCCAAAAACAATGTAGGAACCTGGTAAAATAATAAAGTCGCACTTGTGACATGTTTTCCCCCCACTTCTGTGTTTTCTTTCCTACTTATTTTCTCACTTAGTGTCACTAATGCTTTCCTTTTTTTTTAAGTTTATTATTATTTCTTTTTTTACTTTGAGAGAGAGCATGAGGGGAGGGGCAGAGGAAAAGGGAGAGAGAGAATCCCAAGCAGGTTTTGCACTGTCAGCGTAGAGCCCAACATGGGACTACGTCTCACCAATAGTGAGATCATGACCTGAGCTGAAGTCAAGAGCTGGACGCTTAACCGACTGAGCCACCCAGGTGTCCCTTGCTGCTTTCAACCTACTCATCTAGATTCCTTAATTATTATCTTTTTAACTTTCTATTATTTTTAATCTGATAACTTTACTAGTCATGTATATTATTAAATACTCATACAATATCTAAATTAGAGAGTAACTTACGACGTGTTTTGCTCAAGCTTCTCAAGCTAGACGTTACAGCAATAAGCACCAATGTTTACATTATGACCCGGAAAATTTCTGGTGGGGCCGTTGGTTTTGATTAAAGTTATATATGTGATTATCTTGTTTTGAGTCATGCCATCTTTGTTTACTTGTACCTGTTATTTTGAGAAAGCAGAAGCATCTTGTATTCACAAGCAGTCCTTAGCCACAGAAGTATCTTTAACCATTTAACAATAATTTTTAAAACAGTAAGTTAGCCAGTAACAGGCTAACTTAATATTCAGGTTAATTAAAATCTATTAGCATGAATCTCATAAACAAAGACATCATTTTAGTTTTGTCTGACCAGGTCAAGGTAGAAAGAAACTATTATTTCCCTCATAGCTAAATGCTGGTTTTTGATATTCAACAACATGTACTTTCTATGTGCAGAGAAGGAATGGGTGGGAAAGGGACAAAGAGCTAATGACAGTCCAGCATAATGAAAGAAGCTCGTGCTTGGGAACCAAGATTTAAATTCAATTTCAGGCTTTGTCACTTACTCTGTGATCTTTGATGCATTAAATTTTCTGAACCTCGGTTTTGTCAGCAATAATGACATGATGATACATGTTGCATGCGTGTATCAACATTATTTTAGTGAATGATGTTAACGTACTTAGCACTGAGTCTGAAAATTGTGGAATCCAGTAGGTATGGGCTTCCACACCCTCACTGTTTAAAAAAAAAAAAAAATCTTAGTGCTATCACTAATTAATATTATTTTAAAGCCCTTGTATTATTTTTTTTTAAATCTAAGAAATAGGTCAAGGGCCAAAGTGGGCAGCCACAGATAGGTGGGTACATCTGGGATGCCACAGGGAAGCCCAGGTCTCTTTCCTGAATCTCCACTTGACCCTGATCATCTGAATTTTTCAGTTACTGTCTTTCAGTAAATTCTCTGTGTTTTCCCCTTTGCTTTCTCATTATTATCTGATCCTTTCTTGTCCTCTCTTTGTAATATCAGGTTGGCACCCATGGAGACTTGGCAAACTGCAATCATTACCCAGCTGGATTATAGTAGCTTAAACACAGCTGGCTTCCCTGGAGTGCTTCTAGCTTGCGCTGGAAGAACATCAAATTCTTCTTCCCTTGATTACTGTGGCTATTAGGACAGCCTTTAGCTCTGACAACTTGGATTTCTTCCTATCAACTAATTTATCAAATCAAAATTTCTATGCTCAGTTCCACCTAAGGCCTGACCCAAGCCACTTCCCAACATCTAACCCCCTTTAGTGCCAATATCCATGGCTGATCATCAACACGTGCTCATTTGTTCTATGGTTTATGTGATTTTTCTTTCCTTTGACCTGAAATATTCTCTTTTTCTCCCGTGTGTTGATGCAGCACTTGCGTTAAATGAAAACTACTATCACAAAGAAACCTTCCCTTTTCACTCCAGCAGTATTTTCTACATTCTTGCTGTACTTATGGGCATTATTCTCAGGAAATCAAAATGTCATGATCTGTTGCGTTCACTACGACTTTATACATGTTATTCTTATCTCCTATCTATAGGACTTTGAGATGTCGAGGACAGTCTCAGTTTTTACAATATTCTTTTGAAATTTTCAGTGTGATTCTACTATGCTAGGAGCATGGTAGCTCTTCTCGAAGTAAAAATTGGGATGATACCCTAGTGAAGGGGGAAGAAATCAGCTCATCAGCGGGAGCTGTTAGAAAGACCGACTTCAGAGACATTATGTCATTTAGACCAGCAAAGAGTATTCCCTGTCTCAAGGGCTGCAGGTCCCCCATATAAATGAAAGATTACACAAAATAGATCAGCCAGCCTGATACCAACTCACCTGAAGATCCTGTGCTATTATTAACAGTCTCCAAGGAAGTTCCAACTCAGAATTCAAACATTATTAAACATATTAAGTGGTTGGTAAATATTGCAGGAGTAGAGAATAAATTTTAATTAGTGTGACAGGATTATATTTCTTAGTATCCAGAGAAACTCAGAGAAAGGTGAGAGAGAAAGAGAGAGAGAATCTGACTCCTAGGACCAAAATGTAGGGTTTATGTATGCCTCCATGACCTCAGAGATTTAGACCCTGGAGAATTAGTACTCAACTTTTATTTTTACATCACAAACTCAGAAATGAGATTGAGTGCTAGCTTGTGTGGCGTTTTACAAGAATGCAATTTCTTCTAAATCACTGGAGACAATGTCACCAAGTCTACAGCATGAATTTCTTTTAAAAATGTAATTATAGAAAATATACAAACTGACTTGGAAAATATGGTAACTACAGTAAACAAAGATACAGATAAATCAGCTAATATGCAACCATTCAGAGATAACTGCTATTAACATTCACTGTATGATTTTTCTCTTTTTCTCTGCAAAATATATTTGTTGTGAGATGTATAAACAAGAGACCTTGGATTCTGGATTTTTCATTTAACATAAAATAATCATTTTTGTCCTTGGAAATATTGATTTGCTTCATTGAAATAAATGTGTGTGTGTGTGTGTGTGTGTGTGTTTCAAATATGGGCAATCTATTCTTCCAAGTTTGTACTAATACAGTTGAATATTATAATCTTTTTGTGTCCATACGTTTTTAAAAATGACTAAGTATTTTGGTTTTTTGAAATTTTTTTAAGTTTATTTATTTATTTATTTATTTTGAGAGAGAAAGAGCTGGAGCAGGAGTCAGGGAGGGGCACAGAGAGAGAGGTAGAGAGGGAATCCAAGCAGTCTGCACACAGTCAGTGCAGAGCCTGAGACAGGGCTTGATCTCATCACTGCGAGATCATGACCTGGGCCAAAATCAAGTTGGATGCTTAACCAACTGAGCCACCTACTCACCTGACAAATGTATTTTGGAAGCATGTTTAACTCTCTAAAAACAATGGGTGCCAACCAATCCATTGGGTCTACTTTACCTGAATACCACCCAATTAGATCCATTCAACACTCTCCCTGGGCCCCTGACAACCTATCTCTTATCCTACACTTGCAGGGACCCTAACACAACAGAGGCTATTTATCACAAGGAATAGAAACATCTGTGGTAAGTGACATGAATCCCAGAGATCTGCATTGTCATTCGCACACTGGGATTGGCATCAGTTCTGCCCTGCCTCTGCTCCCCACCACTACACCTCTGCACACTGGGAATGTGAATTCTTTCTGATTTCCTTTCACAATTAGAAAGGTAAATAATACATTTGCCAAATCAATGTTTGCATGTTATGTGCCTTAAGCCATATTCATCTGCCCGAGGCCTACTATTTGGTTGAGTTTTCCATGGTCTATGGTTATTCTCCAAGATCCATCTGGCTCCCTCTTGCTTGAAGAACTCTTCATATGACTTCCTTTACTGGCAGTCACCGGCTGTTCCTTCACATTCACATTTTTTGCTGGTTCGGGGAGCACGCTGAGGAGATTTGGCCCTTGCAGAGGGTCAATACTGAGAAAATAATCTAGCAGTGCTTTGTGGAGACACAGGAAATTTATTTGATAAAGTTGTCTAAAAATTTAGTGATGGGAGTGCCTGGGTGTCTCAGTTGGTTACACGCTCAACTCTTGATTTTGGCTCAAGTCATGATATCATGGTTCGTTAGATGGAGCCCCGTGTCTGGCTGGCTCTGCCGCGAACAATATGGATCCTGCTTGGGATTCTCTCTCTCTCTCCTTCTCTGCCCTTCTCCCCATCTCTCTCTCAAAGTAAATAAACATTTTTAAATGTTTAAAAAAAGAATTTACTGGTAAATTGAAAAGTAAAGAAATCCTAAACTCATACTTAATTTTTCCCTACAGAGCCTTTGTTATGTTCTAGGTTTCTGTGGGAGGCTGGGTATGTGAACCAGAGAGACAGATTGAAATGTCCTAGGGAAATGTCATGGTGTTTAAGAAAAAAATATCTCACAAGAGAATTGAGACCTTGCTCAAAGGCTTGACCATCTCTCCCCTCTCACAGTATTTGTCTGGCTATTAAGCTGCAGAAGAGAAAGTTAAACTCCAATACGAGAAGGACAGAACACAAACACTACACATTTTAAGATCTGAGGGAGTTACATAGGTCTCTCTCAAAAGCCAGCTACGCTGAAGGAACAGCGATGCATCATGGGATGATTTTAATGGTTTCTTTCCTATTCTCGGAGAACCTCTCTTCCCCCTCTTATATCAGCAAGACTTCTATGACTTCTATGACTTTTATGACAAATCATTCTTCTAATCTCCCTCTGTTTAGAGCCAAGAGTACTTCATTTCTTGTCCTCACCAAACATTTACTCATGGATACAGCATCTGTCTTTTCTCAGAATTCATAACAATTTGAAAACCATTCTTCCATAAACAAGCGTCACCCTTATCTCAAATCTCAAAAGGACAATTACATGACAGGACGATTATACCTCATCGGTACAGTTTTCAAAGTCTTGGTAACATAGATGCTATAAGATTACCAAAGGCACAATGCAAAAGATTTATGTATATTAACAAGTTTATATAGTAGCATATTTTATTTATTTACGTAACTTTAAGTTTCTCTATGTTAAACTGACAAAAACTTGTCATATCTTTCCTGCCAACTCTTGTTTATCCTTGATAGGTTTATAGAAAGAGCTCTTCATGAAAGACAAACTACTCCTTCTAGAAAAATCACTTTTTAAAGGAAAAAAGTCAAAAAAAGTTTATAAAAGGCAAAAATATCCCTCACACACTATTTTTCCTATTCTTTTCCATTTCCTATATTATTGCGTGTACCAGAGAGAATAATTTTTTCTTCAGTTAAAATAAATAAGTCGGATTTCGTATCTTACGGATGAATACTGAAAAAGAGAATTGTTGAGGTCCATGGGAAGTGTTCACATAACTTCAGAAGACACAGCTAAACTGTTCCCAAAGTCATTTTATGTTTTACCCCCATCCGAAATGTGTGAGCAATCTGCTTGCTCCACATTTTCACCAGTACATGATATTTCAGTTTTATTTATTTTAGCCATTCTAACTGATGTGCAGCAGTATCTCAGTGTTAATAAGAATTTCACTGATGATTAATAATACTTAGTATCTTTTCATGTGCATAACGATTATTCATTTATCTCGTTTTGTCAAGTGTCTGCTTACATATTTCACCTTTGACTAGATCCTTTGTCTTCTTGTCTTGAGTATAAAGAGCTTTCTTTCATATGTTCTACAAACAAATCCTTTGTCAAACATGTGCATGTGCATACATGTGGCAAAGATGTATATATAGCAAATATTTATTCATAGCCTGTGGCTTACTTCTTAACACTGTCTTTTACCACCAAGGAACGTTTGCAACAGATTTTAATGTTGATGAAGTTCTTTTCATCAGTTTTTTGAGGATCCATTCTATTTGTGTCTTATCTTTAAGTGACCAGATATGCTTGGGTCCCTTTAAAGTTTCATGAGTAAAAGTCAACTTCTGCCGTTCAATACAACAAATAGCAAAAGGTTGGCTTCTGTACAAGGTACAGTGAGCTGACACACCCCGCCAAAGCCGTCCCTGGAAATGAGCCACCTGATTGTGATTCGAGGGAACCATTCTTGACCTGCACATATTTAATGAACTGGTGATTAGTTTTATTTTGGAAACATACATATGAAATCATACTACATGATAAAATAGTTTAAAATAACTTACAAACATTGCAAAAATATTACGATCCAAGAGTTTATTTATTTGTTTAAGTTTTGGTTTACATGTCTGGAGATATTTCCCTAAAAATGAATGTGTACAAAATCAATTATCATAAAATGCCCTGCCATAAATACATTCACTGAAACATATTAATTGCAAAATGATTTGAATCGTCAACTGCATGACAAGGGTTGAACAACCTCTAGCATAGTAAATCAGTTTGTTTGTTTTTTCAGGAATAAAATAATGAATCTAACAAGATTATATTGAGGGACAAAGCAATTTTGCATCAACTAATCTCAATGTGTCCTTCACATCTTTGTTTCTAAGGCTGTAGATTAAGGGGTTCCGCATGGGAATCACTACTGTGTAAAGCACAGATGCCACTTTAACTCTGAGCCAAGAAGTTTTAGGATTAGGGATACAGTAGAGGAAAAGGATGGTCCCATGGAAGATGGTGATGGCTGTCAGGTGGGAGTCACAGGTGGAGAGGGTTTTCCGGCACCCACTTGCAGAAGACATCCTCATAACAGTGACAAAAATGAGGGTATAGGACGTCAGAATAACCATCAAGCTGCTCACCTCATCGAATATGGCAATAATAAAACACGCATCTGGCTGATATAGGGGTCCGAACAGGAGACAGAAACAATTACAGAGTGGTCACAGATAAAATTATTTATGATGTTAGACTCACAATAGGATAATGCAAGGAGAAAATATGTGAGTGTCAGGAAACACACTATACCCCATGAGTATGACCCGGCCACCAGCGGAGCACAGAGCTTTGGAGACATAATAGTAAGACAGAGCAAGGGGTTACAGACCGCCACACAACGGTCATAGGCCATTGCTGCTAACATAAAAGCTTCTGTTACTCCAAATATGCAAGCAAAGCAGAACTGCATAATGCAACCAGAGAAAGATACGGTTCTGTCTTCCACAATCAAGTTCTCCAACAATTTAGGTGTCATTATGGTGGAATAACAGAAATCTACAAAGGACAAGTGACTAAGGAAAAAGTACATGATCGTGTGGAATTTCAGATTTATCTTGATGATTATAATCATGCCCACGTTGCCCATGGCAGTGGCCATATAGATAGACAAGAAAACCAGGAAGAGTGGAACCTGGAGGGCTGGGTATTCCTAAAAACCCAAAAGAATAAAAGGGTATGATACTTCAATTTCCTTCAGATAACATCACGATTCCTGTTGATTGAAAAGTTACTTCTAAAAGTAGACCTGATGGAAAGGAGAAACAGAAAGAAGAAAGAGGCTTCATATGCCTTTGTGAAGTTGACACAGAACAGTGACTCTCAACGTGTGGTCCCCAAACCAACAGCAGCTGGAGCACCTGAGAAGTTGTTAGGAATGCAAAGTCTCCAACCCCATCACCAGCTTTCTGAATCAAAAATTCTGGGATGGGGCCTGCAATTCCTTTTTTTTTTTTTTTTAATTTAAATGTTTATTTAAATTTGAGAGAGAGAGAACATGAGCAGGGGAGGGGAGACAGAGAGAGCAGAGAGAGAGGGAGACACAGAATCCAAAGCAGGTTTCAGGCTTTGAGCTGTCAGCACAGAGTCCAAGGTGGGGCTCAAACTCACAAACCGTGAGATCATGACTTGAGCCAAAGTTGGACATTCAACCAACTGAGCCACCCAGGTACCCCGGGCTCACAATTCTTGATTTGACTGGGTCTCCAGGTGATTTTGCTGCCTGCTAAATTATGAGAACTACTAGGCACATAAATAAGTATATGTATTTATTATTTATATATATTTATTATTATTTTTATATTATAATATAATTATAATATATAATATATAATTATAAAACAATATATTATATATAATATTATATATATATATATAATTCTATTGTTTAAAATTCAGCCCTTCTTAGTATTACTACTATTGGACTGAAATATAAACTTAGGGCACAAAAAGAAATCGTAAGAGCGAGAGAGGCAGACAAGAAGCACTGAGTACTTTGTTATGGTCCTAAGAACCATACTAAGGATCAAGATCACTTGGCATTGCAAATGGTGCCCCATAACACTTAGTATTCATTGTTTTTATATATTTAACATTTTCTAGGCATTGTACAGAATTAAATATGCATGGAATTTATGAGTCGGAATAAACCTTAAAATGTATCTAGTCTGTGCCATCTGCCTAATGCTTGAGAATCCATTACAAACTCTTACTCATGAAATAATCATCTAGCTTCCATCAAAGCCTCCACTAAGGTGCATGGCCTACAGGGGTAATTTTGTAGGCCTTTCACTGACATTTTGCTTGCCATGTATTATTTTAATTCATTAATTAATTTAGATTAACTAAATTTGTTATATATTATAAAATCGTAAATATATAATTAAATTTTATATTTTTTGAGAAACAGAAGTATCTTATTTTCACCAACAATAGCTCCATACAAAATATGTCCTGTGATACAATGGAAATTACACATTTTCTTAACCAATAGAAGTAAGCCCTCTCCTACGGTGAGGCAAACTTGGGGAAGGTAAGGAAGTTAGAGCAGGAGGCCCATAAAATGAATGGTCCCAAGATTTAGACATGAGACTACGACAGAATTAGATGGGTAATCTGTTCCATCTTCTGAAGCGTCAAGCTCCAGACTCAGCAGCATGGATGCCTACCTTTCCATGTGCCACAAGCAACCCCACACATAGAGCATCCATCAGCAGCATTTTTTTTTTCCAACAGCAAGAAGGACCAGGCAGATACACTGTAAACATCCATTGTTGTTCAGGCTATTTTAATAAATGAGTTCCCTTCATCATGTGAAACTATTTGCAAAACCCTGGCTTATTAGGGACATTGTTGCTACTACTGTTCTGGCTTTTTGGCACGCTTCTTAGGTCAATACCAAAAAGTTATTCAGAAAAAGACTTGGTAGCCCAACCCTAGCAATTTCAAAGGTTTTGGTGAAAACCGATGGGACCGGATTAGGTTTGTATCCAAACAGAGACCAGGCCTATGGAAATACAAAATCAACAAATACCCCATGATTTTCTGTGTCTTTCCCATTGCTCACTGTTGCTAGTTTCTGTCATACGAAATTTAATTCTCAAAAACATTCATGCCTCGTGAATGAAAATTAAAAGGTCTCTGACCAGAGAAAGGGGTCCACGTATAATTTTTGGAATAATCTATATGAGCTGGAGCTCCATGTTTTCTTCCTAAATTGAAAGCTACTGAAAAAGAAATGAACTGCCCTGACACCAGAAGCTCTTGATTGTTTTACTGAGAACTTTTTTTTTTATGATCAGTGAATCTCAGGCATTTTTCTTCTTAGTAATAAAACATTCTTTACAGTAGCAACAGGCTTGAGGTGTGAAATAAAATGGTAGTATATTTCAATAAGTATAACCAGTCAAAAGGCATTTTATTTCCAGGACCTAAGAAATCTTTGGGAATTCAAAGAAAAAACCAAAAGCTGAATCTACAATCTAAACCCTGCCAAACTCTGGGTCTTATATCTGCCTCCATAACTCTGAAGATATAGATTACAGAGAATTACAATTGGAGTGTTCCTCAGTGCACCACAAATCTTACAGTTAGTTGAAACACCGTCCCTTGGGTCATCGTGGTATATGCATTTTCTCTTAAATCATTAAGGATAATTACATCACCACATCTATTCCACTAATTGCTTTTAAATTTTGAATTATTGAAGTAATATGTATTAACTGAAGAAAACGTCAACTGTTGAGTTTGAAATAAGTAAGGGGAAAAAAGAACAATTGAGAAACAGCTGTTAGGAACTCAACTGCATTTTAAATTCCACAGTAAGTTTGGAGTGGAATACTGCCCCAACGCTACCTTAGGGAAAAAGAAGGTGACCATTATCAGTGAAACAATGCGGATATCATTTACCCCTTGATATGATGTGATGAGAAAGGGTTCACCTTTCTGACACTCTTAATTCCATAATTCCAGCTTAATATGAAAAGAACCATTATGCAAACTCTTATTTGGAAGCATTCTATGGGATACCTAACCAGTATTCCTTAGGGCTGTCAAAGTCAAGAAAAAAAAAAGAGTAAAAAAACTGTCACAGACCAAAGTAGACTGGGGACACACAGCAACTGCATGCAGTGTGGTATCCTGGATTGTACCTCAGAAAACGAAGAAGGCATTAACGGGAAAAAATAAGGAACCTATATAAAGTTTAGATTTTAGTGATCATAACATACTAATACTTCTTTTAAAAATTTTCATTTTATTGTGGTAAGAACACTTAATGTGAGATGTACCTTCTTAAGAGTTTTTTAAGTGTGCAACACAGTATTATTGACTACAAATACAATTTTGTGCCACAAATCTCTAGAACGTACTCATCTTTCTTAACTGAAACTTTATAACCACTGATTGGTAACTCCTCTTTTTCCCTTCCCCCAGTCCCCAGCAGCCATCATTCCACTCTTTTATTCTATGAGTTTGATTACTTTAAATAACCTCATATAAGCGGAATTTATTTTTTCTGACTAGCTTATTTCACTTACATAATGTCCTCAAGGTTTATCCAGGTGATCACATATTGTGGAATTCCCTTCATTTTTAGGGCTGAATTGTCTTCCATTGTATATTCATACCACATTTTCTTTATCCATTTATCTGTCCATGGACATTTAGGTTGTTTCTGCATCTTGACTATTGCTAATGGTTCTGCAATAGAACACAGAAATGGTAGTAACTCTTTGAAATCTTGATTTCAATTCTTTAGGATAAATAGGATTACTGGATCACATGGTAGTTAAATTTTTAATTTCATGAAGAATCTCCGTAACTATATCCATAGCAACTGCACCATACTGCATTCCCATCAACAGTGCATATGGGTTCCAATTTCTTCATTATCTTCACCAACACTTGTATACACACACACACACACACACACACACACACAGATGTGAGGTGAGTCTTATCATTTTAATTTGTATTTCCCTGATGACTAAGTGACATCGATAATTTTTTTTCATATACCTATTGGCTATTTTCAATACCTATTTTCAATATTTATGAAAAGAAGAAACTCAAGACTTTATAATATAGATTTAGCCATTTATATTTGCAAATTGCAACTATAATTTACAAAGCAGCTCTGCATATCATCTCAGTTGTTTCTTGAATGAAAATGGGATTATCATGAGATTCTAATGTCTACCTTGTCAGAGAATGTACTTTCATAAAGATAATTGCATTCTGGATATTAATGATCTGGGAGTTATTGTAAGTACTCCAAGCATGTGTTGCTAATTAGAAATAGAAATTGGACCATTCCCCAGATCATTAACTCTCTGTAGTATTTGAAACTCCCTGTACACAATACATTGCAATGGAAAATTTCTGGAAGTCTAAGCTAATTATAAGTAACAGAATAATCAAAATCTGAAAATAGATTGAAAGTTTATAATTTCATGAAACAAGCTAAGGGTATAAAATATGAACATTGTCAGAAATGGTTGAAGTAATTATTGAAGCAGAAGTGATGTATCATATTACAATTCAAAGAAGACAATAGCAAGTCCTCTAAAATTATGGAATAAAAGAGTGGGGATGAATCTCAATGAAATTTTAGTTCATTTTTTTATAGGTTCAGTATAATCTGGCTCTCAATGTGGCATACTGATATTTGTAATATAATATATTTACAACCTGAAATACATAGATCAAATATGTAAATATTGAAATGAACTAAATACAAATATATTAATATATATTTGTATCTGTATGTTATCTGTATATATGGGTATTCATATATCTGTATATAGGCATCTATCAATTAATCTACAAAAAGAGAAAGATAGAAGCAGATACCTTGGTGATTATAAAATTGAGAGACCATGCCAACGTTTTTTTAATCATCAATTTCTGCATTAAAGATATTTATGATAAATTACATGAAATCGTCTTCCTTTAGATAATGCATTTTCTTAATGTGATTCCAAAGATAAGTTTAAAAAAAATCTCCCACATGCTTCTGCCTGTCAACCCATTAGTTTTTCTACCTGAGGTAAACAGTGCTACCTGTTTCTGTTTGTTTATTTGTTTGTTTTGAATCATCAAGAAACTGCAGTGCATTTATATGTTCATATATACAGAGAAATGTATATGCACTCCTAACACAAATGATGCTGAATTAGGACTACTGCGTGGTTCTTGCTCAGTTTTTCTGGAACATTTTATTTTGGCAATGTAGGTATATATAAAAATGAGCTAACATTTTGAATGGCTACATGGTATGTTCTTTTTTAAAAAAACACTATCGATGGATAAAGAAGATGTGGTATGTATATACAATGGAGTATTACGTGGCAATCAAAAAGAATCAAATCTTGCCATTTGTAACTATGTGGATGGAACTAGAGGGTATGATGCAAAATGAAATTAGTCAGTCAGAGAAAGATAAATAGCATATGACTTCACTCATATGAGAAATTTAAGATACAAAACAGATGAACAAAAGGGAAAGGAAGCAAAAATAATATAAAAACAGGGAAGTGGACAAAGCATAAGAGATTTTTAACTATAGAGAACAAACAGAGGGTTACTGGAAGGCTTGTGGGAGGGGAGATGGGCTAAATGGGTAAGGGGCATTAAGGAATCTACTCCTGAAAGCACTGTTGCATTATGCTAACTAACTTGGATGTAAATTTAAAAAAAATTAATTAATTAAAAAAAGAATTAAAAAAGAAATGCAAAAAAAATTATTTGAGGTAATGAGTTTAAATAGAGGATAAAAACCTATCATTTTAGCGGGGAGCTCAGTTGGTTAAGTGTCTGACTTTAGCTGAGGTCATAATCTCATGGTTCGTGCGTTTGAGCCCTGCAAGGGTTTGCTTCTGTCAGCTCAGAGCCCCCTTCAGATCCTCTGTCCCCCTTACTGTCTGCCCCTCCTCCGTTTGCACTCTTTCTCTGGAAAATAAATAAACATTAAAAAATACTATCACTTATAAGCCAAACACATATTAATGGGCATTTCAGGTTTTCTAGTCTTTTGCTGTTCTAAATAATACTTTAAAAATATCCGAATGTATACCTCTACTTTGTTTTTCAAAGTATCTCTAGTATAAATTCTCAAAAGCAGTACTGCTGTGTATATTTTCTTAGGATAGCTATTACCAAATTGCTCTCTACCAGTTTTCATGCTCACCAGCAATGTGAGAGTCCTTGACTCCCCACACCTTGCTGTGGTGGGACAAAGATGCACAGTACAGATAGATCCCTCTTCAAGGAAAGATATGTTCTCCCAGCTGTGAATTCCAAGATTGACTTCAGCTCTACAGAGCCATCATGCCCATATGACAGATTATGCGTGGGTAGGGGACCTGACCCAGTGGATCGACTCTGATATATGATATGTGTGCCAAAACTCCCCATTGGGTAGGCAGGACTTTGGTGGCTGTATCACAATCTAAGTTGTCCCTGAATTCCATTCCGCCTCCTTCCCTTTCCTTCTATTGCTATGTATCCCATGAAAATTGCATGCCAAATTCCGTAGCGACATCTATGTCTGGAGAATTCAGCTACAACATTGCCAACTCTATACTTTTTTCCCCAAATTCTTTGAGAACATTTTTATTGAAGTAGAACTGTTACAGGTGGGTAGGAGAGACACTGGTCTCTGTCTCATGGAGTCAAGGAATGAATCTCGTGGAAGTGGATAGTGACAAAAAGATAGAGTTTATGGAGTGAAAGTACAAAGCTCTCAAGAGTGAGAGGGTCCCTACTGGGTTGTCGCCAAGGAATCTTCTCTGACTTTTTATTGGGACCTTATCAGGAATAGTTTGTGAGACTCCATTCATGGTGCTTAGCACCTGGCAGGTCTAGGATGCATTTATCCTTTATTTATTTATTTATTTATTTATTTATTTATTTATTTATTTAAATTCAAGTTAGCTAACATACAGTGTAGTATTGGTTTCAGGAGTAGAACCTAGTGGTTCATCACTTACACAGAACACCCAGTGCTCATCCCAACAAGTGTCCTCCTTAATGCCTGTTACCCATTTAGCCCATCTTCCCACCCACCTCTCCACCAGCAGCCTCCACTTTGTTCTCTGTATTTAAGAGTCTCTTATGTATTGCCTCCCTCTCTGTTTTTATCTTAATTTTACCTCCTTTCCCCTATGTTCACCTGTTGTGTTTCTTAAATTCCACATGTGAGTGAAATCATATGATATTTGTCTTTCTCTGCCTGACTTATTTCCCTTAGCATAATACACTCTAGTTCCAACCACGTTGTTGCAAATGGCAAGATATCTTTTGTTTTTTCACCAAACCCAGCTGCAGCTGCAGACAGCCTCCCCAAGGATCCCTTATCTATCCCTGCCCACTGTTAACCCTTTCCCTACTCAGCACTTAAATCCAATGATGTGAAAAATTAAGAGTTCAACTCAATGAACTGTTTAATTAAAAAAACCTTGCACACCTACCAACAAGATCATGATATCAGTTACTATCAAAATATCACTTAGAAGCATCTGCTATGCCTTCCCAGTGAGTAGCCCAAAAGAGCAGCAACTATACTGACACATTACTGTAAACTAATTTGACTATTCATGAATTTTTTGTTAATAAAATAATATGATTTATACACTCTGATGTTTGCATTCTTCTTACTTAACATCATGACTGTGAAATTCCATAACGTTGTACTGAATATTGGTAGTTTTTTTTTTCATTTCTATACAGTATCCAATTGAATAAACGCAACCAAAAATTATTTTTTTTAGGGATATATAAATCATTTTCACTTTGGGGCAATTGGAAATAGTGTGGTTGTGAACATTCTTGTCCCTGTCTTTGGTGCAAATATATATGCATTTCTGTTGGTTAATACCGGGGAATGGAATTATGGGTTCCTACTTCCAAAGAGTTTTCAAAAAACCTTTGTTCAACTTTGCAATCATACTCAGCATTTATGAAAGTTTTATTTAATCCATATTCTTGCTATTTGTTTTAATTTATTTTTAATGTGCGTTTATGAGATTGTTTGCAAGTGTTTGTTGGGGTTTTTGTACTTTACTGTAAGTAGGAGCTCTTTCTATACAGTTATTACATATATCTCTTACAGATGTTCCGAAGATTTTTTCCATTCTATCCAAGGTTGATTTCCTCAGTAGCAGACCTTGAAACAAGTTTTGGATGCAAGTAGTTTGTTTGGAAGATGATCTTAGGAAGCACCAGTAACTAAGTAAGGAAGAAAGACAACCCAAAAATGAACAGGTTATTTGTGTGGATAATTGGGTGTCAGTCCCAATAAGGGCCCCTAGAAGACTGTGTAAAACCTAATTTAGACTTGTTCCCCCCTCAAGGAATGAAGAAGATGGGATCTTTATGTTCTCACTACCATATACTACCACTGGTTGAAAGCTATTCCTGTAGATGTTCACTGTTTGGCACTTTCACACTGGCCTATGTATGGATTGAGGGCACTCCCGGAAACAGGAAAAAAAGAGCCTTCAGAGGAGTCACAGGTATTTTCAGCAGGAAAGCATCTGAAGAAAGAAAAAAGAATTAAAAGGCAAAGACAGAAGAATTTAATAAATAGCAAATATAAAATAGAAGCAATCAACAAATCCAAAATTGGAGAAACCTGATAATATTAAACTCTCATACATCTAAACAAGCAAAAGAGAGAGACAGGTAGAGAAGGCACTAATAACTAATGTCAGTAATGAAAACTGAGCATAACTATAGACCATTTCAACTTTATAAAAAACTTTTATGAAAAAAATTGTGCCACCAACTTTGAAAACTTGGCAATGATGAGTCGGTGAGCTCCAAGAAAAAGAAAACAATATATGGTTTAAGAAAGTGGTCCAGGTTCATTCCTCCGCATGTCGCTGTCCAGTTTTCCCAGCACCACTTGCTGAAGAGACTGTCTTTTTTCCATTGGATATTCTTTCCTGCTTTGTCAAAGATTAGTTGGCCATACATTTGTGGGTCCAGTTCTGGGTCTTCTATTCTGTTCCATTGATCTATGTGTCTGATTTTGTGCCAGTACCATACTGTCTTGATGATTACAGCTTTGCAATACATCCTAAAGTCTGAAATTGAGAGGCCTCCAGCTTTGGTTTTCTTTCTCAACATTACTTTGCTATTTGGGATATTTTCTGGTTTCATACAAATTTTAGGATTATTTGTTCTAGCTCTGTGAAGAATGCTGGTGTTATTTAGCTAGGGATTGCATTGAATGTGTAGATTATTTTGGGTAGTGGTATCAACATCTTAACAATATTTGTTCCTCCTATCCATGAGCGTGGAATGTCTTTCCATTTCTTTGTGTCTTCTTCAATTTCTTTGATAAACTTCCTAGAGTTTTCAGGGTACAGATATTCTACCTATTTGGTTAGGTTTATTCCTAGGTATCTTATGGGCACCTGTCTGGATGAGTACTGGGTGTTATATATAAGTGATGAATCACTACATTCTTCTCCTGAAGTCAATTCTACACTGTATGTTAACCAGCTTGAATTTAAATTAAAAACTTAGAAAAAGGAAAAAGAAAACAATGAAACTGACTCAAGAAGCAATTGAGATTATAATTTTCTTACCACTATTTTAAAAAGTGCATTCGTAATTAAAAACTTTACTATGCAGTTAAAAATTCTCTTATTTTTCAGTGAATTCTATTAAGGAGCATTTTTCACTGAACTGAATAAGGAGAAATTCTTACCATTTCATCTAGAGAGGCCAATACAACTTTGATGTACAAAACTGACAAGGACAATGCAATAAAAGAAAATTGCAGAGCAATTATGAACACAGAATTTTAAATTACAGATAAAATATTGACACAAACTGATCTGCTAATAGAAAAAAAATATTCTATTCTATAACTTTTAAATTCATGTTCTCGGGAAAAGATCACTTGAGTTGATATTAGAAAATTCAAAAAATGTAAGTTACCATATGAAAATATTAAAGGAACTCAGATGAAGAAAAAATAGCTTAATGAAATTCCACATCCACTCACAAAAACCCAAAATACACACAAAAACACAGACAAATGAAGCAGATAACTTTGTTAATCTGGAAGCAGGAGGAATATACAAAAAACCTATAGAAAGCGAGATTTTAGGGAAGCCTGGGTGTCTCAGTTGCTTGAGTGTTTGCCTCTTGATTTCAGCTCAGGTCATGATCCCAGGATCTAGCCCTGCATTGGGCTCTGTGGTGAGTGTAGAGCCTGCTTAAGATTCTCTCCTTCTCTCCCTCTCCCTCTCTCCCCTGAGACTCTCTCTTAAATAAATAAATAAATAAATAAATAAATAAATAAATAATAAATCTCATTTAACCTGTAAGAAAAAAACCTAAATTTTCAGGAATGGCTTTACTGGATACCATATCTTATTAGTTATGGATGGTTTTAACTATAAAACAGGGAAGCATGTAGAAAATTTATATACTGTACATATAGGGACATTTACTTTATAAAAAACCTGGCACTATATATCAGTGCTAATGGAGTGGTTTTCAATAAATAGTGCTGGGAAAATATGCATCCACAAGTTAAAATACAAAATCAGCTGATTCTCATATCACACCAAAATTTAATTCCAGTTTTATCTTAGAAATACATTGAAAAGTCAGTGTAAAAGGAAAATTAAAGTCTACAATCCAAGAGGAAATGAATATAATATAAAAGACATAATAATGTACTAAATTTAGGACAACTTAACCCATAAAATACGGGAATATCTTCATTATTTTAGAGGAAATAAATATATCTTGAATAGGACCTTGGAAGCAGAGTTTGATGAACCCTGTTTCATTAAACATAAGGAAATCTGTGTCCCTCAATACATCGTCAAGAGAGTGGATAGAGAGCCACAGTTTAGGAAAAATTAGTCATGGCAATTTTACCAAAAAAAAAAAAAAGGACTTTTATTTAAAATGCATAATGAACTACATATTTATAATAAAATACAACCTAATAGGAAAATGGACAAAAAAACAAAATAGGCATCTCACAAAGAAAAAAGAACCAAAGGGCTACTAATAACCCTATTAAAAGAAATTCAACCACATTGAAACTATGAGGAATTTAAATTATAACCAAAATGACATACCAATACTCACCTATGAACTTTGAAGATATTAACATGTCTAGTGTGACCATATTAAATGTTGGCAAGAATGCGCAATAATTAGAATCACACGTGATATAGGAGGAATGTAAATTAGTACACTGACTTTGGAAAATTGTTTGATTGTATCTAGTAAAAGAGAAGAAACCAGCTCTCTGTGATCCAGAACTTTCACACATAGGCACATCCCACAGAGTAAGTGCTTGCTTATGTGCAAATGCCTGTGCAAGAACATTCATGGCAGTGTTTCCATAAAAGCCAAGAAGAGGAAAAAACTAAAGTCCATTAATAGTATAGATACACCAATGATGGCATATTTATTTTATGGGACATTCTTCAACAAGAAAAAATGAACTACGGTTACAGCTAATAAATTGAAACATTCACTTAAAACAAATGTTGAGCCAAAGCAGCCAGACATAATGGAATATATACTCTAAGAGTTCATCTATGTGAATTTCAAAAGGAGGGAAAGCTAGCACTTATACTCTCAGACTTATTCTTAGGAGTTGTAGCTAAACTAAAAAGAAGCAGCTTTGAAGACCACAAATTCCACAAAGGAATTTGCTCCTAGAGGTGCTGGAGAGGCAGTGATGAGAAAGTGCTTATGGAAATTTTGAAAAATGCTGATAATGCTCTGCCTTTACTTTCCTACAGAAAGTAACACATGGGATAATTATTCAGAATTACTTCTCTATGTGTTTGTCATATTTCATGATTCAAGAGGAAGGATGAGAAGGGAAGAATAAGGTGAGAAGGAACAAAGGGAGCAGGGAAGGGCAACATCTTTGCAGGTTCTGAGAGTTAGGATGAAAACCTCTTTGGAGGACCATTATTTAGCACACTACCCTCTGGGATTGGAACTTGAGAAGAATTTTCATTCTTTCTTTTCTTTTAACCTGTAAGCAATTTTTTAAAGCACAGTGAGATTTAATGTCACAGATGTATATGAATGAACTAATTATCTGAATACATTTTCTCCAGTTATTTGAAGAAAAATTAACCCTTAGTGCAACATATAAAAAGTATTTAAAAGTAATTGTGTATGTGTATGTGTATAAAAATCAAAATTAAGGGCACTTGGGTGGCTCACTCGGTTGAGTGTCCAACTCTTGGTTTTGGCTTAGGTCATGATCCCAGGGTTGTGGGATCAAGTCCCACTTCAGACTCCATGCTAAGCATGGAACTTGCTTAAGATTCTCTCTCTGTCTCCCTCTGCCCCTTTCCACAACTCTCTTTGTCTCTAAAATAAAAAAAAAAAAAAGAAAAAAAAAGAATCCAAATTACATTGAGTGAGAAAGCAGTTTGGTATGAATTAACTTTCTGGCTGTGTCTTTCACATCTTTGTTCCTAAGACTGTAAATAAGAGGGTTCAACATGGGGATCATGACAGTAAAAAACACAGTGGCCACTTTGACCAGGAGCCACGAGCTTTTGGAGTTGGGCACACAGTAGAGAAGAAGGATGACCCCATGGAAGATGATGATGGTGGTCAGGTGGGAGGCACAGGTGGAGAAGGCTTTCTGGAGTCCTCCAGTAGATGGCATCTTGACTATGGTGACAACTATAAAAATATAGGAGGCGAGGATAATCAGGAGGCTACAAGCCTCATTGAATGTGGAAATGACTAAACACATCCTCTGACTAAAGGAGGGGTCAGAGCAGGATAAAGAAAGGATGGCAGAATACTCACAGCCAAAGTGATGTATAATGTTGGGACCACAGAAGGATAGTTCCAAAAGAGAGTATGTGAGTGTCAGGGAACATATTCCACCCCATACATAGGTTCCAGCTACCAAGAGGGCACAGAGTTTCCGAGACATAGCCACTGTGTAGAGCAGGGGGTTGCAAACAGCCACAAACCGGTCATAGGCCATAACTGCTAACATGAACATTTCTGTAATCACAAACGCACAAACAAAAAAAAATTGCACCATGCATGCTTTGAAGGAGATACTTCTGTCTTCCATGACCAAGATCTCTAGCAGTTTTGGTGTAAATACACTGGAATAACAAATATCTAAAAAGGATAGGTGACTGAGGAAAAAGTACATGGGTGTGTGGAGTTTGGGGTTGATCCTTACAACCGCAATGATGCCCAGGTTTCCCACCAGAGTGACTGTGTAGATGGTCAAGAACATGAGGAAGAGGGGTGCCTGGAGGTGTGGGTACTCCGAGAAACCCAGGAGGATAAATATAGTCACAGAGCTCTGATTTCCCTCATCCAGTGCCATGGTTCTTGATTTTAAAAAATAAATAAAGGAGAAGAAAAGAGAATTGAGCAGCAGAACTTGAGAAGGAAGAGTAAAAGGAAGTCAGGACAGGTCAATGCAAGCCAGTGAAGGCAATGGGGTCAGTGCGTACACATGAGTGCTCTGTTTCGCTTTGGAGTCTTACTTGACTTTTCAATTATGTGCAATTAGCTGTATAGTAGTAGAGTATATAGTAGTACTACTTTAGAAACTAAAGTAGTACTTTAGTTTCCTCATCTGGAAAATAAGAAAAAAAATGGGACTAATCAGTAGTATTAAGTTATATAAATAACCTGTAGATGTATATGATCCTTACAACGTTGAATATCCCAGGATAAAATATAATTATATGAGCACAAAGGAGACATATAGCAAAATTAAAAAAAAAAAAACAAACAAACCTCTGAGCACATCATAGTACTCATATGATCATGTCAGAAGCCAAGTTGGGAAAATTAAACACTTTTAATACATAAAGAAAAACATAACTGTAAATATCTTTGGGGGAAAATGTATCATCAGACCTTCACAATTTTTGTATTGCTATATTGAGTATTTCCCTATTCTAGATATAGCCCATTATCAAGGACTTAAGAGTTTCTTTAAGTGGTCTGGTCAAAAATTCCATGGATGACTATATTCTGTCAATTACATACCCACCATGTGGTCATTTTGAAGGCCCAAACTACTCAATGATTTATAACTGTTTTCTAAGGGAGTATTTTGCATATAGTCTTGAAAATTTCACATCAACCCTCTTCTGTTGGTTATACAGTTTGTAGTGTTTATTGTATTAAAATGGAAAAAATATGCTTATTTATCAGTGATTATAACACACACACACACACACACACACACACACACACACACACAATACGGTACTGAGAAAGAAATATCACTTACAACAACAACCAAAAACTTTGTTCTAATATGGCAAGTCTATCTGTAGTGGTCAATGAAGAATAAAAAAAATGTGTTAGATTAAGAAATATAAACATTTGGTTTCTGTAAAACAGCAGGAGTTTAAATATTACCAATTCCAAAAGGTCAAATCCTAAAGAACGGATTCTAGAAGTGGGTGTGGAGACATAATGAACATGATCCTGCCATCTTGGACACATCTGTGAACCCTCACAACTTTATTTGTCTATAACACACAACAGCATATCGGTAAATCTACCACTAATCCAGGAACAGAGCATTAGCTATGCAGTCACATTCTCCATCACATAGAAGATTGGGTCTACCTGTTGTGAACTTCATATATTTAGTTACGTGTATTGATTTAAACAAAAGTCCTCTCTAAATTCAGGAACTTAGATTGCTTTTATTGGGTCACATTCATGCAAGTTAAGAATTCTGAGATACAATCTGCTATTATTGCCAGAAGGCTAGATAAACCCAATACATCATGGTTTAGTTGTAGAGCTTGGTCTAGTTCAAGTGAAAGACTCCCTAAATTGTTAGTCATATTCTACCTCCTAAAGAATAAGTGATCTTTGTGAGGACTCTAAACCAAGATAAGACAAGACTTAGTACAGTTGAAAGGCAAAGAATTTCTGAGTATTTTCATATGTCTTGTGTTCAGACTTCTTTAGTAACACTTCCACTGCTCTTTCCTTACATTAAAGCTCCTGTCCTCACACCTAATGATCTCTCTTCAAACTCGTCAGTGAAACTATCAAAGCAGTAACCACCATACTCAATTCTATGTTTATCCTAAGTAGTATTCTCCTATCGTATTTTCTAGTGCTTTCAAAGTCCAAATGGATCTTTCTCTCTCTCTGGAGTTCACAGGATTTGAATCTAATCCTCTCTATAAAGAGACTTTCAAATGTTTGAAGACATTAAGGTAGATCCCTTCTCTTTTCTTCTCTAGGTAAACAATGTTAGTGTTGGTTTATTGTTTGTGCTTTGTTTTTCCATTTTCTTCCTCACATGGGTTTCTAAATATTTTGGACAAACTAGTCAATATTCTAGGTATAGCATGGACCCCTTTGAGCTGATATTGACACTAAGAACTAAACTAATCTTTTCAGAGATATCATGGAGTGCCAAAAGGCAATGAACTCTGCAATCTGCTTGCACTTGCTATATATGTATACATATGTCTATGTGTATATATATGTATGTATATGTATGAGTTCCAAGTTTTTAAATATAGATAGATAGATAGATAGATAGATAGATAGATAGATATAGATAGACGATAGATAGATGATAGATAGATAGATAGATAGATAGATAGATAGATAGATAGAACGAACCTGGGTATTTGTACTCAAATATTTGAACTGTGTTAGGTCAATTTACTGCCCTGCCAAGCTTTGTCCAGGATTTACAGTAAGCAACAAATCTCAGACGTGTACTTGAAACATTTGTACAAAGTTGAGGATTGTGCATTTATTACTAAATTTCATGCACTGTTGACTCCTTACTTCTCTCTTCACCCCTGGCGTGGCCTTTTAGTCTAACTGAATTGCTGCTAATCTCACTACTTCTTGCCTTTACTCGAGCCACTCTGTCCACCCAGAAGGTCTTCAGGTTCCATTCATATCACCAATCACCAGTGCCCACTCCATTCTCATTACTACTTGGGCTATTTGTTAAATTGTTGGTAAATATGCTTTCACTGCCACTTCTCAAGAGTGCACATGTTGTGTTCAATACGTGTCCCACATAAACTTTAAATGAGAGAATTCCAGGATGCCTTAACGACCTAGAGGAGTTCAAGGTCAGGAAAGAATGCCAGGAAGTCTTAAGGAGTTCAAGAGTTAAGAGTTCCAGGTTACTCATAATGAATGTGAGACTTCTCGCCCATTCCACACCCCTTGTGAGGAACATGCTCCCATTGTAGATTTATTAGTTCACCAATTCTACAGGTACAAAAAAAATGCATAAAGGCAATAATTGTTAAGGTAATGTTGTGGTGATAAGCTTGTCAAACTAAGTAGGGTATTGTTTTTAACTAACTTAGCTTGGTACTGGGAGTATGATTGGGATTGAATAAAGAAGCTATATCTTTGTTCACAGTGCAGAAAAAGGAAAATAAAATATCTCACTTACCTTTTCATATCAGAAACTTTTCTTATAAAATTCTACTATCAACTTTTTTGAAAATTAGCCCCATTCAGAGAAGGGGCTAATTTGAGTGGGTGGAGAAAAGACAGCCTTACATCATGTTATTTTATAGAGAATGTGAATTTAGGAAACAGATGTTAGTTCAGTTTCAGCCTATGTTGTATATTACATAAGCAACTTTAACAAATTCTTTAATCATATGAGCCTCAATACTCTCATCTACAAAATGTGGGTGGTAACACCACGCTAGCTCATTTAATGTTGAGCGCGAACATATTAAATGACGTATGACCTTAAAATATCCAAGAAATCCTACACTTGGTTAAGATCTCCACAGATATCGGCTTCCTTCCATGTTAATTTTCTACTGCCATTAATCTCTATGAAAATAGTACAAGTTCCAAGTTTTTAAACGTTCTTGCGGTGCATATTCAGAAAGCTATTTTAAAAAGAATTGTATCTCCTGGACTCTTTTTAATTGGAGATGTTTCACTGAGTCTTGAATTCACAATCATATCCATTTCTAACCCAGCAACACAGAATCTTCATTTTCCTTTGCTTTCCTAACCCTGCCTGGTTCTTTCTGTCTCTTCTGCCTGTCGTATGTGTGACTGTGGGAAAGGCAATCAGGGAAAGGTGAAAAGAGAGAAATAGTCTAAGTGTACCTCCCTCTTCATTTTTACTATCACCAACTATCCTCTCACCTGCATATAAGATTTCCAACTGGAGTCCAGTCTGTGAGATTAACTTTTGTTGACTCACACTTAGCCTGGAATGCAATGGTGTAAGCATTTTTGAGAGCATTTTATACTAAGTGAATCAAATCGAAACTTCTGCCCAGATGTCTTTAATATCTCCAGGCACTATATAACCACATCGTCTGTCATGACCATAGTGCTTCATTCACAGTGGGACCTTAAATCCTTATTGTACAAAAACAAACATTTGTAACTCTTAATCTTCCACCATTCATCCCTCTGAAATGGCACCTCTACCCTTGTTGTACGTTGTGCCACCATTTCCTGAAGTACCACATAGCCCCTCCAAAAAAACTGCTGGTTAACAGAAATGCCTTTTCTCTTCTTCTATGTTCTTTCCACGTCTATTACCACAATGTATGTGTAGTGCCTGGCATGTTTGCTACATTTATGGGCATGTGTGTGTATGTGCATGTTTGCATGTGCACCTTAGCTTTTTCCCTGAAGAGTATCACTTCTTTAGGAGAAGACTTGCATTTAACATTTCTTGTCAAGCCACACAATGTGTTTAGCTTAGCAATTGGAGACGAACTTTCCAGCTCAGAACAACGGTTCTGGGAATAACGCAAGTAGAATGCAGCCAGTTGAATATACACACAAACCAAGTCGAAATTGCTTTTACTAAGCTCACATAGGTGGCTCCGGCCAACAACGTGCTGGGTTCCAATGTCCCTCACATCAGAATGAAAAGATAATCCTAGGTTGAATCAACTCACCAAAAGCCAGATTTTCCTGATGCATTTTTATTGAAGACTTCCTTGCTAGTATTAATAAGCTGCCTATACTTTCTGTCTCAAAACTGAAAGTTTTGTTTAAATGTTTCAGTTCTTTGATCAGAGTTGATGTTTCTTGCAAAATTTTATTCAATAAAGATCCCAAGAAATGCCACTTTTGCAATTGTCAAGAAATTTTGGAGGGAACATAGAGATGTCCTTCAGGAGTAGATAGACCTGGAAACTATGTTCCATGATGGTGTTTGTTTTATTCTAAGTGCCTGACCTTGGGGGCACAGACCTCAGGGAATCCTGACAGTGTGTGCTATAATGAGCTACAAGCAAAATAATTAGAGGGAACTTCCTCTTCCTCAGCTTAGACTATAATTTCTTTTAAATCATTGACATGCTGATCTTTACATCTTAAAAAATAATGTGCCTCTGTATAGAGGTTATACTTATTAAAATCATGAAAAATTATAGTCCTATCTATCCCATTGACTCCTGCATACTTATAGCTGCTATGATATGCTTTTTTAGTCTCTTAATTTTGCTTATCTGTTCCTACATGAATTTATATAGAAACACACTTAATATTATACTATGTATATATGTATATACATATACATATATATAATATATATAACACTTAATATTATACTATGTATATACTATGTATATACGTATATACATATGTATATGTATGTGTATATATATATATATATATTACATATATGTACATGTATATATATTTTACATTCAACTATTAAGGCTTATTGTTTCTTATATGCTGAACATGCTTGCCTTCAGCTGGGGGCTAGGATATGTTAGTTAATCATCATCTTGGCTATAAAGCCAGCTGTATTCTTTAGTTCAGCCAGAAAGGTCATAGTGCTAATATTTTAAGTCCACCTATGTTATTCCTGTACCTCTAGGAATATTTTCTAGGCCACATATTAGGAAAGAAAGAAAATTGTGTTCAATATGGACCTGTTACGTCACAGGCCTTGGGCAGAAAGAAAGTCACATTTATGCCTACTACATCTAAAATTTTAAAGGAAGAGTAGCATATAAATCCATGGGTAGAAAAAAAAAATAGCCCATAGCCATCACGTAACACAACCACTAGTGAACAAATATATTGTCTAATGTGTTTATCTTCACTGTTAGAACGTCTACTTTCAGGCTGAACGTACAACGTGAGGCTTTTTGAAAATCACTTTACATTACATTTGTGGAAATAAGCTGCATATGTAAGAGCAGTTACCAATATAAAAGAATATCATGTTCTAAAAGGATTTTTCAGCTCTTCACTTTTTCTTGTTTTTATTTTGTTTTCCACTGAGAAACACAAAACTAATTAAAGTACCAAACCCCACGTTACATAACTTCAAAATCAATATTTAAAAATTATATATTCTAGTTTTTAACCTTAGAAACCTTACTGAATATACCAAATATTCCATGATAACACGCTCAAGCTTCCTAACTTATTTTTGTGTTCTTAAAAGATCACACACACGCAGAGGCATGCACACAGCGAAAGAACCTGATGGAACATTTACTTAGGGCCCTTGGTTGACAAACAATTAAAAATTAAAGTAAATCCTTTGTTATTGTTATGATAAACAATGAGTGATTATAATTTTGTTATATATCCCTAATTTACACAAGATACCTGATTCCACGTAAAGCATTATGGTAAAGAGCTTTTAATTTCCATATGAAAATAAGACTCTAAATAATGGAGAGAAACAAGTAATGTTTAAGTGGTTGAATTAGAGCAACCACACTTGAATGTCTCTCTAGTCTTTGCTTATAAACTTTAATCATGATTAAGACAACAAAGAAAACGTGAGTTATATTTAATCCCAGGCATTTGCTTAAAGCAATACAATAACCAGTCAATTATTAGAAAACTTGGATGAAACCTACCACAGTCGTGGGTTATCTGTTATCTGCCATAAAGTTATCTGGCATTATCAAAGAATATGTTCAATGAGGCAAATGTTTTGGTCAATCTTCAGTAGATTTTGAGCCAGATTCTTTACTTCTCCCTATATATACCCTGTTGACTTATAACTTAACAGTTCCACAAGATGTAGATACCTTTCTCACCCCTTGGCCTTGGGCTTAGCCATGTGATTTGCTTTAACTCCTAACATGTTAACAGGTGAGACCCAAACAGGCACTTATAATATACCTTTGCTTTATGTATACTTTATTGTGACTCAGCTTACAACGTAGACCATTAACCGAATAGTCCAATAAAGATGACCTACCTACAGGCCTGTAGATTGAGGTTAGCTGATCTGGTTAGCTCAGTATTGATGCTCAAGTGACCCAGCTGCTATCAGCCGAGGTACCTTCGTCAACTCACTGGTTCTATAGGATTGCTATTGTTGCATCCTTCTGGAATTTATGATTGTTTTTCATCAATAAATAATTGATGCCTGAGTAAGATCTGTACATTGTGTCATTATTAATATCCTGATTGTTGTATTATATGATCATAGGGGAAAATCGGTAAAAACTACCTGGGATCTCTCTAAATTATTTCTTACAACCTAAAATGTACCTAGTACTATTAAAATAAAATTTTGAATAAATGAAAAAAGTACAACTACATTGACACAAAGAGAAAAACTACAGTGATGGGCGTGGATCTCCAAAATGTATATTGGTTTCTTGTGCTACTACAGACATAGAAAATATTTTATATTTGTTCGTACTGCCAGTTATAATTTACATTGTATTCTGGACCTTTTAAGGGAGATATACTTTTATTTATTTTTATTTTTCAGGGAATCTTCCAGTACCAAGATGATTCTTGTGGAATTAAATATAATTTTTGTTTTTGGAACCTTAGAGTTTTATGTTGAAAGCTTTTTAAATGTTTATTTATTTAACTTGAGAGAGAGAGAGAGAAAGATCATGAGCAAGGGAGGGGCAAAGAGAGAGAGAGGGAGAGAGAGAGAATCCCAAGCAGGTTCCATGATGTCAGCAAAGAGCCCGACATGGGCCTCGATCCCAGGAACCATGAGATCATGACCTGAACTGAAATCAAGAGTCAGATGCTTCACCGACGGAGCCACCCCCGAGCTCCTATGTTGAACAGCTTTTAAGGTACTATTTTTACATTAAGAAGTAAACTACCTTGTAATAAACCATAACTCTTCAGACCATCTCAAAAACCCCACACTTCCATGACTTAAACTGAACTGAAATTTGTCTGAGCAATTACATGATCATGTATACTGACACAGACACTTTTGTATTTCAATTTATGAATCAAACACTTGGTTTAATCTTTTATCCCTAACATCATATGTAATTTTAAAGTTATTTCACTAAACATTAGAGTGAACAGATTATGGACTGTCAATTACAAGTGTATCATACCCTTATGGACTGATTTTCTATTGGACAAGTCTTACCAGTACTCTAAAAAAAGGACTAATTCATATTTCTGGCTTTACATTTTATCAAAGAATAATTTAACATTAACGTCTTGACTGCCTCTTTCACATCTTTGTTCCTGAGGCTGTAGATCAGTGGGTTCAGCATGGGAATGACCACAGTGTAAAAGACAGAAGCTACTTTGACCATGAGCCATGAACTTTTGGAGTTGGGAACACAATACAGAAACAGTATGGTCCCATGGAAAATTGTAACAGCGGTCAGGTGAGAAGCACACGTGGAGAAGGCCTTGTGGCGCCCTCCAGTGGAAGGCATCTTCATGACAGTGATAAAAATGGAAACATAGGAGGGAAGAATGATCACCAGGCTGCTTATTTCATTGAATGTGGCAGAGACTAAAATGACCCTCTGGCTAATGTAAGGATCAGAGCAGGACACAGAGACAATGGCAGCATGCTCACAGACAAAGTTGTTTATGAAGCTAGTTCCACAAAAGGATAAAGTCAACAAAAAGTATGTGTATGTTAAGGAGCAGGCTATACTCCAAGAATATGATGCTCCCACCAACAAGGAACAAAGCTTCTGAGACATGACAACTGTGTACAGAAGAGGGTTACAAACTGCCACAAATCGGTCATATGCCATCACGGCCAACATGAAGGTTTCTGTCACCACGAATATGCACGCAAAGAAGAATTGCATGATGCAGCCTGTGAAGGAGATGGTTCTGTCTTCCACAACCAAGTTTTCTAATAGTTTGGGTGTGACTACTGTAGAGTAACAGAAATCAACCAAAGATAAATGGCTGAGAAAAAAGTACATGGGGGTGTGGAGTTTGGGATTGATCTTGATGATCATGATCATACCCAGATTCCCAAGAACAGTGACTATGTAGATGGTCAGGAATACCAGGAAAAGTGGCATCTGGAGTTCTGGATATTCTGAGAAGCCCAACAGAATGAAGGTGACTCTACTACTCTGGTTTTCTTGATTCCTGTGGACAAAATATAAAAGTTTATCCAGAAAATAAGTTCCAGAATCTGAAATACATAAGAGAAGAAAAGACAAGTTTAGAGGCTCAATGGGTCTGTTAAGAGTGTTGCTGAAAATAGTAGACTTCCTTCCACTGTTACATTTAAAAAGTGAGTATTGACTTATGTAACAATTACACAGTGAGTAAAAACTTTGTGACTAGAATCATCAAAACCAAGGTTAAAACAGGAACATAAAAAACAGACTAGACTTTGCTCTATTTCAGATAATAAAATCAGTATTATCATAGGCAGCTGACTTCATAAGCCACTCTCTTTGCATGAATTTGAGCTTAGTAAAAATACAGTTGACCTTTGAACAACGGTTCGAACTGTGCAAGCCCACTTATGTGCTATTTTTTCCAATAAATATAATATAGTACTGTAAAAGTACTTTATCTTTCTTACAACTTGTCTTAATAATTCTTTTCTCTAGCTTACTTTATGGAAAGAATACAATATTTAATGCAAAACGCACACATACATATATACAAGCATAAACCAGGCAACATACAAAATACGTGCTAATCGACTGTATATGTTACCAGGAAGGCTTCCAGTCAACACTAGGCTATTAATAGTTAAGTTCTGGGAAGTCAAGAGGTATATGTAGGTTTTTGACTACATGGAGGTTGGTGCCTCTCACTCCCATCTTGTTCAAGGGTCAACTGTAGAAGCAAAGAATTACATGACTTGCTTTACTTTCTTACCTGCCTCTCCCCTTAAACTGTGAGAAAATCAACTTCTAACTGGTTTTAAAAAGTTTAAATACTAGCATTCATGCAAAATGGTCAATTTAAGATTTTCTTGGTTGTCTCATCTCCTTTTCAATGCCCTTGTTACTCCTGGTAATCCAATATTCTCAACACAGATACAGCTGTGCTGTAGAAGTATACTAAACTTATACACTTATGTTGAACTAATCTTGAAAATTTTTAATATTATCCCTCATGTCATATTATATTATTCATCAAGATATGTTCACAGCAAAATATGTGCTGCATTTCTAGGGAAGACAGTTAAAACGATATTGAACAAAAATCTCTTCTTTCTCCAGTGCGGTAAATTTTGGAAACTGGATAGGTGGTACACAGTGAAAACTCTCAAAATACTGGACAGTGTGCATAAATCTCATGCTGCAGTGAAAAATGCATTCTGTCATTTTGAACTAAGTTTAAAGCTTTTCCAAGGACACGTGTCAGGACAAAGACCCATCTCAAACAACACACGATATTTCTTGAAAATTACTTGCTGCCACGAGGCATTTTCTCAACAGTAAAATGAGAATATTTGTAATATAAAATTTAAATCACTACAATGGATGTAGATACTTTGGTAATGAATTCAAGGCTACAAGACATGGTGCAATGCGTACTTGATATTCAGCTTTCTTATTTAATGAAATTTTGAGTAATGGGTAGGATTCCAAAAAGCTTACATTGTTACAAAAATCAGGCCCAAGTATGGACATCTATCAATGGGTGGGCACATACAATATAGAAATTCTTTCCTCCTGAACCCATACAATAGAAACGCTATAGAATTTCATTGGGGCATTTAATCTAAGATGCATAATTATATTTTCCCCATTCTGCTATAGGTTTTCTTAACACACTATTGCTTTCTCTGCTTCCCATGTCTTCGTTCCTATAGGAAAGATATATCTCAAAGACTGATCCCACAGCAAAGCCACTGTGACACTCCCTTAAAAAGTCTTAGCCCTGCAAGGCTAGATTATGGACATACACCCCAGGAGCATTCCTTCAATTTGAAATATTCCGTGCAACACTGTGAGAATAATTTTCCACGATTACTTTAACCTGACAACCAGTGACTTCTAAGACTCCAAATACATTTTAAAAGTGAATGAAGGCAATTTACAATGTTCAGCTGGCTTTTCCAAAACTTCTTGGATCTAGAAATTCAATCTCATTGCCACCTGACACATTTTTCTTCAGTCATGGCGGACTTATGAAGACCTGTTACATAATACGTGATCATTTGCCCATAGTTTGTTTTCCCAATTTATTCCCACTATTGTCATATTTTATTTTACCACCTACTATTAGAGACATTGCTCATTGTTTCTTGCCTTTTTATAAACTCTACTGTTTATAACTAACGAGTGCCATATGCTGTAGCTTATCATTTAAAATAAGGTTGTTATTATTACTTTCTTCTTTGGAGATTGTAGGCAGTGTGAAAGACAAGGCCCATTTTTTTTTATTATTGTTATTCTGGATTTGCCAAATGTTTGTTGCCTTGCTGGCTGTAGAGTGACTACAAAATAAGGAAAATAGGATGAATAACATTTGAAAGAAAGAAGGAATTAGAATACAATACCACAAACCCTTTGCACACAGAACTAAGTGGTCTGTGGGCACTTTGTCCTACGCACGTGCTCGTCTCCTGCAAAGATTACTGGAACTCCATATTTTCCTTCTAAAGTAAAACAAAATCAACTCACTTAAATGCAGAAAGGCTTGCGTGAGTCATTTAGGGAATAATTCTTCACTTGGATGAATGAACTCCAGGAATGTTCCTGCAAAGTATTTAATTAATAGAAACAGAGCTGAAAGCAAGAGAAGTCTACAGTATGTTTCATTAAATGTTTCAGATAGTTACTTGTTTTTTTTCCAATTTATTAAGACAACTCAGAAATAACAGAGATAAGATGACACCTGAAAACTAAATCCGGGCACCAAACTGTGTCACAAATATATGCCTGTAAGACCTTAGGGATACAGAGACTAGAGAATATCACTGAGGTACTGCCTTGCAGACTGTAATTCAAGTAATTAGTTGTAACACATCCCATGTGGTATCTTGGTTGTGTATCATTTTCCTGAAGCCCTGAGGTGTTTGCATTATCAACATTAAGCTTAAGGAAAATAAACAAGATTCTGTATATCTTTACATTGATGTAAAATACAGAAATGTGTGAGAAAAAGGAGCTCTTGGATGGCTCAGTCGGTTGAGCGTCTGATGTCAGCTCAGGTCATGATCTCATGGTTCATGTGTTCGGGCCCCGCATCAGACCCTGTGCTGACAGCTCAGAGCCTGGAGCCTGTTTCAGATTCTGTGTCTCCCTCTCTCTCTGCCCCTCTCCCACTCATGCTCTGTCTCTGTCTCTCTGTCTCAAAAATAAATAAAAATAAATAAAATTTAAAAAAATTTAAAAAATAAAAAAAAATAAAATAAAAAAATTAAAAAAAAAATAAATGCATGAGAAAAAAATAACCTGTAAGAGATTAGTCTAGCAGGACACCTGGGTGGCTCAGTCAGTTGAGCACCGACTCTTGATTTCCACCCTGGTCATCATCCCAAGGTCTTGGGATCGAGCCCCATATTGGGGTCCATGCTGAGCATGGAGCCTGCTTAAGATTCTCTCTCTCCCTCTAGCCTTTTCCCCCACTTGCATTCTCTCTCTCTCTCTCTCTCTGTCTCTTAAATAAAAAAAATAGGTAATAGTCTAGAGATAGTCATTGTAATTCATGTTGAATTTATATTTTCTATTTTCCTATGAAAGTATACTTATGTCCCTGTGTATGGTAATATAGAGCTTTCTAAGTAATAAATTACATTGTCTATTTTTAATTAGTTAGCAATACACTGAAAACTTCCTTTTCTAGTCACACTATGGGTTTTATTAATAGAAGACAATCTGCTTTGGCCTGTCAAATACAGGTACGGTGTCCTCGGATATTTATATTTACTATTGACTCTGAAATAATTTTGGATTGTAGGTTTCCTAAAATACCAATTTATGGAAAGGATGATATATTCATTAATTTGGTAATTCTATCCAACATGCATGAAAGACACAAATCAAAAATACCAGTAGCTAGATGCAGTAAGAGCATATTTCTTTCTCACTAATGGAAGATTCAAATTGCATTCCTGAATATTAGGCAGTTATGCTCCATATAGTAATTTCGGTGCTCAGGTTTCTTATAACCCCTGGCTCACCATCAACATGGTGCTTCTGAGGTTATGATTCTATTCTCTAAGTATAGAAGAGGCAGTTAAAAACTCTGTAAATACATCCTTCAGAAGCTCAATTTTTATCGAGTCCAATTTATATAATGCATAAGAAAATCAAGGATAAAAGATAGTCAGCAGTCTCTGAAACAATACATCTGAGGATCCACACATAAAAAATGATATAGATCTATGTTCATCAGGGATCTTGATCTGTAATTTTCTTGCAGTGTCTTTGTCTAGCCTCAGTATTGGGGTAATAGTGCTGGACTAAATGACTTTGGAAGATTTTCTTCTACTTTTTGGAAGAGTTTTAAAAGGATTGGTGTTAACGCTTTTTAAAATGTTTGGTAGACTCCTCAACAAAAGGGTAGCAAATTGAATCCAACAGCATCCTGAAGGGGTCATATCACATGACTTAGTGATATTTTTCCAGAAATACAAGTGTAGTTCCACATAGGAAAACCAACCAACGTATGTACCACATTAACAACAAAGCAGTAAAACCACATGATCATCTCAGTTGACACAATTTCAGCAAAGTTTCACAGCACACAGTAAACATGCAAAAATCAGTGGTGTTTCTAGAGAGCAGAAATGAACAATCCTCAGTGGAAGTTAAGAAAAACATTCCACTTAAATGAAACTCAAAAGAATCAAATACCTAGATATAAATTTAACAAGGAGGTGAAAGACGTGTATACTGTAACTACAAAACATTGCTGAAACAAATTAAAGAATATCTAAATAAATGAAAAGATACGGTGCATTCATAGGGAAGGAATCCAGAATATGCCCTGCTAAAATATGCATTTTGATATTAAAAAAATTGTTTTGAGCTGAAGGCAAGTAGAGCAACAAATGCAGGGAAAGCTCTTTGTACCGTCCCCTTTTCTGCCAAAAAGCAGAATATAAATTTTCTTTTTACTAGAGACAGACACTTATCAGCCCAAAGAAATCTGCAAACAATCTTACTCCATTACTTTCCTTTTTTTTGTTTGTTTCAAGTTTTTATTTAAATTCTAGTTAGTTAGCATATAGGGTAATATTGGTTTCCAGGGTAGAATTTAGTGATTCATCACTTGTGATACAACACCCAGTGCTCATCACAAGTGCCCTCCTTAATGCCCATTACCCATTTAGCCCAACCTCCTGCCCACTTCTCCTCCATCAGCTGTCAATTTATTCTCTATTTTTAAGAGTCTCTTCTGGATTGCTTCCCTCTCTCTTTTCTCCCCTTCTGTTGTTCATCTGTTTTGTTTCTTAAGTTCCATATTTGAGTGAAATCATATGGTATTTGTCTTTCTCTGACTGACTTATTTTGCTGAGCATAATACTCTCCATCTCTATCCACATCTTTGCAAATGGCAAGATTTCATTATTTTTTATGGCTGAGTAATATTCCATTGTATGTATATATGCCACTTCTTTATCCATTCATCAGTCAATGGGCATTTGGGCTGTTTCCATGATTTGGCTATTGGTGATAATGTTGCAATAAACATCGGGGTGCATGTGCCCCTTCAAATCAGTATTTTTGTATCCTTTGGGTAAAAAGCTAGTAGTGCAATTGCTGGGCCATAGGGTAGTTCTATTTTTAACTTTTTGAGAAGTTTCCCTACTGTTTTCTGGAGTGACTACACCAGTTTGCATTCCCACCAACAGTGGAAGAGGCTTCCCTTTGCTGCACATATTTGCCATGACCTTCCCACAGTTTGCTACCCTTGGAAGCCAACAACTGTTTTCCTTTGTCCTGTCGACTCTCTACACATTCATTGTTCTTTGTTGAAGATGCTATCAAAGCTGCAGTTCTAAGCTGTCTCTGCATTATTTTATGTTTAAACTTCTCTCATGTGATGTGCACTGCATGCATTAATAAACTTTGTTTCCCTCTTGTTAACCTTTTTTGTTAAAAGGCCTAGCTGAAAATTTAAGATGAGCAGAGAAGTTTTGTCCCTCCTGCAATAGCATGGAACACTTAATGTTGTTAAGTTGGCCATAGCATCACAGGTTATATACAGTTTCAGGGCAATCTCTATCAAAATTCCAAAGGTAATTTTATGGAAATGGAAACTGATTTTTAAATCCATATGGAATTAAAAGCAGCCCAAAAGCTAAGACAATCTTGGAAAAGAACATATGGGGGGATTCATGATTCCTGATTTCACAACTTACTCCACAGATACAAGGAATAGAATTAAGAATCCGGAAATAAACCCATATATCCATGAACCATTGATTTTCAACAGTATCCCAAGAACATTCAATGGAGAAAGGAATTTTTTCCATAAGTGATGGCAAGGAGAACTGGATATTCACATGTAAAATAATGAGGTTGGACATCGACTTTGTTTTATTTTATATTTTTAATGTTTTATTTTATATTTGAGAGACAGAGACAGACAGGCAGAGCACGAGCAGAGAGACAGAGACAGAATCTGAAGCAGGCTCCAGGCTCTGAGCTGTCAGCACAGGGCCAATGTGGGGCTTGAACCCACGAGCGGTGAGATCGTGACCTGAGCCAAAGTTGGACGCTTAACTGACTGAGCCACCCAGCATCCCTGGACATCTACTTTATACCATATACAGTGGTTAACTCAAAATTGAACAAAGACCTAAAGTAATGTCAAAACCTATAGAACGCTTAGAAGAAAACTTAGCCGTAATTTTTATAGCCTTGGATTTGGCAATGAATCCTTAAATACGGGACCAAAAGCACAAATGACAAAAGAAAAAAATAGATAAATTGGACTTAATAAAAATTTAAAATTTGTGTGCATCAAAAAAAACACACACTATTATTGAAGTCAGAGAATAGGAGAAAAGATTTACAAATCATATATCTGATAATGGAGTGGAATCCACAACATATGTAGAACTCTTACAACAAACACCCAAGAGTCAAGCCTTCCAGTTAGAAAATGTGCAAATGATTTAAATAGACATTTCTCCCAAGATCTACAAATGCCCCGCAAGCACATGAAAAGATCCTCAACGTCTTTAGTGATTAAGAAAATTCAAATCAATACCACAATGACATGCCACTTCTTCACTAGGAGAGCTATAATTTAAAAAGGAAAAAAAATGCACAGTAGCAAACATTGGTGATGATATAGAGTAATTGGAGCTTTTGTACATTGTTCTTGGAAGCCCAAAATGGTTCAGGCACTGTGGAAATCAGTGTGGTTATTCCTCACATAAATAGACTATTAGACTCAATGTGTAGTAAAAAAAAAAAAAAATTGGTCTTGCACAAATGCAAGTCCGGCTTTTAGTCTCAGTTTCTTGGAGGTGATCTATGTCTTACCTGATAGGAGGGTCTGTTTATGATCGGTGCCACACCTGATCTTAAGTTGGGGCTGACCACATATGTCAATCTTGGCCTATAGTGGTCTTTTGTCTACAGTCAACCTGGAGGCTGGGAGATCAACCATGTGGACAGTCAATAAATCAACCCTATGTAATAGAACCGTAATAAAAGCTGAACACTGAGGCTTGTGTGATCTTCCCTAATTGCCAATGATCCATGTGTATTGTCACACGTGGAAGCTGGAATGGTAACATGTCCAAGGACACTGGAAGCTCCTCTTTGGGATCTCTTCTAGATTCTGTTCTGTGTGTTTCTTCCTTCAGATGATTGATCTTATTTTGGTTTATGTGGTTTATCACTGGATAAACCGGGAGTTTCAGTGAGTTGTTTGAAAACTGTTAGCAAATTAATAAACCTAAGGGTGGTTTTGGGGATTCCTCTAACTTGCAGTTTGTGTCAAAAGTGAGTGTAGTCTTGTGTATGGGGCCTTTTAACCTTACAGTTTGGGTAATTCCAAGTACCCAGCAATTCCACTCCTAGGAAAAAACTGAATAGGTGTAGCTGAATACAGTTGATAACAGGCACCCAAACAGATACTTGCACATAGATGTTTACAATAGCACTATTCACAAATGCCAAAAGGTCAAGCAATCCAAATATCTATCAATAAATGTACTTCAACAGATGTATGAACTGTAATATGCACATATGATGGATGACTGTTCAACCATATAGAGGGATAAAGTACTGATGTATGTTACAACGTGGATGAACCTTGAAAACATGACAAATGAAAGAAGCTAGGCACTCGTGAAATATGAAATATATAGAATGGATAAATACATGATATGAAATATAAGAATGGATAAATACATTATGACAGAGAACAGAATGGTCATTATCGGGTTCTGGGTGGAGAGGCAGAATGGAGAAAAACTGATTAATGGGTATGACATTTGCTTTTGAAATGGTGAAAATATTTTGGAACTGGGTAGAGGTGTTGGTTGAATAATACAGTGAATGTTTTAATGGCACTGAAGTTTTGACTCTAATATGGTTATTTTATGAAAATTTTGTTTCAATATAAAGGAAGCCAGCTATCGAAAGGAAATTAACTTTGACCCTATGTTTTCTCTCTGCCTCAAGTGTCTGCAATAATTAGCTCAAATATGTCTACGGAAAATAGTTTGTTTTCATCCTAACTAAAATTCTAGTGCTCCAGTTTTACACACTATTGATGCCTTATTGTCCAGAAAGAAGTAAATGAGTTCTTCCTTCTAACAATCTGTCCTTTCTGTTCCTACTTTACTATTTTTATCATGAATAGTTGCTTAATTCCATCAAGTATTCTCTACATCTGTTGAGGTAACTATATGTTTTGCTACATTATTTTGTCCATGGGACAAATTATAATAATGGACTCAAATTATACATCATTCCTGCATTCCTGGATTAACTCCCTCTTGTATATGATGTACTAGCTTTTTTTATATACCAATAAATTTTATTTGTTCTTTTAAATATTTGTCCATGCATATTTATGATATGTTGTTCTATAATTTCCTTATCTGGAGATGCTGGCCTACAATGAACTGGAAAGTGTTCCCTTCTCTGCCTGCTGGGATAAATGTACGTAAAGTTGGAATTATATCTTCTCTAATGTGCTATTTACATTGGAGATAAGGCTTTATTTATTTATTTTTATTTTTTTTTTTTGTAAGGCTTTCCTGGAATTTCAATTATAGCAGTAGGGAAATAAACACCAAATGCAACCAGAAAATCACTCCAGGATTTTGCTTCTATCAGAGGCACAAGCTCAGGACTGCTTTCACATCCCTTGTGCTTTGAATGCAACTTTTTTCTTCAAGACTATCCTCAACTTGAATGAACTAAGTAACTAAGCAGTAATATCCAGAAAACAGAGCACTGATGTAGGAGAGCCACAATCCCTTCCTCTAATTGTCCAGGTAGCTTTCCTTTTTCTCTTTCAGGTTCCATCTAAGATGATGAAGTAGGAAATACCAGATACACAATAAAAATATCACCTATCACCACTGAAATATTCATATCATAAGCCAACTGTCCAACATTAGTACATTTCCTGAACTCTTATTTATTATTAAACACAATATGAAAATTAATATGTACATAACGTGGTCAACATTCAACTTATAACAGTTCCTCCATTAAGTGGCTATTACTTCTGTACATTTTTTGTTGTACAAGATGATCTTGTGAATATCTTTACCAAGAGTCTTGCCACAGCCTTCAGAAACCAAACAAAAAATTTGCTTCTATCCAAACTACTAACAAAAAGTTAAAGAAGAGTATAACATACATAGAAATAAATAGCTCATTACTATGACTTTATAGAACCCCAATGAAATAATATACATTAGTAATCATACACTTATCACTTAAAATGTGCACATTCAGATTAAAATTATAATTTTGAAATTCTTGGAGAACTTCTGTATTACATTTGTGTGAATAAGTGTCCATTCAAAAGCATTTTCCAGAATAAACCAGTAACCTATTTAAAAAGATTTTGCAGTTATTCAGAGATCTTTCTGTAGAGTTTACTTTTGTCCTGCACGGCACAAATCCAATTAGTTTCAAAATAACATTTTACCTCACATCTATGATATTTTTTAAATGTTAACATCTTAAATCCAAAGCTCTATATCAAATGCCACATATAGTTAATTCTATACTGCTTTCATACACTCCCTAAATACATTTTTTCTATCCTTAAAATATTTGTATTAACATACACACACAGCCTATAAAGGTATTCTAGTGAAATTGGTTGAATGCTTTTGATACTTGGTTAATAGAGAATTAAAAGTTAAATAAATCACAAAAGCCCATAATTATATATCATGATTTGCTCGTATATTGTTACGTATTGCTAAACAATCAGATGAATAGGTGTATAAAGAGCAAAGCTTTATATGAAGGAAATTGGAATATTTTATTTGGAAATAAAAACCTCATGATTTGGGTGAAGCCAGTAATATAGTGTGAAGTTGGATTGGAACTATGCTACTTGGAAATTTACCAAGACGTTACCTATCCTGGGAGTCATCAATCACAATCTGCAAGCAATAACCAATACAGTCATGTAGTTAAGCCAATCAAATGGTGCACCAATGTATTTAAAAGTTCTGTCAAATTAAGACAGTTATATTATATTTATCTGGAATACAGGAGAAGGATATTTTCCACGAAGTAAGATTTACCATAAACTTCAGGAATATTGAAATATTGGACCCAGTTCTTCATGACTCCTTGTATGTATGCTCTTTGCCATGAAACTTTTCAGTCTTGCAGTTTAGATATACCTTGGCAACCATCGACTTTGTGCTCAGCTATGTGATTTGCACTGGCTGATAGAATGTTGATAGACATGATACACAAGGGAACTTGAAGCATCTTTTGTTATATCGCTTTCTTTTTTGTGATTCAGCCGTGAACACTGCAAGAAAATCCTCTAACTAGTCCCATGGTTCAAAGGGGACCATAGATCCACAGAGCACAGCTACCCAATCACCATGCAGATCTATGAACTGGAAGTAAGTTGTCCAGTTAGACAAGACGGTATCAAGTTAACCAAGATGATTTTGCTGATATTAGCAGGGCTATCCAATCAATCAACCAATAAATAATTACCTAATGTGACATATGACTAAAATCTTATGTCATTGTGTTATTATGCATCAATAGCTAACTCACAACACAAGATGAACAGGAATGATAAATTTAGATTTAGCAAAAGCTGTTTCTGAACTATACAGTTATTAGTTTTTATTTTCATATTTTGTATACAAAAAGAGAATATAAAATTTATATTAAATACTATTTTACTAAGCAGTGTTCTGAACTTTAGTGGGGCAGAGATACGCCTTCTTTGTATTTGTAATGTATCAATGTTCCTTGTGTAAAATTGAAGAAATATTACTTTTAAAATTAGTGTGTGAGTGTTGATCAGCTCTTAATTGACTAGACTACATTTGATGTATCCTTCCCCACGATAAACCATATGTTTTCAGGGTAACTCTATAAACTCAATCTTCAATGACTTAAAAAGGAATCGAAGATTTACGTAGGTGGTCAAATGGTCATGTGTACTAACTCAAAAGTCTTTACGTGACAAGCCACTTTACATTATGTATCACGATCATTTGGTATTGATTAACTTCTTGACTGTCTCCTTCACATCTTTGTTCCTGAGGCTATAGATCAGTGGGTTCAGCATGGGGATGACCACAGTGTAAAAGACAGAAGCCACCTTGACCATGAGCCATGAACTTTTGGAGTTGGGAACACAGTACAGGAAGAGAATGGTCCCATGGAAGATTGTGATAGCCGTCAGGTGGGAAGCACACGTGGAGAAGGCCTTGTGGCGTCCCCCAGTGGAAGGCATCTTCATGACAGTGATAAAAATGGAAACATAGGAGAGCAGAATGATCACCAGGCTGCTTATTTCATTGAATGTGGCAGAGATTAAAATAATCTTCTGGCTCATGTAGGGATCAGAGCAGGACACAGAGATGATGGCGGCATGCTCACAGACAAAGTTATTTATGATATTATTTCCTTTGAAGGATAATTTCAGTAGGAAGTAAGTAAGAGTCAGGGAACACACTATACCCCAGGAGTATGATGCACCCACCAACAAGGAACAAAGCTTCTGAGACATGACAACTATGTACAGAAGAGGGTTACAAACTGCCACAAATCTGTCATATGCCATCACGGCCAACATGAAGGTTTCTGTCACCACGAATATGCACGCAAAGAAGAATTGCATGATGCAGCCTGTGAAGGAGATGGTTCTGTCTTCCACAATCAAGTTTTCTAATAGTTTGGGTGTGACTACTGTAGAGTAACAGAAATCAACCAAAGATAAATGGCTGAGAAAAAAATACATGGGGGTGTGGAGTTTGGGATTGATCTGGATAATCATGATCATGCCCAGATTTCCCAAAACAGTGACTGTGTAGATGGTCAGGAATACCAGGAACAGGGGCATCTGGAGTTCTGGATATTCTGAAAAGCCCAAGAGAATGAAAGTGACTTCAGCACTCTGGTTTTCTTGGTTCCTGTGGACAAAACAAGAAAGTTGACTCAGAAAAGTCAGAAACAAAATCTAAATAAGGAAGGTTAAAATGAGGAAATAAGGAAAAACTTAGTGATTATCCATAAATAGTCTTGTAGAAAATACTTGATTTCAACCTTTATTTTTTTTTTAATTTTTTTTCAACGTTTTTATTTATTTTTGGGACAGAGAGAGATAGAGCATGAACGGGGGAGGGGCAGAGAGAGAGGGAGACACAGAATCGGAAACAGGCTCCAGGCTCCGAGCCATCAGCCCAGAGCCTGACACGGGGCTCGAACTCACGGACAGCGAGATGGTGACCTGGCTGAAGTCGGACGCTTAACCGACTGCGCCACCCAGGCACCCCCAACCTTTATTTTTAAAGTTAGGATTTACTAAAAAAAAAAAAGAAAACAAAACAAAAGAAAAATGAAGTTAGAATTTACTAATATCACAATTGGAGGGTAAATATGAAATTTGTACAAATAGAATAATAAAAGAAGGCAGTCAAGAGAGACAGAACAAAAATAGAATTGCCGCTGATATATTTCGAATGATCAGACCCAGTATCTTCAGAGGCAGGTGACTTCATGAGAAAGACCAGTCTGATTTATTTCATGAATCAGAATTCAGTTAAAATGCTGGTCTTAGGAGCACCTGGGTGGCTCAGTCAGTTGAGCATTCGACTTCAGCTTAGGTCATGATCTCGCAGTTCATGAGTTTCAGCCCACGTCAGGCTCTGTGCTAACAGCTCAGAGCCCGGAGCCTGCTTCAGATTCTGTGTCTCCCCCCCGCCCCGCTCCTCTCCCACTTGTGCTCTCTCTTTCTCTCTCTTTCTCAAAAATAAATAAACTTTAAAAATGTTTAATAACAAAAAAAATGCTTCTCTTGGTAGACATACATATCATAAATTTCTACAATCTCTTCCTGCCTAACCTGTCTATGGGAACTTAGAACTCAAAAGAAAATTAATGATCCAGAGAAATGACCAGATTACACTTTTTTACTATTGTTGCTATAATTATTTTTGAATTCCCTTTCCAGGAAACTTCTTATACTCCGTCACACATTTCTGTCCCCACATTTTAGCTATGTCCTACAGAAAAGTAGCACACTTGGTCAGCCACATTTCCCTAAGTATGGAAAATTGTAATTTTACAATGCAATATTACATATTGCATTGTAATATCAGATATTTCATGAGATGTGTGATAGAAATAAACTTATTTACAATATGTGCAGGCTATTTTTTTATGCTGGAAATCTTTCTACCAGATTATCATCAAACTTAGTCTACCTCAAAACCTCCAAAGATTGCCACCTGCTTCCTGAAGTATTACAGTGTGGTTGTTATTTGACTAGGGATTTTTCTTTCTTTCTTTTTTTTATTTTTGTATTGAGTTGATTTCATAGACATAAAGATAATCCTTCCAATACCCTTTTCTCTTAATTTCTTATCTCTTACAAAATCTTTCTCTCCACTTGACCCTTTTTTCACGGTCATGGTCATACTCTCAAGGCCATTATAAGAAGTATAAGCCCTCAAAATACAAATTTCATCCACATTTGTGACATAATTGCATCTTACTTTTTAAAAAATCATTTAACATTTATCATTGTCTGTTCCACGGCAAAATAAAATTCATGAAAACAAATTTGGGACACCAGAACCAGAGTGGATACTCAATAACATTTATTGAATAAATAAATATACGAGCATGTGAAAGAGTAAACTCGGGCATATAATACACATGTATTGGGGTAAAAGTTGCTAATAATAGTAAAAAAGTTAGGTATGCCTATTAAATCACCACCACACACAATGCACGGAGACACATCTTAAGTCCTATAAAACTAGCAGAAATAGTGAAAATCCTGAACTTCCTGAATTAGCATAAAATGAGGACCTTTGAGGGAAGAAAGGAAGCAATGAATTGTTCTCTTAAATTGTCCTGTGTTCCTCCAAAATGCCTAAACTGCCTTTTTCTGCCAGTGTAATTAGTTACTCTAAAACCCACTTCCTGACCACTTACTGAAATCTACAATAGCACAAGGCACAGCAGGGAAGGCCATTCCACATAGAATTCAGTGAAAATTCTATGCCGTATTATCGGCCAAAATGAAATTCTCCGTGCTTTTCATTCAGTTGTTCCGGTTTTATCCTCTAGGACCAGATATAGCACTTAGAAGTATGAAGGAAAGCATATATATAAAGACATCATTCCCATTCCCCTGCATTTTTTCTTCTTCAATTGCTCTTTTAAGAGTCCTTTGATACTTGTGACTTCATCTTCCACCACATTTATTATCATTTCCTGAGTGTATTTTTCAATTTAATATAAAACTCAGTAAGCGCCAATTCCAGAATTGAACACACTTCTCCCCAAATTTGTATTAGTTCCCTCTGTCTGTGGTAGGAAAGCCTGAGCAATTCAGAACTGAGGAGGATAGCATCACCATCAAAAATAAATGTAACTGGGGGGCGCCTGGGTGGCGCAGTCGGTTAAGCGTCCGACTTCAGCCAGGTCATGATCTCGCGGTCCGTGAGTTCGAGCCCCGCATCAGGCTCTGGGCTGATGGCTCAGAGCCTGGAGCCTGTTTCCGATTCTGTGTCTCCCTCTCTCTCTGCCCCTTCCCCGTTCATGCTCTGTCTCTCTCTGTCCCAAAAATAAATAAACGTTGAAAAAAAAAATGTAACTGGAAGACTGTATCTCCCACCCCCTTTCACTCATTTTGTCCCTAGCCTGCCCCACACGTCCCTCTGGCAACCATCAGTTTGTTCTCTGTATTCATAGAGAGTTTTTGTTGAATCTGTTGAATCTGAATCTGGTTTTGTTGTTGTTGTTGTTGTTGTTAGTTTACTTACTTGGCTTTTAGTTTTGTTTGTTTTGTTTTGTCTTGTTTGGCATGCCACATATGAGTGGCATTGAATGGTATTTGTCTTTCTCGGTCTGACTTATTTCATTAGCATGATACTTTCTAGGTCCATTGATGTATGATGTGGTGTGATATTGTATGATATTTTGTGTATGGTGACAGATGGTAATACACTTGTGGTGGGCACAGCACAACATATAGAGATGTTGAATCACTCTGTTGTACACCTGAAATTAAACTAATGTAATATTGTGTGTCAATTTAGTCAAATACAAAAATTTGAAGATAACTATGATTTCTGATGTATATTTAGCTCATTCTTACCCATGTATCTTTTCCACACATGTAGCTTTCCACTCCACCTCTGGCACTCCTTATATTTATACCAGCAGCCTTGGGGTCAAAGTTCACAGCCCCCCATTTGGCTCCAGGAAGTGTCCAGCACGTTCAGCTGAATGAGCACATAAGGTGCTATGCACACCCTCTCCCTCCTCTCTAGTGACATCTATCATGCTTTCTCATTGCATCTCTACTATGTATTCAACACCATAATAGGCATTTAGCAACTGTAAAATCATAAAATATAGGCCTCGTCCTCAAAATTGTTCTTTTTTTCTGAGAATTATTTTGAGGAGTATCACATATCACAAATAATATATTGCAACGTATAATTCTTATTGTTATTAAAATTCAATTTGTTTATAAAGAGAAAGATGAGAATACTGTGGTGCAACAAAGCTGAAAATAACTTCTTAGTGATGTAGGTCAGTGAATAATAATAAATGTGGTTAGAGATAAAGAACTGAGTTAGTTAGTTAGTTAGTTAGCTATCAGGATGCCTGGATTTACAAATGTGTTTGTCTCCTACAAAGATTATTGGAGTTTCTTTCTAAACTAAAATACGTAAGAATGGAATCAACTCACCTGAGCGCAGAATAATTGGGCTTACTCATTTACTGAAGCTTCTTTGTTGTGATTAATGGGCTCCAGAAAACTTCCTGCTGAGAATTCAAATAAAAAAAAAAAAGTAACAAACCTGAAAAAATAGTCAAAGAAGTCTACAGTATATTGTAATGAATATTTCAGAGAAATGAATTTTCCTCTAATCTATTAAAAATAAGTTCAGAGATGACAGAGAGAAAGGGAGATCAGAAAGCTGAATCCTAACACTAAACTTATCTTGCATATATTCCACCAAGACCCTAGGGATGTCAACCCTCGAGAATATGATGGAAGTATTGCCTTAGCAGACACAAAGCAATTAAGTGAAGTAATGTCCCATGTGCTATTTTAGTTGCATATAATTTCTTCTGAAGACTGGGGAATCATTTCATCATGAACTTTAATCCAGTGCTCTTTTAAAAATGTTGAAACAGACCCTACATTTTGTCTTTAAATACCTGTCAAATGCCTCCATGTCAAAAAGAAAAATCAGCTGCTATGCGACAATCCAGAGATAACTACTCTTATTCTTTGTGGTACTTGTGAATTACTCTCTATATAAGGTTATATATTTATCCGTATGTATTGGGTTATGAAATTTTTGCAGTAAGAATCATATTAGTTATATTGTTCATTATCCTTTTAAAAATTTAACATTGTATCACAAGCTTCATTTTTATGAAAACCATTGGTTTTCTTAAGCTGAGACAGTTTGCTTTACTCTTCCAAATGTGACCACAATACTGTTCAATGTTTACACTTATTATTGAAATTAAAAAAAAAAACTATTACTCTATTTTTCAGTTTATAATCTGGGTTTACGGAAAGAGTAATATATCTATTATTTAAGAAGCTATCATATCTTAACATATAAACATCTCAATCTCAGTGACTTGTTGTAACAGAACATGTCAGCAAACTTTTCTCATAAAAAGCCATAGCGTTAATAATTTAGGTTTTGTGAGCCATATAGTCCCAAGCCCCACTATTCAGTGTTGTAGCATGAGTGCGGTCATAGGCAATACACAACTCAATAGGCATGTCTCTGTTTTAATAAAATTTTATTTAAAAAAAAACACAAAAAAATCAGATTTGGTTTGTGGGATGTAGTTTCTTAAACCACGCAATAGAAATTTATTACTTGATTGCCTAAGTTCCAAAGTTATGTCCGGATAGGTAGGCAGATGTTCTCTGAGTAGTTATAGAGAGACCTAGGCTGCTTCCAAATTGTGGCTTATAATAATGCGATTATTATAATGTAAGTATTGTGAGAGGAACAAGAACTTGAAAAGAAGACACTGCACTTTTCTACGTCATCACCATGCGTAAGGTTTTTCGGTTTTGTTTCAGTTTGGTTTGGTTTTTACTTTAAGCTTTCATTGAGTACATTAGGGGTACTCTTCAGAAGCTGAAATAATTAAATAAAGTCCAAGATTTTTACTGATTGGCAAAATCATAATAGGAATTTGAACTTCGGGATGAACTATAATGTTAGAATAGAATTACGGGGACCAGGGGCACCTGGGTGGCTCAGTCGGTTAAGCGTTCAACACTAGCTCTTGGCTCAGGTCATGATCTCATGGTTGGTGAGACTGAGCCCCTCATCAGGCTCTGCTTTGACAGCACAGGGCCTGCTTGGGATTCTCTCTCCCTCTCTCTCTGCCCCTCCTTGGCTCTCTCTCTCTCTCTCAAAATAAATAAACTTAAAAAAAAAAAAAAGAATTACAGGGACAAGAGAGAAAACCAAAAGCTTTTCAATCAGAAGAGGCAGCCTGAGCCAAGGTAGGAATTTGGATGCTTACGTTTCTATCAATTAGAAATAGAATTTATGCAGGTAGCATAGCAGATGAGACTGGAGAATCAGAGGGGCCAAATGGTATAAAGAATGCAATTGGAAACACTGTAGGTCATTGAACCTTGTAATAGGGTTCCATGCTGATAGGACAAGAGTGGAATAATGAAGAGCTTGTTTGTAAAAAGGTACAAGCATTGTGAATGAAACCGATGTAGTTCTAATATAATCACAGCATTCAATTTGGCTGCACTAATAGATCATGTAGACAGATACAGGTAACTCCTGTTTTCATTCTAGTTTGGAAGGGAGCAGAATGCTCTTGATGGCATCTCAATGCAGGTAGGCCGTCATTTCCCAATAATCATTGGTATTTGTATAGGTTTCTACAAAGTCAAGTAGTTAACAGTGATATCTATATATCTATATCTATATCATCTATACATATATACATACCTATGTATGTATATATATATATCTCATAAACCAGTCAAGGGCTTGAAGACATCTGAAATACAGAATAAAAATAAAAAGGGACTCTGACCAATGATGTTTATATATTTCAAGGCTAAAATGTAAAAAAAAAATAAAAATAAAAGACTAGCCTTGTTTCCTGCGTCTTCAGGAGAGAAAATTAATTCCATTAATTTGAAAAACACAGGGAAAACAATTTTAGAACCAAAAAAAAAAAAAGAACTTTCTCTCTATACTGTCCAAAACCAGAATAGCATGAATGATTTTTAGAGTCCTTGGGTTGCTAAATTTCACTAATAGGGTATTAGTAGGGACTATAAATAAATAAACTTTAATGTAAGTAGAATGAAGGGTGTGATTCAAGAGGAAGAATGCAGATAAAACTCCATAACCTCCTTCTGTATTTCTCCTATTCTGTGACTAATCCTCATTTTGGGTAAGAGCTCTCACTAAAATCACTTCATTTTTGGAGTTCTCAAAATACGCTGTTGTTTTTAAAATTTTTTTTTTCAACGTTTATTTATTTTTGGGACAGAGAGAGAGACAGAGCATGAACGGGGGAGGGGCAGAGAGAGAGGCAGGCACAGAATCGGAAACAGGCTCCAGGCTCTGAGCCATCAGCCCAGAGCCTGACGCGGGGCTCGAACTCACGGACCGCGAGATCGTGACCTGGCTGAAGTCGGACGCTTAACCGACTGCGCCACCCAGGCGCCCCTGTTGTTTTTAAATTGTCTTTATGCTTCTCAAAACCCATAACCTACACCTATCTCACAGGTTGGCTTAACTGCCCTTCCAATAAAAGTAACTATTATAATAATTAAATAGACATTTTCTAATATTGCTACCTTAAGGATTTGGTTCAATTCAATCTCTGTTACTTATTATCCATAAATGAGGGGACTATTCAAGCAAGCACATGTAAATGTATAAATATGGCATATCATAACAAGTTAGAAATTCAGTTCAAAATAGCCTCCAATATCCATCTATGATATACAGGTATATAGAACAAAAAGTATAAATTATATGCCCGTGACTAATATTCTGTATCTAAGATAAATCTCAATTAATGTAATTACAGGCAGTTTTCTTCATCTTTCCCTGATCTAAGCTGAGTCTCCAATATGGCATATATTTCAGAAAAGATGAAAGAGTTAAGGTAGACTTGATGATTAATCTCTTAAATCCTAGTCCAGTATTATTTCTTATTACACAAGAGTTAATTTTTTAAAAAGTTTATCCTAGTTTGACGTAATAAGAATGAAATGTTGGTTTCAATTACCCCCAACATCGCAGATTTGATTATCATCTATTTGTGTTTTTTCAACGAAATTACATTGTAATTGGTAGATTTTTTTCACGTGGTCAAAATAGAGTCTGAGTTGTCTTTTTCTTATAAGTGATACAAATAGAATATCCACTAGATGGCAGGATGATACCAAAATTTGAATCAAGACATTAAAATCCCTCTGTATTATTTGCTTTAAAGAGAGGAACAGAAACCCATAGAAAACACATTCATAGCTTGAATATACCTTGAAGACTATTCATTCCACATACCTTGATTTCAGAGACAAGAGAACAAATATTCAAAGATGGTAAATCGTTTGACCACATTCAAACACTGACTCACCTTTAATTTTATCTTTGTTTTCAAATATGGATTAATTTTGAGCTAGAAATAATGTGTGTCGGCTTTTGGTCACTTACACAATCACACAGTTGGAGGAATAAAGAACATTAACAATCCATCTTAATTGATTTGTAATGAGTAAATACACAAATCAAAAGGGGATTAATAATATATAAGGATTTTATTATAAGGATAAAAATCCTTACAAAAATACAAACCTTACTCAAGCCAAAGCTAAATGGTGAAAAAAAACATTTATCTATTTACATACACACACCATAGCCATATCTATACATATGCATATACATGATGTAAAATATCATATGTATGACATACAATATAACAAAATGGAAGCAGCACACATTGATTATATTAATAGATGTAATGACAAAGTTAAACCTAACACTGTGCTATCAACATGAGAAACATAAGCAAAAAGATTCAGAAAAGTTAAAGAATAAATTAGTGATTTCTAAATTAGTTTAATTTTCTCACAGAAAATATTCTGAAAGATTTGAGTCCTTTGAAATTTGTGGTGGTTGGCTTTATGATCCACGAAATACTCAATTGTGGTAAATTTTCTACATGCACAGAAAAACACATATGTTCTGATTTTGTTGATAGTCGTATTCTATGTAGGTTAAGTAGGTCAAATACATAAATTATGTCATTTAGAGCTTAGACATCATACTGCTCATTTATTCATTAATTGAAAAAAGTATGTTAAAATCTCCCACAATGATGAAGGACTTGTCTATTTCTTCTTATAGCTCTGGATTTTTTCCTTTACTTATTTTGAAGACCTATAGTTGAGTGAATGGACATTTGAATTGTAATCTCTTCTTATTAGGGAAATCCCTGTATCACTGTGAAATAATCCTCTATCTTTGTGATTTTATTTTACTTAAAACCTACAATGTCTTATATTATCATAGCTGCATGAGCTTTCTTCAGAGATACTTTGCTTTGTACATATTTTTACAAAATCTAAAATAGATGAACACACGCATAATTTACCAGAAAATTTACCCAAATATATAACCAACAGAAATATTTATGTTCACCAAACAATATGCAGGATTGTTCAAAATGCCATTATTTATAATACCTGAAAAGTAAGAAACGGAACAAAACAAAACTTAGAAAGCCATCAACATCTTTATGGATAAAACTTGGGGTATATTCATACATTAAGTATCATACAGCAAAAAGAATAGAGGAATTTGTGACAACAAGATGAATAAATGTTATAAACACAATGTTGATCAAAAGTTGCCAGATACAAAAAAAGAAAACAAACAAATAAAAGAGATATATTCTGTATAGTTTTACTTATATAAAGTTAAAAACAGAAAATATTGATATTACAAATTTGAATTTGAATTTTGGTGAAAGGGGGCTAGTAAATGAGAAAAGAGCAAGTATTTTTCTGCATTTTGTTAACGTCCTGCTTTTGGTCTCTATGCTGGTTACAGATGTGTGTTCATTTTGTTAAAATTGTTGGTGTTATTAGTAGCCTTTTCTATGTGCGTGCTAAAATCGTTAGAGGGAGGGAGGCAAACCCTGAGAGACTCTTAAATACAGAGAACAAACTGAGGGTTGCTGGTGGGGTTGTTGGGTAGGGGGATGGAATAAATGGTGATGGGCCTTAAGGAAGGCACTTGCTGGGAGGAGTACTGGATGTTATATGTAAGCGATGAGCCATGGGAATCTACCCCCAAAATCAAGAGCATAGTGTTAGCCAATTTGATAATAAATTATATTAAAAAAAAAAACAATAAATCCATCTGAAAAAAAACAAACAAAAAAAAACCTAAAAAAAAAAAAGAAAACATTTAAAACTGAAGAAAGATCTTAAGCATATAAAAAGAAACAATGTGCCAAAATTGCTGTGGGGAACAAAGGCAAAAGGGAAATGTAGATAAAATTAAACTTCCTTATAACCTGCAGCCCATTGACAAATACTTGAGGCTGGCAGAGGATGGTATTAGGGAAAAACAATCTTAGCTTGACAATAGCCAGGCCTCCAGGATCCCGTGAATCTTCTTTAGCTTACGAAAATCCTTTTGGAAACTTCCCTTGTCTTTATCTCCCCCAACTCTAAAGTATATAAGGAATCACTCCTCACAACTCCAGCGCAGCTCTTTCTGCCCATGGATCCTGCCCCTGTGCTTTAATAAAACTACTTTTTGCACTGAAGACATCTCAAGAATTGTTTCTTGTCCCTGGGCTCTGACCCCAAACATTTCCACGTCAAAATGATGGCACGTGACAAACGAGAATGCAGGCCATACAGCTTTAACTGTAGTAAAAGTAAGAAACACTCAGTTACAAAAGCTAGAATTCACAATGACGTTACAGCAGTTATTAATATCTATATATCTAATGATCAAGCAACAATTTTCATAAAGCAGAAACTAGAAGAGACGAGAAGTATAGAAAGACTCTTAATTCAAGAGAAAAGAAACACAGCAGGCATTTACTAATGCTACAATCGCAAACTGTACAATCCCAAATATCGCACAGAACTCCAGTTAACAGAGAATACAATTTTTTCAGTTGCACCTGAGTAGTTATAAAAATTGAGTATATTTCAGCCCATGAGTAAAACACAATAAATTCAACAATAGGAAGTGAATAAAGAAGATCTGAATATTCCTTGAGGATGGGTGAAAGAGTGGAGAATAAAACACAGCCAGGTTTACGTCTGTGCGTTTCGGGGACCACAAGGGAGGAGACCAGTGATTTTCGGGAAAGTAACACGAGTGTTAACATATAAGACTACATCCAACCGTGTCATCTCCACAGTAAGCCAATGGACTAAGCAAGGAAGGAGGGAATATCACAGGGCTGAGATTTACGTGATTACCAAATAATGTTTACTGACAAATAAGGTAGTGGTAGAAATCAAAAGGACCTTTCTAGGGGTGCTTGAGGGGTCACTCGATTAAGCCGCTGACTCTTGATTTGAGCTCAGGTCATGATCTCACAATTTATGCGTTCGAGCCCCATGTGGGGCTCTCTGCTCACAGCACAGAGCCTGCTTCAGATCCTCTGTCTCCTCTTTCTGCCCCTCCCCAACTCATACTTTCTCTATCTCAAAAATAAATAAACATTAAAAAAATGTTTAGGGGCGCCTGGGTGGCTCAGTCGGTTAAGCATCCGACTCCAGCTCAGCTCATGATCTCACAGTTTGTCGAGTTCGATCCCTGCGTCAGGCTCTGTGCTGTCAGCTTGGAGCCTGGAGCCTGCTTCTGATTCTGTGTCTCCTTCTCTCTCTGCCCCTCCTCCACTTGTGCTCTGTCTCTGTCTCTCAAAAATAAATAAATGTAAAAAAATAAAAAAACAATAAAAACATAAACAAAATGGAATGACATCGTTAGTTCTAAATAGGAAAGATTTGGAATATTTGAGTGTGCGTTGCATGGTGGGCTGCAGGAGTCTGTGAAATCTCTCTGGAAATAAGAGGAGTTGAACTGACCCGCAGGACTGAACAGGGCCTGATTGGGAATGGTAAAGGTCCAGTTACGTACTGCAGAGAGCCCTTCAGGGTTCCAGGGAAAGATACTTAAGTTTAAGCTTACAGACACTGCTAGAGATTTCGGCATACGGGTGTACATAAAGAAAACTGTGTTTAGGGTATTGAAAGTAGCAGACTATGATGGATCCTGCTTCTTTCGGGGAGAAAGGCCATTTTGTTCTGATTGCACAATTAACTCAACTGCCCTTCAAGGAGATAAGAGGGACAACCAGCTGAAACTATTCATTTATTCTGATATGTTTGGAAGAAAGACAACCGGCCATCAGTAGCCAGCTGCTGACTCCTCCTAAGGGAGGTCTGAATCACGGACAGGTCAGGCCCAGAAGACGCTTCCTTAAAAGATCTGGTTTAACATCCCCCCTACCCCTCCAGTTCACTTAGGGTGAAACTGAATAAAAGGAATGCAGCATATTAAAATCATCCAGTTAAGAAGTAATGCATCCAGATGAAGGAGATAATGTTTTGTTCTGTTTTACAAACAGCCCAGTGTTTTAAGGGATATCTACTGATGCAGTGGTATTATTATCTATGCTGTAAAAATGCAGAATGAGTCTTGTAGAATATAGGAGTCATCGCTTCTCAACTTTTTATAGAAATACTTGACAATAAGGGAATTAATACTTTCAAGTGTTCAGGAACATGGATTATAGTTTTTGAGTCATGCACTACACAGATTTTGTATTTCAAACGGTGAATTAAATGGTAGGTCCTGTCCACATCTTTTTTTTCCCCATCTTTCTCACAAACTGGATTGGATGCATTCATGTGGTTATAATCTTTAAAACAAGAGTGTATTTAGCTTGCTTTTCAATAATTCTTCCTTAGCCTATCAATGACACTTGAAAGTCTATCACTAGAAAAGTATTTCTCTGTCCTGAGGCTTAATGGTTATACCAAAGAGACATTAATAGAGCCAGTTGTTGGGATGCCCGGGTGGCTCAGTCCGTTAAGTATCTGACTTCTGCTCAGGTCATGATCTCTAGGTTTGTGGGTTCGAGCCCCGCGTCGGGCTCTGTGCTGACAGCTCAGAACATGGAGCCTGCTTTGGATTCTGTGTCTCCCCCTCTCTCTCTGCACCTCCCCTGTTCACTCTCTATCTCCCTCTCAAAAATAAATAAGCGTTAATTTTTTTTTAAATACAGCCGGTTGTACATTACTATATTACAGTGAGAGGGTAGTAATACATTACTGTATTACATTTCATTCAATGGGAATGAAAGAGAGAAAAGAAGGAAAATACTGGAAATGTGCTAAGTGAAGGGAGCACACACTTTCAGCATGGGTGGTTAGGAAGAGGTGAACAATTTGTGGACATCAATTAAAAAGAAGCCAATTTATGCAAGTGAGTAAGGCATTACGGGAGACTCTAAAATCCAGGCTATTCCTACTACCCTTATCCTCAAATGCCCTGATGAATGTCAAAGACATTTCAAATGATAATGTTTTGAAAAATAGAGATAATTATACTTCCCTTGTTATCCATATATTGCCTATGAAATGTAACAAATCCTTCATTTGTAAAGTAAGCATATTTACAAATTGAGCACAAGAAAAATAGAACTGATTATACCCATGTGTGAATCCTTCACGTTTCTAAATATATGGGCTGATTTTTTTTAATTTATTCCCTTTCCACACGGGACTTATGGCAAGAAATTTTTCACATCTAATATTATCCACTTATTATACTATATATATTTGCAGTTTTTCGTTTTCACTCAATGTTTCATTTGCATGTGTATTTTCTCAATAATGAAGAATGAGAACAGCCAAGAGATATCTTTTTTCTTTCTCTAAAAATACCTTTTTTGTAATGCTATTGAGGCATGGTATCCAGCTATTGAGGCATGTTTTATAATACATGTTAACAGAATGGTAACACAAACACCCTATATTTTACAAAGTTAGTCTTCATTTCAGGCACCTAAGATGTTTATCACTAACTAATGTTTTCAAGAAAGGAACAAAAAGGCCTGCAGAAAAACCTTCACGGATAACAATTACATTTCTATTTTCATCAACCTTCGAATGCTTTCCATTATAATCAGCTCCTTACCAACGAATCATATGGATCATCATATTTAAATATATATCACAAGAATTAATAATTTATCTAATTGCAGGTAGCTACAAACTGGTCTGGATCATGGAAAATAGGAATAACATCACAGAATTTATTCTTTTAGGACTTTCTCAGAAAAAAGAAATAGAAGTCTTCTGCTTTTTACTGTTCTTGTTTTGTTACATTGCCATCTTGATTGGCAACCTTCTTGTCGTGATTTCTCTCACCTGCAGTCAACTTCTTGACCACCCTGTGTATTTCTTCCCGAGTTTCCTATCCCTGGCAGACCTTTTCTACACCTGCACTGTGACCCCCAAGTTCATCACTGACTTGCTGACAGAAAAGAAGGTCATTTTCTACAGTGGCTGTACGACACAGCTCTTCATCGTGCACTTCTTTGGGGAAATCTAGGTCTTTGTCCTCACTGGGACGGCCTATGACCGACACATGGCCATCTGCAGGCCCCTGCACTGTGCAGTCATCATGAGTGGAAGTGCAATGCCATGCTCGCGGCTTTGTGTGCGGGTGGGTTCCTACATTCCTTTTTGGTCAGTTTCTCCTCGCCATCGTGTTACCCTACTGTGGCCCCAGTGAAATAGATCACGCCTTCTGCAATGTGTATCCTTTGCTGAAGCTGGCCTGCGTGGACACGAGCAGAATAGGTCTCCTTGGCGGTTGTCAACTCAGGACTGATGGTCTGGTGACTTTTGGGTCTCGCTGGTATCCTATGCTATGATCCTATATATTGTCAGGTCCTACTCCGCAGAGAATCACCACAAAGCCCTTTCCACATGCAGTTCCCACATCACCGTGGTGGTTCTCTTTTTTGCTCCTTTAGTCTTTATTTACATTCGACCAGCAACGACCTTACCAGAGGACAAATTGTTTGCTCTTTTCTATACTGTCATTGCCCCCGTGCTCAACCCTCTCATAGACGCACTAAGAAACATGGGGATGAAGAACGCCGTAAAGAAACTCTGGGGCCATGTCATGGGAAGTGAGGACAGAAGCTGAAAGGCATCCCTGATTTTCACCACGGAACTTGTTGAATACAGGACTTCTCCACTCAGAAACATTTCATATGCGCAATGCTCGCCTGGGTGTCTTGTATGTAGCCACATGTATAGCCCCAAATATGAGCAAAATATTAGGATTCCTTGGATTTATCCAGGCTCCTCTCTGCTATGCTTTCTTTTCTAGTTTTCTTACTTCTATCTCCTTTGCCCCTGTTGATCCTTTGTTTGTGCAACTAACCTAGGTATTTATTAGCAGACGACCCAAGCAGTGTCACACATATGAACACTACAAACCCATGTAGCTCATTTTTGGGTATGGCTATATTCAATAAAGCCAATTCTAGCCACCAAAACAATGCCTTAAAAAAAAACTCTCATCTTTTACTTGTGATGAGGAAGCAAAAGGCAAGCTGAGGGCAAACGCGAGTTAAAACCTGGGCAATTTCCCCACCCCCCACCTCTCATTCCCCTCAACCCCACAAGATTCTTCAGGCACTCCTGGCTACCCAAGAATAAAGGAAAGGGAAAAACAAGAAAATAAATGGCTAACTGGTACAGATGGCAGTCATGATGGCCATGAGCCTCCACCAGTTTACAACTGTCTTAATGATTTGCCAGAAAAAAGCCATCTTATCAATAACCAGGCCCCCAGAAACCTATAGACTCAATCTTCCGGAACCCTAACATCACCCTCCCCTCCACAGGATTGAAAGTCTTACATTCTCAGTCACCCCTCACAACCCCAGTGCAGCCCTTTCTGCCCACAGGTCCTGCCCCCATGCTTTAATAAAAACACTTTTTTGCACCAAAAATGTCTGAAGAATTTTCTTAATATCCTGAAAGATCTAATTGACGTACCATAACAGTAGTCCTCAAAAAAAAAAAAAAAAATCTACTCCGATCATTTTGTAGCCAGTGGCATTTTAGAGCATTTCACATGCCCCCAAACCAGCAGTCCATCCCAAGCCCCATGTCAAAACCTTTTCTTTTGTTCTAAGGCCCTTCCTCTCCAGCTCTGTTCACAGGCTAACTAACTGCACCTCCCTAGCTAATTCTAGCCCCTTCTGGTGCGTTGATTAAGACGTGAGTTCTAGACCCAGAATTGGGTATCCACTGTGAGGACTAACACCTATGCCCAAGAAAGCATCTATAACATGGAAATAACAACAGTCTTCTGAGGGTGATAAGTGAAGGGCTGAAACACTGACAGACAGTCAGCGCTCAAAAAGATGAGTTTTGTTGTTGTTGTTGTTGTTGGCCCTATCCCCTGTTCCGCATCAGAAAAGCAACCATTCTGTTAAATGACTTTTCTCTGGAGATGGGAGGTATGAGGATAGGAAAAGTTAGGGAACACTCACGTGAATGTCACATTCCTGTTACTGGTGAAATTACATCGTCTCAGAATGGGCAGGTAGAAAAACAACACTTACATCCAATGGTGCACTCTTTAGCACCGTAAAAGTTAAAGGCGGGTTTTGTTTTGTTTTTGTTTTCAGTGGTAATTGAAAGTCACCCTGGAGAAAATTAAAATTTGCCTCAAATCAGAAATGGGTAGGATGAGGGATGCCCAGATGGCTCAGTCGGTTAAAAGTCTGACTTTGGCTCAGGTCATGATCTCACGGCTCTTGAGGTTCTCGAGTTCAAGCCCCACCTCAGGCTCTGTGCTGTCAGCTTGGAGCCTGGAGCCTGCTTTGGATTCTGTGTCTCCCTCTCTCTCTCTGCCCTGCCCCGACTCAAGCTCTGTCTCTCTCAAAAATAAATAAACATTAAAAAATTTAAAAAAAAGAAATAAATGGCTAGGATTAAAATCAGGCCACTGGATAATTAATTAGAACAGAGGAGAAACTCTCAAGTTCTTTTAGAATCTCTTCTCACGTGAATGCTTTGCAGAATTTGTTTCCGGCTGATACAGGAGACATGCTAAATAAAGATGGGTTATTATTGCTGAGGCTTTCCTAAAATGGGCGAAGAACATAAAGAGGAGAATAGCCTATTGTTGTGAGTCCATTTAAAATACCCCAAAAAATGGAAGTGAAAATATCACATACTCAAAATTCTTGAAAAATACGCTAACATACGTTCTTAGTTGTTCTTTGTCTAATCCCTGACATTTCTACCGGAACTCCAGAGTAGGGCTTGAACAGATGTGCACGAGCCTACTTAGAGTAACAATAAAAATAAATTAAATGAAACAAACAAAATCCTCTTTTGTCCTTTATTTTTCTTCCCCATGTCCCCAATTCTGATTGTTTTCTTCTCATCTTGTACTCACTGTATATAATTTCCCTACGCTCAGGTTTATTTAGTTTCTCAAATCAGATTACCTCCTCTCTTCCTTCACTGAAACTGTCCTTTGCAGGACTGTCAATGGTTTTTACGTTGATGTATCTGGAATTTCACAGAGTTGATCTCTCTTTTTACCCTGAGACATTTTGACTTGGCCTTGGGGTCATCATAGTTCTGGTTGTCCATGCATGTAAAAACTATGTCTCAGTTTCTTTTCATTGAACTTATTCTTCTCACTAAACTCTGTGTCGGACTGTCACAGGGCTCAGGCCTTAGAACTCTTGTTTTCTATTTTGGTCGTTTCGTATAATCTAGTGGTTTTAAATAGTTTCCATAGTTTCTTAAATTCCACATAGGAGTGAAATCACATGGTATTTCTCATTCTCTGACTGACTGACTTCATTAACATTATACTTTCTAGCTCCATCCATGTCATTGCAAATGACAAGATTTCATTCTTTTTTATAGCTCAGTAATACATATATATATGTATATGTGTATATATACAGATACATATATATACAGATACATATATATATACATATATATATGTACATGTATATCTGTATATATACATATATATGTACATATATATATATACAGATACATATATATGTACATATATATATATACAGATACATATATATGTACATATATATATGTATCTGTATATATACATACATACCTCATCTTTATCCATTCATCAGTCTATGGGCTGTCAACCTCTTTAAAATTTCCACACACATTCACATCTATACCCAGACTCTTTTTATCTCTCTTCATTGTTCTATTTAATCCTTACACTTATTCGTATTTAACCTATTACACATTAATACTAAATACTTATTAGCATTTAACCTATTACTTTATTTAGTGGCTGTCTCAATTAAATGCAAGCTCAATGAAGCCAGGGTATCTGTGTTTTTTGTTTTTGTTTGTTTGCTTATTTGTTTTGTTTTGTTTTGTTTTGTTTTGTGTTACTTTGTTCCTAGAATAACGGCTAGTACATAACAAATAACCAACACATATTGTGGAATGAATAAACGCTAAATACATATACTGGGAAAAATCACTCTGACAGAGAATATAACCTAAAAGAAGGGAGCCTATTAATAGAACTATATATTTATCATGTAATACATTCTTTATATATATTAAGAAATATTTCTGGGTTCCAAATCTTCTTCCAAAAAGTATTTGTCCTTTCTAAAACCAATTCCTTATTGAACTGATATCTGAGAAAGCAAATGCCCTTTCAGCGTTCTTATTGTGTATACTATTTCAGATGTTTCCAGATGCCTACCTAGATTTCTCCTTTTTAAAAAAATTGCTATCAGAGCTCTGAGATCGTTCATGCTAGTGGTTCCCCAGTCTGTCTTCTAACTAGGTCAACCAGTGATGCAGCCGTCATCCACGAAAACTAAATGGGAGCTTCCTGGGGAATTCTGGGAAAGTTTTACATCTTGACACTTTTGTTTTCTTTCCTTTCCCCTTCTTCCTTCCTGAAACATGAACGTAAGACTATAATTAGAACAAGTGCCTGCTCTCTTACTTACTGTTCTACAGGCCAATGTACCCTGCTGGGGAAGTGAAAACATTACACTTTAAGAGGTGATAGTTTTGCCAATATCACTGTTTTAATGTATATACATTTAAGGGAATGTTAAGTGGGGGAAAACGACAAGGCTTTTAGAGGATTATAAGTATCTTCATTTCTAATGTTCATATGTTATGTGATATAAAACACATTTTTTTGTCCCTAGATGCACAATGTATTTGTTCATAAGTAAATCTATACAATATATACATTATTTGGTGGTTTTGCTATTTATAAATGTTATGTTTTAACTATTGCTCACTTATGGTTTGTTTTTGGTGTTTTTAATATGTATATCATCATGCCAATTTCTAAGAGAAATGCACTTCATAGTATATACTGTTACTGATATTAAAATACTTCGTAGCATAACGTAGCCTCCAAGCAAAAGCGAGTATTTAATTGTACAACTAAAAAAGCAAGCTGCATGCTATTGTTGGTTCCTGATAGGCTAGGCCTATTTAAAGAAAAAAAATTGGGGGTACCTGGGTGGCTCAGTCGGTTAAGCATCCAACTCTTGATTTCGGCTCAGGTAATGATCTCACAATTTGTGGGATCGAGCCCCATGTCGGGCTCTGCACTGGCACCACAGAGCCTGCAGGGGATTCTCTCTCTCCCTCTGTCTTTGCCCCTTCCCTACTCATGCGCCCTAAATAAATAAACAAGCAAAAAGAAAAGAGTTTTACACTTATGCATTTCCCCCATCGCCAAACACATCCCCCAGGTATGACATGAGGTTTTCAAACTGGATTTTAGCCAGTGTATTCATTTAGCCAAAAATAAATAAATAAATAAACGAATTAATTAATTAATTAAAAACAAAAGAATTCCATTGTAACACATCTGAAAACTTCTTTGTTGTGACTTGACACCATGTTTTTTTTTTTTTTTTACTTTTTTTTAAAACACAGCCTGGGATGGGATGGCCATGGCATCTTTTCAGACAATATCCTTTATCTGTTAGAAAGAATCCTTCAGAAATATTAGCTAAAACCTTTTGATTTTTAAGAACAATCTAGTAAATCCATGAAGAGTCTTTTAATAGCCTTGAATTGGCATTTCTATGAAGATGCTGAGTTATATGGATCATACGGATGGTTATGGCATAAACTCCTTTCAAGGATGAAGAGCAGAATGAAACATTTTCTGGGTAGTTGAAAATTACACAAGTCAGTTCCCTTTTCGTTTCATTCCTGTGTCACCTGGGTCTGTGAAGTCTATACAAAAACACTCTTCTTCAGACGCTACCGTGAGCTTTCCTGTCAGATGCTTAGAAAGTATAGCCAGTTAAAGGTTCATTTCAGGGGACACGTGGGCGGCTCAGTCAGTTGAGTGTCCAACTCTTGATTTAGGCTCAAGTCGTGATCCCAGAGTCATGAGATCAAGTCCTGCATCTGGCTCTGCACTGAGCATGGAGGCTGCTTGGGATTCTTTCTCCTTCTGCCTCTCTCCCCCACTCACACCTCTTCTCTAAAAACTAAATGTGGTTTTTTTTTAAGTTCATTTTGAAATATATGGCCTCTGGGGGATGAGCCAAGAGCTATAAACTCAAAGAGAAGCAGTTTTTATATCTTCACATTTATGGGAAAGAAACTCCCAACCCTCAAGTTTCTAGGACAAAACCAAACAGACAAGGAGAGAACTGTTGCAAAGCCATTACAATTAAAAAGGGAAAAAAGAAAAATATGCAAATGCGCACACAGACAGAATAGCTGAGAAAAAATGTTCAATAGAATGTGAGGGCTGTGTGTATGTGTATATGGAATTACTTATTAGCCCCTAAAATTCTCTTCCACAGTATCCGTCGTGAATACGACCCAACGGTTGTCAAAAGTTAACACAGCTTGTCTTTGGTGCTGTTTGTTTTTTTTTTTATTTTTATTAAAAAAAATTTTTTTTAACGTTTATTTATTTTTGAGACAGGGAGAGACAGAGCATGAGCGGGAGACGGACAGAGAGAGAGGGAGACACAGAATCCGAAGCAGGCTCCAGGCTCCATGCTATCAGCACAGAGCCTGACGTGGGGCTCGAACTCACAGACTGTGAGATCATAACCTGAGCCGAAGTCAGACGCTCAACGGACTGAGCCACCCAGGTGCCCCACTGGTGCTGTTTTGGTTTTTTGTCCTCACAGAGTGGACTTATTTTGTTTTCATGTTTAGAAACGAAATATATTGATTCATGTGTAAATTGCACATTATTTGACATCCATATTATGAAAACCGCTATTCGACTCAGTGAGCCTTCCAGTTAGGGCCAGCTTCAAATCTATGGGATTTATGACAAATGTATTATACCTTGTTGAACTTAAACTTTTTTATTAGCCTGTAAATAGAGATGGCATCTTCCAAAGCTATAGGGGGAGCAGCCATTTTGCAACCAGAGGGACAAGTGCTTCACAAAAAACATGGTGGAGCAAGAATCTAGAGGGATTGTGGGTCCCGACTAGATCAGCAACGACATCATTCAATCAACTATATCGTGGTTTTAAATACGATCTTTGTGCACATATGCTGTTTTTATTGACTTATTATTACATTAAGAAATACTTGGGGCACCTGGGTGGTGTAGTCGGTTAAGCGTCCAACTTCAACCAGGTCACGATCTCGCGGTCCGTGAGTTCGAGCCCGGCCTCAGGCTCTGGGCTGATGGCTCAGAGCCTGGAGCCTGTTTCCGATTCTGTGTCTCCCTCTCTCTCTGCCCCTCCCCCGTTCATGCTCTGTCTCTCTCTGTCCCAAAAATAAATAAACGTTGAAAAAAAAAATTTAAAAAAAGAAATACTTGCTTAAGTTCCTAACCTGTTTTCTATTAACAGTTGGGAATAGTTCCCAATTAACTGAGGGAAATTTCAACTAATAGAGATCTGGGTTTGGGGTTTTTTGTTTTTGGGTTTTGCCCCTGTTTGAGCACTTATCCTTCTTCAGAAACCTTAGGATTATGTTATCAAAACGAAAACAAAAATATCCTTGGATTTTAATGGAAAACGTAATTACATTTATATATTAATTCAGGAAATGGCTATTTTTATGGTATCTCCTGATCTAAATCTTTGAGATCTGATTCTGTCAGTGTTTATTATATGGCTTTACTTAAGGTCATGTGATTTTATTCCTATTGATCCAGAGTTTCTTAGTAAAATGTATTTGTAAATAACATTGTTTTCTCATTATTGTGAATAATTTTTCTATTTCTCTATTTTTATTCCTAGATTAAATACAATCTATTTATTTTGTGTATACATAGCTTAGATTTAGCTACCTTACCAATTTTCTTATTAATTCTAGATATTTTTACCATTTTTCCCATTTTCCATTTTATAGAAGTATAATCTACTCCATTTTATAGATGAATCAAGCTGTCTTGCAGAATTTTAGCATCTATCTCACTAAATTAATAGCAAACAAATTATCTTTAATTCCCAGTTTGGGGCATGCTTCATGAAATCATTGCAGCCATTGGTTGCTTTAGAGAAAGTTATGGGTGCCTGGGTGGCTTAGTTGGTTAAGCATCCGACTTCAGCTCAGGTCATGATCTTGCAGTTTGTGAGTTCGAGCCCTGCTTTAGGCTCTGTGCAAAGAGCTCAGAGCCTGGAGCCTACTTCAGATTCTGTGTCCCCCCTTCTCTCTCTGCCCCTCCTCAGCTAGTACTCTGTTTCTCTCTCTCAACAAATAAAAAATAAAAAATAAATAAAGCTACGTATGAGATAAATTGTTTCTGGGCTGAAAGCCTAATATTGTAATTTTATAAAATGCCTTTTTTACGAGTGGAGCATATGGACATATTTAAAATGTTCTCCAGGAAACTTTCAGCTTGAAAGAAAGAGACTACAGGCTAAATTGGCAAAGAAAGAAGGCGTTTTAACAATGTAACACCTGGTAAACTTAGACTGTTGAAATAAACTGGAAGAAACTGAGAATTTAATCCTATCATCAAGGAGTCTGGGGTGATACAAATGTAGGCTATGTTTACCAGCCTCTGCGTATTGTAGAGTTTTAAAATATTTTACTATGATGTCAAATCCATTTATTATTTTAAGCCTACAGTAAAGTCTCTCAGAACCAGTAGAACATGTGATCTTTAAACCAGGCAGTCTGAGGGGCGTCTGGCTCTTGACTTTGGCGAAGGTCTTGATCTCCTGGCTTGTGGGGTCACACCCTGTATCAGGCTCCATGCTGGCAGCACAAAGCCTGCTTGGGATTCTCTCTCTGTCTCTCTCTGTCTCTCTCTGTCTCTCTCGCTCTCTTCCCATCCATTGCTCATGCTCTGTTTCTCTCTCAAAACAGATAAATAAATTTAAAAAAAAAAGGAAAGAAAGAAAGAAAGAAACCAGGCAGTCTGAGTTTAGAGCCTCCCACCTTCTCCCAAACATACACCTGTGTCCTACATAGTGTAGATTATAATTAATATTTCAAAAATAGAAATTGAGACATACTAATACAATTGTAACTCCTTCTTTTATTACTTTCAGAACACAAATAGATTAGAGGAATTTCCCACTGAACGTAACTTTCTTGAAATGAGGAAGAAAACATGAACATTAATATTTGGAGCATGCAGATGTCTTAAAATATTGTTAAAATGTAAAAAACAATCTATAAAAATAGATGCATTCCTAAACATGTGCTGTTTAAAACAATTTCAATAATAATGACAATTTTTTTTTCAACGTTTTTTATTTTATTTTTTGGGACAGAGAAAGACAGAGCATGAACGGGGGAGGGGCAGAGAGAGAGGGAGACACAGAATCGGAAACAGGCTCCAGGCTCTGAGCCATCAGCCCACAGCCTGATGCGGGGCTCGAACTCACGGACCGCGAGATCGTGACCTGGCTGAAGTCGGACGTTTAACCGACTGCGCCACCCAGGCGCCCCTAATAATGACAATTTCTATTAAGCTTTCAGGCAGACGGTAAGGACAAAGTAAATTTTTTGTTAATTTAATCGTGTCTTTGCAGTTTTAGAACAGATAGAAAGACAAGACTTTTTAGGTGTAAAAAAGATGAGAAAATACAATTGTCTTGTAGAATTACTTCAATGCAAATTCAAGAGACAACCAAGTTGCAGTAGCCAAATAACATAGAAAAGTTAAAGATTTACTGTTTAATAAAGTTTCCATATGTTTAAAAAAAAAGACCAGCAGTTCCCTGTTCTTTGCTTTTGAATATGCTGTTTGTAATCATATATTTGTCGGGTTTATTATCTGCCTCTTCTTTTAGTCTCTAGCCTCCTTAAAGTCAGAGACTGTCTTGTCCACCAATATATGCATTCTTTATACTGAATTTTATCCAACTCACACTGTTTAGATGTAGGTGACAGTAAACATATATGTTTTTTTTTAATTTATTATGAATATAATTGATTGTCAAATTAGCTTAATTACATACAACACCCAGTGCTCATCCCAACCAGTGCCCTCCTCAATGCCCATCACCTATTTTCCTCTCTCCTCCACCCCCTTTCCCACCATCGACCCTAAGTTTGTTGTCTGTATTTAAGAGTCTCTTATGGTTTGCCTCTCTCCCTCTCTGTTTGTAACTATTTTTTTCTCCTTCTCTTCCCCCACAGTCCTCTCTTAAGTTTCTCAAGATCCACATGTGAGTGAAACCATATGATATCTGTCCTTCTCTGACTGACTTATTTCACTCAGCATAATACCCTCCAGTTCCATCCATGTTGCTGCAAATGGCAGGATTTCATTCTTTCTCATTGCCAAGTAGTATTCCATTGTATGTATAAACCACATCTTCTTTATCCATTCATCATTTGATGGACATTTAGGCTCTTTCCATAATATTTTTGAGAGGGTGAAAGCAGGGAGGGACAGAGAGACAGGGACAGAGGATCCTAAGCAGGCTCTGTGCTGACAGTAGTAAACCCCATTTGGGGCTTGAACTCATGAATCATGAGATCATGACCAGAGCCAAAGTTGAGCACTCAACCAACCGAGTCGCCCAGGTACCCCGGTGACAGTAAATATTTTTTAAATGAAGAAATTGAGGAAACCATCTTATTTATTATAATATTCTTCTGTGTTTTCAAAAATACACATATGTGAAATTTTAATAATATAATCATATAACAATATAAAAGAATTTAATTTAATAAAGGAGGTTGTCATACAGAGATAAACTTCTAAGCTACATGCACACCAAGCAAGAGAACCCATGGGAGCAGACAAGCTTCATGAAAGAATAGTGGCAAAGGAAAGGCATCTTTTCCAAGCATCAGTTAGAAATCCCAACACCTTAATAGGCTTGTTTTTCTGGGAAAAAAAAATAACTCTTTAACCTTGGTCTACAGTCTGTACTTTTCATCTGGGTCATAAGGCTCTCTGGTGCTTCTCATTTTAGCTCTCCTATTCCCTCAGTCACCCACTTCTGCCCTGTACTGACATACGAACATTGCATTCGACGTTTCCTTCTAGTCCCGTGTCCCACATCTAATCTCAGTGCTTTGGATACTATGCATTAGGGAAATATAATTATTAACTTTGTTACTAGAGAGAAATTTAAGCAATGGTTTATATTTGTGGCAAAGTATACTGATGGGAAACTTGTAAACCCTCAGAGATGTTGAGAGCTATTCTATATAACATGTTTTCTCAAAATTTGCTTTAAATACCAATTCGGTATCTATATCAAATATATATATATAACGTATATATAATGCATATATACGTTATATATAATATATAAAAATACATTAATATATAAATATCAAAAAGTATATATATACTTAGTATATATGTAAGTTTTTAGAAGGTAAGATGAATGTCAGAGAGACACATTTCTTTTTCAGAAATGAAAAAATAATTTGCAAAGATCTCAAATCTGGCTCAGTTTACAATGGTATCGCTCTTGTTGATATATCACAAGAGTTCCTTCATAAGACTGTATGCAATTAAGATTTATTATTGCAAAGCAACGTTAATTTTTTTTCTCTTCCAATTTTATCTTAGGCGTGAAGCCTCAGCTTACAAGAAATCTGTCTGTTGAGCGAAGCAGCTGGTAAGTTAAATCCAGCTCATAAAGAGGCCAGTCATTTTACTTCAAAAGAATACGCCAGTCCTTCCGAATGCCATTTGTATCTAATGTTTTTAAGAAATGTTTGCATGGGAAAACTTCCATAACCATTGAAAATACAACCTCTACGATCTGGGGAAAGTTCCGCCTTGTTTTCCATCTATAACACACGGTAGCTATGTGGGCTGAAGATATGCGTGTCGGATGCTCTAGTCATTAGTGCCGCATCCTCAACAGCTATCAAAGTATTTGTGGGTTTATCTGTTTGGCCTCATTTAGAATATCATGAATGTAGTTATTCATTAGCCCTTGATATTCCATAGTCGAGGATAATTGAATATGGAGAGGGGTTTACTGGCTTAGGAGGTCCCTGGACAGAAGTTCAGTAAAGGAGCTGAATATAAAATGATTAAACACTAAAATACCCATATGATTCTAAGACTGAAGAAGCAAAAGTGTATGGCAAAATTTTCAATCAACCTGCTCCATTGTATAATATCTAAGGGGTACATTTCTTTTTGTCCAGGTTTAATATAGACATTTTTTTTTCGAGGTGAAAGGGGAATTGAACATCCATCTAATTTACAGAAGGTTGATGAATCCAAAGGAAAGAAAATAGAAGCATTAAATGACTGTAGTGAGCGAGAAGTTGACCTTCAGGTTTCTGGGTTGAAGGTCAGCTGACAAGGTGGGAAAGATTCTGTATTTAATGTTATGGGAATGTTAATCCTGATGTGAGAAACCCCAGCCCTCAGGTAAGAAAAAAGAACAGATTGTTTATGGCAGGGAAACTATGCTATGTCTTATCTACTTAACCTTCATTTACCTGTGTTGAAATATGTGCTTTTAATAAGCTATTCACAATTTGTAATAAGAATCATAATCTGACTTATTATTCTTAATTTATATTTATGTCCACCGAAATAGCCAAAATGAAAATATTAATGCTAACAATATTCATCAAATATCTAATTTTTACATACCGGGTTCTGTACTAAGCTTTTACATAAATAAACTCACCAAATCTTTACAATAGACCTCAGAGTTACAGTATTACTCATTTCGTGAATGAAGGAAATGAGGTTACATATTTTTCCCAAGATTTTTCCATGAATTTTGGAGCCAAGTCCTATATCTTATTTTATATAGCTCCAGAACTTAACTTCTTAATTAGTGGGATCTCCTACCACTTGAATATCCTGAGTATCTCCTACGTTTATAACACTACAGGAAGTTGCAAGGAGGAAACGGGAGCAACTAGTATGTTTTTTAACATTGAGCTTTATATGCATTATTTTACTTGACTTTCTCAGTAATTCTGTAAGTTAGGCACTGCAATGTTCATTTTATGGAAGAAGGAAGAAAATGTTCAAGGAAGTGAAGAATCTTGCATTTAAGTATCAGAGCTATGTTAAGAACTAGGGTCTATCTCCAAAGTTTGTTATTCCTAATATTGTGAAGGCAGGGATAGTATCAGATAACAGTTTCTGATCTGGTCTACTTACATTTTTCTCTAGGGCTTTGATCTTACGTTCAGTCATTGTGGAAGGTGGCTAACAGTTATTAAACGTCTAATACTTTCCAGACACTGCTCTAAGAAATTTCCCACTTATTAACTTTATTATTTCAAAATGTCACCCTATAAGGAGGTATTATTGTTACTTCAATTTTACAGAGAAGGAAACTGAGGCACAGAAATGGCAGTGAACTTGCCAATACTATATTTTCTGCAGTTTCAATTTATCCAATGGAGCAGGGAAGGCATGAGGGAGGCAGACAGATGTCTTCCCCAAACTACTGATGAATCGGGAGTCATACAGTCAAAGTCAGGGGAGCAAGATCTTCAAAGATTATCTAATCCAACTTCTTTATCGTATGGATGGGAGTCTGATTTGTAGGGAATTAACAGGATGGGGAAAGATCTATTGGTACAGTGCACTTACCAGATAATTACCTGGAATGTCGTATAACTGCTTCTATTTGACAGAATATGAAGAAATCATTTTCTAGAATCATGCCACTTGTGTGGGCAGATTCTCTAAGAAGGTAAGGAAGAAAATGATGGAGGAAAGCAACTCCATTATTTTAAAGTATTGTGTTTGAGGACGTATTTTGAAATTAAAGGAGCCCACTTTTTTGTATATTTCCAACTTAGGCAACCATAATTGATCACCTGAAAAAAGGCAATTCAAATAACTTTTCTGAAACACTGCTTATTTTGAAGGGGTTGATAAGTAGAAAAAAATATGGAGTGGTTCAAAAGAAATTTACATTGATCTTCCTATCATTTCTTTTTTTTAATTTTTTTAAATGTTTATTCATTATTGAGAGATAGAGAGAAACTGAGCGTGAGCTTGGGAGAGGCAGAGAGAGAGAGGGAGACACAGAATCCAAAGCAGGCTCCAGGCTCCAAGCTGTCGGCACAGAGCCCGTCGCGGAGCTTGGACTCACAAACCATGAGATCATGACTCCAGCCGAAGTCGGTCATTTAACCGACTGAGCCACCCAGGCGCCCCTCACATAATTTCTTCATCCCATGCTGAGTCACGGTCTTGTGACAACAGTATTTAAAATTGTGTAATGCTTTGGCATTTTCTGAATCCTTATTTCTTTGCCTGACATTGCAAGATCTTTGGTATTATTGACACAGAATTGAAACATTCATTTAGCAAATTTGTGGGTGTTATCGTTCAACTAAAAAAAAAAACCTGACAAAAATCAAAACATTTTTGTTTCTCAATAAATTCTCACTTAAGGATAAATAATTTTCAGTGTGACCCCTGGCCTCAGTTTCCTATAAAAATCTAAGTGGGCTTCCAGAATCTAGTGGGCATAATCCTTCAATATTTTAAACTACATTTAAAGGATAAAGGGACAGGATAAAAAGATAAATTTACAAAGACACTTTCAAATTCACTTACATCATAAACATTAGATGTATACAATACACATATTTATAAAACATATCTTTTTCTAAAAATGAATAGAGGTTCATGGTAAAAGTTTTGGGCAATAAAAAAAGTATAAATTGGGAAACTAAAATCTGTGTAGTGTAATTATCATGAAATAGCCATTGTTAATAATTTACTTAAATATTTAAATTAATTTATCTTGGATATAACATAACTTGATATAAACTAAAGAATGTTTGCACTTTGGATATATATTTCTTATAAAGAAGCACCATTGACTCCTAAGTATTAATTCTAAAGTTAATATTTTTCAACTACATGGCTCTTAATTATTGTTAAGTTTAATTTCTCTTGTAGTAGAATACATCCAATTTAACAGAAAAGCAGAAGATATCAGTGATGTAGAAACATGTTTTAATTCATTTAAAAATTACTGACCCAGAGACGTCTGGGTGGCTCAGTTGGGTAAGCATCCAACCCGATTTTGGCTCATGTCCTGATCTCATGGTTCATGAGATTGAGCCCCACATCAGGCTCTGCATTGACAGCATGGAGCTTGCTTGGGATTCTCTCTCTCCCTCTCTCTCTGCCCCTCCCCTGCTCAGGTGCTCCCTCTCGCTCTCTCTCTCTCTTTCAAAATAAATAAATAAACATTTAAAAGAATAAAATAAAAATTACTGAACCAACAAGAAAATTTTAAAAGTAAGGTTGGTTTTCTTATAATCCTGCAAGAGAAAGAAATAGGAAAAACAGAACAGTAGCTACATTATGCTACAAAGAACTCTTAAGTAATATAAAAATTTCATGGAGTAATTTCTATACTTATTTTCTCTTATAAACCCCTCAAAACTACAGGGCAAATTAGAAAAATAACTTCCTCTTTAGTTCTATCATGAATTACTTGATTAGTGGATTAATGGTCATTTCTAGTCCTGTATTGTTATTCCTTTAAGCCTCTAGCAAACTGTGTACTTGCCAGTTGTTTCTTTTTTTTTTTAATTTTTAAAAATTTTTATTCATATTTGAGAGACAGAGCACAAGGGGACGGGCAGAGAAAGAGGGAGACCCAGAATCCGAAGCAGACTCCAAGCTCTCAGCTGTCAGCACAGAGCCAGAGGCGGGGCTCAAACTCACAAGCCGTGAGATGATGACCTAACCTAAGCTGAAGTAGAACACTTGACCGACTGAGCCACCCAAGCGACCCCAGTTTTTTTTAGTTAGTATCTATTTAACATTGATTATATGTCCAGCATTGTATAAATCACTCACATGCCCTCCACTGTTTTTGTGACCTCATTAGAAACCATCTGTTCAAGTAAATTCTCCAGTTTACATCCTAAAATTGTTCACTTAACATTGATGGAATTAACACAACGCTATTTACATTAATACGTATACTTTGACTTAGTACTTGAATAAATACTTAACACTATTAGATATCCCCCTTTTATTCTTAGGGAGCATAATTTCCTGTCTTCTCACAAAAGGATGTAAACTACACAAAAACTTGGACTTTGTTTAATTCACCATGCTATCCAAAGTTCTTGGACGAGTATTGGCACTAGATATTTAAAAGGATTCTGTTAAATGAATGAGTGATTTCAGTGGATCTCCAAATGGCTAAGGTCTTAAAATATGCATTAGGCCATTTTAATTGAATATTAGATTTCCATTGTCTCATCAATTATTTGCTTCATTACTTTTGTCCTCTCAGATACCTTTCTGGAGCATCGGATCATGGAAAATAGGAATAATGTTACTGAATTTATTCTCCTGGGACTTTCTAAGAGTAAGAGAGTCCAGATCCTCTGCTTTTTATTTTTCTTACTCTGTTACCTCGCTATCTGGTTGGGGAATCTGATTATTATGGCTTCTATCACCTACAGTCAGCTAATTAACCAGCCCATGTACTTCTTCCTTAATTACCTTGCCCTCTCAGACCTCCTCTACACCTCCACTGTGACACCCAAACTAATGACTGACTTACTGACAGGGAAGAAGGTCATTTCCTATCATAACTGCATGACACAGCTGTTTACCACACACTTCTTTGGGGGGGGTCGAGGTCTGCATCATCACAGGAATGGCCTACGACCGCTATGTGGCCATCTGCAAACCACTCCATTATGCCATCCTCATGAGTAGACAACGATGTAACTCAATTCTCGGAGCATCATGTGCAGGTGGGTTTCTGCATTCCATTGGCCTGTTTCTTCTTGCAATTTTTCTGCCATTCTGTGGCCCCAATGAAATAGATCACTATTTCTGCGATGTATATCCTTTGTTGAAACTGGCCTGCACTGATACACACAAAATTGGTTTCTTAGTCATTGCCAATTCCGGCCTGATGGGACTGGGGATCTTCGTGGTTTTGATGGCCTCCTACTTCATGATATTATGCAATGTGAGAGCATATTCTGCAGAGAACCGCCACAAGGCCCTTTCCACCTGCAGCTCCCACATCACGGTGGTGATCCTGTTTTTTGCACCTGTCATCTTTGTTTACATTCGACCTGCCACAACTTTACCGGAAGATAAAGTGTTCACACTCTTCTACACAATTATTGTCCCCATGCTCAATCCTCTTATCTACACACTTAGAAACACAGAGATGAAAAATGCCATAAGGAAAGTTTGGTGCGGTGCAAGGTTTTGGAAAGGGAAGTCAATGATTTGAAGGCTCGTCATCTTTAAATGTAAATGGGTATCTTCTCATCACACACCCCCTTTCTCTGATTCTTTGCCAATGGAAAAATCAGTCACAACATGCAAAAGGCAAGCCTTAAACAGCAAAACGCCATCAGTGGATTACTCTTTCATATTCCTTTCCGGGTGTGCTTCCCTTGTTTTCTTGCTTCGCTAAATTTTAAGTTCCATGAAAGTAAGGGCATATCGTATTTATTTTACTGCTAATTTCCTAGTAGCCAGCAAAGTCTATATCACATATAGGAGCTCAATAAATATTTATTGAATGAATTTATAAATATCTTGTCACATAGCTCTGCTTCTCATCCCTTATAGGAACCACCTTCATGGCTTAATGACCTACTTAGATATTAGATACTTCTGATATGTACCTTCTCTGCTTATTTTTCTACTTCTAAATATTCTGGCTTCATCCAGACCAGACAGGATTCTACCCTGGATCCAATCATCCAGACAAGATCCTCCAAAATGTGTATGGGTAGCAAAGATTAGTATGGCTGAATTCATGCTATTTTAACTGGTTTGACATAAAATATATATAATCAAGGAGTAACCACAACTACTTGTACTGCAGGAAGGAAGAAAATATAAATCTCTCCAAACGAAGGACCTTTTCAAAGTAAAAGATTTTCACTTACTATCTAAATTCAAGTTTAAAATAATCCTAAAATAATATTTCATATAAAATATAGAGCAGGTTTACTGATGGGATAGATAGGGGATGCTGAGAGGAAAAAGAGAGAGAAAGATGATGGATAAATGATAAATAGATGATAGAGTGAGTCAGCAAGTACAAGGGAATGGAATGTTTAAGCAGTTCTCTGATGAAAGTTAATGGAAAGAAGTGCATCTTTGGAGAAGGTGGATTCACTCACCCAACTATGTGGTGTTTTGTTTTGTTTTGTTTTGTTTTGTTTTGTTTTGTTTTTTTTAAACAAGGCATTCCTCAGTTGTATCTAGTCTGAAAATCTTATCTGACTCCGTCTTCTACTTTTTCTCTTTTCTTTTCTTTTCTCTTCCTTGTCTTTTCCTTTCCTTTCCTTTTCTTTTTTTTTCTTTTTAAGTAGGCTTCAAACCCAGTGTGGAACCCAACACAGGGCTTAAATTCACGACCCTGAGATCAAGACCTGAGCTGAGGCCAAGAGTCCCATGCTTAACTGACTGAGCCACCCAGGCACTCCTTCTACCTTTTCTTTTATACATGACACCATCAAGAGTGAACTCTTGGGCACCTGGGTGGTTGCATCGGTTAAGCATCTGACTTTGGTGCAGGTCACGATGTCAGCTCAGATTACCATCTCATGGTCATGAGTTCCAGCCCTGCATGAGGCTTGCTGCTGTCAACACAGAACCTGCTACGGATCCTGGATCCTCTGTCCCCCTTTCTGACCCTCCCCCCACTCACACTCTCTCTCAAAAATAAATAAACATTAAAAAAAAAGACAAAAAAAAGTGAAATCTTGATCTGGCTAGTGTGAAAATTTCCCTCTTGCTCGCAAGCCTGATAAACTTTGACTGTTGACATCAATTTATATGAGAATTTATTTTTATTTTTCTTTTTTTAAAAATTTTATAATATGTATTTCTTTTTAAGACAGAGAGAGAGAGAGAGAGAGAGAGAGGAGACACAGAATCTGAAATAGGCTCAGAGAGAGAGAAAGAGAAGGAGACACAGAATCTGAAATAGGCTCAGAGAGAGAGAAAGAGAGAGAAGGAGACACAGAATCTGAAACAGGTTCCAGGCTCTGAGCTGTCAGCATAGAGCTTGATGCAGGGCTGGAGCTCATGAACCGTGAGATCATGACCAGAGCCAAAGTCAGACTCTTAACTGACTGAGCCACCCAGGCACCCCAAAAGTCTTTTCTTTACCAAACTATGTAATTGCCTCTTTAGGTTCCAGTTTGATGCTTAGAAAACTTTTAACCTCTAAATTTCAGTTTACTCATCTGTAAAATAAAGCCAATAATTAGATAATTAATTCAAAATTAAAGTTTTAGAGCTTTTTCTTTTAAAAAAAAGTTTATTTATTTACTGAGAGAGAGAGACAGAGAGAGAGAACTGAGGAGGGCAGAGAGAGAGAGAGAATCCCCATCAGGCTCCACGCTACCAGCGTGGAGCCTGATGTGGGGCTCGAACTCATGAACTGTGAGTTACAGACCTGAGCCAAAATCTAGTCTGAGGCTTCACTGACCGAGCCACCAAGGAGCCTCAGTTTTAGAGCTTTTTAAGAAAAAGATCCTCAAAAATAACTTGTGTTGACTGAAATCATGCTTTATTATAATGTTACTTACACATGTATGGGCATAAGTCACAAAAATCATGATGCTTATAATTCTAAAATAAAAATTTCAAAGTATAAAATTAAATATTTATGTTAAATTGTTTTAATTTGAATGTTCCACAGAAATTAATTTACAGATGCTAGGGGATAATAACAACAATAAAAATTATTTTGAGCAGTTTCTTTTCTAAGAACAATACTCATATCCTTCCATTTTTATAATTACCTTATGAGGCAGTTACTATTATCTCCATTTTACAGAAGAAGAAAAAGAGGAGGAAAGACTAGTTGTCTTGCCAGGGTCTCTCATGTAGGAAGATATTATTCATTCACATGCTTAATTACCCGCTGTTGCTAACGTCATATTTTCTTTTTTATTTTGAGTGTTATAAGACACCACTTGAATCATAATTGTCATCTCTGTTATTATTTTACTTTGTAATACTAGTTACATATAATCAAAAGTAATTTTCATTAGACAATAAATTTAAGAGTGTAAACCAAAATCAAGTGTTAAAAATAAAGCATTCGTTAATAGTTGTCTTACTACTCCAAGAGTTACCTTTAATGAACTCGTATAAACTGACATGTGTCATGATGTAGGCTGCATAAGAATTTCACTAAAGACCCAGTTAGTTTATCAATTGCTCTAGTAACAATTCTCTTAAATTTTTTTTTTAATTTTTATTTTTTAAGTTTATTTATTTTGGGGACAGAGAGAGACAGAGCATGAATGGGGGAGGGTCAGAGAGAGAAGGAGACACAGAATCTGAAACAGGCTCCAGGCTCCGAGCTGTCAGCACAGAGCCCGACGCGGGGCTCGAACTCACGGACCACGGGATCATGACTTGAGCCGAAGTCGGCCGCTCAACCGACTGAGCCACCCAGGCGCCCCAAAATTTTAATACCTTTACAAACATGCCCTTTCTGAAGACAGCTCTCCAGTCATTTTTTTTTCAGAGAATTAGAGTTTATTTTTTATTTTAAATTTACTTATTTAAATTCAAGTGGGTCAACAACCAATCATATCTTTCCATTTGAACTCCCTAAAATTTTTCATTGTACACTGTGCTATGACTTTTTTTTTTGCTGCTCTATTTATGTATTTGTTTATATATATATTCAGTCTCTGTTCATTTTCCCCCTAAACTGTGCAATATAATGTTTGTTCCACTTTCATGATGTCCAATGTGTCTGACTTCATTAAATAATTAAGACAAAAACAGTTATTTACTTCAATTATTTGAAGAACTTTTCAATTCTGCAGACGTCAATGGATATCCAGAGCTATAGATGCTCTATAGAAATTGGAAATCTATGGTTTTTGTTCTGATGGCAATGGAAAAAATAAATTTAAGCATATTCTTAAATTAAATAAATTAAGCATGTTGAAACAAGTAGTTTCAATGCCAGAATTTATATTGGTTTTTACAGTCACATTGGCCCCAAGTAATATTAAGTGGAGATTCTACAGTGTAACTGCCACTAGCCTTTCTGTCTAAGGCATCCATACTTCTCAGACATTTAAAAGTAGCCAAACATCCTACTGTCCTGGTGCCATCTCATTTTATGTCTGCTGTGTCAGCACAAGTATCAGTAGACCCCCATTTTACACTCAAATGAGGCTCAGTTTGGAGAATGAGTTATATAGCTACCTTATTTATTACCAATACCACTTTTTTATTACAATACAAAGAGGATTTTTATAGCAAATATTTGTAATTATTAAAATGCTGTGATTTTTAAATGATCTAATTAAGTCATTTTAGAAAAACTCTTCGGGTTTTTATACAACCATTATTCCTTACATAAATAATGTTTTTATTCCTTAGACCCTATTTAAATAGTATTTGCTTTTTAAATTGTTGCAATGAATATGGAAACTAAAGAGCTAAGTGGAAAACATGATTCTAAGTTTCTGATGCTCCTTTTTGATGAGAACACAGGGAGGACCGTTTATGTCTGGGATGATTAATAGGATTGCAGTTTATGTACATCTGAAGATTTCATTCATGAATCCAAAGTATAGGGAGATTAGAAAAGGGGACTTTCAGTTAGCAACTTATGGACAGAATCCAAAGGAAAAATATATCAAAGAAAAGTGTAACGGAACTTCAGCAAAGAAATGAGGACTCAGATTACAAGAGAAAAATAAAAATAAGAAACAATAAAGAAAAAAGAAAGTATTTCAAGGTAAATTATTATATTAATGCAGTCACCCCAATGTCTATGCTTATATTTCCTAGAGCAAAATTCATGGTTTAATGAACTTAAGTAGAGAGAATATCACTGACACCAATGTCTATGCTTATTTTTCTTAGAGCGGAGTTCATGGTTTTTCAAGACAATGAATGTCACGTAAGTAAGATATGTAATGAGGAAGGAAAATGCCTTTCAGATGATTTGCCTTCCAATAAAACATAGTTTCTGGCACCACACTTTTCTCAAGGCAGTCTTCATCTCCACATTTCTGAATGTGTAAATGAGAGGGTTAAACATGGGGGCAATGATGGTGTAGAAGAGAGCAAACACTTTGTCTTCCGGGAAAGTTGTGGTTGGTCTAATGTAAATGAAGAGAACAGGCACAAAGAACAGAACAACAACTGTGATGTGGGAACTACAGGTGGAAAGTGCTTTGGTGCGGCTCTCTGCAGGGTAAGCCCTGATGGTGTATAATATCAACAAGTAAGACAGCACCAAGACCACAAAGGTCACCAAGCCCATCATGCCTGAGTTGGCAACCACTAGGATCCCAACTCGGTAGGTGTCTGTGCAGGCCAGTTTCAGCAAAGGATACACATCACAGAAGTAGTGATCTATTTCATTGGGGCCACAGAAAGGTAAATTGATGGTAAGGAGACACTGGAAAAAAGAATGCAGAAATGCCCCGGTACAGCTAGCAGTGACTATGGTATAACACCTCTGCCTGTTCATGATGATGGTATAGTGCAGGGGCTTGCAGATGGCCACGTAGCGGTCATAGGCCATCGCTGTGAGGATAAAGATTTCAATCCCCCCAAAGAAATGCATGGCAAAAAGCTGTGCCATACAGCTAGTATAAGAAATCATGTTACTTTCTGCCAGCAAGTCGGTGACTAGCTTGGGTGTCACTGTTGAGGTATAACACAGATCTGAGAGTGCAAGGTTATTAAGGAAGAAATACATGGGTTGGTCAATTAGCGGGCTGCATGTGATAGAAATCATTATGAGCAAGTTTCCCATCCAAATAGCTATGTAACAAAATAAGAATAGTAGAAAGCACAAGTTTTTAATTTTCTTGTTCTGGGAAAGTCCCAACAGAACAAATTCAGTGACGTTGTTCATATTTTCCACGGTCTAATGCAGTTAAGTCTCAACAGGTTTTCCTGAAAAAAAGAAAAATGACAAGTCCTCATGGGAAATATTGACTGAGCATGGTGTGGATTCGAATGAGTGTTGTAAAAATAAATTCATTTATCTCATCAGCTTCCTATAGTACATTTTAAAGTACTTCTAAGCTTTTATGAATAGGCTTAACATATAATTTAACAGATAAGGTTACTTTGTAGAGTGAAAAGGAATAATACTAATGGTCATACTCACTCATGTCATAAACAAAGATGCACAGACATCTTATGTAGAAGATGGAAAAGGTGAGCTTAGAGGGGATGCATTTCTTTTCCTGGAGTAACTCATCTGCTTGATGGTTTGAAATATCCAGGCTGGAATCCAAGCAAGTGAGGTGAATTACACAATTGTAAGATAGAATCCTGTCTTTATTTAAAATTCCGGGTTTTTTTTCTTTTGGAAGGGGGTGGGGGTTGAATCACTAAATTCTATACCTGAAACTAATATTATGTGTATGTTAGCCAGCTGGAATTCCTTAAAACAAACTTGGAAAAATAAATAAATAAAATTCTGGGTTTTTTTTATGGTGGAATTTGCATTTTTTAAATACTGCATAAAAATCTTACTATCTTCATTATTGAGCTGTTTGCACACAAGATGAGTAATTCATTTGTCTCACTCTAAGTCCTGACTCTGGGTTGGAACCATTTAATATTTATCAACAGTATAGCCAGCAATAAAGAAAATATGATACCAGCTGAGGAGCAAGTGGCTGTGACATGTCTTTTGACGGAAATAGATGAAAAGAAAAGAATGAAATACTTAATATTGAGAGACACACACTATGCTAGAGCAATTAAAACAGGCATGAATGGCACTTGCTAGACACATACTGGACTTCAATCATTATTTTTTTTAATAAATGAAAGATTGCATGAATAAATCATGATTTCACCATTTTTCTTATATTTTTAAGGTGAATGAATTATTTCTTGTAGAAATAATGACGAGTCCATAAAAAGTGCATCCCAAGGACCATTTTTCAGGCTATTACATATATTCTCAGTATTCCTGTAATCAGAAAAAATATATAGAAGATATTTTTAAAATAGCTTTAATTTAAATAGTGAATATGCTTATTTTCTTTTTTTTAGTTCTTTTAAATGTTTATTTACAGAGCGTGAGTGGGGGAGGGGCAGAGAGAGAGGGAGGGGCAGAGAGAGAGGGAGACACAGAATCCCAAGCAGGCTCAATGCTCTGAGCTGTCAACACAGAGCCCGATGTGGGGCTCGAACCCATGATCTGTGAGATTATGACCCGAGCTGAAGTTGGACGCTTAACTGACAGAGCCACCCAGGTGCCCCTTTTTTTGTTTTCTTGTTTTCTTTTGTTTATTTTCAGTGAATTTGCCAACATGCCTCTGTAGTTAAAGCTTACCATTAGTCCTTTCCAAGAATCTAAGCTCATTTTTAATACTTTTCTTCATACAGCCTTGAAGGAAAACATGATTTTCATAAGAAAAAAAAATATGAGTAGAAAAATTTCATTAATGAACAAGCAAGATAGTTTGAAACACTGTCTTTCTGTCTCTGTTGCTCTTTCACGTTAACTAAATCTCAAACTGGCAAACTGGGCAAAAAATTCAATGACTCCCTGGTTCCCTTGTTTACCCCAGTCGAACGTTTCTTTGTGACAATTCTCCAACGCATCATCAGATACCCAAAGAATTCATAAGCGTGCTATTTAAATTAGAACTTACATTTCCGGGCGTCTGGGGGGCTCAGTCGGTTAAGCGTCCGACTTCGGCTCAGGTCAGGATCTCGCGGGTTCATGAGTTCGAGCCCTGCGTCAGGCTCTGTGCTGACAGCTCGGAGCCTGGAGCCTGCTTCGGATCCTGGGTCTCCCTCTCTCTCTACCCCTCCCCCTCTCACACTCTGTCTGTCTCTCTCCTTCAAAAATAAATAAACATTAAAAAATTAAAAAAAAAAAAAGAACTTACATTTCCAACACCTTCATATTATTTACAATGCCTCCCTTGTTAATATTAAAGTCGCTGAATTTTAGATTTACAACATCCCGATTTCAGGCTTATGTGGCTTAGAGAGAGAACCTTGTATCAGGAGCAGGAAGGACTCATTTGGCACAAACACATAGTACAAGCTATGACCATAGCTGGGTTTCTTCACTTCCTCCCAGTTCCTCCTTTCTCTCATCTGTTAATTGAAATAAAACTTTCATAAAATAATCACATAAAATAAAAAAGTCAAAGAAAAGACACTTCCCTTCTCTATACCTCATGGAGCTTTTCAAAGTTTCAAATCAATTGCACGTAGCAAGGGTTTCAAGATGGTGTGTACAAAAAGAGAGATGAATACTTTATTTCTTTCTTTGACAAATACTTTTTGAGTTCCTACCATGTAGTGTAATGGACTTTAGGAGTAGATGTGAAAGGTCCTGGCCCTCATGGTGGTGACGTGTAGAAAAGCAAAATAAATTTCAGGAAGAACATGGAACTCGGCCATTTAAACTTAGCTTTAAATATGGAAACATTACATAAATATTCTCCACTTTTACAAATATGCACACAATAAATATATGAAATACAAATAAAAAAATGAAAGCTGGCCCTTCCAAATTGATTCAGTCACCTCATCTTCAATTCTGCAAAAAAATCTATCAAAATACTGGAAGGTACAACCTACCTGCTTTTGTAGGAAGCATTAGCCTCAACAGACTTATCTCAAATAGGAGCAAGGATATTTTAATCCCAATTTTACATACAGTCAAAGAGCTAGTGTAGGGGCTGAGATACATTTTTTTTTAAATTTAAACTTGCTTTGCTTTACTAATTTGTAGGCCATAAAATCCAACCCTTACTTAGACTCTTTTTCTCTTATCTTAAAATGTAAGAACTATACCAATTTTTTTTAAGAACTCAAATTTCTGTCACTAATTGATTCCTTGATTTTGAAAAAAAAATAGAACATATCCTTTTTTTAAAGGATGTAGGGGGTAACAGACTGTTTTTCTTGTCCTTTTTTGCAACTAATAGATACTTTAAGGCACTTGTTGGAGGATATATTTCAGGTTCCCCCTGTCCTTAGTCCTCTCTCCTTTCTGATAGCAAAGGGTCCTATAACAGCACCCAGGCTAGTCACCTAGTGTGACAGAGATATTCCACCTCTATTTTAATAACTCTTTGTCCCTTTTTAGTTTATTCAATATACCATGCTAAATTAATCTCTAAAATTATGGTTTTCTATGTCATACCCACGCTTAAAAACCACTCTTTTGCAAATATTTCACCCCTATACTTATTACTGCATTATTTATAATAGCCAAATTATGGAAGTAACTCAAGGGCCCAACAGTAAATGAATGGATAAAGATGTGATTTCACACACACACACACACACACACACACACACACACACAGTGTGCAATGGAATATTACTCAGCCATAAAAAGGAATGTAATCTTGCCATTTGCAACAACATAGAAGGACATAGAATATATAATGTTAAGTGAAATAAGTCAGTCAGAGAAAAACAAATACCATATGATTTCACTCATCTGTGGAATTTAAGAAACCAAACAAATGAACAAAGAAAAAAGAGACAAAAAAAAACCCCAAAAAACAGAAACCTCAGAATTTTAAACACAGTGAACAAACTGGTGGTGGCCAGAGGAGAGATGGGTGGGGAGATGGGCGAAATGGGCAAAGGGGATTATTTTGATGAGCACTGAAAAATGTATACAACTGCTGGGTCTTTAAACCTGTGGAAATATTTATCTCATTAAGCCTCCCTGAAATACTTCCAGTTATCTCATTATTAAAATTTTAATTTGAACATCCAGGAAATTAATTTTCATTACATTGATTCAAGGCAGTTCATCAGGCAATGACAGTGCCGTGTATTCTTCTTACCCTTGATACTTTAATATTACACTCAGTGGATTCATTTTGGATTTACACAAAACCAGGCTAGAGATCTGGCCATATGGTCTGGAGTTAGGTAATTAACTTGTCTGGCAGTTTTTCCTTCTTTAACATGGGCATTCCTAACATCAATGTTCCGTAATTGTGTAGGTTGAATAATCAAGTACAAAGTATGCAACAGGCATTAATTTTTTTCTCTTTCACATTTTTTTCCCTCAAATCATTATGTATGGAGTAGGTACCCAATATATAATGGGGAAAAATAAACAAAAGTACACTAAAATGTTAATAGATAAAAATGTAAGCTATTACAATTTATATCAAATAGATTGCTATTATTAGTAGAGCCCTTCGCAGACGTAAAAGAGAAATAATGACAATATCTAATATTATTTAGTGCTTACCGTACTCTACAGGTAGTTCTAAATCTTCCACTTGTATTAATCATTGATCCTAAGAGGCCCAGTGATTCTTTCATTATCTCTCTTTTGCCAAAAGGAAACCAAGCCTCTTTAAATTTTGGACAAAATATTGATAGCTTCTGAAGACTAATTTTAAGAATATTTTGATTTTTAAAATAAATGATTTTGGATACTGATAATTTGGCTGTCAAGCTCAAATTATTCTTAGAATTATTCCAGGGGCATATTACCTTTTTTGTTATTTCTTTCTGTAACCAAGTTGCCTCACTCAAGAAATCAAGGTTGAGCTAACTTTTTGACAACAGCTCCAAAGTTTTCTCAGGGATATAGTCACAATCATTCACTGAATTCAGTACTAATGTAACAGAAAGTTGCTATAAAAATATTTACAAAACTTGAAGAGGGAAATGAGCCATCAGCATACTTATGGATAACAATTTAATTTATGCTGTATATATAAGCTTTGTAAAATTTGAAAGTCTTGGTTTTTTTTATTAGAAAGTGGTTGGAATTTTACTTACCAGGCGATTATCTCATTGGACAAATTTCTTTATCTGTGAGTAAAAGGCGGCATTTGGTGCTTTCAACACGATCAAAATAAATGCTTAATTTTGCTGCTGAAGATTAATTTCATCACATGAGCAGCCCATGTAAGTCCTGGTTCTGGGACTTTCCTATTTCTCTTATAAAGAGAATCATTTTCTCCTGATTTTTGAAACTAAAAGGAAATAAAATCATCAGTGGCATTTATGTTGAAAAATGCTTTTGTGTGTTTTCTACTCAAAAGGTGCCTCTTCATTGGTTTCAGCATTGGACCTGTATATATAATGCTGTTTAATTTCCAAGTGTTATTTAAACTAGATTACCTGGGAGATTACAGCCCCAGACCTCCCTCTCATTTTTTTATGGGGTAAGACATTTCCCAAAAGAAAAGCTGGCCAATGGACAGCTGAAAATGGCTTAATTCCTTTTCAGTCCTTAAAAAAAATAGTTATGCCATGGTTAAGAACTTTTTATACCTTGAGGAATTTGAGCACAAACCAAGAATTCACCTCTATTCAATATTGATAGACAATAAATTACGTGCTTTTTTGGAAACACATTCTGAGGAAACAGTAGGGAATAATGTAACGTCTTTACAGAGGTTGAACTAGAAACTGCAGAAGAAGCCTAAGGCCAGGATTTGAAGTCTGCCTTAGTGCAGAAGAAATTGATGGAACAGTGGGTGGCAAGGTTCTTGTGTCCTACTGAACATCCCAATGGCCCTACTTCTTCCTCTAGCCTCCGCTTTGGCAACCATTTTCCACATATTTAACTCTGAGAGCAGGCGTAAATTTATAGTACTTTCTCCTACAAATACCACAATGAGGATTTGTGTTAAATAAAACTTAGAAAATGTTCCTCTAGAATAAAAAAGATGTTTTGCAATCCAGGAAATCAATTAAAAAGGTATATACAATGGAAAGCATGGTCAAAATAGCTAGAAAATGGTGCATAACGAAGTGAAGCTTGAGCTACAGGTCATAGTACCATCGACACCTGCACAACATGGACTTGAACTATGTGAGTTCATTTATATGCGGATTTTTTTCAATAAATATATTACAATACTATAAGTGTATTTTCTCTTCCTTAGGATTTCCCTAATAATTAGCTGACTTTATTATAATAATACAGTATATGACATATGTAACATGTATAACATACAAAATTATGTGCTAATTGACTGTTTGTGTTATTGGTAAGGCTTCCAGGCAACAGTAGGCTATTAGTAGTTAAGTTTGAGGGGATGTGGGGCCAAAAGTTGTACACATCCTTAATCCCCACATTATTCAAGGGTCAATTGTAGATTATGCAAAGCGTAACTGGGTACTTTCTGGGTGCAAAATATGAGTAAAGAATTGGGGCAGACTGAATGTGCCTGAAAATGATGCATAGGTTGTGGTCAGGATTGGAGAAGAAGAGTATGCTGACTAATTTAGAAAAAAAGTGAGGAATTTGGTTGTATTGGAGCAGCCATAGTCTGAATAAGACTGAACACCATACAAGCTGGTTATTCCTATCTGTAGAAAAAAATAGTTATTAAGTGGAAGAACATACAAATTAGTAATTTGAGAGAAAACTCAACTCTTATAATGCTTCTGCTATTAACAATTTTGACCTTATGTTTGAAGAGAGCATTTTTCTTATGTTCCACGCCAAAAAAAAAAATTACTGATTTTCCACAAACATCATTGATGTATTGGGATTCACAATGTCTGTGGAGCTTGAAAGGTGTGTGGTGTGAGAAGCACAAAATTATAAGGATTGTGAAATGGCCCGCCTTCTGTTGTTGGTATCAGAAACCTTATATAAAATGTAGAGTAGCTATTACTTCGCCTACACAACTTATCAGGATGAGAGGTTTTCTGTCGTAGCTCTGGTCTCCAGAAGACAAAACACAGACCCTGAGGAAAATGAAGGATTTGACCACAAGCACAGCAGGGCGGGCTGTCAAGGGAACAGAAAAGTACAGCCTTTATGGTCTCCTAAGTCAACAACAGAACCCTAAAAAAGGAAAATGAAACTGCAAGCTAAAATAGTGACGTTTGGGGTTGAATCTGAAAATTTTGAGCACTCAAATGCCCTGACACCTCTGTACAAGTAGAATCTGCTTCTTACTCCTTTCCAGAGTAGCAGAGATTCCCATGGCCTGGGGATTATATAACAACCTCACCTCAGTTACTTCCTGGCGCCATGATGTTTATTTCCTTAAGGTCTGATAGGCTCAAGAAACGTTGAGGAGATTCCTGTGATTTCATCTCTTTTGTCTCAGTCAGCACATGTAGCTTTATGGGGAGCTGGCTGCAAAGGAAATACATGATTCTCTCTGTTTATGTTTAGTTCTACATGGAAACTTGGCACCAACTGGAATAGAATGTTGTAGCATTAAATCCCCGAATATGAATGTCCCCAAAATGATATGGGTTAAGGAAGATCTTCTTAGTTGGCAAAAGCTTAGCCAGTTCATCTTGCTGTCTACTTTGTACAGACCAAGAGATAACTAGAGGCATAGATCTGTTCCAATTCATGGCAGTCGTTAATGGTTTTACTGGTGTTTAGAGATTTAGAAAGCATGAGTAGAAGATGCGGATATATGAATAGACAAAATGTGAGTCATACACATCGGTGTCTACTGCAGAGGAACTCCTTAATGATGGTAGACAAGATTATATGTTTCATGGATCTCAGCCATCCTCTTTTCCCAGCTACAAGTTCAAACTCTTTGGTCTAGGTCTAAAGTGGCCATTGTGGCCTAGAAAGCATCCCTATGAATGCTATTGCTAGGGATGAACAATATGAAATTTACCTCATGAAGGTTCATCTGGCTTCTGTGACTACTTTGTAGTTATGACTATGTAAGGCAACCCCAAATTTAGTGGTGTAAAACAACCAATTTATTATGCACTTGGACTCTATGGATCAGGAATTTAGACATAGTGAGGATGGCTTGGCTATGCTCCATGATGTCTTGGGTCTCAGATGACAAAACTCAAAGGTGAGGGGTGCTCACTAGCTAGCAGCTGAAGTCGTCTGGGGCCATCTTGACTTACATGTCTGGCAATTGACACTGGTTCTGAGCCCAGACATCAGACGAGCTGCTGGCCGTAAAATTCCTCTTGTGGTCTCTCCATATGGACTAATTAGGAAATACTGCTGTGGCCATCTTTAGAAGTTACTGTCTGTCACACCAACATTGAGTGCTCAACATGTACATTCTTCAGGGAGACTACTCAGTTACTCAGTCTTGTGGTAGCAAGTGGATTACACTGAAAACCTTCCAACATGGAAGAAACAGAATTTGTGTTCACATAAATAGACACTTATTCTGGATATGGATTCGTCTTTCTTGCTTATAATGCTTGTACAAGCAGCACAATGCATCGACTTATGGAATGTCTTATTCACCACCACGTTATTTCACTTAGGATTGATTCTGATCAAGTACTTTATTTCAGAGTAAAAGAAGCATGGTAGGGGCACCTGAGTGGCTCAGTTGGTTAAGCGTCTGACTTTGGCTCAGGTCACGATCTCACAGTCCACGAGTTCAAGCCCCATGTTGGGCTCTGTGCTGACAGCTCAGACCCTGAAGCCTGCTTCAAATTCTGTGTCTCCCTCTCTCTCTGCCCCTCCCCAGTGCGTGCTCTCTCTCTCAAAATAATAAAAATAAGCATTACAAAAATTGAAAAAGAAGCATGGTAGTGGACATATACACAGGAATTCACTGATCCTACTACATACCCTGTTATAGACTGAACTGTGGTTTTGAAAATTCATATGTTGAATCCAAGTAACTCAGAATGTGATTATTTAGAGATAAGGCCTTTAAGGAGGCAATTAAGTTACAATGAGGCCTTTAGGGTGGGCCTTAATCCAACATTACAGGTATCCTTATAAGAGAAAATTTGGACACCCAGAAAAAGTACCAGGAATATCTGTGCACAGAAAGAAGACCATGTGAGGACACACAGAGAAGGCAGTCATCTACAAGCCAAGGACACAGATCTTTGGAGATACTACACCTGCCAGCACTTTGCCCTTGGACTTCCAGACTCCAGAACTGCCCAAAAATATATTTTTGTTTAAGTCACACAGTCTGTGGCATTTTGCTATGGTAGCCCTAGCAAACAATTCATAACCCATTTCTCTTAAGTAACTGATCAGAAGCAGTGAGTAAGTGGCTTACTGAACAGTGTCAATTCAGAAACAGCACGCTGAAAAGCTGGAGTTCTATATTTAAGGATGTGTTAACCAATATATGATTTTATTTAATCCATAGTCACGATAAAAACAGTTATAGAATTTTATGGAATAAAAGAATGTGTATGCAAGAACCTCCTTTATTATTATACTAAAATCATTATAGAATTTGTTTGCTCCCTGTGCCAGCATTTTTCAACTCAGCAGGTTTATAGGTTTTACCTATAGAGGTTATGCTTTCATCAGGGAACACACCAATTATTTTATTGAAGTGGAAAGTGAAGTTGTCACTTGGACATTTTGGGCTCCTCCTGCCTCTACGAAACCAAAAGACAAAAAGGGGCTGGCACGATTGGTATTGATGATAAGGTCAGATTTGTTTGTTTGACACAATGGTGCATGGATGACCAATATCTGGAACCCAGGGCATCTCTTAAAAGTTCCATAGCTAATAGTAAAAATTAATTTAAAAAAAGAAAAAGAAAAATGACAAGTTCATTAAAGACACAGAATATCAGGAATGATGATTTGGTTCACATTAGTACACAAAGAACCCCAATAATAAAGGTCAACCTGAAATTAAGGGAAAGAATGAATAGAAAGGACAAGAAATAAAGTCATAAAAGTTAACTAAAATCTCATTACCAGTTATCATGAGTTATCTCGTGACAGTTGAAGCAATGTAGCAATGTATTGAGTAATTTTATAATCTGTTCTTAGTGTTACAGATTTTCTAGGGAGGATTATAACCTGACCTAGAAAGGAAACTAAATTGGAATTAACTTCATCCAGAATGCTGAGGATGCTCTGTTTCTTTTTTGGAAGGAAGAGAGTGAGACTACCTTAGCAGCAGCATCTTGTTCATTGAAAATATAAATATAAGCTCCTTTCATAAAGTTCAAATACCATACAAAAGAGTGTTTATGAATACTGTACAGCTCATGTACCTATTTCCCTCGGCTCAAAAACCTACTTTTATATGCTCTCCTCTGAGATGCCAGGAGTAAAATCTACCTATATTTCTTATGTACCAAGAGACTTATCAGTTTCTGTCAATAGGAGTACACTTTAGTGACAGTGGAAGTCCAGAGGAGGGAAGAAAAGGCTTCGTTACACGTTCACAATAAACTATCATATTAAGGAGAACTTGGGACAGGTATTCGAGGAGAATGGAGGAAGAATGAATTGAAAAACATAAATGAGAAGTGTCCAATCATCAATAATATTGTATTCATTTCGTATGGTGACAGATGGTAATTAGACTTACTCTGGGGATCATTTCAAAATGTATAAAAACGTTGAATCACTGTGATGTACACCTGAAATGAATAGGATACTGTATACCAATAATACATAAATAAAAAAAAAAGAAAAAACATCTTAAAAAATAATAAAATTGTCCAATCAGGAGAAGTCTTGAAAATGCTAAAGTTTCTGAGCTCCAACCTGAGGCTGGCTTTGCAATCACTATACACTCTCTGTATGTCATTTCTTATTAATTCTAGGGTTAGGATGGAGCTCTAACGTGAAATTCTAGAACGCTTTGCGTAGAAGTTACTTCCCTTCCAAGAACAAATGACGAAACCAAATTTTCTTCATGGCATCCTTCATCTCCATGTTTCTCAGCGTGTAGATCAGAGGGTTGAACATGGGGGCAATGATGGTGTAGAAGAGAGCAAACACTTTGTCTTCTGGAAGTGTCGCGGCTGGTCGAATATAAATGAAGAGAACAGGCGCAAAGAACAGAATCACAACTGTGACATGGGAACTACAGGTGGACAGAGCTTTGGCGCGGCTCTCTGCAGGGTAAGCCCTGATGGTGTACAGAATCAGAAAATAGGACGCCATCAAAATCACAAAAGCCAGTAAGGCAATCAGACCTGAATCGACAATTACCAAGATGCCAATTCTGTACGTGTCAGTGCAGGCCAGTTTCAGGAGAGGATACACGTCGCAGAAGTAGTGATCTATCTCATTGGGGCCACAGAAGGGTAAGAAGATGGTGAGAAGGAACTGGCTGGCAGAGTGTAGAAATGCCCCCGTGCAGCAGGCTGTGATGATTGTGTTGCACCTCTGTCTGCTCATGATGACCGTGTAGTGCAGGGGCCTGCAGATGGCCACATAGCGGTCATAGGCCATCCCCGTGAGGATGAAGATCTCGATGCCTCCGAGAAAGTGGAGGATAAAGAGCTGTGTCATGCAGTTACTGTAGGAAATGGTCTTCCTCTCTGCCAGCAAATCAATCAGAAGTTTGGGTGTCACTGTTGATGTGTAGCTAAGGTCAGAAAGTGAGAGACAATTAAGGAAGAAATACATAGGTTGGTTAATGAGTGGACTGCATGTGATGGAAATCATTATGAGCAGATTGCCCATCCAAATGGCAACGTAGCAAAATGAAAATAATATAAAGCAGAGGATTTCAACGTTCTTGTTTTGAGAGAGTCCCAAGAGAATAAACACGGTGACGTTGTTTCTATTTCCCATGATCCAGTGCAGTAAGAATGCATAACAGCCCCCTAGGAAGACATAACACACAAGTCAGTGTCAGAAACGTGCATGGAGAATATAGATGATGGCACTAATATCATGAAGGTATATTTAATGGATATGATCCCAGCGTTTGGGAAAATAAAATCTAATATGTAATATTTTTTTTCCAATTAATCTCATGATGATTTCCATAGGTCAGTCTTTCGGGACATTAGGTTCAATCTTGACATTAATAAAAATTAATGCAGTTAATCAGTAAATTTTTTAAAAAGAAGTGTAAAAATTCTTAGTAGTCGCCAAATGTTTTCCAATTGTAAAGGACTATACAGCTAAGTCTTTGTAAAGGACATATCTCTGGGTCCCTGACAAACTCAGATTTGTCAAAGATGCAAGTATAAGTCATCAAAGTTTTTGTTAAATGATATAGAAGTAAATGTGAAGCTTGACAGTGGTCACTAGTAGAATATATGCTTCCCCCAAATAGCCTCAGAATGAGGTAGAAAATAAAACTAATGATTCATATATGATACGTATACTTTTAAAAAGTGAAAGACAAACAATTCTTGGCAGGAGGCCCCTGAATTGGTTTGAATACTTTTTTTGATGGCTTGTTTAGCTTTGTCTTAGTGATTCGTGACAGTAAGATGACGGTATTTTATATCAAAAGTACACTTATTTCCATAGACACATCAAAAAAATCACATACTTAAATGAACCAAAGAATGAAGCAAAGTTAAAACTGAAAAGAAAAGCAGAAGTCAGTTTCACCTTTATGGTTTTGCTCTTGACTCAGTGTATCATAATTTGCAAGTCATTTTCTTCACAGTGGTTTGAATTATACTACGAATTTCTTTCCCATACTCGTCTCATGCATGCCCTTTGCCAAAGAATCTTGTTGCCACATAACTCAAAGAAAATACTTTTGGGAAGTGTTTATATGGAAAACAAACAGTTCAGACCCAGGCTCCATTACTAATTATACGAGTCTGTGAATTTAGATACCTACCAACTTTTTTTTTTTCAACTTGAAGTGTCTCACTTGTAAAATAAGTAAATCTGCCTGAACTTTGCCACAAAATGGTGGAGAAACTAACCCAAACAATCAAAAAATGGCTCTTGCTTTATTAAGCGTAGGAGTTTTCATTGCTGATTTTATTATATTAGTGTTAGTGTTACCAAATCAGTAAAGTTGTCAATAATTAAGTCCAATAAATATTACTCCCATGTAGAAAGTGGATTATTTAGAATGGTAAAATAACTTTGAGACCTGTACTAACCAAATCATTTTGTTTTAAATAGGAGTGATTTGGGGGCGCGTGGGTGGCTCACTCGGTTGAGCAACCGACTTCGGCTCAGGTCATGATCTCACACTCCCTGAGTTCAAGCCCCACGTCAGGCTCTGTGCTGACAGCTCAGAGCCTGGAGCCTGCTTCTGATTCTGTGTCTCCCTCTCTCTCTGTCCCTCCCGCACTCATGCTCTGTCTGTCTCTCTCTGCCTCAGAAATAAATAAACATCAAAAAATTTAAAAAATAAATAAATAGGAGTGATTTTAATTAAAAGTATATAGAAAATACGGAGGTGCCTGGCTGGCTCAGTCAGTAAAGCATGCGACTCTTGCTCTTGGGGTTGTGAGTTCAAGCTCCATCTTAGGCATAGAAATTATTTAAAAAAATAAAATCTTTTAAAAAAAGGTTTTTAACAAAGTATATAGAAAATACATAGAAGGAATAAGGGTCGGTTCAATCTCAATCTCTTTATCATTCAGCAATTATGCTAAACCTACAAGATTTGATATGTGAAAAGGCATGCAAGTTAGTTGGGGTTGGCCATACTTTCTGCTAACTTACTTGGGGCCTCTGGAATAATGAAAAAATGACAGGGGTGCCTGGGTGGCTGAGTCTAATTCTTGATTTTGGCTCAGGTCATGAGCTCACAGTTTGTGGGATCAAGCCCATGAACAGGCTGTCAGCACTGAGTCTGCTTGGGATTCTCTCTCTCCCTCGTCCCCGGCTCATGCTCTCCAAACAAGTAAATAAGTAAATAAATAAATAAACTTTAAAAAAGAAAAAAAGAATATAGAATGGTAACCACATGATCCAATTGTTTTGTGTATAAATTTTGACCTCAAAATGCATCTCTAATACTTATCATCTTTCTTTACATTTTGTGATATATCTTCTGCTCTAATCTTGTAGCGACAATTTCTCAATTAATTTTTAAATTCTCCCATCACTCTCTTTTAAAGAGATTAAGTTAACTGTGCCACCCACCAATTACAACATTCATTTACAAAAGGGCCTTAAAACAAATGAATTTATTTCTTTGGTACAATTTTAAGACTTGCAGTTAGCTTACAGAGGGGTGCCTGCATGGCTCAGTTGGGTAAGCATTGGATTTGGGTCAGTTCATGATCTCCTGGTTCATGAGTTCAAGCCCCACATTGGACTCTGGGCTGACAGTACAGAGCCCGCTTGGGATTCTCTCTCTCCCTCTCTCTCCCTGTCCCTCCCCCACTTGCATGCATGTTTTCTCCCTCTCAAAATAAATAAACTTTAAGAAAAAAAAAGAGCTTAGAAAGAACCATTGAAAAGTAAGTTTTCATGACTCCAATGATGCCATTGTAATGTCTTCTTACATGTAAACAAATATACAATCTTAAAAATAACATTTAAAATATTGGTTCAGCCAATTCTTAAAGTAATTGCTTGTTCGTTTGAATGAACATAAATAAAACCATCATTTTAATCATGTACATAGAAATGAATAACCACCTGAATTGTTTTTCTTCTTCCCCTCTGCCAAAACTATGCAAGAAAATTTTGCTTCAAACATGAAATTAATTCTCTGTAGAAACTAGTTGTTGGATTATGCAGGCAAAATCAATCAATCTGTTTTCACTCGATACAAAATCAATTCTCCAGCTAACTAAATTAGGCCTAACCTTCTAACCAAACAATATTGCTAAATATATGGTTCAATTTCCAATTTTCTTTATTCTTGGGTCCATAGGAAGCACTTACTTTCCCTTCCTTTTCTTTCATTTCAATGTTCCCAAACTTGTGTGGTTCACCAAGTATAAATTACCACCTATATTTCTAGCTTCTCAATTTTAGAGTGCAAGAAGATCTCTAGTCTCTCTTTCAATGTTTATTTATTTATTTTGAGAGAGGGGGAGAGTGTGCATGAACAGGAGAAAGGCAGAAAGAGAGAGAGAGAGAGAGAGAGAGAGAGAGAATCCCAAGGAGGTTCCATGCTCACCACAGAGCCCAACATGGGGCTCGATCCCACGAACCATGACATTATAACCTGAGCTGAAATCAAAAGTCGGTGGTTCAACTGACTGAGCCACCCAGGTGTCCCACTAGTTTCTACTTTTGATTCAGTTATCAATTTTAAGTGTGAACTCTGAACTTCATTCCCCTCAATACTTTCAACTGTCTAAAATGTAGACAAATTATTTGTTCCCTAAATAATCAGAGAGTTCTGAATTTCAAATTTAAAAATAGATGAATGAGAACTTTGAAAAAAACACCATCTAAATGAATATGGTAGTAAGTGCAGTTTGACACACGTACAAGAGTAATGACACCTTTCGGAGATAGAAATTAGTTGAAGCTTTCCTGATCAAGTATACATAGAATATCCAACTAGTATTTAGCAAAACAGAATTTGAAACCAGAGCTTTCTGAATCTAGAATCTGAGTTCATACATAAAGGGTATAGAATCAAAGCAACAGAAGAAATGTAATGTTTAAAACCCCCTTTCTCTTATTATTTCGTGCAAAACCAAATAACCTCCAAAATCATGGTCCTTAAACCCTTTCAACTATTATAATTTTGGTATGCAGATGGCCAAAGAGATGATGAATGAAGCCAAAGTCTCTAAGTCTATACCATACAGAAAATACTCAAACGAAACCATAAACTCCCTCTGTTCCTCTCTCCTGCATATGTAGCCCAATTATCAAGAGGAAGAACATTATGCTCACGTAAGTGAATAAAATGCACTGAATCTTGTGATGCTCTCATACATGAGGAGTGATGCTAGCCACAAATAGTCCCTTTGTAAGAGCAGTGGTTAGAAAAAAAGAGACTGTAATTTATTCTCTGCTATAGCTCTTCCCTCCCTTTAGGCATTTGTACTCAGGGTCCCCCTCCTAAAAAGGATAAATCCAGTCTTGATAATTTATCTGTTTTGGTTAAGATTTTGCATTTTGGTTAAGATTTTGCAACCCTTGGGCTGTCTGCTCTTGTTAAAGTTTGGGGAAACCTTGAACATAATGAGGTGAACTTGCTTGGGTTTATATTCTGACTGCCATGAACGAGCCCATGGACCCATTCCGTTATTTTACTATGCTATCAGTAAGTCTAATAGTTCTTATATTACCTTCCAATTTGAGCATTCCCATGTGCCTACCATAAAGTTTTAAACCCTCACAATAATTCTCACAAGGAAATATCACTAACAAACTGATTTTATTATTAAAAAGGAAGCTGACTCATAGAGAAATTAAATAATTAGCCCAAGACCATACACGCAAATAGTACAGTCAAAATCTGAAATAATATATATCTCACTTTGCAATGCACTTAGCAAAATGTTACGTGGTTACCACAGTTACTAGTACTTAGTGTTTACTCAATAAATATTTGATATAGTAATTACTTTGAAGATTGTCTCACTGACCCCAATATTTCCATTTTTGCCCTATGCCAAAATAAACCCTATACGTTCTTGTTTTTTGTAATCCTAAATTCCTGAAGGATGGGGAGACTGTTTTATATTCTGCCTTGAAATAGTTAAGAAGTGCTTGCACAAATTTAATTTTGAATTTTAGCCATCTAATCTGTATGATCTTTGGCATGTACTGTTTTTCCTCAGACCATCATACTGCCAATGGATGAGTCCATCGCTGGTGAGTACGTTTACCTCCCAACACTGTTGTGAGAATTAATTGGATAAAATGGGTAAGTCACCCAATAGATGGTAGGGACTCAATAAATATTTCTAACTATTTTATCTTTGTTCTGTCTCTTGTCAAATACAGGCTACCATTATTTAACCAATAATCAGTAAATGTTTGTAAGTGATTAAAAGAAATAATGGCAATGATTTCAAATGGTCTAAAATAATTGAAATTATTGTCATTACAGTTATTGCAGTCAATAAGGGCAGGCAAGAAAAATAAACAGAGGTAAGGTAAACAGAGACTCAAGTTTTGAGATACTTTCATTTGATTTTTCAGTGACCTGAGGAGGGTATTCAGTTAACATAACGCTTGGGGATATTTGTTGTTGTTGTTAAAGGAGAAAGGAGAAATCAGTTATCATAATAGTGGTTACTGGAGGGAGTGTACTTGTCCTCTGAATTTGAGTTTTATCATTTTCCTTGGTGACCTGTGAATCCGTTTCTTCTAGATCAATACTTTATCAACTTTCCAGCGAGAGTTCTAAGAGTCCTTTTATTTTTTTCATTTGAAACTTGCTATCCACCTAAGCGTCATTTCCCTTTCACTGTCTGCCTGTCTCTTTCGAATGTCATATTACACTCTCAATGGGCAGCTCTTTGAATTTATCGCTGCCCCAAGCTCAAAACAAATTAGGCTATAAAATTCAGAGAAGATGCCTGTATTTAACTTTAAATGACAGTCAGTCTGTTAGCTATAACACGGAGGCAAAAGTAAATTTAGCTGATAGCACACATTCAGGCAAAAAACGGGAAGGGAGGAGAAGTAATTCACCACACACGTTCCTCCACTTTGCTGTGGATCCGTCCGTATTTCTTCCTTTCAGTGTTTTCTCTTTCCTCCCTGAAATTCTAGTCATTCGCCTCTGCTATTTCATTTCAGCTTCTTGAATTCACATTTCACTCGGCATAACTCGTTAGCCATTCTCAGAAAAAAAAAAAAAACCTTGTATCATTTCAGAGACAACTGACGCCAATCACTCAAGCAACATTCACACAAACGACGAGAAGTCTTATGTTCTGAGTGACAGTCTGAAGTCAAGCGGCGTATTTTTTATATCCACAGGGATCAAATCACGGTCTATATTTTCATCCTCTAAATTACTCCTAGAGATGTCCAAGCTCGCATGAATAATACTTAATAGACTATGCATTATAAAACTACATTTCTTTTATTCTACCGCACTGACTTCTATCTGAAGAGTTTGGATTTACCTTCCCCAAATCATACGTCCACCATGTAGATTTCCTTTAGATCTGAGTTATCAGACCAAGTGCAGTGAGGATACATATGATCTGGATTATAAACAGCATGCAAGCCACAATTAACATTGCGTGTGACTTAGGAATCTGTCATTAGAAATTCCTCCTGGGCCCCAATGACTGAATTCTCCGCACCTGAGGAACTGTGTCATGAAAACAAACTTGAGGGATTTTTTTCTTCAAGGGCCTATCCTTTCTCTAATCTCTGCAAAGGGACAGGAGTAAAGGACAGCCCTGGCCCTCACGGTGGCTAATGGTCTTCATCTGTCCTCAAAAACTGTCCTATTGTATTCTCTACGAGAATTACAATGAGTTTTAGTTCATTTCCAAGAGTATAGGTAAATTTCTGGAAAACTTGTAAACTAATAAGGCTTAGTATTATTTTGTATTAGTTCTGGTTTAGAAAATTAAAAAATAATAATTTGAAAAACAAAAGCTGCATTTGAACATGTTTTCATTGTTTCCCAAGTCCTTCTATCATTCCTGCACATCTGTCTTTCCTCCTTTTTCTCTGTCTGTATGTAAAGATTGAGCTGACTTCCAATGTGCTGTGTGAGCAGAATCAATAATGCAAATTCACACTGCGGGTTTGCCGTGTATCATGTCCTAAGTACTCTTGTTTAATTTTCACGAGGACCCTGTGTTCTTATTTTACCCATGAAAAAATCTCTGTAACAGCTAAGATAAATACTTTGCCTAAGGTTGCCAGGCAAGGAGATGCAGATAAAAGTCAAGAGAATAGGTAATTCTGGGGGCAGGGGAGAGAGTGAGGACAGGAAGGCATGTATGGTTGACTCTGGAGATGATGTCATTGTTCTACTCTTTGGTTCATATGGAGATTACAGGGATATTTCTTTTACAGTTCTTTTCCCCAACCCTGGCCCCCACCTCTCTCTCTCTCTCTCTCTGTCTGTCTCTCTCTCTCTCTTACAAGTTTCTTTGTATCTTTTATTTCTATGGGAAAAATACATAACAAGACAACCCTAAAACCATATCCAAAGCACTGAAGCTACCCAGGGCAAAGTGCGAATTTGGGTTTGCCCTCAAAGAATTAACTTGAAAACAAGTCTAGGTATTTCATTTTGGTCCAGTCTATTCCTCACCCTCCTAAGGAAACCTGTTTTTTTTAACTTTATTGAGGAATCATTGACAAACATAAAGCATACACTGTGATGATTTCATACACATATATATTGTGGAATTATTATCAAGACATTATTACCTCATTTTACATAGTTGACCACTGTGTGTGTGTGTGTGTGTGTGTGTGTGTGTGTGTGTGTGTGGTAAGAATGTTCAGGATCTACACTCAGCAGCTTTCAAGTATACAAAACCATATTCTTAACTGTACTCACTGTTCTGTGGTTACATTCTCAGAACTGATTCTTCTCATAACTGAAATTTCTACCTTTGACCATTGAAACCTGATTTAAGACATTCTGACATTTTGTTTAAAGATACTTTCTCCAGTCTAGGTCATGTTTTAACAATTATTCCTGTTTTCAGCCCAGAACTTCCAGCAGATCCCCTCTGGGCTTCCAGTTTCCCCACCAGGAAGCCATATCCAGGCTCTGTTTTGCAACCCCTACCCCTGAATCTTTCTAGCTTTACTTCCTCAAAAAAGGACATTTTACTTCATCAAAAAAGGACATTTGTTCCTACAGACTCACCATCCTCCAGGGTGAAAATATCCACATGTGTCTTGCTGTACTGGCTTTTTAGAAAATATCAATTCAAAAAAGTACATTTAATATCCGTCTAGCCAGATGAAAACACTATCAATATATATCATATGTGTACACATACATATACATTTTTTCAAACCACTCTTTCAGGCATCATAGCATCACTAATTCTTGAATTAGGCATAAAGACCAAATAAAACCAGTTTCTCTACTTCTTCTTCCAACAATAATAACTTACATTCAACTTTTTGGAATATTTTAATATGGCTTTCAATCTTGGCTTTTTGCCTTTTGTTTTTACATATTTGAACATCCTATGAGTTTTATATCTTCTTATCATGAATTTCTTACTTAACTTTATTAATCAATGTTATAAAATTTTCCTCTGTGCATGAAATTCTTAATGGAAAATGCTTTAGTGGAAAATTTCAGTTTCTTTGGTGATACAATGCATTTAATAAAAATGTTATATATTGATATCAATGAGAAATATAGTTAAATAATAATACCTTTTTTCTTGCTCACATTGTCAGTGAAAATGGGAATCAAAAGCGCTTTGGGGATTGATTTCACTACAGAATCTTAATAGTTATAGTAGAATTTGAGGGGCCAATGTAACATAAGTAGTCTGTGACTTAAAAATGATGAATGAGCTAATATTAACTCATAAATCACAGGAGGGAGAAGAATATGCTTTCAATAAAGGCTGTTGTGATGTATTAGCACATAGTCTAGCTGGGTTTATCCACAGAACACATTTTGAATAGGTAAAGCTTGGATAGAATCTGGGCAACTCTGAAGGTTAATTAAGCAAGCATTTGCTTGCTGCCTATCTTGTATAGTTAAACCTCAATTTTAGCCATTTGGAGAATTCATTATAAATTATGTTTCTCTAAATAACATGTTATCTTCTTGGTGGGTTTCTTTCCTCACGAAACGGAAGAAGAAATCTGCATCAAGATATAGCCATTGAGGGGCGCCTGGGTGGCTCAGTTGGTTAGGTGTTCAGCTTCAGCTTAGGTCATGATCTCACCATCCACGAGTTCGAGCCCCACATCTGGCTCTGTGCCGACAGCTTGGAGCCTGGAGCCTGTTTCAGATTCTGTGTCTCCCTCTCTCTCTCTGCCTCTCCCCGACTCATACTTTGTTTCTCTCTGTCTCTCAAAAATGAACGTTAAAAAAAAGAAAGACACATCCATTGAGTAAAAAGATGGAAATAGTTATATGACTTCTGTTGTAGATGTTTAAAGTCTTAATTAAAACTGTTCCATGTATCTTAACCACTAATCTATTTCTCAAATGCAATTTCAATTCATAATTTCATATTTAAGTGACATTAATGACTTTCCTTATCAGTTTTATATTATAAATGAAGAACGGATGATGCATAGATGTTTGTTGATTTGACCAGAGTCATGCCATAAAAAACTTGGTAGACTGCCATGCATTTCAAAGTGTGAGGACCCCTTGTCCTAAGTGCTATTAAATGTGGCCCGTGAGGATGAAGGCAAAATATGCCAATTATTTATGTTCTGATTTCCCTTTAAGGTTTTTATATTGATTTATCCCTTATGGTGTTCTGAAACTTACCAATAAAGTAAAATATTTGATCGAAAAGAATATGTGGCTAGCAAAATTATGAAGCCCAATTGATATGCAGGTGTCTTTTTATTTTTTGCATAAGTGAAAAACAGTAGGACACAGAATAAGGCTTATCCCTCCCTCTCAATCTTTTTCTCTCAAAACCTGTAGACATTGTTACACTCTCTCCTAATACTTGGTAGTAAGTGATGTCGTCTAAGCAAGCACGAGACTCATTGTTTTTTTAGTTTTTTTTAACACATATTTATTTTTGAGAGACAGAGAGAGAGTGTGTTAGCAGGGAAGGGGCAGAGAAAGAGGGAGACATAGAATCTGAGGCAGGCTCCAGTCTCTGAGCTGTCAGCACAAAGCCCGATGTAGGGCTCGAACCCATGAACCGTGAGAGCATGACCTGACCCGAAGTCGGGAGCTCAACTGACCTAGCCACCCAGGCGCCCCAAGACTTATTTTTTATTAGTAATTTGTCAAAATTGTAATTTATAGAATTTTTCTCACATATAAATTTGCTACAATTTGTATTTCTTATCTTCTTTCCCTATCCTTCCCTTTCATTTTGTATTACTATTGACATTATTTTTTGAAATTCTATTGCATTTTGTTTTCAAATATAGTTCATGTTTTCAAAATAATTCCATTGATAATACTACAGTGTTACCCACCTTCTTATGAATGTCTATTTTTTCCAGAAAGATTTTAATTATTTGTATCTTATTGATAGTACAAAAATATGTTCTTCCAATTTTTTTTTTCTAATTCTCTTGAGAAATCTTTCTCCTAAATTTGCTTTTCTCAATACCTACAAATAATGTGTTCTATTCATGGACCATGGTAGTAAATCTTTTAATATCACAAATAACTGTGTTTTGTTGTTATTATTTCATTTCTCACCTTAAATGGAAAAAAGATTCATGCAAGAACTACGCAAATGGAAGATTTATTTAAATTTTTTTTTCAACTGGCTCCATTTTTGTCCATTAGGATGGAAATTTAATTCATCTCTCCTGTCTATATATCAAGACAAGCTGATATGTGCAGTTTCTCCCAAATTCAGTCTCCTTTTTTTAGTTTTATGTGTTTATTTTAAGAGAGAGAGAGAGAGCATGAGCAGTGGAGGGGCAGAGAGACAGAGAAGGAGAGAGAGGGAAAGAGAGAGAATTGCAAGCAGAGCCCAACTCCGGGCACAGACTCATGAACTGTGAGAGCATGACCTGAGCCGAAATCAAGAGTCTGAGGCTCAACTGACTGAGCCACCCACCCGGCTGCCCCCAAAAATGCAGTCTTTTCTTTTTTTTTTTTAGTTTTTTAAATATTTATTTATGTTTGAGAGAGAGAGAGAGAGAGAGAGAGAGGGAGCCAGAGAGAGAGAGAGAGAATGAGACAGAGCGTGTGTGGGAGGGACAGAGAGAGAGGGAGACACAGAATCTGAAGCAGCTCCAGGCTCTGAGCTGTCAGTACAGAGCCTGATGCAGGGCTCAAACTCACAAACCATGAGATCATGACCAGAGCTGAAGTGGAACCCTTAACTGGCTGAGCCACCCAGGCGCCCCCCCAAATGCACAGTCTTGAAGTCATTCACCTAATTGAGCTTTACTGGAAAGGGAGAAGATCTATTAATTTTCTCATTCTGTCTTTCCACATTCTGAACATATATGATGTAATAAACACTATAACAGAAATGTAAATTACCACCTGTCCCTTTGTTCCTGCCTATGAAATTTTAAGGCAGATGGGATTGGGAAAAGTTGCTGTAACTCCCCAGAGGACCAGTGTAGCCACGCCTTCTTCTTTGCAACTCTAAAGCAAATTATCTGCCTGAATTTTTTTCATCACATAATTTATTGCAGAGTGTGATCACATAAGAGTCAGATGAATATTCTACAGGAAATAAAATTCGATAATTAAAAACATTCTGTTTTAATTTCGGAAAACCACTTTTAAACTTGTTCATTTCTCCAGAGGGCCAAAATGTTGTCGAATCCCCGTGTATCAATTTCATATGCAAATGAATATTAAAATTCGCTGTCAGCCTCACAGCTCCCTAACTGACTACTGGGTATGACAGCCCCACCGTTCACTCAGCCTGGAATATGTTTAATATGCAGATGCCCTAAGCCAATCTCAGTTCTGCCGGTAAAATTGTCACCTTGCTCACAATGCTTCGGCTCATCATCTCTGACATTTATAAAGTGAACGATTTGGTTTCGGTGATCTGAACACCAACAAGCTCTCTGATTCCAAGTCTACTTTTACTCCTGCATAAACTTTTTAGCATATTGAATAGGACAAATCAATTGTGCTTTTCTTCTGAAAATATCATTTGAAACCAAACTTTTCTCATCGCGCTTTTCATCTCTGTATTTCTCAGGGTGTAGATTAAGGGATTGAACATAGGAGCGATGATGGTATAAAATAGAGCGAATATTTTGTCCTCGGGGAACGTGATCGGAGGTCGAAGGTAGGCAAAGATTGAAGGCCCAAAAAATAAGATGACCACAGTGATATGAGACCCACAGGTGGAGAGGGCTTTGCGTCTTCCTTCAGCCGACTGATGTCTTAAAGTGAATAATATGACAACATAAGACCCAAACAAGAGAACAAAGGTCACTAAACTGACCAGACCTGAATTGGCAACCACAAGGACACCAGTGATGTAGGTATCAGTACAAGCAACTTTCAGCAAAGGGAAGATATCACAAGAGTAGTGATTGATTTCGTTGGGGCCACAGAAAGGCAACTGGAATATCATAGAAAACTGAGAAAAAGAATGGATGGCCCCACCAGCCCAAGCAGCTAAGACTAGGAGATTGCACCTTGCTCTGTTCATGATAAGCAGGTAGTGGAGAGGTTTGCAGATGGCAGCGTAGCGATCAAAGGCCATGACTGTGAGGATGAAGATTTCAATCATTCCCAAAAAGTGCAATGAAAAGACCTGTAACATGCAATCACCATAAGAGATGGTTTTTCTGGCCAGCAGCAGATGACCTATCAGTTTGGGTGTCACACAGGAGGTGTAGCAAATGTCCATAAAGGATAAGTGACCGAGAAAATAGTACATTGGTTGGTAAAAAAGGGCACTGCATCGAATGGAGACGAGAATTAAGACATTTCCCACCAAAATGGAAACATAACAAAACAAGAAGAATACAAAGCAAAAAATTTGTATGTTCTGGTTATAGGAAAGTCCCAAAAGAATGAATTCTGAGATGTTCCTCTGACTTCCCATAAATTGTGTGCTATGCACAGATAACTGAGTATCTGGAAAGAAAAAATTTGAATGAAAACATTGATAATATTAACACAATCATAAATCAATTTCTAATTAAAGCAAAAAGCTAACTCAACAAATCACAGAAGGTAAATCATAAATCAATATTATTATGGTTTTTTTCTTGGGAATCAACTGCTTCCGCTATGATTTTTTTAATTTTCTCAAATAGTCTGTCATAATTATAGTGTTAAAAATACATTTGATTAAATTTTGAAAATATCATGATTTGAAAATTACTATTTTCCAAACAGAAGTTCTACTACTGTTCTTTATAACATTGAGATAACAGTGGCATTAATTTGATGCATAAAATTTATCTTATTCCTCATTTCCCTTGTGTTCATTACTCACAACAGGCTTTTCATTCCAGGTAATGCTCTTTCCCCAGCAGGATATGGAACCTTCTCCTGAATTGCCTGAAGACATACAATCAAGGAATGCAGTTGCATTTAAAAACAAAAACAAAAGCACATTTGCCTAAATTGTGCGTTGAGTGATTAGGATTGCAAGTAATACTCTTTGAAATACAAGGTTGGGAATGGAATGGGTAGCACATAACCAAAAGTCGATCTTGCTGGCTATGTTATGACACAAAAATAGTTGAAAACACAGCACAGAGCAGATTTTATCAGTGACATTTTGAAAAAGAATTAGAAAAAATATGTAGATCTCTTATTTTGGTTTTAGTGTACATGCATGTTTTAAGGTAAACTCCATCGTCATTAAACTTAATAATGGGCATAAATAAAAAAAAAGAAAGCACTCATGGAAATGGAGGACTTTGTAGTCTCCCTTTTTTAACAGGAAGATAACAGGTCTTAGCCTCAAAATTGTGCACAAGTTATGCTTCCTTCATAAAAGTTAATGTGTTTCTTATATCTTTGTGTACATTGTTAGAGTTGCAGTTGCAAACCATAACTAACTTAGGAAAATACTATACTGCATTCCTTTATTATTTTTTATATTTATTTATTCATTTATTTATTTATTTATTTATTTATTTGGAGAGAGGGAGTGTGCAACAGGGACAGACGGAGAAAGAGAGAGAGAGAGTGAGAGAGAGAGAATCCCAAGCAGGATCTGTGCTGTCAGTGCAGGGCCAGACACAGGGCTCGATCTCAGGAACTGCTAGATCATTAACTGAGCCAAAATCAATAGCTGGACGCTTAACCGACCGAGCACCCCTACCTATATTGCATCCCTTCAAGTAAATATACATAAAATCTGAAACCGAGGTAATTTTTAATTACCTATTTAATTAATTTAATTTAATTTTTAATTACCTATTTAATTAATAATAGGTCTAAATAATTATTACTACATAATTATTACTCAATAATAATTACTAAATAGCAATTATTACTAAATAATAAGTCCTGTTATGATAATGACTTAAATCTTAGTATTCATCGAATCCCACCGTGTTCTTTTCAGTATGGAAAGAACAGATTAAGAAAAACTAAGTGAATGTCCCAAATCAGAGAGCCAATACACTGAAAAATTTACGATCTCATCCCCTAATTCTTGTTCATTTAGTGCAGTTTCCCACAGAAAAGGGGCATGCATCTGAGAAGACAGCAGTGGAGGAAATACAATTTTCATCTCATGAGAGGTGACAGACTCCCAGATCGCTGTAAAATATACGATAGTTCTACGAGTGAATGCGTGGTGTAGCACATCTCCTCTTTGAAACCATGAGGCTTTCCATCTGACCACCGCAGCTGTAACTATTCCAATCTGTGTGTTTATGGAAATATCATCACTCCTTGGGGGCACCAGAATGACAACGGCACCAACGTCCAGAGAGAGAAATTGTAGTAAGAAAAATAAATGGCATGTTTTGAGACCCTCAAAGCATAACACAAAAATGAAACAAAGGAGACATTACCAGGTAAAACAATAAGTGATCCTACAAAAGCAATATAGACAGGATTCGAACTGATGGAGGAGCACCTGATCGGCTCAGCCGGTTGGGCTCCAACTTCGGCTCAGGTCGTGAATTTCACGGTCCATGAGTTCAAGCCCCACATCCGGCTGGCTGCTGTCAGCACAGAGCCTGCTTCAGATTCTCTGTTCCCCTCTCTCTGCCCTTCCCTCATTGTGCTCTCTCAAAACTAAATAAAACATTTAAGGAATGACGCAGAGGGTAAAGGAACTTAGAGAGCAAACGACTTGTATTCAAGCGTTGCTTATACCTCAGTAAACTTCTGATTCTATTGGTCACCTAAGGCTTTCAATGGTCACCTGTTTGATATCAAGTGAAATCATGTGAACTGATATGTGGCTACTTTTTTTTTCTTTGTCTTCAATCTCGATATTTAAGCTTCATATAGAAGCTGACATCTAAATCTAAAAAACCCTTCCAGATCAGAAGAGGCAATAATCATCCAGCAGGAATTTAGACTATTGCCACACCTTATTCCCCCAAATTTATGTGTTTTGCACTCTGTTACTACCCATGGTAGAATTTTAACAAGACTAAATGAGACCATTTTGGATTTCCCCATTCACACAAGCAGTTCTCACTTCTACAGGACATTGATCCTTTCTAATCTTGGACTTCAACATCTATAACTGTGGTCTAGACACATCACCCAAGGAAAAAATGAGGAATGCATGAGTTTATGAAACATAATCACCAAAGAAAATTGAGACTACATTGCAATTATATACCTTTTCCTTATGTTCTCTGCTCTTTGAGTGAAAGGGTTAAGAATTAAATTGTCCTCCAAATACACATACATCCTGAATCAAATCCCTTGAAGTAAACAAAAGCAAAACTGCAACAGAGATTTTAGAAGGACCATCAGAACAAACCTCAATGTGGATAATATTTTGGTGGAAAATAAAATCAGTTGGGTGAAATACTGGTTACCTGGGGGAATTTCTTTACATGTGGTTTTCAATACGTTGACTGTTTTTCATGTTACCAAAATTAAACGAAAAAGTCAATTTGTGCCTTTTGTAGTATTGTTTCACAGTCCTGTTCACCTCAGGAGTTAAGACCAGCTTTGTAAAACTACATTTCCTGTAAGTCAACTGGGGTCTGTATATACTAATTACATACATTTCTACTGATGTGATCAACATGTGTCTTACTACAAACTTACCTTACCTGATTATGATGAATCTAGAAAACTTAAAGTGATGATTCATTTGAAAGATAGGAATTTCTTCAAAGGTGGAAGGCTGGAAGGAAACTTGCAACCTAAAAATTTTATTATTTTTAGCATGTATTCTTCAAAAGCACAAACTCTATAAGACACAGTAAGAAATAAATATTGCAAAATCTCTTTAGTCTTGCTTAAATTTTGACATACCAAGTGAGACTGTATATCCTTAAAACAACACAATAAATGTCAAATAGATCTAGTGAGCCTAAAACAAGGATTTTAAGAGTGATTACCTGCACATCAGTTGTAGATGGTCTTCAAGGTAGTTTTAAATTACTCAGGAAAATGTCGTGGTCACACATACCCCCCTTCAGTTACAGTTGGTAACCCTTCACTTGCGTTTATGGTTGAAAATATGAAACTAGAAAGCAGTGATTGAAACAAACCTAGGTACATTCTCTAAAAGTATCTACAAACACTGCTTTCCTTGAATTTCCACGAGGAGAGTAGCACTGTTTTGCTAAGTGAATGAAGATTTAAATATCGCTGAAAATGATCCTGATTCACACAGAAGCATGTATTCACCCCACAAGTGAGTGATCTAGGATTTTAAATGCTAGTAGAACTCCCTGGCACCTGCTCATACTCAGAAGTAAACAAAAACGTTTCAAAATATATGTGCAGTGTGCATTTATATATATATATATATATATATATATATATATATATGCCGTAAGAGTCACTCACCTTCTTTGAGCATATGGCTGCAGGAAATTTTCTCTGCAAGAGACATAAACTGAGAGGAGATCATAAGAACTTGTTGACTTTGAAATTTTAAAAAATTGTTTTCCCAGAAGCATTTCTTAAGAAATCCTCAGCAAATAATACTGATCAGCTGCCCTAGGTCATATTCCCTAGGCTCATAGGAATTTTCAGGCTTTATCTTTATTTTCTCTTTTAGCATTAGCCAAGTTCTGGGCACTGTGTCTCTAGAGACTGCTATTGTTATTCGGATCCAAAGTAGATAAAGAAATTCTGCCAGTTCTGATCAATTTCTTCCTCTGAAAAGCAGGATGGAAATTTGGGTAATCCTATGGGAGCACTGGGATTCTTTTGGAGGAGGTCCCTATTTCCAGAGAGGAGAAGGTAAAAGAAAATCAGAGAGAGAGAGATCCAGAGTCCTAACAAAAGTCATTAACAAAAGCAACATAAGATGCATAATATTCAGTTAACAATTAAGTCAAAGACTGTCACCCCACTATTCTCCTGGACCAGTAGCCACACTCTACAGTAATTAACTGTCATTGCTACAATGGAAGGTTGGGTTGTGCAAAGAAAAAAAATAGCAAATTAATTAAAACGTAAAACAAATTCCCCGCTCCTATCGGTAGATTGGAAAAGGACCCACCAGGTTTGGTGAAAAGTATTGGAGAGTATAATGAAGTTAGGAACCAACAAAATATGTACACATCTATTGTAATTATTACCAGGCACTTTCCTTTGTGTGGTTGCAGGGCTGCAAGGTGCATAGATTCAGGATCATGTGCACTGAAATTCGGGTGGACTCCCTTTTTGCACAAAAAGTCTATATACAGGGGCGCCTGGGTGGCTCAGTCGGTTAAGTGTCCAGCTTCGGCTCAGGTCATGATCTTGTGGTTCATGAGTTCGAGCCCAACGTCGGGCTCTGTGCTGACAGCTCAGAGCCTGGAGCCTGCTTCCGATTCTGTGTCTCCCTCTCTCTCTGACCCTCCCCCCATTCATGCTCTGTCTCTCTCTGTCTCAAAAATAAATAAACGTTAAATTAAAAAAAAAAGTCTATATACATATGAGTTCATTTAAGACTTCAGAAAATCAGTATTTTGTAGCATCCCAGCTAGATCAGAACAATTCACTTAGTAAGCTAATCATAACATTTATAAGCATTTTTTAATTACTGTAGGTCAATCACTGGTTTAAGAATTTTAAGTGCATTATCTGATTTAATTCTTTAAAAAAAATTTCATGGTAATTATTGCCTCTATTCCTCAAAGCAAAAAAAAAAAAAAAAAGAATCTTCTAGAGTTTAAATAGTTTGTTCAAGATAACAGAGGTGGTTTCAAAAATGATAACAATATGTCTGGTGTTCATAACATACGTAGAAGTCAAATGTGTAAAAATATTCCATCAAGGCTGGAAGGAAAGAAATAGAAGGATATTATTGCAAAGCTATCATACTGTACATAAAATGGCATCATAGGAACACTCGATTGATTCAAGAGAAGGAAGACAAAGAAAACAGAGAAGAACAAATAGAATTAATAGAAAGGTATTACAAGATGATAGACTAACACTCAACCTTATCAATAATCACATTAAATGGAAATAGTCTAAACAGTAAAATTAAAAAGCAGACCTTGTCAGGTAGTATACAAAAACAAAACAAAAATAAAAACCTCTACAATCTAACTACATTTTGGATACAGAAAATGTATTTTACATATGAAGGTACAAATAATAGTTTAAAGGTAAAAGGATAGAAAAGATAAATAATGCTAGTGAAAAGAGATGTAAAGGTTTTTTTATTTTATCAAAGATAATTTAAGATTAAACAATATTACTAAAGATAAAAAAGTTCATGTCATATGGGAAAGGGGTCCAGTGATCAAGGAGTCATAACTACCTAAATGTTTGTGACCCCAATAACAGGGCTTCAAAATTCATAAAACAACAACTTATAGAATCTTAAGGGAAAATAGACAAATTCACAATATAGTTGAATATTTCAGAACTCATCTGTCAATAATTAATGGAACAAGTAGAAAATCAGCAAAATAATAGTGGATGCGCAAAACCATCAACTGTCTTGACTTTTGTCTACATGAAGTACTTCATATAACTCTTTCAGAATACGTATTCTTGCTAAGTGTACTCAGAACATTTACTATGACACATCATTTTCTGGGTCCTGAAGCAAGTTTCAATAATAAAAGGACTCTAGTCTTTCGAAGTATGTTTTTTGACTACAGTGGAATCAAATTAGAAATAGAAAGAAATCTAGGAAATCTCCAAATATCTGGAAATCATATAGCACACTTCCAAGTAACCTCATGGGTCAAGAAGAAATCAAAAGGGAAATTAGGAAGTCCCTTTATATGAATGGGAAAGGAAACAAAATATATCAGAGTTTGTGGGATCCTGTGAATACAGGACGTGGAGGGAAATTTATTGCACTAAACATCTATACTGGAAAAGAAGAAAGGTTTCAAATTAATGTCCTCAGCTGCCAGTTTAAGATTAGAAAAAGAAGAGCAAAGTACACCAGCATGAAAAAAAGGACATAATAAAGACCAAAGTAAACATCCATGAGAAACAAAAGAAAACCAATTGGGAAAATTGAACACAAAAATCTATTAAAGAAATTCAATAAAGTTGATAAGCCTCTGGCCAGATTGGTCAGGAGCACAGAAAAGAAGACACACATTATCAATATCAAGGATGAGAGAATTGGCATCACTATAAATTTTGCAATATTAAAAGTCTACATAAGAATAGTATAAACTATTTTATGTCTAAAAATTCAGCCACTTAGGTGAAAATCTTCAAGATGGGCAAAAGATTTGAAAAGACATTTCACCAAAAGGCATCACAGCATTTTAGTCATGTCAAAATAAGTGCATGAAAATCTGCTCAACGTCATTAGTTATTTACGAAATGCGAATTAAAGTAGCAACGAAACATCAGTTCACAGGTTTCGAAGTGGCTAAAATTAAGAAACTTAGTATATGAAGGGCGAAAGAGCAATGAGAACATTCATAAACTTCTTGTGGGGAGGTACGCAGGTATAACCACCTTGAAAAACCAGTGAGGTGGTTTCTTAAAATGTTAAACGTATACCTACAGATGACCAACCATTCCCTACATAAACATTTGCCAAACAGAACTGAAAGCATATGTTCACATAGAAACTTACACATGAATGTTTCCAAGCAGCTTTATTTGTAAGAGCCAAATAGTGGAAACAACGCAAGATTGTGGAATTTGCAGAGTGGAATACTACTCAGCAATAAAAAAGGAATCAACGGCTGAGGCATGCAGCAGTGTGGATTAATCTCCAAATAATTATACAGAAAGAAGCCGGCCAACATAGAATATATACTGTATGATAAATTTGCGCAAAGATCTAGAGGACACAAACTCGTCTATAAAGACACAAAGCACATCGAAAACTTTTCAGAGGGAGGGACATGCTCACCATCTCGATTATGGTGGTGGATTCCCAGGTGTATACTTATGTCACAACTTAATGAGATTGGACATTTTAAATATGTGCTGTCTGTTGTAGGTCAGTGATACTTGAATACAAGTGTTAAAAGTAACCTAGGACTGAGGAAGAGTACCCAAAGAATGAACTTGGAAGTGGAGAACCGTTGCCAAGGTTGGGATTCAGACATGGTTGCGAAAAGTGAGATTGTAGATGCTGCCAGAAAAGCCAGTCACCCAGCAAAGCGGGACGTGCCTCTCGAATGCAGTACTGTGCAGGCTTCTGGACGGCTCTGCTTAGCTTGAGTGCAGAGAAGCAGCTAAATGGGGGGCTGTGCGAGGCTTGGAGTATGCAGTGGTCTTTCACAGAAGAGCCTAGTAAACAAACTTGCATGGCTGTAGGCTGGCTGGTGCTGAGTGGGGAGTGCTCCAATATAGTCAGGCCTTGTGAACCAAGAGGCTCACGGCAAATGTCTGCTTCCGAGGCATCAGGAGGGTCAAGTGCTAATGCGTTTGCCTGCTCTCTCCTTTTCATGATTGTAGTTCCAAATTTCATGCCATATAATATCCTTTGTAAAAGCGCAGGACTATATTTTAATCTATTATGATAATCTTTGTCTTCCTACTAGAAAATTTAGTCCATTGTGTTCATTTTGTTTTATATATTTGGACTACCTTCTTACCATGACTTTTGCTCCTTTTTTTTTTCAACTTTTCCCAATATGTCTATTTTTTCTCTCCTTGTTTTTTTTTTGTTTTGTTTTTTTTTTTTTACTTTTTAATTGGATGGGTCTCCTTTCATTCCTCCAGTGTATTTTTACCTGTCTACCTACTGAACCACCTTCCACCGGCCTGTCTCTTTCCTGTTATTTTAGCTACATGTAAGAAATCATGGCTGTACATTGATGCTAACAAGTGTCCGAACCTGACATTATCACCACCACCCCCCCGTCCTGCTGAATGGTACATGATACTTACAACCCTTTTCTTCTGATCATTTTCTTCCATCTCATAACATGTCATGGGCCAGGATCTTGTCCCCTCTTCTATGTTTCATCTCATGTTTTAGACAAGATGGCTATTTTAATACAATTTCTAGGTTTATAAATAAGTCTACCATTTCCATCATTATCCGTTCCTCCGGGGATCCTCTTTCTTCTCAGACTTCTTCCCTTTTAATGAAAACATCCTTCACAACTTCTTTTAGTGAGTGTAGGTTTGTAGTCAATTCTTGGTTGTTTTTCACTGTTCTTTCATTGAACTGAAAAGTTCTCATTTTACTCTTCTTACAAAAATACAGAAGCCAAGGGTGACATTTTTCTTTTAGTACTTTCATTATGCAATTCCATTATCTTCTGTTTTCTACTCAATGATTTTGTTTTCTACTCAATGATTTAAATTATTATTAATTGGTAATAGTGTTTTCTATGATTCTTCGTAAGAGCAACTCTTGGGGCGCCTGGGTGGCTCAGTCAGTTAGGCATCTGACTTTGGCTCAGGTCATGATCTCATGGTTTGTGGGTTTGAGCCCTGCATCGGGCTCTGTGCTGACAGCTCAGAGCCTGGAGCCTGCTTCAGAATCTGTGTCTCCCTCTGTCTCTCTGCCCCTCCCCTGCTCATGCTCTGTCTCTCTGTGTCTCTCAATAATGAATAAATGTTTACAAAATTTTTTTAAAAAAGCAACTCTTTCTTCCTCCTCTGAATATTTTCTAAAGATTATTTTCATCAGTTCTCAAAAATTACTAATACTTGCCTTTTTAAAAATATTTTTGTCTCACTATTACCCAAACACTAGAGTCTGACAAACATAGGTTGCTTTCTCTTACTTCATTCATGATGTCTCTTAAGAGATCTATTTTTTTTCTATCACTCTCCTCTCTAATTCTGTGTTCTGGTAATTTGTTAACATCTGAAATTTTATTTCCTGAGTTTTTCTTAAGATACAGCTACTCTGTTTTATCCATCAAGTTTACAATTAAAATATTCTTTTTTTATTTCCTAAATTATTTTAACACCCTGGACAATTTTGAGAATCCTAATACAATATCATGCTTTACATATTATTTTTTATTTTTATATAATAACTATAATCATATTCTATTTGTCTCTGATAACTGCCATAAAAGCTGTCATTGTATGACATATTCCGCTTAAAGCTGTTTCTCACATTACTTCCTCCTCTATCGGTAGTTTTGCTGTGTGATCAGATACTTTTAAACAAAAATTAAATATTACCTCTCTCATTTTTGTTGTTCTATTCAAACCTGTTTATTCTAATTATGGCAGAGACAGTAGCCCCTGGAAGATGTTATTTACTATACTGTGCATTTCTGCACATGTATATGGATGGGTGACAATCCAATGATGGCATGTTATGTAGAGCCTACCTGTCTTATCTGGAACCACTGCCCTTATTTGGAGCCCCCCAAAATATTTTTTTTCACTTTCAGGAGCTAAATAAAGAATGTTGCTAGTCATGTTCATTATGACAAGCAAATTCATATATTCCAGTGAATATCTTACGTATTACAATTTCCCAATTGTGACCACTTATGTGTGAATCTTGCTAACATAACCTAATGCTCTGTTTCTGGGGGTTGTTCTGAGTTATGAATGAGCTTCTAAGAGTTTTCTTCTTTCTAAGAGCTGTGTATCTATGATAGACAGGTTGCTTTGTATTAATTAACATATTACATACCCTATTGTGAGGGTCCTAGAAGTGCCAAAAGTTTTACATATTTCTAAGCCATTTATTGCATTCATTCTAGGGGTTTTCTATTGATAATGTTTTTATTTATATAGTTTTATGCCAGTAATGTAGTAGAAAAGTATTAACACAAGCATACAACCACTGCCTTAAAATGTTAAGTCTTAATTACAATATAAAGCTTGTTAAAGAAACAATTAGAGGGTCGGTATTCACCAAAAGAAATGTTCATGAATATCCAAAGCAGCTACTCATAATGATCTTAATGGGAAACTACCTAAATGTCTAGAAACAAGGGAATGGATAAATTAACTGTTACATACTCATACAACGAAACAGTATATATCAATGAACACACTCAGAAAATACACAAAACATGACGAATGAATCTCACAAACGTAATGAGCAGACACTAAGAGTGTGATCAGCATCACTATTTTTCCACAAAATACAAGAGTATGTAAAACCAGTTGATTTAGAGACAAAGATAGCAATCACCTTTGGGAGGTTAGTAATTATGCAGAGAAATGAGGAGGACTTCAGGTGCACTGGTAATCTCTAACCCTTCATCTGGTTACTGATTACCGGATACCGCTCAGTTTGTGGGAATGCATGAACCATACAAAAACCATAAGTGCAATTTTCTGTATTTAGAGTTGAGTAAAAAGCTGAAAAATGGAAGGTGATATTTTATTCAGCTCTTTAGCATTTTAAGGCGTGAAAACACGCATGTTCCATTTTATCTTTTTTTTTCCGGCACAAGAGCCAAATAGTGCTATAATCTTTCGTCTTTAAAATATCATTAATTTCTTATCACATAAACACAATTCTTAATGACTATGTCAAGTGGAAGAACATCTGAATAAGAATGATACTCAATTTGTTGGTGAGCTGTTACCATAGGATCATAAAACATCAGAAGGGTGTGCTTCCTGCTCGCCCACTTATCTCTCCAAGCAGCAAGGCCAAGAGCTGATAAGAATGGATCTCATCCAAGTCCTGGGTTTCGAGGAACCATGGCCTGAAAATCCGAAAAGCATCTGCAAAACTACTTTCCTTCCAAGAGTATATGACGACACCACACTTTCTTCATGGCTTTCTTCATCTCTGTGTTTCTCAACGTGTAGATCAGAGGGTTGAACATGGGGGCAATGATGGTATAGAAAAGAGCAAACACTTTGTCTTCTGGAAACGTTGTAGCTGGTCTAATATAGATGAACAGTGCAGGTGCAAAAAACAAAGCCACAACTGTGATGTGAGCACTGCAGGTGGAAAGAGCCTTGCTGCGACTCTCTGCGGAGTAAGCCCTGACACTGCACAGTATAAAAAAGTAAGACAACATCAGCACGACGAAGGTCACCAAGGCAATTAGGCCTGAATTGGCAATGACTAGGAGACCTATGAGGTGTGTATTAGAACAGGCTAGTTTCAGTAAAGGGTACACATCACAGAAGTAGTGATCTATCTCATTGGGGCCACAGAAGGGTAAAAAGATGGTGAGAAGGAACTGGCTGGCAGAATGTACAAACCCCCCAGTACAGCAGGCTGTGATGATTGTGTTACACCTCTGTCTGCTCATGATGACCGTGTAGTGCAGGGGCCTGCAGATGGCCACGTAGCGGTCATAGGCCATCCCCGTGAGGATGAAGATCTCGATGCCTCCAAATAAATGTGTGCTAAAGAGTTGTGTCATGCAGCTACTGTAGGAAATGGTCTTCCTCTCTGCCAACAAGTCAGTCATTAGTTTGGGTGTCACGGTGGATGTGTAGCAAAGGTCGGAGAGTGAGAGGTAATTAAGGAAAAAATACATGGGTTGCTCGATTAGCTGACTGCCCATGATGGAAATTATTACGAGTGAGTTTCCTATCCAAATAGCAATGTAGCAAAATAAAAATAATACGAAACAAAGGGTTTCAATGTTCTTGTTTTTGGAAAGTCCCAAGAGAATAAATACAGTGACATTATTGCTTTGATCCATGGTCCAACGTAGATAGCATCCATGAAATCACCTGAAATATACAATTCATGAGGCCATATTTGAAGCGTCTCATGGGTAGAATCATAATCATATCCTATTCAAGGAATTTACTAGCTTTAATATGCCTCATTCAAATATGTCAGAGAATAAAAATCAAGTACTTAAAGGGCCGCCTGGGTGGCTCAGTCGGTTAAGTGACTGACTCTTGGTTTTGGCTCAAGTCATGATCTCAGGGTTTATAAAATCAAGCCCTGCATCCGGCTTCACACTTACAGCGTGGAGTAGGCTTGGGATTCTCTCCTTCCCTCTCTGACCCTCCCCCCAGCCCCCAAAAATAAATAAAATAAATAAATAAATAAATAAATAAATAAATAAACAAACAAACAAACATTAAAAAAATCAAGTATTCCATTAAAATGACTCTCTAAGGAGACTCCACGAACTAATAGCAAATTGTGATCAATGTCTAGCTTGGTCAACATGATTGCCTGTGATCAATCCACAATCAAATCCTAGATGCTCCTGAAAACATGGCACTGACTGTTTAGCAATGTGTGCCACCAAGTATTTTTATAATCTTATACTCAACCTTGACCAGATATCTTCATGAGGTCTGCATTTTCATCCTATGTATTTTCAGCCCTAACTTTATACCGTACCTGGCTTCTCTATCAATTCCTATTTAAGTTTCTTCTTCAACCCTTTCTATTACTGAGCAAATTAACATGGTCACCCACACAATGAATAATCCTGCTGTAAGGCAGATGGAATTTTAAAACAAAAACATTAATTTCCATAGTGGAATTTTAAGAACTTGAATGAGTTTAAGAAAAAAATTATAGAGAAATAACTTCAGGATGATTCCCCAAATCAGATTATACTGAGATTAGCCAATAAGTTAAAGAGGCTATTTTAATTTGCATAAAATTATAATACTGAATATATTACTGGCTTGAATCCTTCATTAAACATACTTGAAATATGTTTCTTATCTTTGGTCAAGCATAAAGGCTTTTTACATAATTTTAAGTCTATAAGCGAAGAAAGGCTTAGAATGTTCTCAAGCAAAGCTATTTCATCAGTCTGTCTGCATTTATTAGGACTTGGCTAATAATATTACTTAATCTCTATTTGTCTCAGTTCAGAAGGCTACAGCTATGCTTAATTTCCTGACATCAGTTCAACTTCTTCACAGACATACGGCTACTATGATTGCCTGGCACATATTTTAATCTCTTTAAAAATATTATGTGTATAATAGAATCATTCATTGTAATTTGAGATAAATCCCTGGTTACACGCCTTAATTTAGCCACTAACTTCATATAGGACCTTCTCAAAGCGGTTAATTTCTTTTAAGAAGTTTTTCTTCATTTGAAACCTGGGAAAATATACCCTGCTCTATATAATTCAGACTGGTTCTGAGACTTAGCTTTGATTATAGATGAGAAACATCTTTTAAAAAAATAAAATAGTGCACACATGATAGTATTATTGTATTTAAATTAATGTACACAAAGAAAAATAACTTCGAATTACTCTAGTTTACAGAGATTAAGGCACTTGTACATAGTAGCACATTAGTATATAGCAAACAAGGGTTTATAACCTGAGTTTTCCAACTCCGGTGCTTGTGTTTCTTAATACCTCACTATACATCCTTTCAAGGGAGAAATAATGAAGCAACAACATAAATTTAACACGAACCCCGGCTGGCCCAACTCGGAAATTTGCATACATTTCTGAGTGTTCCAGACAAAACCAGGATCTCTCCTGAATGGATCATGGTCCCATTTTAGCCACTCACATTTAAATGGAAAATGTGTCAATGGAAACACAGAACTATAAGATAGGCTCAAGTCTCCATGAAAAACCACACACCAAATCAGTTCAGGATTCTGGAATAAATAAGCCAACTCTAGAAAGAAACAAATGTACAGCTCACGTGCTTTTGTGGGAAGCAATATATTTCTTATTCTCTCAAGCATGAGTAGTGATATTGCATGCTTAGCTATTGGCCACATAACAAAAATAGTTGGAGAAAAATATTTGAGTGCATGCCCTAATATTGCCACACCTTGCATTTGGGACCCCATACACTCTTGGATAATAAGTTTCTTAGGAAGAATGAAGGCACTAGCCTCGATTATCCTATCATATGTCTTTTCCAGAAATAAAATTACTTTATTTGTGGTCAATGTCTTACTGACCATCTCCCTAAAGTTATAATAATTGGTCCTTTTGATGTGCAGTCATCCAATAAAAAAGGCAGAATTCGCACATGACTTTGATCTCAGTTTTCTAGAATGTGTCATGCTACCCTCAGTAGACAACCAAGATCTTTCAATTTAGTCTTTTCTTAAACCAAAAAGTTTTAGAGTATAGAATTCACAGCAAAGTCTACTTTAAAATTAGCTGCTAATTAATGTTTTCCTAACATAATAGTTAAAAATATTTTTTCAAAAGTGTTACAGATTTATGCAGAATAATGGTAAAAAATTACTCACCGTTTTTTTTTCTTTGCACTGACTTTGAGTCTGTCCTTTTATATTTTTTTAATGTCCTCTCTTCACTGAAATTGCATTCTTTAACTATTTGAATGACTATCTTTCAAGTTTCCGATTTGGAATTTTAATCAGCTCAGTGTGTTACCCATGAGTTTCACTGCCTAATTTCCTTCGATACACACATAAAAAGTTAGAAAATTCATGCATTTTTTTTCACTACCACCACCTATCATACCTTCATTTCAAACAAATGATAGGAGGTCACACCTCAGGAAAGAAAAAAGCTTGAAGGCAGGACGAGTACTTAGTTTTCCAAAACTAGTCAAATCCCAGTTTATACAGACTCAGTATTTGTATCACTGCATTATTCCTTAGGGCTTCAGCCTTGAAACCAATGCTAAATAAAATTTCAAATATTGTTTATATCCTCCAAGTACATGTGTTTCCTCCCAAGGTATTGCTTATTTAGTTTGAGTTAATTTTTTTATGTCCCCAAGTAATCAATTCACCGGTCATTATCCTCTTAGATCCAAGTTACTACAGCAGATTTACAACCAGATGGCAAATGCCCTGCAAAAAAAGGTACCTCTGCAGCGTGAGATCCTTGGTCCTTGGTGACTGAGATCCTTGGTCCTTAGTGACTGAGATCTGCTGTTGATGCAATTTGACTTTCTTTTACCCTTTGCTATCATCTGGGGATCAAACTTTAGATCTGGCCGTTATGCTAAGAAATGATACCCATCTGATACCCATCTGTTCCCATATAGTGTTTTTATCATTCTCTGGAGGAAGAGGATGCATGTATTTTTTAACACACTTCCATTTGAGGTAAGTGTTTTAAGGATGTATTGCCATTAAGGTAAATTTCCATTTAAGGTAAATTAATTTCCATTTAGGCAAACCTTAAGGAAACTTACAGACATAGAACTTTCTTTCATGTCCTTTGAGGGTTACGAAAGGCTCATTGAAATAATTTGCCAACAGTGGAGATGAACATTCTATAATTTTGCTCTAGTCTTATGTCATTTTCAATAACCTTTCCTCTGTTTACATTTATATTCAAAACTGATGTTTGATTCTGCTTTGCCCTCTGAGCTCCACTAACTGTAGGAAACACTTAGTAAACATGTGCTTTATGTCAGCCATGAATCACTGGTGGGGTTGAGCTTATTTCACTTTATAACAACTCTACGCAATAAATAACATTACCAACCTCATTTCACATATGAAGGAACTGGGGCATAACAATGTGATAATACATAGGATTCCTGTAAAACAGAGGTGACACAATGAGATAGAGCACGAGCCTGTGGAAGGACAGAAATGCTATCTTTTGTCCTAAGAGTTAATGGGTTTATAATCATTTGTTATTTTCTACATTAATGGTTCTTCGGGGGTCTTATTTATAAAAAGTATAAAACTAGCCAGAGGTCATAGCCTTTGAAAATTGGCACAAGCTGTTAGTATGTTTTGCTTCTGAAATACAAATTACCAAGGGATTCTGGGAATCTCCTCGTGATCAGTCTATTTCCTACAATCCAACTAAACCTTTCTTTTTCCAATCTTTTTCTCTTGTGGTTAGAGGTCTCCCTCAAACTTGATTTAGTAAGTTTTTACATCTCCTTCAGACCTCAGAATTTTCTCCATGGGATCCTCTATCCCTCTTCTCTTTTCTTACATACCTTTGCCTTCACTCTCCCATTCCTTCTAGCTACATACTTGTTTGCTCAAAAAAATCATCTGCTCCGTGGATGCTCTTCCCCTTCGAAAAAGAATCTAAGTGTATCTTCCTGGGTCCCTTAAAATACTTTCATATCTATGATGCATTTTGAGCTATTTTGTGTAAACTGTGTCATGGGTGTAAGTTCATTTTCTGTATGTGGACATCCAGTTGTTCTAGCACTGTTTGCTAAAAACACTATCTTTTCTCCACCAAATCACCTTTTTCTTTTCGTTCCATTGATCTTTGTGTATACGCTTTTCACTAATACCAGACCATCCACTGATAGCACACTATCTGGATTACTGTAACTTTATAGCAATTCTAAATTAATATGTAATTAATTCTAATAATATGTAATTAATTCTAAATTAATAGTAATATGACTCCTGCAACATTGTGGGGTTTTTTTTAAATTATTTTGGCTATTCTAGTCGCTTTGCCTTTTCATATCAGTTTGAGAATCACCTTGTTGATATCTAAAAAAATAAAAATTGCTGGGATTGACACCTTAACACTACTGCGTCTTCTAGTTATGAATGGTGTATATTCTCCATTTGCTGAGATCTTCTCAATTCCTTTTATTATTGTTTTATAATTTTCTGCATACAGGTCTTGAACATATTTCATTAAATTTATATGCAAACAAGTTTTATTATAATTTTAAAATTTTTAGATTTTATTTTTCTATTGTTGGCCCTATGAACTTGCTAACTCACTTATTAGTTTCACGAGATACTTGTAGATTCCTTGAGATTTTAACATGGGCACTTGTTTTGCATAGAAATAAAGACAGTTTTACTTGTTTTTTTACTTTGTATGACTTGTTTTTTTTTTGGTCTAATAAATCAGCTAGAACTTTCAGAACAATGTTGAGTAGTCGGTGATGAAAAAGGACATTTTTGCCATGTTCTAGATCACAGAGGAGAATAAGTTAGTCTCTTACCATTAAATATTGTATTAGCTCTTGGTTATCCCTAGATATTTTTTATTTGGCTAATGAAGTTCATTTTGTTCCTAGATTGTCAAGGATTTTAATCACAACAAGACATTGAATTCTGTTGAAAGCTTTTTCTACATCTCCTGATATGATATTATGGTTCTCTGTTAATATGGTCTGTTAATATGATGAATTACATTAATTGTTTTTTAATTGTCATACAAGGCTTTTATTGCTCGGATGAACCCCCTAGACTGTGGTGTATTGGTTTTTATTGCAGGATCTGATTTACTAATGTTTTGTTAAAATTTTTCATGTCTGTGTTCAAGAGAAATAATGGTCTTTTATTTTCATTTCTTGTATTCTTTTTCATAAATAGAATCCTGTTGTTATCAAAAATATATTATACATTATATTTGTATTTTTTATTGAAAAAGGTTTTTTTCAATATATGAAATTTATTGTCAAATTGGTTTCCATACAACACCCAGTGCTCATCCCAAAAAGTGCCCTCCTCAATACCCATCACCCACCCTCCTCCCCCCCCCCCCCATCAACCCTCAGTTTGTTCTCAGTTTTTAAGAGTCTCTTATGCTTTGGTTCTCTCCCACTCTAACCTCTTTTTTTTTTTCTTTTTTCTTTTTCTTTTTTACTTTTTCTTTCCTTCCCCTCCCCCATGGAAAAAGTTTAATGCTGAGTGCTGCTTTCCTATTAACCTACTACCTCAAGGCATCATGACACAGTGGAAAGAGCGGAAATGAGCAAGATAGGCAGGTGGATCTGGGTGAAAGCTGAGCTCTGCAACAAACTGTGGGTGATCTTAAGGAAGTCACTTTACTTCTTCAGAGCTCAGCTTTCAACTTTGTAAAGTGGAAATAATTACATCTACCTTTTAAAGTTACCATTAGGATACAACAAGAAATAAGAATCTCATGCATTACACAGCATGTACCCCTAAAGCAAACCACCAATCACTATCGAGCTACCCATAGTAGGTGTTAACTGATATTATTTTCTTTATTTATTAAAGAAATGACAATTCATTAAGCATTCTGTAATGGTATACTTTGTTCTTTCTTTTATTATGCAATGTTTCAAGGTAGTATAGTATCACACTTAAGAATTTCAGCAACCTTGGGGCACCTGGGTTGCTCACTCAGTTAAGCATCAGACTCTTTGATTTTTGGCTCAGGTCATGATCTCACAGTTTGTGAGTTGGGGCTGTTAGGCTCTGTGCTAACAGTGTGGAGCCTGCTTGGGATTTTCTTTCTCCCTCTCTCTCTGCCCTTCCCCCCCCCCACCCCTGCCAAAATAAATAAATAAGCAAACTTAAAAAACAAGGAGTTCCAGTGAACCAATGATGAGACTTGAGTTTGAATCTTAGCTCCACTGCGTGCTGGTGAGTCCATTTGGACTGAATACCCAGCTTCCCAAACTCAGTCTCCTTACCTTTACAAAAGAGATGAGAAATTCATGTAAATTGCCTCACAAAGTACTTCAAAAACATAAGCAATTACATTTACATTTACCTATCAAGAATCCCATATGACATCTTTTTTTTTTTCTGAATTCCTTTGGTTGTAAATATGCCGAATCTCCATCAGTTTATACAAAGGCAACGTCAACACAGAAACACCTGCAGACATCTGCTTTCTGCCTCTTACACTTAACCTTCCCAGCCAAATAAGCCACAATAATATTTATTTATATATATAATTATTATTTATTATTTTATTATATTAATATATATTATATGTATATATATATAAATATTTATTTATTCACAAGAATAAACCTTCATTGCAGGACATGTGAGCCCTCTAAGTCATGCCAGGAAGCTAAAGAAAACATCTGGTTTCAGCAAGGTGCACAGCCATGTCTGAGCTAGTGGCTCTCCATCCTGGGCAAGGTCTGCAAATAGCTCTGTTAGTGAAGCTGTAAGATTCTTGCCCATCCCCAGTGAGAATCCCAGTGTAACAGAAATGCCGAAGTAAGCACCATTTGGAAACACTCCTTTGCATCCAGTCAGCCTTTTGCCTGGATTAGCCTCCAACTCAACTACATTTTGAGGAGCCACGTAAGTAAGTTCACAGGAAAGCCGGGCCAGACAGAAAGAACATGATAGAATCAACATTCTTGCAAGGAAAGGTCCCTACTTTGTTACATCCCTGAAAGACAAGCTTACCTGGTGGTTAACTCAGTATCATTTACAACTTCAGGCTTCGAAATGGGCATGAGAATGTGAGGATGTAAAAGGGACTTGATCAGCTTGATCGGTACGAACAGGAGGCCACAATGCCGAGGCAGCCGTTTCCGGGGAGAAAAGGAGTCCCCAAGAAACCAGGGTTCTCCTCATGCCTCCGCCAGACAAAGAAGATGCAAACCTAATTTCAGCCCTGAGTCATGCCCCCAGCCTTGACAGTGTGCAAGCCATTTCCAGATTCTGAGATGGAATATGCAAATGGGGATGGAGAGTCAATAAGAAAACAAAAAATGATTTTCTCATCAAAGGTCAAGAAGGATGAGGGCTTTTTGCCTCCTCTGTTCTTCGCCGGTTCTTCTTCCTCTTCCCTCTCACCAATTCTCTCATTATCATCTATCCCTGAGTTCCAACTCAAGAGAGGGGCCAAGTCCAGAAATGGATTCTGTCAGGCCAAGAGCATACCTGTTACCTCGCTGGTCTCTCAGCTGCCTCATTTCTCTCCTCACCCGCCCATATCTTTGGGCTCCTGCTTTAGCCACCACACAGCCTCACCTGTGGCACTTCTCAGCTCAAATGCAGGGAACAGCCTCCCCCTGCCCTCCTAAAACCAGTCATAGTAACGTTACTGCATGTGTGCTCAGGGACTGCACAAGGACTTTTCCTTTATTATGCCCAATGCTTCCAAAGACTCTGGGAGGATATTATTATCCTTATTATTGTTATTATCCCCAACGTCATGCAAAATGCACATTAGGTCACATCTGGATTTTCAGCTTTTTTCCCCAGCATTGTTCCTTAAACCCCAACCAAACTGACCTTCTCAACTGTTGCCCATTCAAGCCTGGTAGTTCTTTCCCTTTGGTTCTTGCTTGTGGTTTCCTTCCAGTGAGCATGCTGTCTTATTTCAGACCTATCCTTTTTTAAAGCTGATCTCAAACACACCTCCTGCATGAGGACTTCTCATTCCTCTCGGCCAAAAGAGCACGTTCTCTTAATTATCACAGATATTCTTGTACCACCTTTTAGGACCTCCATTTGATCTTTTGCATCTCTCTCTCTTTCTCCTCTGCTAGACTGCCCATATTTTCAAGAGACTGAATATCATGACACTGATGTCTGTGTTTGGCATTAGGCACACAACACGCATTTGCTCAAAGAGTGTCACATGGATAAATGCCAACCTTGAGGAGAAAACCTAATCTCTGTAGTGTCTTAGACATCCGCTTCTCTCATTGATTAGCTTACTTTTCCTAATTTACCTTTTCACTCACATGTAAAAACCAACATCAAACTAAGCCCCCTATAGTATTATATCATTTTTCAAAGTACATCAAATGATGACTATTTTTTTTTAATTTTTTTAATGTTTATTTATTTTTGAGAGAGATAGTCAGAGACAGAGACAGAGTGCAAGCAGGGGAGGAGCAGAGAGAGAGGGAGACACAGCAGAGAATCTGAAACAGGCTGCAGGCTCCCAGCTGTCAGCACAGACCCTGATGCGGGGCTCAAACTCACACACCATGAGATCATGACCTGAGTTGAAGTCAGTTGCTCAACCGACTGAGCCACCCAGTGCCCCTAAATGATGACTATTTAATCAAGGTTCTGGTTGGCTCCACAGTAAATGGACCCTGACAAGAAATTAAGGGAGAAATCTATACAGAAAACTTTCTGTGCCTATACAGGTTTTCCAAGATTATCCACATTTTCATCTAGAGGAGTTTGCACATTAGGAGAAATATGTTAGTATTTTGCTTCATCCTTTTCCCTATCCCTTTCCAAAAGTGGTGACAATAGCCACAAGAAAGAGGTGAAAATGTGGAGATGTAGAAAATAAAAGGATTTGTGATTTGATCTGATTTATTACTGCTATATTTCTATAGCAGTAACCATCTGAATATAAAAAGAAAACCAGGGCACCTGGGTGTCTCAGGTAAACGTTCAACTCTTGATTTCAGCTCAGGTCGTGATCTCATAATTTGGGGCAGGGAGCCCCACATCAGGCTCTGTGTTGACAAAACAAACTCTGCTTGGGATTCTCTCCCTCCCCCATTCTCTTTCTCTCTCCCCCAAAACGGATAGATAGATAGATAGATAGATAGATAATTTAAAACAGGAAACCAGTTCCCCAAATATTTCTTATATTAAGAAGTTTGATATTAAGTGAAATGTCCCCTTGGATTTATCTTTTTTTTAAATTTTATTGTAATTATTTGCAGTTGATATGTAGAATTTAAAACCTGACCAATCTTTCCAAGGTTGTAAGAGAAATCTACTACCAAGTATAAGCAAGGATAGTATTCAAACATTAGTCTTACCAATTTTATTAAATGTCTTTATTTCCTAGATGCCAAATCTTAAAAAGAGCTCGGGAAACAGAATTAACTTGCTCTCTTCCATAATTTTTGTGAATGTTGGGCTAATTGCTAAACTCTCCAAGCCTCATTTTCTGCATTATAGAATTAGGTAATATCATATAACTCAGAAATACAATGAAGAATTCAAGAAATAGTATGAAATACCCCAGTGTCATACGTGGTTCATAACCACACGTGTTCGTTTCCTTCTTATTTGTTTTTTATTTTTTGAGCGAGAGTCTCTAAAATTGTCACAAGCACATACATAATTAATTCAAAAAAAGAAAAGCGTTTTGTTCTTGAAATGATGGTCATGAAAATATCGTAAGACAATTTATTGGAAGTATGGATGAGATTGGGGAGGAACACAATAGGAAGAGGAAGTCCTCCAAGTTATATTTAAATACACCACATTTCAGTTTATATTGGTATTTGCATATAGTGCCCCTTCCAACATCATCTTGATAAGCAAGACCTTAAAGAAAGGCTTTTCTTGAAATTTTGGTCAAGAAAACATTTCAAATTTTTTAAAAAAAAAGATATCTTCATTGAAAGAAATAACATTTATTATTTTTTTTAATGTTTATTTCTGACAGAGAGAGACAGAGACAGAGACAAGCAGGGGAGGGGCAGAGAGGGAGGGAGACACAGAATCCGAAGCAGGCTCCAGGCTCCGAGCTGTCAGCACAGAGCCCGACGGGGAGCTCGAACCCATGAACCATGAGATCATGACCTGAGCCGAAGTCGGATACTCAATCAGCTGAGTCACTCAACCACCCCAACATTTCAAAGTGATCATTGACTTTGCCAGGACTGAAAAGAATTAGGGATCAATCAGTTACTGACTATATGCTACGTCCTTTTTAAAATCACATCTTCTTCCCATTTCTGCTTCTCTGCTCTATTCCGTGAATGTGCAGCTTAAGGGGCTACAATCATGATCTGGTCCTACATCAAATGCCAGGTGATACCCATACACAGCCACCCAAGATCTGAGATGCTTACGTTAAAAAGTTGATTTGTGAATATATGAATGATGAAGTTTATCTCTCTCCTTTCACTTACAAATGTATATCCAGAGGCTCTGAGGGCTCTCAGGTTGCCGTTCAGAAATTGGAGAAAGAAAAACAGAAACAGGGATATGTGAGATATTCTCAAATATGAAAGAATATTCACTTCTGTTCATTTGTATTGATCAAGTCCTATATATCACAAATATGCTTGAAATTTCCAGCATATTATTTAAATGCTGTATTTCCTGTTCCTCCTTTAAAGCTGCTATATGTGAGAAGGTATGCAGAGAAGCAGAAGATGTTGGATTTACAAATAATACATTTATAAAAATATGTGTTACAAATACGTGATATATAAACATATGCATCAAAAGGACATTCTTTATAAGATTGGGAGTGGCATGTGAGTTCACATGAATCTTCATGAACCTCCAAGAACAGTCAAATCCTATAAGTTGAGCGATATACGATGCAAAACAGGACCCCAGTATTTATTAAATGTATTTAAAATATAAATAAAGAAGGAAATAATAGTATGGGGCCACATAACTTAATTTTATAATCACTGAATTGGCAAAATCAATCAGAATCATGTCAAATCTAGCAGGGGGTTATATTTGAAGAGTGCTAGGGGTTCCCCGGGTGGCTCAGTGGGTTAAGCATCCGACGTCAGCTCAGGTCATGATGTCACAGTCTGTGAGCTGGAGCCTCGAGTCCAGCTCTGTGCTGACAGCTCAGAGCCTGGAGCCTGCTTTGGTTTGTGTTTCCCTCTTTCTCTGCACCTTCTCTCCCTCTCCATCTCTCTCTCTCAAAGTAAATAAACATTGAGGAGTGCTGAGAAAGGTATCACACTAGTAAGATAATTTGGGACTCATAATGCCCATTGAAGTGGTCATTAAAAATTAACAACAAAATACTGTAGTGACATGGAAAAAAAAACACCCACAAAATGTACCTGATGAGGAATATTTATTTTTGCTGAAAATATCCCACAATCACACACAGTATCATGAATTATTTTGCTTAAAATATTCCATAACGTCTCCTAGCACACCGTAAATCAATTTCTTTATTTTTTCACAGACAAATCTTTTCACACTTCCCCTTCTCACTCATGATCATGCAGCTGAATAATGTTAAATTTTTCTGCTCCAGTTGACAGGGGATCCTGTTAGGACGAAAACAGTGTTTGTCATTTTCTTGCTTCTCTATTCGGGCATGTTGCTGGGTAACGTTCTGATCATTACCACTGTCAAGGCCCCCCGGGGAACTCAGGAGTCCCGTGTGCTACTTCCTAGCCCACCGATCCTTATCTGACACCTGCTTCTGTACTTCCGTAGCCCCTGGAATTATTGTGGATGCCCTTTAAAAAAAGACCACTATCTCTTTCAGTGAGTGCGTGATACAGGTCTTCCCGTTCCATTTCTTTGGCTGCCTGGAGATCTTCATTCTTATCCTCATGGCCACTGACCGCTATGTGGCCATCTGTAAGCCCCTGCACTACACAACCATCATGAGTCGACGGGTCTGTGCTGTGCTGGTGGCTATGGCCTGGGTGGGGTCCTGTGTACATTCTTTAGCTCAGGTTTTTCTGGCCTTGAGTTTACCCTTCTGTGGTCCCAATGTGATCGATCACTATTTTTGTGACTTGCAGCCATTGTTGAGACTCGCCTGTACAGACACTTAGGTAATCAACCTACTCTTGGGGTCCAATAGCGGGGCCATTTGTACCCTGAGTTTTGTCATGCTGATGTGCTCCTATGTTAATATCTTGTATTCTCTGAGAAACCACAGTGCTGAAGGGAGGAGAAAAGCCCTCCCCACGGGTGTCTCCCACATCATTGTGGTCATCTTGTTCTTCGGTCCTTGCATATTTATATACACACGCCCTGCAACCACCTTCCCCATGGATAAGATGACAGCTGTGATTGGAGCGCCTGGGTGGCTCAGTCAGTTAAGGGTCCGACTTCAGCTCAGGTCATGATCTTGCGGCTCATGAGTTCAAGCCCCAGGGTCCGGCCCCATGGTCAGGCCCCACTGTAGGGCTGCGACCAGCAGCATCCAGCTGCCACCGGCTCTGTGCCGACAACTAGGAGCCTGGACCCTGTTTCAGATTCTGGGTCTCACTCTCTGTCTCTGCCCCTCCCCCACTCGCGCTCTGTCACTCTCTCAAAAATAAACTTAAAAAAAAAAGATGATAGCTGTGTTTTATACAAATGGGAAATGTTTGCTCAACCCTCTGATTTATATGCTGAAGAATGCAGCAGTGAAAAGTACCATGGGAAATTATGGCACAAGAAGTCGACCTCAGATGGCTAAACATGAATGGAAGCTTCAAGTATTTCTTCATAGTTTGGGCATACCTAGAAGCCTATAAAGAATATAATATTTTTTCATGTTTATTTATTTATTTTTGAGAGAGAGTGAGCACAAGCATGAGAGGGGCAGAGAGAGAGAGAGGGAGACACAGAATGTGAAGCAGGCTCCAGGCTCCGAGGTGTCAGCACAGAGCCCCACACAGGGCTCAAACCCATGAACCGTGAAATCATGACCTCAGCCGAAGTCGGACGCTTAACCGACTGAGCCACCCGGATGCCGCAAGAATATAATCTTCTCATGGTTGAGGTAATATAATCCTGTCCTGGGGCATGAACACCACTTCTTTCAGGAAAATAAGCAATCTGAACACAGACCGGTTGGTGTTAAGTTGGTTTTACGTAGAGGAATAGATAGCATAAGGTACAAACAGGTATGTAAGGTCTACAACTTAGATAGCCTTCACCGTTCTGTCTCCACCTGTCTCGTCTAAAAATTTGTGGTTTTGATCTAGTGCTTTCCCTGCCCCTCTTCATGTCGACTCCTGGTGTCTTCTGCTCTTCTGTACCACCCTATAGACTCACAACCACAGACTGGCAGGCTTTCCCTCATCCAGTGTCCTCCATCAGGCATTGCCGTCTCATCATATCTGACCGTTAACCTTCAATTTAATTGTTCTTCCTGACTTGACAGAAAGTATCAAGTAATTATTATTCAAGTAATAATTATTACTTGAATATTAATTATTAAATCATTAAATTTAAATTATTAATTTAATAAATTTAAATTATTAATTATTAAATTATTAAATATTAATAATTATTACAGAAATTATTCAAGTAATAATAGGAGCTTCAAGTTGTAAAGGATAGTATGCAATCTAATAATCTCCCTTTCAGTCCTTGGGGTTATATTCTGAAATCTTATGATGTGTTTACCGACATCCTTCTAGAACAGTAACAGGAGTTGGTGAGAAAATTCATGTTTCTGAGGTAGTTCTCTGATACTGGGAAGGCTTTGATGGTTGGGTTTATTATCATAATTGTATCCTCTTGGTAAAATCTACATGCTTTCATATTGATTCCACCTAACTTTGAGGGTGTTAGGTTCCCCTTGAATCATACTAATTATAGTAATTTGTTTATAATATTAGTTATTAGGACTGTAGCATAGATGACCGAAATTAAGGACGATTGACATATTTATGTGGCAGAAGGGGAGAGTGCAAGCAAAAGACAATAGTGAATTTTAAAATATTAATTATTAAAGCAATACATGAGATGATCCCAAGGAGGATATTTAGGCTTTGAAACAGAAATATTGATATCACAGAAATGAATTATGAATTCCCTTTCTGGAAAAAGAAAAACTGTGGAAATTGTAAAAAAAAAAAAAAGAAAAAGAAAAAAAATCAGTGGGTGATAGAGATTCAGGATGAGAGAAAAAAGTATAAGTCGGTGGAGCACAGGGCATTTTTCAGGAAAGGAAACTGTTTTGGATGGTGGTGGATATATGATATAATGCATAGGTCAAAATCCACAAAACCCGACCACACCAAGAGCAAATCCTAAAGTAAGCTACAGACCTTAGGAAAACAGCATCAATATTGGTTTGTCAGTGGTAACAAACGTAGCACACTAATATGAAATGTTAGGAGATAGAAATTGTGAGGGGGCTGAACTTCTATACGGGAAATCACTGTACTTTTTGTGTAATGTTTCTGCCAACCTAAATCGGTTAAAACATAAAATCTACCTGACGCGTGCTTCCGATTCTGTGTCTCCCTTTCTCTCTGCCCCTCCCCTGCTCGCACTCGGTCTCTCTCTCTCAGAAATAAAAGTAAACATTAAAATTTTTTTAATTAAAAAATTAAAAAATTAAATCCATGTAAAAACTTATTCATGAGAATATGCCATTACAATGTTTAAGATATTTTATTTAAAATTCTAGGGGCGCCTGGGTGGCTCAGTCGGTTGAGCGTCCGACTTCGGCTCAGGTCACGATCTCGTGGTCCGTGAGTTCTAGCCCCGCATCGAACCGCTCTGGGCTGATGGCTCGGAGCCTGGAGCCTGTTTCTGATTCTGTGTCTCCCTCTCTCTCTGCCCCTCCCCCGTTCATGCTCTGTCTCTCTCTGTCTCAAAAATAAATAAATGTTAAAAAAAATTTTTTTAATAAATAAATAAATAAAATTCTATACAAATGTATCATATAAGTACTTCTTTTAAGTCGCATATTGATGCCCTGAAATCCTTGACAGTTTATGCTGATGTGCTGTACAAAGCTCATTCATGAATATAAAATAGCATATTTTCTGCGTGTGACTTTTAAAAAATTGAGATATTCTAAAGTTGCAAGCGTGAATTTGAATGCTCTTAACAACTCAAGAAGAATTTGCCGCAAAAGGCTTTAGCTACGTTTCACAGGATAGTCTTTAATACCTTTGAGTTTATATGTCAAAAATAGGTCTTTCTCTTTTTTTTTCCATTTATGTTTTCTTTCTGTTTATAACATGCAATTTTTGTCAACATATTCACATCCATAAACATAGAAGTGGATATAATTTTTGTAAATAGTTTAAGCCTCAAATGATAGCAAAATATGCTTGGAATTTACTATTGAAATATCGAGATGTATCTTAAATTCTGATATGAAATAATTAAAAACTCTACAATTTCAAATTCTCTGGCAGGATTTTGTGTAATAAAAATGAGTGAGAAAGTGTAGAATCTAAAAGCGCTCATCACAAGAAAATAATGTGCAAACATCTGCAGGGATGGATGTTAGCTAGACTTATTGTGGTGATTATTTTGCAACAAAGCATATCATTTTGTTGTACATCTGAAACTAATATAATGCTATACATCATTTATATCTCTATTTAAAAAAAAAAAGAAAATGCTCTCAACTTATTAAACATAACGTTCACTGTAAGAAGTCCAAAGTGATTTCTATGAAAGTTGTTAGTATTATAGAATGCTAAAGCCTCATTAACATGGAATGTGTGTCTAGATTTGTGTCAGAAAACGTCATTAGCACTAGATCAATATTGATTGCAAATAATAATTTTGACCACTAATCATGTTTTAAAAGAGAAAGTCATGTTATTAAGAAAGCATGATCATGAAAATAAATAACCACCATTTACAAGAGGCCATTAAAATGAATCTGTTGTTTAATTATCTGAACCATTATTTCATTTTTAGTGACAATTGTATTTGGTCCAACTAAGTAATTAAACATTCTAGAACATGCCTAGAAGAAGAGTTTTAATCTGGCAATAGTTTTATTTCTTTATGAATAAATCCTGAAACCATCTTTCCACTTCCTCTCTGCTGTGACAGTTCTGGTTAATTTTACCTTCCTCATTGTGTTTTCTGTTCTTTATGCCTCTTTATACACTGTCTACAGACTCATTGTAACTCTTGCATTTTATTTACATATTCTAAAACACTTTCCATTTTATAACCATCTTCTTTTTAATAAAATTCTGTTATCTAGCGTCTTCTCTACAATGATATTTGCTGTGTTTCTTAAGTGACCTTTATTTAAATCCTATTAAGCACGCAAAAAAGGTCTTTCATAATTTTTTTTTCTGGTTTCTGTAGAAAATCTTTTTCAGATGTCTGTTCATTCCAGTTACAACATGATTTGATGTATCTGTTGTTCCATAGTGTATATTTTAATTAATAAACTTTATATTTTTAAAATTGCTTTAAGTTTCTTTTGAGAGAGAGAGAGAGCATACGTGTGGGCAGGGGGAGGGGCAGAGAGAGAGAGGAGAAAGAGAATTTCAAGCAGGCTCCGCATGCTGTCAGTGCAAAGCAGGAAGTGGGTCTCAGACCCAGGAACCATGAGATCATGACCTGAGCTGAAATCAAGAGTCAGATGTTTAACCGCTGGGCCACCTAGCTACCCCAATAAACTTTATCTTTTTTTTTTTTACATTTTTTTAAGATATTTATTTATTTTTGAGAAAGAGAGAGAGACAGAGTGTGAGCAGGGGAGGGGCAGAGAGAGAGGGAGATACAGAATCTGAAACAGGCTCCAGGCTCTGAGCCGTCAGCCCAGAGCCTGATGTGGGGCTCAAACCCACAAACCGCGAGATCATGACCTTGAGCTGAAGTCAGAGGCTTAACCGACTGAACCACCCAGGCGCCCCAACTTTATCTTTTAAAGTTGTTTTAACTTCACAGCAAAATTGAGCAGAAAGTACAAAGAGTTCCATATACCCCCTGTCCCCACACACAGACAAGCCCTACCACCAGAGTGATACTTTAGTTACAATCAGAGGAATCTGCATTGACACATCGTTATCTCCCTAAATTTATAGTTTCCATTAGACTTCACCCTTGGTGTAGTACATTTTATGTATCCACAACTGTAGTAACATACCTAACAATGCTTTGTGATCCCCCTGCTAACCCTTGGCAAACACTGATGTTCTTGATGTCTCCATTGCTTTGCCTTTTCCAGGATTCCTGCAGTTCAAATCATGTAACTATGTAGTCTTTCCAGATTGTCTTCATTCACTTTATAATATATAATTATATTATTCAGTATATAATTATAATATTCAGTATAATAATAATAATAATTCTCCACATGGATGACCATTTATTTATCTAGTCACCTATGGAAGGGCATCTTGCTTATTTCCAAGGTTTGGCAGTTATGAATAAAACAGCTATAAACATCCATATGCAGCCAAAAATGTGCTTGCAAAATGTACTTTGGTTTGTTTTAGGTGTTAGACTATATCTTAATTTGTCTTTTTCTAGGCTTTTTTTTTCTCTTTATAACAGAAAAGGTCTTTGGTTCTGGATCAAATAACTTTCCACTTATCAATTTTAGGCAGGTAGGGGTTAGTCAGCACTTACATTTTATTATTCAGTCCCTTAAGCTTTATGGCAAATGTTTTATATTCTACTCAGTAGGTGGAATAAGAAATAGTTATGTTTGGACTATCTTAAATTATTGATTCTTGCTCTGTCTTAACTAGATATTTTTGTTATTTTTAATATAAATCAGAAGAACTGATCACCAAGAACCACTTTAAAACAGGTTCTACTATTGATTACTTTGTAACACAGATGATTTCTGGGTGCCACTAGAGGAGAAATAAAGACATTCATGATGAGTTAAAGTCATTATTTTAATTGTAGATTTCAACTTCACTACTGCAGAACATGTATCATTTTGAGGACTGGTGTATAAGCCCAGTTTATTTACTATAATTATCATTAAAATTTTTTTGCCTTTATAATTCACTGACTTAATAGCATTGCCTTATTTGCTTTGGCTCAGACAGTTTTTTTCTGCAGGTGATTCTATCCACACCTCCTTAATACTCCATAAGATTAAGTTTTTAATTAATTCCGGTAAGTGGGAATTCATATTCATTTAGCTATTCCATTAAATTTCTTTCTAATTCTTTTTTTTTATGCATTCTATTCATGATAATGATGTTATATAAAGTCTATGAAATATTTCTCAGCATTTTTAAATTTTATTTAAATTTTTAATTTTTTTGAATGTTTATTCATTGCTGAGAGACAGAGAGAGAGTGCGAGCAGGGGAGGGGCAGAGAGAGAAGGAGGCACAGAATCCAAAGCAGTTTCCAGGTTTCGAGCTGTCAGCACAGAGCCTGACACAGGCTGTAACCCACGAACTGTGAGATCATGAGCTGAGCCAAAGTCGGATGCTCAACCGATTAAGCCACCCACGCGCCCCATCTCAGCATTTAAAAGAAAATTATTTTGGAGCACGTGAGTGGTTCCGTTGGTTAAGCATCTTATTTTGACTCAGGTCATGATTCCACAGCTTGTGAGCTCAAGACCCGCACTGGGCTTTGTGCTGACAGCTCAGAGACTGCTTTGGATTCTATTTCAGTTTTTCTCTCTGTCCCTCCCCACTACTTGTGCATTCTCTCTCTCTCTCTCTCCCTCTGTCTGTCTCTCTCTCTCCATAAATAAATAAATGAAGCATTAAAAATAAAAAACAATATATAAAATTTTATTTGAGAGAGAGAGAGCAGGGCGGGGGGGAGGGGCAAGAATCCCAAACAGGCTCCACGCTGTCAGTGCTGAGCCTGATGCGGGGCTCAAACTCATGAACTGTGGGTCATGACCTGAGCCAAAACCAAGAGTCAGATGATTAACCGAATCAGCCACCCAGGCTCCACCCAGAAATATTTCTTAGCTTTTCTTGTCACATCAGGCCCTTTTCGTTTATAAAGATGCTTAGCTGTATGTTTCCTTGGATTAATTGTGTGCTTCCTTCAAAAATAATGTTTGACACCAAACTTTTCTCATCGCACTTTTCATCTCTGTATTTCTCAGGGTGTAGATTAAGGGATTGAACATAGGAGCGATGATGGTGTAAAACAGAGCGAATATTTTGTCCTGGGGGAACGTGGTCGGAGGTCGAAGGTAGGCAAAGATTGAAGGCCCAAAAAATAAGATGACCACAGTGATATGAGACCCACAGGTGGAGAGGGCTTTGTGTCTTCCCTCGGCCGAACGATGTCTTAGACTAAACAATATAATGACGTAAGAAACAAATAAGACAACGAAGGTCACTAAAGCGACCAGACCTGAATTGGCAACCACAAGGACACCAGTGATGTAGGTATCAGTACAGGCAACTTTCAACAAAGGCAAGATGTCACAAAAATAGTGATCAATCTCATTAGGTCCACAAAATGGCAATTGGATGGTCATCGATAATTGAGGAAGAGAATGGAGAGCCCCACCAGCCCAAGCAGCCAAGACTAGAAGATTGCATCTTGTCCTGTTCATGATAAGCAGGTAGTGGAGAGGTTTACAGATAGCCACGTAGCGATCAAAGGCCATGACTGTGAGGACAAAGACCTCAGTACTCCCAAAGAAGTGCATAGCAAAGACCTGGAACATGCAATTACCATAGGAGATCGTTTTTGTTCCCCCTCGTAGGTCAGCAATGAATTTGGGTGTAACACTAGAGGTATAGCAGATGTCCATACAGGATAAGTGGCTGAGGAAATAGTACATGGGTTGGTGGAAAAGAGGGCTGCATCGAATGGAGACGAGGATCAGCAGGTTTCCTGCCAACAGGGCAACATAACAGAATAAGAAGAGCACAAAGCAAAATATTTGTACATTCTGGTCATACGAAAGTCCTAGAAGAACGAATTCTGAGGTGTTTCTCTGGCTCTCCATATACTTGAGTTTGCTGTATGTGACACTGAAATGAATTAGGTATCTGAAGGAAAGAAAACATAAATTTGTTGGACACAGTATGAACACAATGATATAAAATTTACTAAGTAGCTTGATATAAAATTTACTAATTAATATTAATTATTCTCAATTTGTTAAATTAAGCTGTCTTATCATTTTCGTTAAGTCTTTTAGTCTATGAAAGTATTGCAGAATAATTCTATAATGGGGATAATGGGAATAATGATGTATTTTTCTCAATCTTACTGGTAATGATTTTTAAATATTTAAATATTTTAAAAATTAAAAACTATTTATCCTTGTTAATTACATTATTATGTAGCAAAGAAGAGTTTTAAAAATGAGCTTAAGTCAAAAAATGCTTTGTTGCATGTATTTTAAATGTGTGTGCTTATAACTGAGGTCCACTTTCCTATTTTTATCATTTTTTGGTCAAATTCCCTGACTTATCTGGCACTGAATCCTCAGGAAATGCCAATATACCAGACCGAATTGCTAAACTTAATTTGTTTAAAGCACACTGTTTTTTTGCTATGTGACCAAACATTGCCAATGGGTCATACTAAACCAATGGAATGCTGTTATCTTAGAAAGCAAAGAACAGTGAAAAAGTATACAAGAAAACAAGAATGTCAACTAATGGCTGAAAATTGTGGAAAATATTTAGCAATTTCATTCCTTTTTCTATTTACATTTCATGTGTTAAAGACAATTTTAAAGATAAAAATACTGTTTGTGATAACAAATATTAAAGATTGGATAAAATCATTAAATTTCCCAATTATGGGGGTGCCTGGGTGGCTCAGTTGAGTGTCCTTTGGGCTCATGTCATGACCCTAGGGTTGTGGGATCGAGCCTTGCATCGGGCTCTGTGCTGAGTGTGGAGCCTGCTAAGATTCTCTCTTTCTTCCTCTGCCTCTCTCCCCTGTTCTCTCTCTCTCTCTCTCTCTCTCTCAGGAAATAAATAAATAAATAAAATAAGTTGCCCAAGTACTTTTGAATGGTGCACACGTCATGGCTCTTGTATTTGAATCTTTTGTATCTGATACATAATTTTAAGACATTATTTAATCAGTACAAAACTAGTCAAGAACTGATAGAGAATGTACTTCCAGGAGTTATCTTCCTCATTGATGAGGAATTCTCTGTCCCCAGTGGGTTTGGACAGCTAGTGCACCGTCTACATTTCTCCAGACCTGATATGACAGTCATATCTGAGCCATCAAGTGTCTATTTAAAACAAAACAAAACAAGAGAATGCTTTTGTAGCAAAGTTATATAGAAACCATCAACTCTAGGGATTCTCAAAATCTGTATCTATGCATTTTATAGTTTTGGAGACTATTATATATACACATACATATATACACATATATGTGCAGTATATCTCTACAGATATAGATTTAGATACAGATGATATAGGTATATATTCTTTTTAAGAAAGAAACATTTAGGAAATGGTCCTTACTATAGGACAGCAATTCTGTTTTAAATTGTTATTCAAAACTCTAACTTCACGAAAGAGTAATTTTTAGTTTGTTCCTACTTTTTTTGAAAATAATTATCAGTTACAGAGTATTCAGCAGCTCACCTTTCTTTCCTAAAGAGCATTGACAAGTTTTAGGAAGGTAGAGTTCATTGACCTAAATCTACTCATGGCAATTGATGTTGATTCTTTGATAATGAAGTGGAAACAATGTGAATTTTTCAGATACATTTATTTACCTGAAATGATTTGATTTAAACATAATTATTATACAACAAGACTGCAAACAGTTTAAAGGCAGAATTCACCTGACCAATCCAAATCTCTGAATTTATATAGAAAAGACTTAGATCAAGAGAATCTAAGCATTTCTCAGGATGTGAAAGTAATACACTGGCGATGTGGGCAGACAGAAATCCTGATTCTCCCTCAATCTGGGGCTAATTTCATGGGGACAACTGAGAGGGACGTGATGGATGTCATAAAGGGCAGCAGTGCAAAGACCATTTTGAATCCTTATCTGGGTAGAAAAGAATATGCAAGATGGGTTAACAGACAGCCAGTCTGTCTTTCTGAGTATTTATGTAAATAAAGATATATGGACTATTTAATATACATGTTTTTGCAATTCTCTCATTTTTAATCATTTTGAAACAATTTCCATTCAGTTTTACCAACATGTAAATTGCTTAAATCAGGATTCTTCTTTGTTTCTAAATCATCATTGGCATTTAATCCACAATAGTTCTTAATATGTATCTCATCCTGTAATCTCATGCAACATTAGACATGGTCGCTGCGGTGAGAATATGTAAAAGGGAAACGTCAGGAGAGGAGCGTTATTGTCATAAAAACATTTTGATCACAGAGATATTAAGCACCCTTCTTATGTAAAAACTAAAGTTGCAGTTGATGAATAAAGAACTTCAGCCAACCATTGTACAAACGGTTAGAACAGTAACTACAGAGAAAGAGGTGGAAACATTGAGGCACCTTCAATAAACTGACCGGGGGATCCTTGAGAGAATCACTTCATCTCTTTAAACTTCATCTTACTCATTTTACATTAAGATATCATGACATAATTCAGAATTTTAATGAGGAATAAATGAGGCAATACGAAATAGCCCATGACACGCGTGGTTCAAAACATTCATCTTTCTTTTACAAACTTCCTTCTCTGAGTTATTAGTTTAGAACCACAGAAAGTGTCAGGCACACATATGCAACCAAGACCAGTGGGAAAATTTAAAAAAAAATCATAACACGGATTTAATAACTGATGAGGTAAACCTCAATTTCAACAATCTGCTAGGGAAAACATTTAGGTTAGTTTAATGGCAGATTGGTCCTCTTAGGTAATGTTTAACCCCAATCCTTAGCCTGATTTTTTTACACTATAAAAGTATAGTTAGGGGCATCTGGGTGACTCAGTCCATTAAGCGTCTGACTTCGGTTCAGGTCATGATCTCACAGTTCCTGGCTTGAGTTCATATTTTCTCTTAGTGTAACAGAATGTAGCATGAACTTACCTTCGTTGACTCGGATGAAACTAGTCTATTCTAGGATGGCAAGTGTTTTGAAATACAGGAAATTCTTCATTATTGTAGATATTCAAGCATAAGCAAGGCTGTATCTTAACCGCAATATGGAGGATTGTAGACAAGCCCAAGAATGGGGCACAAGGAAATTCACTGCCAACTTGAAAATGTTTTAATTTTCCTTAACTAGAACTTTGCTTATAAATAATGCATAACTAAAACTAACGTATGCTAAACCATTTTTATCATAACCAAATTATCACACACTGCGAAAGAAGTTACAGTCTTTAAAATGAAATTATATGGAATACGAGCATGTAAATAGTTAAGCACATGGTTGGCGGGACCCTAGCAAACCCACATGACATGGGTAACTCCCTAACCATCGGATCTGAGTGGCTGTCAGGTTGGTTTTAGGCTACATTAGGAAGAATTCCACCCCCAGATACTCCATCTGCCAAATCATCCCTAGTATCAAAATCTGGAATAAAATGAAGAGAATGATAAGTCAGTAATTTCAATACATCCAGATTAATTCTTTGCAAATATTTTGGAAATCTCAATATGACTTAAACCTTCGACAGGTTTACAACGGACTTCAAACATTTACTGAAACTATCCGTGATGAAGAAATGTATTGCTTTGTCCCAGGAAAGCAGGCTAGGAATTTTGAAGGATGATTTCAGATCTCAATGCTAGCTCACTAAAAAAAAAAAAATTCTTTTTAAGTATTTTTTAATTCTTGCAAAAGCTAACAAGAGTGTTTAGGTCTTGAAAATCATCTATTTTATACCTATTCCTGAAGAAAATTTCGTTGGGAAAAATAGAATGTAAACCTAAGTGACAGCACAGAAGTTCATAATTCCTTGAAAGCTGTAAATAATTACATTCCCAAAGGCATTTCTAAACAGATTCTGGCCAAGTATTGCTAAACCACTGTCCAGAGTAATGTCCCTGATTCTCCTGGGTGTTTTTCCATCTCTGCATTAGCTTGACTCAGGCACCATTTCTCTGGAGACCCAAAAAGGCCATAGAGCAGTTCAAGAAACTGTTCTGTATTCATCCAGCTTTCTGAATAATCAGAGGGAAACCAGGGTAGCCTGTAGCAGTATTTGGTTAGCTTCCAGGAAAAATGTGAGGCGAAATAGAGCCAAGAGAATCACACGTAAGCATTTGTAGTCCAAATGCAAGCCATTATCAAGATCTTATGCGAGTAGAATAGACAGATCAATAAAATCAATGACCAGCAATATCAGAACTGGTGAAAAACTATTTATTTTTCTTTTAAGTTTATTTATTTTGAGAGACAGAGACCACATGCATGAGTGAGCAGGAGAGGGACAGAGAGAGGGAGAGAGAGAATCCCAAGCAGGCTCCTAATGGTTAGCATAGAGCCCAGTGCAGGGCTCAAATTCATGAACTGTGAGATCATGACCTGAGCCGAAGTCAAGATTCAGATGCTTAGCTGACTTGGCCATCCAGGCACCCTGCAAAACTATTTCTTGTTCAGGACTAACATTGTTGGAATAGACGGTTGGATGATGGGAGGCAAAAAGAAGGAAAGATAAAACAAGAAATATTTCTTTCCCCATAAACTTGGAAGGTAGGAGAAGAAGAAAGAAAGAAAGAAAGAAAGAAAGAAAGAAGAGGGGAGGGGAGGGGAGGGAAGGGAAGGGAAGGGAAGGGAAGGGAAGAAAGGAAAGGAAAGGAAAGAAGGAAAGGAAAGGAAAGGAAAGGAAAGGAAAGGAAAGGAAAGAAAAGGAAAGGAAAGGAAAGGAAAGGAAAAAAAAAGAAAAAACAATTCAGAGGAGGGAAGCATTCAAATACAGCAAAGCATTCATTCTTCACCAGAGTTCTCTTTTCTGTCACTGAGTATTCAGTAGTTGCTTAGACTCCATTTCATCAGCCCATATTGAGTTTAATTAGTCTCTACCTCTCTACCATATACAAATCTACACCTAAAGTTTTCTCTTATATTGAAAATGTCAGAAAAAATCAGGCGCCTGGGTGGCTCAGTCAGTTAAGCCTCTGACTTCAGCTCAGGTCATGATCTCACAGTTCATGAGTTTGAGCCCCGCATCAGACTTTCTGCTGTCAGCACAGAGCTGCTTTGGATCCTCTGTCTTCCTCTCTCTCTGCCCCTCCCCAACTCACTCTCACCCTCTCTCTCTCTCTCTCAAAATTAAATAAACATAAAAAAAAACAAAAACAAACACAAAAAACGAAAAAGCCTTGGTTGGTTCAACTTACCTTAAATTCATTAAATTATCTAATGTTTCCACTAATGCATATTTTGACATAAGTATTATTACTTCTATTATGCAAATAAGAACACAGAAGATTCTAGCAGTTAAATGCCTAGTTCAAATAGCCAGTCAGCAACAGAAGCAAGAAAACGGATATGTATAAATGTAACACTTGCTTCCAGACTTGAAAGTTTAGTATCCTGAGAGATATGAAGATTGTAACTGAAGGGTTTCAGGACAGGTGTCCCAGAGTGTACCCCTTTGACATGTGGATTGTTTCGAGCTGAAAAGAATCAGGCCCAAAGGATTGAAGAGGAGTTTTTTTTTCCCCACTTACTGCCCTGGAAAATTTAGACAGAGGGTCTGGTCTGGTCTATGAAGAGAGCTAACTACAAGGAGTCTATGAAGGAGATAACTACAAAGAGTGTGGGGTGGGCTTGGTAAACAGGGGGACTCTGCAGGGCCTCCTGGTTCAAATTCCCCTCGGTGGCCCATTAAATCCCTACCCCCTCTCCATAGCTTAGGATAGCATATAAACCTATCAGGGACCTCATTTCTTTGGGGTTCCCATACATATGAAATTAAAATTTGTTTTTCTCCTGTTAATTTGTCTCGTGTCCATTTAATTGTTAGACCAGCCAGAGAATGGAAAAGGGAAGAAGGGAGAAGTTTTTTATCCCCTATGTAGTGCTCAAGCACAGAGGTTATCAAAGCCAGATGACTTATGGATCGCCCACTCCAACATTAAGCCCCATGTTGACCAAGCTTTACTCAAGCTGGCCTGTATCAGTCCCCAGAGAAGATAGCTGGTCACATCTCTAATACCCTCCCCTAAGAGACACGCACAAGGACTCCGGTTGGAGACATATACAGGTGTTCCATTAACATCCTCAAATCTTGAATTCACCCCCCGGTCATAAATTCACCCATGCTGAAAAAGTTTTAATCATGATGAGGTGCATTTTATCTTTATTTAATGAGGACCACACTGTTGACACTTTATTTTTTTGTTTCTGTATTTATTTATTAAAGTTTATTTATATTTATTTTGAGGCAGTGTGTGCAAGCGAGGAAGGGGCAGAGAGAGGAGGAGGGAGAGAGAATCCCAAGCAGGCTGTGCACTGACAGACATGGGGTTCAAACCCACAAACCGTTAGATCATGACCTGAGCCAAAATCAAGAGTCTGATGCTCCATCGACTCAACCGCTCTGGTGTCTCTATTGATGCTATATTTAAAATTTCTTTTTCTGGGGCGCCTGGGTGGCTCAGTTGGTTAAGCGTCCAACTTAGGCTCAGATCATGATCTCACGGTTTATGAGTTCAAGCCCCATGTGGGGCTCTGCGCCGACAGCTCGGAGCCTGGAGCTGCTTCAGATTCTGTGTCTCCCTCTCTCTCTGCCCCTCCCCTGCTCCTACTCTGCCCCTCTCTGTCTCTCAAAAATAAGTAAACATAAAAATTTTTTAAATTATTTTAAAATATTTTTAAAATTATTTCACAAAGACCTTGTCTCATGTTTTACTCTAAGTATTTTATGCATTCACATTCTACGTCTTGGTCTATGATTCATTTGGAAATAAATTTTTACGAGCTGTGATACATGTTTTTTGTGGGATTGTTGCTGTTGGCACATATGAATGTCCAACACTTCACTTCCATTTGTGGTGAAGACTATGTTTTCTCCACGAAATTGCCTACAGACCTCCAATGAGAATTAGCTGACCAGTATGTGCATGTCTATTTCGGACTCTCTGGTCCAGCCCATTGACAGGATTGTCTATCTTCGTGAAAATAACACGCCGTTTTGAACACAGCAGCTCTATAATACACCTCGAAATGAGATAGTGTAAGTGCTCCAGATTTGTTCTTTTTGCAGTTGTGTGAGTTCATCTTCGTTACATTTCTATATACATTTTAGACCACCTTGGAAAAAGAATGAATACATTCCTGTTCACATTTTATATGGGGTTGCTGGAATCTAAAGATCTATTTGGAGATAATTCACATCTAAATGGTATTGAGTCGTCTGGCCCATGAACACAATATTTCTTTCTATTTATTAAGTTCTTTGTATATTCTCAACATAGTTTTTAGTTTTCGGTATGTGTCTTGCCCCTCTCTTGTCACATTCTTCCTTAGGTACATTGTATATTTGAGGCTGTTGGAGAAGGAATTTTAAAAATCCAATTTCTGTTTGGTAGTTTCCAGTACAAACCGTGCAACTGATGTTATATATCGATCTTCTATGTCACAACCAGGCTAAGCTCACATTAAAAAGAAAGTCTCTCATGTTGCATAAGAGCGGTGGAACTGACAGTTTTCATCATGAAACAATTGTATATATAGAAAATTCTGAGAAACGGAGCACCCGGGTGGCTCAGTTGGTTAAGCGTCTGATTTCTGCTCAGGTCGTGATCTCACGGTTCCTGGGTTTGAGCCCCACATCCGGCTCTGGGCTGACACCTCAGAGCCTGGAGCCTGCTTCGGATTCTGTGTCTCCTTCTCTCTCTGCCCCTCCCCCACTCAAGCTCTGTCTCTCTCTCTCTCTTTCTCTCAAAAATTAATAAACATTTTAAAAAATTAAAAAAAATTATAAGGAATGTATAGAAAAGCTACCATAATTTAGCAGTATCAGAGAAATGCTGGACAGATGGAATTAGTTTAGATATATTCAATTCTGTTTTACTTTTGTGAAAAATACTTTTATGAAAAGAGTTTGTGGAGAATAAGAATTATTTTTCTTTAATGTTAAGTAGAATTCACCACCAAAGTTTTCTGGATGGGTGTATGAAGATAATACAATAAATTCAACTACTTTGAGATGCAAATGAACTATTGAACATATGTATCTTTATTTTTTAAAGACCCTGGGTAGTTTATATCATTTCAAGAATGTTTTCCTTCAATCTAAAGTGTTGAACTTATTGGCCTTATTATGATCACTGTACCTTTTATTATTCCTTTAAAAACCTGTAGAATATGTTTGGATGTAAATTTTAAAAAACAAAAAATAACATAAAATAAAACAAAAAACCTGGAGAATGTGTACTGATATCACCTCTCTTATTGAAAACAACTATGTGCGCTTCTTGTTTTGTTTCTTAAATTCCACATATGAGTGAAATGATACGGTACTTGTCTTTCTCTGACTTATTTCACTTAGTGTAATATTCTAGAGAGAGATAGAGGCAAAATAAGAAATAGACTCTTAACTATAGAGAACAAACTGATGGTTACCAGAGGAGACGTGGATGGGGTGGGGGGCGGGGGAAATAAGTGGTGGGGATCAAGGAGTGCACTTGTGTTGAGCACTGGCTATTTTATAGAAATGTTGAACCACTCGGCTGTATATCAGAAACTTACATTACACCGTATGTTAGCTAACTGGAACTTGAATAAAAACTTTAAGAAAAACTGTGTGGTAACCACTAAGCATTATAAATATCTCAGGAATTGAGATCCAGGAAACTAACAACAAATTAAATCCAAACAAAATAGAAATCATGATATAATACACTAAGGGAAGAAATCAGTGACATTGCTAAAATTCTAACTAACTCATATGGAGAATAGCAAAAAACTGCTGAAGGTTAGTTCTCTAAAAGAATGAATAAAATTCAGAAAATGCCATCAAGATCAATTAAGAGCAAAGAGAAAGAGAAAACGCAGATTACTAATATGAAGAATGGGACATTGCTGAAAATTAGGGTTAATTTGTACAAAATCTTTGAAATACATGTTGACGATATCTACTCAAGCGAATTATAAGCTACTCTCCAGCAATTCCGCCTCTAGATATTTGTGTAATATACCATAACACTGCATGACTAGCACCAAGTTATTGTCAGATATAGATGGAACTTCATTAGAAATGGATTCATACCTGGTCTTTGGAAGCAATATATTGCATGAGCATCTAGCTCACATATAAAGCACCAGACCTTGCTTGTCATGCATTTCAAAGAGCCAACGACCAAATTAAGCTCAAGTATGGAAAAATAAATCATACTTGCCATTAAAAGTGAGATTATAGAGCTGTTTCAGAGTCAGAAACCAAGAGCTCTGAGGCCAGACTTCTTACAACATGTGCCCATTTGGATGAGACACATGGGGTAGGAACCTCAGAAAACTGGACAGGGCGGGCATTCTGGACTCTCAAGTGCCTACTAGGCCTGGTGACTATTGCCTGAAACCTCTCCAGTTGGATTCAGAGGTGAATTCAAGTATAACTTGCTTATTTGGATAGATTGAAGGAAGAGCTTACGGAAAGCATATTTGCACAAGGACTAAGAAGCAGCTTGACAAAGAATTAGTTAGAAACAAAGAAGGATCTCCCAAGACAGTATTAAAACAGTAATAAAACTTTTTCATTTGGAAAACAAGAAATATATTTATGTAAAACACATGTAGTGTAAAAGCTACGGTCAAATCACTATACACGTTATCTCATAAATTTACCATAGAGTTTAAAATATTGGTGGGGGGAGAGCTAAATAATATTACTGAAAGTAAAACATTGTAGATAAAGCATCTGATGAGCATAATATGCTAACAGTGCTTGAGAATCCAAACAGAAAATGTTGCACGTACATGAAGAGACCAATGGCCGACCTTGAGGATATTTAGTAAGTGGAGAAGACCATCAAAAGGCTTCCAAGGTGTTTCCTCCCTTCTAGGAAAAAATTAAAGTCAGGGTACCCTCTTGTTCCTCAGAAAACAAATTCCAGTCAAGACCATAGTTACCCTCACAGAGAAAATCGCCAACGTTGCCACCTGCCTTCAGCTGGAGAGACAACCAGGAAGCATTGGTGTTTCTTTTACTAACTTAATGATTAAGAATAGAACTTTTGCCACTGTTAATAGGCTGGCAAGGAGCACAGGTTTTAAAAACTTGAAACTTCAGACTCAGAAAGTCTGGATACAACCTCTTACGAGTCACATGGTTCATCACCTCTAAAGGTGATATTATAGGTGATTATAGGATATTTATTATATCCCAGGAGTTAAACTAGGAATATCATGTCAATTACATTCAAAATCACACAGTTAGCCTGTCCTACCCAGGTCTTGCTAATTGATACCTTAAGGTCCTGGCCACCACAATGCACCTGGCACATCACATCCCCTCAGAGTCACCTGCATGTGAGAACTTATTCTAATAATTGAAGCTCTAATATATGAACTGGACAGAAATATGAAGGCCCAAAGCCAAACACAGACTTTCCATGCTCCTCTGACACCTTTAGCTGCTAGACCAGTTGTTATTGTGGTGGCTGCAATTCAGATTGTGGTTCATTGGACAGTAAAAAATATCAGAACTTGAAGTAAAATATGACTATTTCATACACTTTCAGATGCAGCTGCTCGTCTAAGAAATATTTATGGTAAAATCCAAATTCTCTGGAAAAGTTGATGATTTGGGTACAGAGTAAAGGATGAAGGAATTGAAATTGATGTCTTTGATATATTTATTTTATGTGACACCATGATCATGAGGGTCTCTCTGGTGTTGACAAGAATACTTGAAGAGTCTATAAGTATCTAAATCAGCCCTCACAATGGATGCCTGAAGACAAATACGTGGTTGAGAAGGGATGAAGGATTAGGAGAGAGTGCTGGGATGGGAAATCACATAAAACTATGTCACCCGCAGCTAGATGGGGCCACCAGTCTTTCTCTTAGGCCTCTTGCAAGACATCAAGCTTCTTCCAGCCTGGTGTTTTCTGATAACACTGAGGCTTAAAGAAAGAGCCCATGTAACATAACTGTTTCCTAACTGATTAGAGATATTCCTTTAATTGAAGATGAATTTTTAAATTAGCAATAAATTCCTTTGTAGATGGATAGAGTCTACCTCACAAGTTGATTAGTAATTTAATTTGCTGTGTTTTGTTTTTTGGATTTTTATATAATATCATCAGATTTTGCCAATGATATCTTGTGGACCTTTGGAAAAAGAGAAGAAAATATGATAGAAAAAGATTTTTTGTTTTGTTTTGTTGCATAGCATGCTTTCTGATGGGGTGGGAAATTCCCTGACCTGTCCTCAAGAACTCCAAGAATCTCCAAACAATACATGCACAGTCACAATCATCATACACTCACACGCACAGACGTATGCACACACAGGCACGTGACATTTGTATACTAAAAAAAAAATTCCAAAACCCCTTTGGACAGATTCTACATTAAACCATCAACTTGTCAAAGCTCATTTCCTATGGAAGGGACAGAACTTTTTCCCATCATATTCCAGAGGCTTGCATGGCTCCGGGAGAAAAAAAAAAAAAATACTAGTTACATCTGTGAAAGTTTCTAAGAGTTCAAGTATCAAAAGAGTGGTGCCAGCCACTAAGCCAATCACCATTACCTTCATGATTTCCCTTGGATTTTGCTTTGGCTCTGGGGTAGGAATATTTGAATCAAGCAAATTTTGTGTGGAAGCGTGGTAATCATTCTGCTGAGAAAAGACAAGTCTCTGGGCAGTGAGAGATGTCCAGACAAATACGAATGGAAGCACAGAGCTGAGATTGGGTTATGTCATTCAATGGACAAAGAGGTAAACAATAATTAGGAGAGAAGTCCTCCTTCATGCAGAAAATAAATAAGTAAAAATATTCTAGGGGCACGTGGGTATCTCTCTTAAGCACCCAACTCCTGATTTCGGCTCAGGTCTTGATCTCACAGTTTGTGAGTTCAAACCCTGCATCAGGCTCCATGCTATCAGCTTGGGATTCCTTCTCTCTCTGCCCCTTGCCTTCTCTCATTCTCTCTGTCTCTCCCTCTTTCTCCAAAATAAAAAAAAAAATAAACTTTAAAAAATACAAAAAATAAATAAGTAAAAATATTTTAAAGTTCTGGTAGTCTGCTGAATTCGTTATAGGTACATGGCACTATACGTTAAATCTTAAGGCTTTTTGATACTATTTATTTTGTTATTAATGCATGATTGTTCATGACAAAAGGAGAAGCTCTAGATATGTAAGAACAATACTTGCAATCAAATTAAAAAAAGATATTACCTTGAATTTACTTCAATTCAATTACTTTGTTTACCATTTTAATTTGTGCCAAGTTTATTGTTAGAAAAAAAAAAAGGGTGCCTGCGTGGTTGAGCATTCAACTCTGGATTTCGGCTCAGATCATACCAAGGTCATGGGATCGAGTCCTGTGATGGGCTTTGCGCTGAGCATGAAGCCTACTTAAGAGTGTCTCTCTCTCTCCCTGTGCCCCTCTCCCCTACTCACGCACTATCTCACGCGCTCTCTCTCTCAAATTAAAAAAAAGCAAAGAAAAAAGGAAGATAAAAAACTAAAGATATACCACATACTCTTCCTGCTCAAACTAGAAAAAAACGCAGTCCACACGAAGAAGCCACTAGTATAGGACATAGGATTATTTGAAACGGAGAAGACATACTGCTGAATAGGAACAAAAGAACAGGGCAGAAATCTGGTCTGTTGGATCTGCAAAATCTTCCCGAATAAGAAAACATTAAATATGTGAATTATACGCAAGACATGGACCTTCGAGCATGGGGGTGGGGAATTCTGAGCAGAAGAAGAGCTGAAATACAGCCATAGAGCTGATAGATTCCGGAGTATGTTTGGAGAATATAGATGGACCCAGTGTAGGCAGATGAAAGCATCCGAGCAAAGGGACATACAGGAGGAAAGGTAGGGAAAGAGGGAAGTGCATAACTTGAGTTTTCATTACACCTTATGCCAGGCTAAAGCTTGCTTCACACGTGTTGGTCTAAATTATATTACACCTTCATGAGGTATAATACTACCCCATTTCATAGACACTTTGAAAATGCGACTTAAATAATTAAAGCAAATTGCCAAGACCCAGAGACAGTATGTCACCCATTTCTCCTTGACCCAAAACCTGTCATTGTAACATCGTACTTTCTCCCAATGTTGTGACCTCTGATATTAGCAAGTCAGACCAGGTCCAACTTGGGAAGATTTATGATAAACAAGTGAGAAGTTTGGATTTTATTCCAAGGAATATAAGATTCCATATATATATATATATATATTTGGAGCTAGCAGTGATAGGATCAGAGATGTGCTGTAGAAGGGCATCTCTTAAATTCCTCAAATCCAAGTGCTTACGTCTGGAACTAATTGGACACTTTAAAGTGCAGACTGCAATGTGGAATTACAGTGACTTGTGTCTTTGGCTCATATGATGTCAGAAATCATTCAGCCCAGCTCCCTCAAAGAAACCTTATATGCCTTCTATAACATCTCAAATGATAAATTCTCTGGGCACACAGGATTGAAAGCATAATGAATATGACCTGATTTACTTGCATTCTGAATGTGCCATTTTAGACCATACCTTCTGCATGGCGGTTTTCATCTCTGTGTTTCTCAGGGTATAGATGAGAGGATTCAGCATGGGGGCAATCACAGTGTAAAACACGGAGATTTCCTTATCCTTGTTCTCACTCCCTGCAGGTAAAACGTAAGTATAGATACAGGGCACAAAGAATAAAACCACCACCATTACGTGAGAGCTGCAGGTGGAGAGAGCTTTGCGTCGCCCTGCGGAGGAGCGGGTCCTAAGATTATATAATATGAGTATGTAAGAAACCACCAGGACAAGAAAAATGACAACCACCACCATCCCTGAATTAGCAATCACTAAGATACTAACAACACGAATGTCTCTGCACACCAGTTTCAAAAGAGGCTTCACATCACATATGTAGTGATCTATCTGATTAGGACCACAGAAAGGTAAGTTGAGTACCATGAGCAACAGAGCAATGGAGTGCCAAAAACCCACAGCCCAGGCCGTGAAGATCAACATGTTACACCTCTGCCGGTTCATGAGGACCGTGTAGTGCAGGGGCTTGACAATGGCAACATAGCGGTCAAAAGCCATGGACACCAAGATGAATATCTCCACACCCGCCAGCAAGTGGGCAGCGAAGAGCTGGGTCATACAATTGTTATAGGAGATGTTTCTTCTTGCGGCGCCTAAGTCCCTGATTAGCCTGGGGACCACGGTGGAGGTGTAGCAGAGATCCATGAGGGAAAGGTGACAGAGAAAGTAGTACATCGGCTGTTCGATTAGATGGCTGCAGGTGATTGTGAGCAAGATGATGACGTTGCCCATTAAGACAGCCAGGTAACAGAGCAGGAACCAGAAAAAGAACAGGAGCTCCATTTGCTTATTTCCCCACAGACCCATGAAAACAAATTCTGTGACATTGTTCTGATTTTCCATGAGGTTGAGGTGAGTCCAGGGACACAATAGAAATTTAATTCATCTGAAATGATACAGAACATACGACACGTTTAAGAGTACTTTTTTGGGAGGATATTTACACTGAAAAATATGTAGGTCACAAAGGAACTATTGCATTTAATCTTTTAAATCCCTCTGGTTTGATGCCATTATTATATTTCAAATGATACGTAATGAGAGCATACTTTATGCTGGGAGGTTTTACAAACATTTTGCATGCATTTAATTCACAATATCCAAATAGATACTATTCTGATACTCATTTGACAAGTGGGGGAACAAAAATGGGTGGGTTTGGATAATAATACCAATTCTTTCAGATATTAAGTAGCAACCTAAGATATGATCCTGTATCTGATGCTAAATTGTATGCTCGTGAGAGCTATGCTACATTATCCACTGACCAAATGGACTTCCGTCTATTTTCCACCTACTTAAATAGTATGTTTTTTTTCATCTCTAGCATTAACACACAAATAACTGTAAGTAATCCCCTCCCCTTCTGTATGCCATATATAATAATTTATAAAATCCCAACCTAACACCACATTCTGTGCATTGAGTGGAATTAATATTCTTCAAATGAAAGCAAAATCAAGGTTCTTAATTGTAGCAGATAAATAACCTGAATTCATTGAGAACGAACCCAGTGACTCTCCTTCTTGGCAGTTTGGTCAAGAGTCAGGACATGGAGATACAGAAAATAGGTATTTGGAAACACTATTTGGGCATCTGAAAACAGGAACACGGGTTCTTGTTATATAAAAGCTTTCCCTTTTTCCTAATCATTCTAAATACACATGTTAGAGGTTGCTGTTAACATGTTAGAAACACTGAGGACAGGTAGTTGTTGTCTGGTACATACTGAAGAACCCAGTGTGATTAAAGAATGTCCTGCATATTTAGCGATGCGTTTAGAATAGTGCAACCACTTAGACGCAGTAGACCCAGGAGCAGAGAGTGAATATGTGGAAACATCACCTTTTACCCATAACCAAGCGTCCTCCACAGCAAAATCATGATTTGCCTAAAAGACCATTGATGTCTCGGAATTACTTTAATGGTACCAACGGCGGAACAATATGATGTAGTGGACAGATCCCTCATCTAATGATCATGAAGGTGAGCATCCAGGCTCCCATGTCTTGTTAACTATTTTTTGTTCACACTGAGCAATCCATTCTCCCTGATCCTCCCCCTTCAGCTGGTACGTGGAACTAAAACTTCTGGATCCAAGAGCAAAATGAAGTGCATTTAAGAATATACAATAGAAGGCCTTATCATTCCAACTTGTCAGGTCCACAGAAGAGTACCCCCAACAATGTTTGCAGAGGAACAAATGGTTATATAAGAAGATATGTACCAGCATTTTCATCAGCTGATTGCCTTTACCTGTGGATTTTGTTTTCTGCCACAATGGGACAGATTGAAGAACTTATATTCGACATACATTGAGGTTAAGGAAAAAACATTCTGTTGGTGTAAGTTTGTTCTGATTTCCACATAGGGCTTAGCAAAGTACTTATATGTATAAATTGAGAGTATCCAAGATGAATATTTGTTTATATGGAAGAATATGATCAGTTAAAGGACATATAGAAATCCCAGAGTAGGTTTTCATTAAAGTTGTAGAATAAGAACTAGAGAATCAAAACCGTAGAAAATGCAACTTTTGGTTTAGAATGTTTGCCGACATTGGCATAAGCCTCAACATCTAACAGATGGTCCAGTGCTTCTCAACCTACAATGCTTAAATATCAATTGTAAAAATAGAGATCAGTATAGAAAAAGATCCTTCCAAGCAGCTCCCATAAACTCTGTGCCGGGAATCTTCTGGGGAAAAAAAAAAATGAATTCGTAAAATCTCCCTGTGCCTGTTTCTTTCCTTTCCCTTCCCATTTTCTCTCTCCTCACTCTCAAAATATCAACTATACTCACCCTTAGTGTACTCACCCTTCTTCTTGTGATGATAGGAGATGATAAAATGCCTACACGATGAGAGGAAGTGAGGTGGATGAGATAGGCACAGGGAAGTAGGGTTAGGCTACTATTGACCTTCTCACAGTACATCAGATAGAGATCGTCTGCCTCCAGACCGTGGTTGACAGAAGGTCGCCGAAACCATGGAACATGAACCATGGGTAAAGGGGACTGCTGTATTATTGCCCCTGTTTTGCAAATAAGGGAACTTGCATCCAAGGTTACATAAATCCTAAGGGGGAGATCTCCATCTAAACCATTTCTGTATGATTTGGAAGCTGATGCTTTTTTTCATCTATGCTTAGATGTCTTCTCCTAAGTGAAAATAAAGGCTTAAAACCCTCATCAGTTGCACTCCAGCATTCTCCTGAATGCCGTCTCAAAATTGCCACCAAGAAGGGTCGCTCAGTCAGTTAAGCATCTGCCTCTTGATTTCAGCTCAAGTCAGTATCTCCCAGTTTGTGAGTTTGAGTCCTATGTCGGGCTCTGTGCTAAAAGTGAGGAGCCTGCTCGGGATTCTCTCTGTCCCTCAACCCTCTCAAAATAAATAAATAAACTTTAAAAAATTCTGTAATGAAATTACAGAAGAAATTAAAAATTTTAATTATGACATCAAATTTTGTATTAAACGAAGAGTTGTGGAAATCATAATGATTTCATCTTTATCTATATATTATACGTATTTTTATATGTAATATTGTATATAAATGTCAAGGTGATCCTTCTGGCGGTTCCCTTTACTCTCTGTGTCTGTGTTATACTACAGCAGACATGGAGCATCTCCAACTCTCCTGTGAATCTTCCATCCAAAGAGCCTTTCATGAAAACATTGTTGGGAATACCTTGAGTTAAAGCATGAGAGGGTCCTGAGGGGAAATCTCCCACAGGCATTTTACAGAAGCCGATGTGTGTGTGATTAGAATTTAAAAAATACAGCCCATGTTATTATAGCGGTCATATAGACGACCTTGAGGCTTACTTCATTTATCTCTAGTAATTCAATACTTCTGAATGTTGTAATACTGATGTAATATGGGCATCTATTTTTCTCTCCCCCTTCTCCTAGAATAATTTCATCAAAGCCTGGAGATCTGTATTACATACACATATAGATTTTAAATTGTTCATATCATCTAATGAGGTAGATATGCAAAGAGAGTATAGAAGAGTATTAATATTTTACTCATCAACATGGAATCATTGCCATTAGCATGAAGATTTTGAAATTATCCTCAATGGTTAATTACACCCATTGGAAACTTAGAAGTCACGCACATTGTTTTGTGTTACCAGGTATCATATTAGGGTACAAGTTAGGATTTGGAAAGTGCCACAATGCATCGTTAGTTATTTTCCTTATTTTAGTTTATTTTTGTTTTACTTTGAGTAAATCAGGTTTAATACATTGAAGCCCTTAGTTCACGCTAGGTCCATCTAAGGTCTAATTTTATTTTATTTTTTCTGCATTGCTCATTTCCACGTCTGCTTGCCACTTCTGTGCCCCCACTGTACTCAATCATACTCAACTCCATGAGCCCCAGGACCTTGCACATTCCTTGTGATTTTCCTCTAATTGTCCACGTCGTAAAAATAACCTCTCGCAACACTCCTTAAATAATGGTAGTTGCCTCTGTCTTTTGGCTGCAGACCCTGCTTCATGCATGCACTTAATAATGTAGCCTCTAAATGCACACAACACGGTTAGAGAAATCCACATGAGGAAAAATATGAATCCACCTTCACAGTGGAAGATGGCAATGTTCCTTTTTCAATTATTGGTGAGGAGAGAAGGCAGGAAGTTCAGAGGGTCTGAAAGATCTGAACAACAGAACTTAAAATACATAGAAATGTATGTAAAATTACACATCTAGCAAGGAGTATATATTTTTGCATGCATAGATAGAATATGCATAAAATTGGTTATTAGATTATTTTTAAAAGTCTCACCATATTGTAAAGAAGGAAACAATACAAAGTTCTGAGCACAATAAATAGTAAAAGTAGTCCTAGATTTAGATATAGGTGGTTCCGAATACAAACACACACACATATATGCTATTAGGAAATTACATCTATATTCTGCAAAATAGCTAACATGTTAAGAAATAAATAATACTGGAAAATTAAAAAAACTACCTAGACTTAAACTATAAGGAACCTACTACCTGTCCAGTTTTATAGGATGCAGGAATAGTGGTGCTTTTGAAGAAAATTATAACCTTAACATTTTCATTAGAAACAAAGAAAATCTGAAAAGGATGCTATCTTTAGAAGACAGGAGCACATAAAAAAGTAATAAGGCAAATGCCATATTATTTCACTCATGTGTGGAATTTAAGAAACAAAACAGATAAACATACGGGAAGGGGGGAAGAGAAGAGAGGGAAACAAACCACATACCCTTAATGATAGAGAATAAACTAATAAGAGTTGGTAGAGGGAGGTAGGTGCGAGAGGGGCTAGATGGGTGATGGGTATTAAAAAGGGCTCTTGCTGTGATGAGGACTGGGTGCTGCTCGGAAGTGATGAATCACTGAATTCTATTCCTGAAACCAATATTGTACTGTATGTTAACTAAATGAAATATAAATATAAGAAATTTTTAAAAAGTAATAAGAAAAAACATAAGGCAAATCATAGTAGAAATTAAAAGGAAACAAAAAATACAAAAGAAAGAGCAACAAATTTTAATGTGGGGTCTTGGGAAAAGCCTTTCAAAATAGTTCAGCTTTTATCAATATGGATCAGTATAAAATAAAAAAGATAAATATATAATGTTAATGAAGGATAACATAACTACTGATAAAACTGGAGATGAAAAATATAAAATATTATCAACAACTAAATGCCAATAATTTTGAAGGCATACACAAACAAACAAACAAACAAACATGTTTCTACAAAAAATTATACCCAAACTAACTTCAGAGGAATTACAAAAGATGGCTAGTCTATAACTAGGAAAGAACAGAATTCATTAAAATTAATCCCATAAAAGAAGTACCAGTCACAAATGGATTTACAACATTTTATCAAAATAGATTAATCCACTCTTTTACAGAGTTTCTCATAGATGAGTAAAATTCAAACTTTCATCCATTCATTGTGAAAGACTAGGTTTCAAGGAAATACAATTGTTCACTGGTGCTTTTCCTCCTGAAATTAAGACTGTAAAAGTCTTAACAAAATATTAGATTACTTTAACTGTGTATAAAAATTAACATTCCATTACCAAGTTTTATCTATTCTATAATAGGTTTATTATTAGAAACTTGATAAATATATCCACAAAAGTGGAAATTAAAAGTGAAAACCCAAATAGTCATTTCAACAGATGCAGAAAAAGTACGTGATAAACTTACATGTTTATCATATAAATGTTTACCAGTATTAAATTCAAAAGTATATTAATGATATAAAGGAATTTTCTTGACGCCAAAAATAATGGTTCTTAAAAGCTCTACTGAAAACATTATCCTAAAGGGATTAAGTTAGATACATTCTCCCTACATCAAGAATGAGACAAAACGATGGGGCGCCTGGGTGGCTCAGCCAGTTAAGCATCGGATTCTTGGTTTCTGCTCAGGTCATGATCTCACAGTTTGTGAGTTCTAGCCCCACACTGGGCTCTATGTTGGCAGCGCGGGGCCTGCTTGGGATCCTCTCTCTCCCTCTCTGTCCGCCTCTCCCCTTCTTGTGCTCTCTGTCTCACAATAAACAAATAAACGTAGAAAAAACGAATGAGACAAAAATGTTCATTTCTATCGCGATTTCTATTCAACACTATTATGCAGCGCAGTAAGACAGAAATCTGACATGCAGGTAATGGGAAGGAGGAAATAAAGTTGATATTATTTGCAGATGACATGATCATTCACATCAAAATCCAAAAATTTTATAGATATGATTAGAAATAGCAGAGCTGCATAGTGCCAACCATAAGATTAATATACAATATTCAAATACATGTCTATTTGCCATCAATAAACAATAAGACATGTAATTAAAATAGACATGATTTACACTTGTATTAGATAATTAAATATCAAGCAACTAAGATTTTCTTTAATTTGTTGTGTAGTATTCTGTTGTTTGGCTATGTCACAATTTGCTCATTCATCTACTAGTAAATTTTGAGATTATTTACAATTTTGGGCTATTACAAATAGCCCAAGTTAAAGTCTTTGTATGCACATACGTTTTTGTTATTCTTGCATAAATACCAGCGGACTGTCTGGGCCACATGTTAGGTGTCTGTTTAGCTATTTAAATCACTGCCTAGGATTTCCCAAAGTTTAGGAACTATTAAACCTATTTAAAAGCTACCACAGGGGCGCCTGGGTGGCGCAGTCGGTTAAGCGTCCGACTTCAGCCAGGTCACGATCTCGCGGTCCGTGAGTTCGAGCCCCGCGTCGGGTTCTGGGCTGATGGCTCAGAGCCTGGAGCCTGTTTCCGATTCTGTGTCTCCCTCTCTCTCTGCCCCTCCCCCGTTCATGCTCTGTCTCTCTCTGTCCCGAAAATAAATAAACGTTGAAAAAAATAATAATAAATAATAAAAGCTACCACATCCAGTGGAATGATTCATGAAGAAAGAAGCTGATATGCTTTGGGAAGAAAACATTGTGGAATTTTAACTTACTCAGCATTTCCCACTTCGCAATTCAGTTGCAGCCATGAGGATGATGGTTCACCTTCTTCATGTGGCTTTGCTGGTGCCACAACTTGACCTCGAAAACTTGGGATGGTATGTTTTGCACTTTTGGTGGCGCCCTGAAGAATTGGTTCACTAGCTTGATTTTGTTTCATCTACCTTAGAGACTTCTAGAGGCTGGAAAGACCTGCAGGGCAGATTTTATCAAAAGCATTTGGGGGCGCCTGGGTGGCTCAGTCGGTTGAGCGTCCGGCTTCAGCTCAGGTCATGATCTCGCAGTCTGTGAGTTCCAGCCCCGCATCGGGCTCTGTGCTGACAGCTCAGAGCCTGGAGCCTGCTTCAGATTCTGTGTCCCCCTCTCTCTCTGCCCCTCTCCCACTCATGCTCTGTCTCTGTCTCAGAAATAAATAAACATTGAAAAAAAAAAAAAGCATTTGAGCTAATGTACTGGCTACAACTGCCTGAGGCAAAGTATAACATAAGGAAAGCAGTAAATCGACTGAAAAATTGAGGAAGAATGAGGTTTGGAAAGTAGATACATGTGAGAATAAGGGCTATGAGAACCACCTATGTATATACCAGGGAATCTAGAAAACCATCCGTAGATGCTCAGGACTGGATGGGTGCTGAGAAATGTTCAAGAAGACACTAAAATATTCACCACTCATGAAAGCAAGAAGTGAAGGCTAAGGCAGAGTTTTAAACAGCCTGGCAAAGTACAGGCATACTTCAGGTATTGTTGACTCAAGTCCAGATCACCGCAATAAAGTGAATATCGCAACAAAGTGAGTCAGTGGCTATTTTGGTTTCCCAGGGCACATAAACATAAATTCAAGAATTGTTATGAAGCTCCATGATCAATGCTGTTTGGTATTGATGAAGAGGTAAACATTGAGACCTTGAAACCAATAGAATGCCCAGAAATAGGCCTGATTATGTGACTTTTTACAAAATGTCAAGTAATAAAATGGGGAAAGTATAAGCTTTTCCACAAATTATACTGGATCAATTGTATATCCACATGAGAAAAAAAATTAATCTTAACCACAATCTCACCTCATACCATGCACAAAAAATTAACTCAAAATGAGACAGAGACCTACATGTCAAAGTTAAATATCCATAGTTAAATCCATAGAAATTCCAGAAGAAACCATTTTGACCTAAGCAGTACACCAATATTTATTAGATACAAAATAATAAACATTAATCATAAGAAAAAAATTAAAAATTAGTATTCATCAAAGTTTTAAAACTGCTGCTATTCAAGTAACACCATTTTTTAAATGAACAATCTAAGGACTAGGAGAAAATTTTGTATATATACATAACATATGTATGACAAAGACCTGTACTATATATAAAGAACAATTATAACAGTGATAAGGAAACCAGATCCCTTATTTTTGAATTATGCAAAGGACTTGAACAAAATTACACAAAACAAGGGTTACAAATGGTCAATAATATGAAAAAAAATCTCATCATTAGCCATCAGGAAAAGAAAATTAAAACCACAGCCGTACATCACCACACGTCTCCTAGAATGACTCGAAGGAAAAACTAACAGTACCAAGTGACAAAGATGTGGAGCAACTAGGACTCTCCACTCGTGTTCTGCTGTCTCGCCACAATTTCAATGTTGCCTAGTATTCTGTACTGACCAGACCATGAGTCCCTAAGATAACTCATTGGGAGCCTTGTAGAGTTTTTATTCACTTCCGTAGCTTCCTGATACATGTGAAAACCAGCTTTTGGAGTCTTGACTTTAAAGGGGCTGCATGATCTTATGCCCTCATCGATCTAGCTCTCAAGCAATCCTTAGCAGGTTCCAAAAAAGTTTTATTATTGCCAAGGAGACAGAAGTTCTCTCTGTGACGTGAGTCAATGGATTAATTACATCACAAGCCCCCACACTGGAATTATGGCATTTTTCCATTCACAGGACATGTAGCTTTCTTAGACACCAAGTTTCACATAGAGAAGGGAACTCTCACATGGTTAGGTTCCAAGTACAAGGAATGCAATTCCCTATTCACAATTGGATATTTGTCAAACATGTCTCTTTAACATGGCTTTAACACAAGGCCTTTCCATCTGAGGAGATAATTAATTCCTGGGAGAGACAGTAGCAGCTACAAGACAAGGTCCTTGAACCTTTATGGAGACCTCTTTAAATATCCATGCAGTGCAAGTTGAAAATGGTTTCTGTTGATCACATTTTCCAGAGCAAGATTCATTATGGTTGGAATGACCCATTTGAATGTGTTTCCTCCATACTTCTTGCCTCTTGCCTATGGGACCAAAGCTATCTGTAGATCTTTTCTCCAAAGTGTTTCAAAAGAATCCATTCTAAGTTCAAATCCCAGGTCTTCTGTAAAAACTTTTTGAGGCTTTGGGCTAGAAGGGAAGCTTTTGACTTATAAAAACACTTCATTAAAAACTGGTAATTTGATATGGAATTATTTGAAAAGTCTCTTTCCAAGCATGTCATATCTTTCATATTGAAAGTTACTTATCTAGAGAAGGTTACTTTGAAGATGGGATTATTTCCAAAACTCTCCAAACATCAGGAAGACCTATGTCTGTAAGGTAAGTGTTCAATATTGCTGATGTGTCTTAAAGATTGTTACTTCCCACATGTATTAAACATTGTTTCTGTCCCTTCAAACATAGTAATGGAGTATTTTATCCTCACCCCATTTCTTCAAAAGATAGTTGGTAAATATCATTTACCTAAGTTGACAGATGAAAACTTTGAACTTCATGGAATTTAAGCCAATTGTAGAACCCAGCTCTCTGTCACCAGACCACTTACAATTGCAGTGAGGTATCTAGTTTAATAATCTAGATTAATCATGAGAGAGAAAAAAATATAAATATACTTCTCACATAGAAAAGACTGAAGTATGAATACAAATGACATATATCATCAGCCATTTAGTCCAAGCATGAGTGGAGAATTCTTCTTGGTAACAAAGGCTATGGATAATGGAGTCTGTATGCCTTCTTTAAAGAAGTAAAATTGGAGTTGATTTTTCCTGAATGCTTGAATAATTAAATTATTGCATAATTATCACTCAACATGTCAACCATTCCATTATCCTAGATGCATAAACGTTGAAAAATAGATGAGAGGCCTCTGTGTGTGCAACACTGTGGTAATATGCTCAAATATATTTCCATAATCAATTCTCATAAAAATCTGTAAGCTGGATATTACTAATCTTGCTTTATGGGTGAGGAAACAAAGATGTGATGTACTAGAAATATACTCCAGATCAAAGAAGATGCAAGTAGAAGAATCAGATTCTAATCTGGTCTTTTTGATTTTCAAACCAAAACACTTAAGCACATGGCAATCCTTTTCAACATTTTGCAGGTGTTTTGCTTTGGAAGTGGATTATAGTAGGGAGAACTAGGTCTGAGGGAGAAGTCCAGATAAAAAGATTTTTCAGTGAATGTAATACCACCTTTGATAATTGGGAATTTAAACATGTCAGTGTGTGTGTGTGTGTGTGTGTGTGTCTACTAATGAAACCATTTTATATACCCTTGCCTCCAAAGTAGTAATAAAGCAATTATAATTATTGTGGTCACATAAAGAGGAAATTACTAGTTCAATGTTGTTAATTATAAGAAAATAGGGCACAGGTAAGAATTTTAAGGAAAAAATTAACCAATATAATCTGAAGTAATCTTGGCTCTGTCCTTAATTAGAATATTGATATTGGCAGGATCTTTAACTTCTCTATGTTTCTATTACATAATGTATAAGACAAGTATTTAAAAAATAGCAGTAATTATCTTACAAGGTTGTAGTGGGGATTAAATCAACAAATGTCTACAAAATATTTAGATCCACTAAACATTTAATTTTAGTTAATATTACTGTTAATATTACCATCAACATAAGTCTCTGAGACTGTTTACTCATCGCAAAATGTATGAGATAATACCAGCCACACAGGATGTTACCAATATTAAGTAGGATCATATATACAGAGCACTCGTTACAATGCCACGAACATAGAAATCAGTTATTGAGGTATATAAAAATTATTAGCAATTGTAATGTTATTGTATTTAGACAACAAGCATTATGAATTATATTTATAGCAGCTTCGGTATACTCTCTTTACATACCCACCACCAATGCCCTGTTCCTCCTATGTCAACTGTTATAAATAATCTCCTAACTGGGCTTTCTGTGTCTGCCTTCTGTCTCCTTACTGAACCTCACCCCACTTCATCCAAGGCACAGTAAGATCTTTACTAAAATCATATCCCTCATTCCCCTTTCCTCAAATTCTTCTTCATTTTTCCACTTGTATTTTCAATTTGTGCCAATGGTTCCCCATTTCCTAAGAGTAAAGGGAAAGCTCCTTAACTTTGCATTCATAGACTTTACATCATGTTCCATCTCCCTTTTCTTACTTAGCTGCCACTCTGTGTATGATGCACTACTTTCTGTTAGGCTTTGTCATCTCGGGTGATTATGTGCACAAATATGGTCTTCTACCTATTTGTTTACAAAAGTTTCTCATGTCTACATGCAACAGAATCTTCACCCAGGAGATAATGTAAGTAGTATTCAAGAACTCAGAACTTATCTCAACAACCTCATAAGAATTCATGACTTGGTAGAATCTAGGAATTTATTATTTACTAGAGGAAGAAGCTTAATAAATTCAAGGCTGCATTAATCACAAAGGCTTTTTCTTTTCAGGTAATATAATTAACCATAATATGAAATAATGGAGAATAGGAACAACGTGACAGAGTTTGTTCTACTGGGGCTCACAGAGAATCCAAAGATGCAGAAAGTCATATTTGTTGTGTTTTTGGCCATCTACATCGTCTCTATGGTAGGAAACGTGCTCACTCTGGTCACTATCACTGCCAGCCCATTATTGGGGTCCCCCATGTACTTTTTCTTGGCCTATCTCTCCTTCATTGATGCCTGCTATTCCTCGGTCAATAACCCCAAATTGATCGTAGATTCACTCCGTGAAAAGAAGACCACCCTATTCAATGCATGTATGACCCAAATCTTTGGGGAACACTTCTTTGGAGGTGCTGATGTCATCCTGCTTACGGTGATGGCCTATGACCGCTATGTGGCCATCTGCAAGCCATTGCACTACACGACCATCATGAATCGGCGGGTATGTGGCCAGTTAATGGGAGTGGTGTGGGTGGGAGGCTTTCTTCATGCAACGATACAGATCCTCTTTATCATCCCATTACCCTTCTGTGGCCCTAACGTCATAGACCACTTTATGTGTGATCTGAACCCTTTGCTCAAACTTGCCTGCACTGATACCCACACTCTAGGGCTCTTCGTCGCTGCCAACAGTGGTTTCATCTGTGTCTTAAACTTCCTCCTCTTGATGGTCTCCTATGTGGTCATTCTGCGCTCCCTAAGGAACCACAGATTGGAGGCAAGGCGCAAAGCCCTCTCCACCTGTGTCTCTCACATCACAGCGGTCATCTTTTTCTTTGTGCCCTGCATATTTGAGTACATGAGACCGGCAGCTACTTTATCTATCGATAAAGCAGTGGCAGTGTTCTACACTATGATAACTCCCATGTTAAATCCTCTAATCTATACCTTGAGAAATGACCAGATGAAAAATGCCATTAGGAAATTGTGTAGTAGGAAAGCTATTTCAGGGGAGAAATAAATATGCCTAGACACCCACATTGATTTAACCAAGGCAAGCATCAAAAGCACATTTTGGATGATCTCAGCAAGGAATACTTACCGAATAAAGAAAAAATAAACCACTATGAATTATAAATACTGCACTTAGTGGAGCAAAAATGTGTACAAGAGAAATGAAGCATAAACATGGACTGTACTACAAACTATATATATATATATATATATATATATATATATATATGTATATATATATATTCTTTATGTATAAAATCCTATATATTTTATTAGTAATTCTCTCATTTTTATACATTGGGGTTGACAGTAATATGTTGTGTATAAAATCATGGCAAAAAAATACCATGGGGTGGTAAAAGCAAAGGGCCATTTAACCTCTAAGGGATAACAAAGATACCTCATGTTTCCAATTTCCTTGCAGATTTCAGAGCCATTTGGAATTGTTCATGCCACCCACTATAGACTTCTAACCCATCAGAAAGAGCAATGACTTGAATAAATGAATATTTTATTATTTGACAGGAATTTCTATTTATTAAATAAAGTCACTCTCCTTAGGGTACTTAACTACGTGCTAAAAATAGTTTCTACAGTAAGGTTTAATGTCTGGTGCACAATAGATATGGAATGAATGAATAATGGTATAAAGGAAGATGAATAAAGTCAATAAAATGTTGAACCAATAAATAGTACTGGAGATAAGGGACTTTTTCCTACTTTTATTTGGTAAAGACTTTTATCTGATAAATCCTAGCTAGATCTCTTAGAGAAACCACAATTTTTTTTTAACTCCTGCTTGGCCTGTGTAATGAGAAAGAATTTGAAACTCTGATTCTCAGTGAAGGGGAAAATAGCTTACCTTGATATTCTCCCTGCTCTCAGCAAGATTTCATCATCTTACGATTGTGGGCTGTTTATGTTATTCTTCTCTGATAATTAGTTTACTTCTTGGTAACATCTCATTATGAAAAGGTGTTTTTAAAAATATGTGGCTCCATTTACACACAAAACAACTTCAGGATAAATATATTCCATTTGTTCCTTCCATCCCTCACTCATTAGTCAACAGTAATTTCTTGAGCCCAAAGGTACATCAGACACATTGATAATTGCTGGAACTTCAGTGGTGAATAGAGAGGAATCCAGATCTTGCCTTCACAGGGCTTAGGATCCACTGACAGACATCCAGAAGGGAGCAGAAAATGACAACACCATGTTATAAATGGTAAGAGAGTGGCAGCACAGGGTGCTATGAAAGCATGTTTGGGGGACACACGACAAAGACTTGGGGGGTTCGAGGAGACTTCCTAGATGAAAACACAACTAAAATGGGATACAAAGCATGAAAGGAAATCATCAGTGTGAAGAGGCATGTGTTGGGATGAGCGTATTCTAGGAGAGGACCCATAACAAAGGCCACTGGGTGAAAAAGAATAAGCAGAAAACCTTATCATTTCAATATGGTTGTGGCTATTAATTCATCTATTTATTCAATAATGAATTACTGAACCCCTCCTGTGTGTCAGGTTATAAGCTGGACACTGCGCTTGTAAAAGTCTAATTAGTAAGATGTGAAACTGCAAATTAGCGACAGAGAAGATCAAGAAGAATCTTGTGTGTTAAAGTTGAACGCCTGCACATGGGGAAGACATTGCGATGTTCTTCCACATCTTTTCATGGCCTGATAGCTCATTTCTTTTTGCACTGAATAATACTCCATTGTCTGATGTCACACAGTTTATCTCTTCTAACCTACTGAAGGACATCTTGGCTGCCTCCAATTATTTTGAAAAGCTTTATGAATAAAGATCTGTGTGCAAGTTTTTTTATGTGGACATAAGTTTTCAACTCCTTTGGGTAAATACCAAAGAGTGAGGTTGCTGGACTGTGCAGTAAGAATATGATGGTTTGGGAAGAAACTGACGAACTGTCTTCCCAAATGGCTGCACCAATTTGCCTTCGCACCAGCCATGAATGAGAGTTCCCATTGTTCCACATCCCCATCAGCTGCATTGGTGGCAGTGTCCCACATATGGGCCAATCTAATAGGTGTATTGTGGGAAAACATATGTGAGTCACCCACTTATCCAAAAGGTGCAGATTAATTAATAAAAGAAAGCTCAGGAAGTTGAAACTAATTGGGCGAAGCCTCACAATTAAAATATGATAGGGTCAGAATCTATGCCATGTTTGACTTGACATAAACCCCAGCCCCATCCGTCATTGTGAATTCTCAGATCAAATTAGTGTGTTTTGGTCAACTTATGTTGAATTCTACTTACAACACTGCTCTTATACAAAGTAAGAGTTTATCCCAGGGGCAATGGGATATTGCCCACATTTTCCGAGAAGGGAGAAATAGGATCATATTTGTCTGTTAGAATGCTGTTTCCCTCATTCTGCAACTCTACAGACTCACATTTTACAGGCAGACCCTTTACAGTTCAGATTCAAATATGAATGTCAGATTTCTGGGTGGGATGGAGTGACTGACAGCAGACACACATTCCCACATGAAAAGGTGGAAAAGATGGAAACAGAGAATCATCTCCAAAGAGACTGGAGAGCTACTAAGGGAAGAAGAACTAGAAGGAGTGAGATGAATAATGGGGGGTGGGGAGGGTAAACACAGAGCTGACATGAACAGCGACAACCACATTTGCCCTGAGAATTTTCGTTTCTGGGTACAGGATGGAACTGAGGATCCAAGTGTGTGTTTTTTTATTTTTTAAGTTTATTTATTTTTGAGAGAGAGAGAAAGAGAGAGACAGAGCACTAACATTGGAGGAGAAAAGAGAAAGGAGACAGTGAGTCCCAAGCAGGTGAGTTGAGTGGAACCTGGGGTTCCAACTCACCTATAGCAAGATCATGACCTGAGCTGAAGTCAAGAGTCAGATGCTTAACTGACTGAACCACCCAAGCACCCCAAGGTTCTACGTTTTTATACACATTTACAGCTACTGCTGAGACATATAGGAATCAGCAGAGCTTTGGTCAGAGACTAGAAAACCTCAAAGATACACCAGTTTTTCCCTCAATTCGTATGTGAAATATTGAAACCATATAACACAACCAGGAGAGAAATGGACTTCCTTAAAAAAATGACGTAGTGTGTAATTTTCTTACCTTCTTCATTTACCATAATGTTTTAGAGGTTTATCACGTTGTATTATGGTAATTCCTCTTCATTACCGAATAGTATTCACTTCATGGCTCTGCCATATTTTGTAGACTTATTCACCAGTTGGTGGACATTTGAATTGTGTACAGTCAATGGCTACGATGAATGATGCCGCTGTGAACATTCATGTACAAGTCTTAGTATGGAGATATATTATCGTTTCTCTTGGACTGATACTTAGGAGTTGAATTGCTGGGTTTTATGTTAACTGTATATTAGCATTTTAAAAGTGGTGGCGCTATGTTACATTTTTCATGAGCAATGTCTGAGAGCTCCCTGTTTCTCCACAACCTCACCAACACTTGGCATTGTCTGTCTTTTTAAATTTAGCATAGAATTGTTCAAAATATTCTCTTATGGCTCATAATTTCTGTAGGTCTACACAAAGAGTATCCAACTCATTTTTGATACAATTCTTATTTCCATTCTTTTGTTTGTTTCTTTGTTTGACTTATTGCTTGGCTAGGACCTTCAGTATAATATTGAATAATGTCAATTTAAATTGTTGATACTAAGGGGCATTTGGGTGGCTCAGTAGTTAAGTGTCCGGCTTTGGCGCAGGCCTGGATCTCAGAGTTCGTGAGTTTGAGCCCCACATTAGGCTTTGCACTGATGGTGCAGAGCCTGCTTGGGATTCTCTCTCTCTCTCTCTCTCTCTCTCTCTCTCTCTCTCTCTCTCTCTCTCCCCCTCCCCCCCCGAAAATAAATAAACTTAAAAAATGTGTTAAGTTTAAACTGGTGATACTAAGTGTCACTTCTTCCTGATTTCAAAGGAATAACTTTTAGTATTTCTCAGTTCAATATGTTGTTTGTTCTAAAAGATTTTAGGTGAGGCACCTTGGTGGCTCAGTTGGTTAAGCATCCAACTTTGGCTCAGGTAACGATCTCATGGTTTGTAGGTTCAAGTCCCACACGGGGCTCTGAGTTGACAGTTCAGAGCCTGCTTTGGATCCTGTCTCCCTCTCTCTGCCACTCCCCAGCTTGCTCACTCTTTCTCTCTCTCTCAAAATAAATAAACATTGAAACAATTTTAGATAATTATTTTAAATATTTATAGGGAACACTTTGGGGATTAAAATACAATTAGGTTTATTTTCAAGTTTTTATTTCAATCCCAGTTAACATGCAGTGTAGTATTAGTTGCAGTGTAGTATTAGTTGCAGGTGTAGAGTTTAGTGATCCAACACTTACATACAACACCCAGTACTTTGGCTAAGATCAAGTGTAGTTACAGTTAAGTGGAAACAAATCATCTATGGATGCCATAATGTATGGTTTTGTGCTAGAAATTTACCTCTAAGCATTGGTATACTTTCTTTGATAAATCCTATTTTTATAGTTTTATTTTTAATTATTCTTTAATTTCTCTTATGATTTATTTTCACTTTTCATTGTAAACAGTTTTTAAATTACCATTTGTTTGAGATTGAAAGTTGCCTTTATGTTTTGTTTCCTACTTTAAGTGAATTATCATCAGATAAGTTGCTCTGGTGGTGCAGAGAATTTGACACTTGTGGAGAATAAATCTGTGGCATCAAATTAGGTGAGTTCTTTTAAATAACTTATATTCAGTCACAAGCTGATGAGTGTAGCATTTTTATATATATCCAGAGTTGGCTGCTTATTGGTTTGGATCAAATCCTCTATATCTTTCCGTATGCACACACATTCAGATTTATAAATGCTTCAATGTTGCAAATTCTATCAATGTTTAAGAATTTGAAGAATTGACAATGGCTCTTATCTGAAAGTCTGTTTGGTTTTATATATATACGTGTATATTTGTGTAATATGATATATATCATATATATAATTTCTTCAAATGCCAACAGCATTTTGACTGTTCTAACATTTTCATGCCTTTATTTTCAATCTTTTCATGACCTAGGGGTTAGGTGCATCTTTTGTAAAAAGTACATATCAGCAGATGATAGTCACCAAAACATGTTTCAAAATGTTCAAAGCAGCTCAACTCATACTATCCGTAAATTAGAAATGGCCTCAATGTCTAGCAACAAGAGAATGGATCAGCTGTCACATGTCCATGCAGTGAGCGACTATAAAGGAATCAAAATGACCAGAATATAGATAAAGCATGAAGACTGAATCTCACAGACTTGATAATGAGAAAATAGACCCTTAGGAGCACAGTATGCACTGCTCTTTCTCTACAGAGTCAAAAAGTAGGTAATTTTAGTCAACTTTATAGGTGAATATAGTGATTACTTTCAGAAGGTGAGGATTTCACAGAAGTACAAAGAAGACTTGTGGTGTGGTCTACTGGTAACTTGTGACTGAATCTGATTGCTGATTACATGATACTGCTCATCTGAATGATCTACCTACTCTAAACATGAAAATTATTTTTCTTCTAGTAATGAAATTGGTTTTGCTTTGTTTTGTTGGGAGAGGGAGAGGGAGAGAATCTTAAGCAGTCTCCAGACCCAGCACAGAGCCCAATGCAGGGCTCAATCTCAGGACCATGAGATCATGACTGAGCTCATGGCTTGTGCTGAAATCAAGGGTCTGATGCTTAAGTGACCTAGCCACCCAGGGGTCCTTGAAATTGGTCATTTTAAGCACATACCCCATCAACCTTTCAACTGACAAATGTTTTTGTGATGTTTTTTAAGAGATAACATCAAATCTTGCAATATTTTCTTTCTTCCCTTAGTAGCCGCTGTGATAGCAATTCACCCAATTTCTCTTTGCTATAAAAACTCTAATTTTATCTCCCTCGTCACTTTTGCCTGCTCTTTATGTTTCTTTGCACAGTTCTCCCAAAACGATTGTACCTCCCGCATCGCACTTGCCTAACCTAAAACTCTTTCAGTATGGTAACTATCTTCCTTTTCCGAAAATTCCATTATCCAGTCCCTTCTCGGTTATAATTGCTGTGTTTCTTAGGCAATCTTAAGTTTAAAACTGTTACGCATGAGGAAAAGACTTTGCACTAAAGTTGAAAAGCTTTATCTGGTCCCAGTAGAAAATCTTTTTCAGAAGACTCTTCATTTAGTGACAAGATGACTTCATTTAGGTATTGTGCCACAGGGTACTTTTAATTAATAAAAGTGCCACTATTCTCCCCCTTACTGGGAGAATCTCTCCCTGCAAAGCATTACATTTGTTATAAGTAAATGAACTTACATCGACATGTCATTATCCCCCCCCCCCCAAATTCAGTTTACATTAGAGTTCGTCCTTGATGTTTTACATTCTGTGGCTTTTGACACGTATAATGACAATATCCAAATGAGGTAGCATACAGAACAGTTTCACTACCCTAAAGATCCTTTGTGGCCCACCTATTTACCCCTCTCCCTTCCCTAATCCTTGGCATCCACTGACTGATCTCTTTCCTGTTTCCATAGTTTTGCCTTTCCCAGAATGTCAAGTATAGGTGGTCCCCACTTACAATGGTTGGACTTATACTTTTCTAACTTTCCCATGGTGCGAAAGTGATACACATGCAGTAGAAACTGTACTTTGAACTTTGAATTTGAATCTTTTCCTGGGCCAGTGATGTGAATTATGATATCTTCTCATGAGGCTGGACAGGGGCAGCGAACTGCATCTCCCAGTCAACCAATCGATCGCGATGGTCAACCATAAACACACCTGTAACCGTTCTGTGCCCGTACAATCATTCTGGTTTCCGCTTTCAGTACAGTATTCAACAAGTTACATGAGACATTCAATACTTTATTATAAATAAGCCTTGTATTTGATGACTTTGCCCCCACTGTAGGCTAATGTAAGTGTTCTGACCACAGTTAAGGTAGGCTAGGCTAAGCTATGAAGTTTGGTAGGTTGGGTGTATTATATGCATTTTTTACTTAAATTTTTTTCAACAGATGACGGGTTTATTGGGACATTACCCCGTTGTAAGTCAAGGAAGAACTGTAGTTGAAATCATACAAAAGATAGCCACGTTACATTGGCTTCTTTCACTTTGAAATATGCATTTATGTTTCCTGCGAATATCTTCTTATCTTAATAGCTCAGTTTTTAGTGCTGAATTATATTCCATTCTCCATATTTCCAATAGTTGATTTATTCACCTACTGAAGGATATCGTTGTTGCTCCCAATGTCTGGTGATTATGAATAAACCTGCAATGAATACCTGTGTGCACCCAAAATGCATTTTGTTTCTTCATTTACTTTGTGGTTAGATCACATCTTATTTATCTTTTGCTATTCTCTCTCTCTCTGTCATTTCAGTAGGAAAAGTCTTAAGTTGTGGATCCAGTGACCAACCATGTACTTACCAATTTTAGGCAAATAGCAGTGAGTCAACACTTAAAGTTTAATAGATATAGTTTCTGAAGTTAATGGGAAATGTTGTTAAACTCTGCCCAGTAGGTGGAATACCAGTACGTGTGTTTCAGCATTCTGAATTCTAGACTTTCATTCTGTCGTCACTACTTATTCTTATTGATTTCAATGGGACATGAGGAGAGCTGACCCCCAGGAACCACGTAAAAGCAGATTCTACTCTAAATATTTATTTGTTTGCACAACTGATTTCTACATGAACTAGAGGCTGTATATATGCATGTTGTACATGAAATTTAAGTTAATTCATTTAATTTTAGATTATAACCTTCTTTTTTGGATTTCAACTTCTGAACTACCCAAGAATGTCTGTCATTGTGTGGTCTGGCTTCTACGTCTGAAGTTTTAATAAAATTATCATTAAAATATTTTCCATTATAATTCACTAATCAATATACCACTGGTTTATTTGCTTTGACCCAATTGTTTTTTTCACGTAGGTTACCCTACATATACACCACAAAACTAACTTAGTTGCCAATTAATTTTGGCATGCAAGAATTAATAGTTGCTTAGTGATTACTTTAAACTTTAGTCCCATTGCTTTCATTCATTCCATTCACAAGAGTGATGGTTTACAAAATCTATGAGATAGTCTCCACCTTTTTCATTCACACCTCCCCCTTTTGTTTCTCAAAGTTGCGTAGCCAATAAGCTTCTTCACATTAATTGTGTGTTTCCTTTGAAAATAATATGTGACACCAAACTTTCCTCATCATGTTTTTCATCTCTGAGTTTCTCAGAGTGTAGATTCAGGGATTGAACATAGGAGCAATGATCATGTAAAATAGAGCAAATATTTTGTCCTCAGGAAAAGTAGTAGGTGGCCTAAGGTAGATAAAGATTACTGGTCCAAAAAATAAGATGACCACACTGATATGAGACCAACAGGTGGAGAGGCCTTTGCGTCTTCCCTCAGCTGAGAGATTTCTTAAAGTGAATAAGATAATACCATAAGAAACAAATAAGACAAGAAAGGTAACTAAGGCGACCAGACCTGAAAAGGCAATCACAAGGATACCAGTGACGTAGGTGTCGGTGCAGGCAACTTTTAGCAAAGGAAAAATATCACAAAAGTAGTGATCAATTTCATTAGGACCACAGAAGGGCAAACCAATCGCGGTAGAAAAGAGAGGGAAGGCATGGACGGCCCCACCAGCCCAGGCAGCTACGACTAGCAGATTGCATCTTGTCCTGTTCATGACAATCACGTAGTGGAGAGGTTTACAGATGGCAGCATAGCGATCAAAGGCCATGGCAGTAAGCACGAAGATCTCGGTGCCTCCAAAGAAGTGCATTGTAAACACCTGTAACATGCAGTTACTATAGGAAATGTTTTTTTCTTTCCACCAGCAGGTCAGCAATTAACTTGGGTGTAACAGTAGAGGTATAGAAGATGTCTATTAAGGATAAGTGGCTGAGGAAATAGTACATGGGTTGGTGAAAAAGAGGGCTGCATCAAATGGAGACGAGGATCAGCAGGTTTCCTGCCAACAAGGCGACGTAACAGACTAAGAAGAGGACAAAGCAAAATACTTGTATGTTCTGGTCGTACGAAAGTCCCAGAAGAATGAATTCTGAGATGTTTCTCTGGCTTTTCATTTATTTGAGTTTGGTGTATGCTTTCACAAGGACTTCTGTTTCTGAAAGAACGAGAACATAATTGGAGGTGAGAATTAACTGTATGAACACAATAATACAAAATTTATTAAAATACATGCTGACATAAATGGAGTTGATAACAATTGACTTCTTGAATTAGGCTACTTTTTAATGTTGTCTTTTATAAATGTGTCGTGAAATAATTTTGTAATGACAATAATGAGAATAATTACATACTTTACTCAATATTACTAGCAGTTGTCTTAAATATTTAAATGCTATTTGGAAAATAAAGCATTAATACCATTAACTGTATACTTAGATAAAGAACTGCTAATAATATTATTTAGTCGCATTGACCTAAAACAAAAAAAAAATCTCCCGTATTTCTCAATTCTCGTAACTTACGGATAAAATCAACTTTCCTTCTTTAAAAATTATCTGAGTACATTTCCTTAATTTTCTGGAAATGAATCCCAAAGAGATTCACATTTATTTAAACATCCAGTTGACCTCCTGAACTTTAATTTGTGTAAAGCATACTACACATTTTTTTTTGGCCAAACATGGTCAATGGGTCATGTTAAACAAATGGAATTGCTCTTACATTAAAAAACAAAGAGTGTTTGAAAACTATACAGCAAAAGGAAGATGTCAATTAATGACTGGAATTGTGAAAAATACTCAGGAAATCTATTCATTTATCATTTTTATATTTTATGAGTTAAATACAATTTCAAAAATACATACTGTCATATCATCCGCATGGCTCAGTGGGTTGAGCACCCAACTCTTGATTTCAACTAAGGTCATGATCCCAGGGTCATGGGATCAAGCCCCACAGCGGGCTCCATGCAGAGTGTGGAGCCTGCTTAAAATTCTGTCTCTCTTGGGGCGCCTGGGTGGCTCAGTCAGTTATGTGTCTGGCTTCAGCTCAGGTCATAATCTCACAGTTCGTGAGTTTGAGCCCTGCATCGGGCTCTGTGCTGACAACTCAGAGCCTGGAGCCTGCTTCAGATTCTACATGTCTCTCTCTCTCTGCTCCTCCCATATATATATATATATATATATATATATATATACACACTATATATACTATATATACTATATATACTATATATATATAGTGATATGTATATACATATGGATATGTATATATAGAGAGAGATTGAATTTTGTGATAGCAATTGTTAAAGAAAAGATAAGCATGTTAAATTGCCCAACTATATTTGAATTATGAATATTCCATGGCTTACGTGAAAAATTTCATGTTTTAATTGTAATCTGAATATCAAATGTCAGTAAAAGGAGGTAATACAGAAAGCAACTTGAAGACAAACTTTGTGGTGAATTAGCACTCAGTGGTGTATGTTAATGAAAAATTCAGGAATTTGCATCTTTGTATCTAATATGTATCTTAAACATACTTTAGTTAGTGCAAAAGCAGTGTAGAATAGAGAGAAAGCATTTCCAAGAGCTATTTTACCCACTGTTGAGGAAATATGTGCTTCTAGTGGGTTTACAAAAGCTAGCACACCTTCCACCTTAGTCTGGATCTGGAGTGACAGTTCTATCTGGCCCCCAGATGCCTATTTAAAATTAAAAAAAAAACACAGAAAATGCTTTTGTTGTAATATTACTTAGAAACCATCATCTCTCGGGGTGCCTGGGTGGTTCAGTCGGTTAAGCTTCTGACTTCGGCTGGGGTCATGATCTCACAGTTAGTGAGTTTGAGCCCCACATCAGGGTCTGTGCTGACAGCTCAGAGCCTGGAGCCTGCTTCGGATTTTGTGTCTCCCTCTTTCTCTGCCCCTCCTCTGCTCATGCTCTGTCACTCTCTCAAAAATAAATAAACATTAAAAAAAGAAACTATCATCTCTAGGGACTCACAAATTTAATATCTATGTTATTCATAGTCTTTGAGAAGATTTTAGATGGCCAATGGTTGACAGTTATGGCATTTTTAAAATGGCCCGTACTGTAAGACATCCATTCTATTTTAAATTACTAGTCAAAATTCTGCATTCCTAAAAGTATAAATTTTCAGTTTGTTCCTACTTTGCTTTCAGAATCGCTAACAAGGATTCTCCATCCCCCTTGATATAACAAAGTAAAATAATTATTGTGTCCGGAAGTTAGCAGTCACTAAGGAGTACTGAAAAGTTTTAGGAGTGTGAGGGGCATTGGCCCACTTTCTACCTGTTGCCTCTGATACTAGGTATGAATAATGTTAATTTTCAGATACACTTCTTGATATAAAACAAACTGACTTACAGGCAACCATTATTTCAGTAGACTGTGAGCAATAATATACATGTGGAAATCACTTGACCGATTCAAATCTCTGATTCTAGATAGAAGAAACATATCGAGAGAATCTAAGTAATTTCTCAGGTTTGAAAAGTAATACACTATGAATGTTAAAAGGCAGAAATCCTGCTTCTTCCTCAATCTGGGGCTATGTTCCAAGGCAGAGTGCTGAGAGATGCCATGAAGGGCAGCAGTGAAAAGACTGTTTTGATTCCTCATCGGAGTAGAAAAAAATATGCAAGATGATGGGTTCACAGACACCCCATGTGTCTTTCGAGTATTTCTGTAAGTAAAGAGATAGGGAATATTTAAGATAGATATGTATTCTAGAATTCTCTGATTCTAAAACATTTGAAATTCTTTGCCTTCAGCCTTACAAAAATGCAAATTCCTCGTCAAGATTCCTCCTTGTTTTCTGGGCACCTGAGTGGCTCAGTCAGTTAAGTGTCTGACTTCAGCTCAGGTCGTGATCTCATGGTTTGTGAGTTCGAGCCCCACATCAGGCTCTGTGCTGACAGCTGGGAACCTGGAGCTTGCTTCAGACTCTCTATTTCTCTCTCTCTCTCCCTCTCTCTCTCTCTCCCTCCTCTACTTGTGCAGGCTCTCTAAATAAATAAATAAACTAAAAAAAATGCCTGCTTGTTTTCTAGATCATTATTGGAATTTAATCTATAATAGCTCACAACCCTGCCCATGATGTATGATCAATTCTGTTAGCAGGGGTGAAAGCGAAGAGGGGAAAAAAATCAGTTGAGGAGAATTACTATCATCAAACAATATAGCGATACTAAGGAACCCTCTTATGGGAAAACAGAAATAACAATGGGTAAATAAAGGACTTCGGGCAACCACTGAACAAGTGGCTGAAACAGTAGCAACATAGAAAGAGTTGGAATCTCAAACTGACCAGGGCAATCCTTGAGTGAATTCTTTAATCTCTTTAAGCATCATCGCACTCATTTTACAACTGACATATCATTACAAAATTCAGAATTTTGATGAGGAATACATGAGGTGATATGAAATAGCCCAAGACACGTGTGGTTCAAAACATTTTTCTCTCACTGTCTTTCCTCTCCGAGCGATTAGGTTAGAACCACAGATTGTCATGCACACACATTCGACCAGCAGAAAAACTAAGGAAATGAAGAAGATACATAACATGGATTTGACAAGTATGGTCAGGTAAACGCCGATTTCAACAATCTGTTACTGAAAATAGTTAACATCCTAATCTATTGGTTATCTTAGCATGTTTGTCTACAAAATGTACTCAAACGATTACTTTATTTTTTGGTATTATTGAATCCAAATTTCGTGTACTTTTTGGATCATGCTGTCCATAAAGGAATAGAAGGTCTTATACGTAACTACAAGTTACTATCATACGTTCAAATCTTCTCTTAGTGTAACAGAATGTAGATAAACTCACCATAGTTGGCTCAGATAAAACTATTTTAGGAGGGCAGATGTTTTGAAATAAAAGAAAACAATTTGTTATTGTACATATTCAAGTATAAGCTGGTCTGTTTCTTAATAGTAATATGAAGGATGCCGTTAAACAAGAGTTGGGGACATGATGAAATTCACTGCCCACTTAAAAATGCTTTATCTAGCTCTACTCCTGTTCCCCAGAAAGGGAATTTTGCTTGTAGGTAATGCGCAATTGAAACTGAAGGATGCCAAAACATTGTTATTGTAATCTAATTATCCTATGCTGCAAAAGAAGTTATAGCCCTCAAATGAAATTATATAGAATAAATACAAAGTACACATAATCGGGGCACCTGGGTGGCTCAGTCAGTTAAGTGTCTGACTCTTGATTTCAGCTCAGGTCATGATCTCAGTGTCTTGAGTTCGAGCCCCGCGTTGGGCTGTGTGCTGTCAGCTTGAGATTCTCCCTCTCTCTCTGCCTCTCCGATGCCCCCACTCCCTCTTTCTCAAAAAACAAAAGAAACAAACAAAATACTTAAAAACTCTCTCTCTCTTTCTCTCTCTCTCTCTCTCTGTCTCACACACACATACGCACAATTAGCCTAGCACATGTGTTGTGGGACCCTTCCCAAACCAAGGTGACAAGGATAATTCACTAACCATGAGATCGAGTGGCTATCGGGTTAGCTTGGGCATGCATCAGGAAGCATTCCGTCCTCGGACACTCACTCTGCCAGTTCGTCTCTAGCACCGAAATCTGGAATACGTTGCAGAGAGTTTACAAACCCATAATTCGAACACATTCAGGTTAATTCTCTGCAAATATCTGGATAATTTCAACATGTCTCAAACCTTCTACAGTTTACCAGGGAAGGGACTTCAAATATTCACTAAGACGAAGTGATGAAGAAGTGGATCTTCAGCCCCCAGAAAAGCAGGAATATTGAAGGCTGATTTAACTTCTTAGTAAGAGCTCGGAAGAAAAAATAGGCAACATGTATTTTTATATTCCTGCAAAAGCTAACACAAGTATTTAGGTCCCAGGAATCGTGCATTTATTTTATGTCTACACCCAAGGACAGTTTGGTTCAGAGGAACAGAATACAAACTGAGGTGACAAGAATTAATAGGTCTTTGAAAGCTCTGTGTAATTATATTCCCAAAGGCATTTCTAGACAGATCTTAGCCCAAGTGCTGCCAAAGCCACCGTCGATAGTAATGTGCTTGGTGCTCTTGGGTATGAACTTTCCATATTTGCCTCTTTGGAAAACAATTTGGCCCATTTCCCCCACAGGCCCAAAAAGGCTACAGTCAAAGCAATTCATGAAACCCTGGCTGCCCTGTGTTCTTCCAAATTTCTGAGGAATAGGAGGGAAATTTTAAGCTGTAATAGGGTCAGGTTCTCTTTCTGGAAAATCTGAGATGAGGTAGGACAAGGAGAATCAAAGATGGCCGCTTACAGTCCTTTTGCAGGGATTATCAAGATCCTTGGTGTGTGGAGCAGATAGATAAATAAAATCAATGACTTGTGATATCATACTTGGTATGAGGTTACCATTGATGACATACATGTTGAAAAATGGAAGACAAAAGAAAAGAGTAAACATCTCTTCCTCATAACTTGGCAAGGAGGAAAAACAAAAATGATATGGAAAAATCAGAGGAAGGGAGCAAAGAACCACAGAGCTTTTATTGTGTTTAACATCCGGTTCTTTCTGTGCTCACTGACTCTTCACATGTCGTTCAGACTCAGTCTCATCTGCAGGCACTGAAACCAGACAGTCTCTCTCTACCATTCATGTAAAGTTTTCTCACGCAACAAATGTCAGAAAATCAAATTTTATAATGTTTAATCTGTTTCAGATCAAACAACTTAGCCAAACAGTAGCAAAAATACACTGAGAGATGATTGGGCAGATCGGGTTCATCATATTATTCAATGCTTATAATAACACATATTTTGACACAAATATTATTAGCTTTACTGGTAGATAAAAACACGGAGGGTCCTGGAGGTTAAGTAACTAGCTCAACTAGCCAGGAAAGATCTGAAGCAAGAAAACGTGTTGTTCTAAGTTTAGTGCTTGCTTCCAGGCTTTAAAAGGTTAAGAACCCTGAGTAAATGAAAGATTCTACAACTTCGGCATCAAGGACATCAGGGCCCAGTGATTTCCAACTAGTCTACCTCAACGTTATGCCCAGTGTTGACCGAGCTGTACTCAAGAGCTAGCCTGTAGCAATCTACAGCAGGAGATAGCCAGTCGTATCTCTAACCTTGCCCTGTACACACCTTCAGAGACAGCTACTAATTGCATTTACGTCTGCCACTATTTAGTTCATCTTTCTTTATATAGTAGTTCTCCTGCATAGTCTTAATATTGATGAAGCACAAATCATCTTTTTTTACAGACACTTTTGCTCCACACGTTTAGAAAATTTTTGTCTCCAATTCAAGGTCACAGAGATCTTCTACGTGTTACTCCACATGTCTTGTACCTTTACATTTCATATAACATTCATATTGCATTCATACATCTAGTCTTCCTGAATGACATGACACCACGAGTGCAAATTACATGTAAGACATGGACCCTCGAGCCTGAGGGTGAGGAATCCTAAGCAGAAGAATGGCTGAAGTAAAGCCACAGAGCTGATAGGTTCTAGAATATGTTTGGAGAATGGACGTGGACCCAGTGTACTTGGATGAAAGCTTCTGAGCTTAGGGACACACAGAGAGAAAAGCAAACAAAAGAAAAATAACTCACATGAGGTTCTGGTAGCCACGTGCCGTGCTAAAACTTCACACGTGTTAGCCAAAGTAATATTACATCTTTGCGAAGTACAATATCTTTTTAAAAGAGAGACTAATATAATTAGAGCACAATGTCAAGACCCAGAGATAAAAGCTGTCAGGAATCACCCAGCTCTCCCTGACCCTAAAGCCTATCATTGTAATACCACACTTTCTACCAACGTAGTGATTTCTGAGATCGGCAAATTAGACTCAGATAACTTATGGAAGATTTCTAATAAGCAGGAAGGTTGGATTTCGTTCCAAGGAAAATGGGATTTCTTACAAACTTTTGGAGAGGGGAGTGATAGGATCAGAGAGATGCTTCAGGACATTTTTAGCTTCCTCACATGCAAGTGGGCACACGTGGAACCAGCTGGATCTTTCAAGGTGCAGATTTTAATCTGATTCCCAGTAACTTATTTCTTGACTCATGTGACAGCAGTCATGGGTAATTTAGCCCAAGTGTCCAGGCAAAGCTTATGTACTTTCTACAACACCTCAAATGTTAAATGCCTTTGCTACACAGGATCAAAAGCACGATGAATATCACTCATGTACATGAATTCTGAATGGGCCATTTTAGACCATGCCTTCCTCGTGCTGGTTTTCATCTCCATGTTTCTCAGGGTAGAGATGAGACGATTCAGCATGGAGGCAATCACTGTGTAAAACCCCACATGTAGAACATAAGGATAGACACAGGGGGCAAAGAACAAAACTACCACCGTTATGTGAGAGTTGCAGGTGGAGCTTTGCAGTACCCTGAAGAGGAGCGGGTCTTAAGGTTAAATCACACGAGTAGGTAAGAAGCCAGCAGGGCAACAAAATGTCTGCCACCAACATCCCGGAATTAGCAATCGCCAAGACACTAACCACACAAATATCTTTGCATACCTGTTTCAAAAGGGGCTTCACATCACAGATGTGGTGATCTACCTGGTTAGGACCCCCAAAAGGTAAGTTGAGTAAATTTGGTTAAAAGCAACACATTAAATAAAGGGTAAAGCTTGAACTTTTCAATCTGGCAATATTTTTGTTTTACTAGTAACTTGACAAACTGATTATCTGTCCAATTTCTCTGTTATAAAAACTCTATTGAATTACATCTTCCTCATAAACTTTTCTACTTTTCTATCCTTCTGTATATAAGGCCTTTATAATCATTGTAATTTTAGTATTGCATTTACATAGGCGAAAACTATTCCTGTATTTTCATTGTCATTCTTTTCATATAATCTGGTTACACAATCTCTTCCGTTTTGTGATATTTCCTGTTTTCAAAGAAAGCATTTATTTTTGCATCTTATTAGAGATACAAATGAACACATTTCATCAAGTTTGTTTCAGGTTCTTCTAGAGAATCCTCATGTTTGTTTCAAAGATGATCTGTCATTTCCACTCATTTCCATGATTTGTATCAGAGGGTTTTGTGATTGAAGTTTGTTTGTTTGAACTCACGTCTTGTGTAAATAAGAAAGACTCTGGATCTTATAAACAGTGTCCGTCCTCCTAATTTCTGGCATTTTATGATTCAGTTCCTGTATGGATTTTTTTTAATGGACCAATATGTAGAAAATCAGTGAGTGTGTTTTTAATATCTTGAGTAATTGATTTCACTCTATGTTTACTAGTTTATTTCTTATCATTAAAAAAATTTAAGTGTATTTATTTATTTTGAGAGAGAGAAAGAAAGAGAGTGAGCACAGTGGCGGGGTGGGTTGGGGGGGGGGGCAGAGAGGAGAGACAGAATCCCCAGCAGGCTCCACACCACCAGCCCAGAGCTCAACACGGGGCCCAAACCCGTAAACGGCAAGACCACAACAAGAGCTGAGACCAAGAGTCAGACACCCAACTGACTGCACCACCCAGGTGCCCCTTTACTAGTTTATTTTTATTTCCAACGTGAAGTCCAGAGTTAAAACCACAGAATCACTTTAAATCATATTTCATTATGCCCACTTCTTGCTATGTAATTCATTTCTAAATACCTCTGGAGTTCATTTAGGTGACGATCCTATCATAAACCAAAATTTGGTCTTAAAATCATGGAATTTAACTGTCTCTTTGCCATACAGAATGGCTCATTGTGTGGTCTAGCTACCAAACCTCCATTTTCTAACGCAAGATAACTCCAATTTTCTTTTTCACATCACAATTCTCGGCTCCTGTAATATTGTCTTAACTATGCATATAACTGATTTTGTGCATGTCAACCTGTTCATAACATCTCAAAGCCTGCAAAATGAACTAAGTTTTAAGCTTATATTTTGTATGGATGACTTACTATTTCTTTTTAGTCACTATGAAACTCCAAGTCCTATTTCTGTCACTCATAAAATGTTACCAAAGGAAAAATTACTCTGTGAGATGGTTTCCTTTCTCCCTTATCCGTACCTAGCTGCCCCTCTGTTTTTTATAAAAGATATTGAGCTCCAATGTTTGATTCCAGACATTTCTCATGGCATTTTTCATCTCTGAGTTCCTCAGAGTGTAGATGAAGGGATTGAACATCGGAGCGATGATGGTGTAAAACAGAGCAAATACCTTATCCTCAGGGAAAGTGGTTGGAGGTCGAAGGTAGGCAAAGATTGAAGGCCCAAAAAATAAAATTATCACAGTGATATGCGACCCACAGGTAGAGAGGGCTTTGCGCCTTCCTTTGGCTGAATGATTTCTTAAAGTGAATAATATAATGACATAAGAAAAAAACAAGACCACAAATGCCACTAAGGTAACCATTCCTGAATTGGCAACCAAAAGGACACCAGTAACATAGGTGTCAGAACAGGCAACTTTAAGCAAAGGAAAAATGTCACAAAAATAGTGGTCAATCTCATTAGAACCACAGAAGGGCAACCTGATTACCAGAAAAAATTGAGGAAAGGAGTGCGCGGCCCCACCAGCCCAAGCAGCTAAGACGAGGAGATTGCACCTTGCTCTGTTCATGACAAGCAGGTAGTGGAGAGGTTTGCAGATGGCAGCGTAGCGATCAAAGGCCATGACGGTGAGGATTAAGACTTCAATCATTCCGAAGAAGTGCATGGTAAAGACCTGTAACATACAGTTACCATAGGAGATGGCTTTTCTTCCCACTAGGAGGTCAGCAATGAATTTGGGTGTAATGCTAGAGGTGAAGCAGATGTCCATACAGGATAAGTGGCTGAGGAAATAGTACATTGGTTGGTGGAAAAGAGAGCTGCATCGAATAGAGATAAGGATCAGAAGGTTTCCTACCAAGAGAGCAGCATAACAGAATAAGAAGAACACAAAGCAAAATATTTGTGTGTGATGGTCATACGAAAGTCCCAAAAGAATGAATTCTGAGACATTCCTCTGACTCTCCATCTGTTTCAGACTGGCGTATATTATAGACGAATGGGTTAAATACCTGAAAAGAAAGAAAACATGAATCTTTATTAAAAAAATTAGCAGCATGGCAACAATAATTAAAATTCACTAAAAAAGTAAATTGGCGCCATTGAATGAGTAAAATTAATTATTCCTGATACATAGATTTACACTTCTTTTTATTTTATTTTAGTCTAGTCTAGTCTAGTTTAGTTTAGTTTAGTTTAGTTTAAGTTTATTCATTTAATATTTCTGAGAGAGAGAGGATGAGAGCACAAGCAAGGGAGGGGAGAGAGAGAGAGGGAGACACAGAATCCGAAGCAGGCTCCAGGCTCTGAGCTGTCTGCACAGAGCCCAACGTGGGGCTTGAACTCACAAACTGTGAGATCATGACCTGAGCTAAAGCCAGACGATAACTGACTGAGCCACCCAGGCACCCCTATTTCTCTCATTTTAGAAATCTATTGTAAATAATTGTATAATGGGGAAAATGATGTTAACTTTTCAACATTAACAATAATGATTATGGAACATTTAAATGTTAGTTTGATGTTAAAAAATTAGCTATTGTTAATTTTGTAAATTAGATAACAAAAAGTATAATTTACGTCCTTTAAAAAAATTGTGCACATTTTAAAATGCATGCTTTTATCCATAGAGTCAACTTTTTTTTTTTTTTTTTTTTCAGAATGATCTGGACAAATTTCCTGTTTGATTTCGGAGTATCCTTGGGAATAAAAATTTATCAAAAATATGTCAGTTTGTTCTCTATAGTTAAGAGTCTGCTTCTTGGTTTTCTCTTTTTCCTCCCCTGTGTTCATCTGTTTTGTTTCTTAAATTCCACATATGAGGATTAAGGACGGCACTTGCTGTGATGAGCACAGGGTGTTGTATGTAAATGTTGAATTGTTACCTTCTACTCCTGAAACTAACATTACACTGTGTGTCAACTAATTAGAATTTGATAAAAAGCTTGAAAAAAAAGGAAAGAAATACATCAGCTTGAATTGTTTAATTTGTTTAAAGGATGAACTTCCTTGTCCTGTCAATAAACATACCAGTTGCACACCTTATACTAAAATAGTTTTAGGTACATTAAGAGCAAAGAATGGTTGAACACTAAGCAGCAAATAGACTGACAATGGATTAAAGTTGTAAGAAATAAAGCCAATTTATTCATTTATCCAACTTACAGTTTACAAGTTAAAATTAAAAAAAATGGTTAAAATTAATCTAAATTTGTGATGGCAAGTGATACATGAAAGGTAAAAAGAAATTGCCCAAGCATATGTACATTGTTCATATTTCATGACTTTTCCTAAGATTTTCACTCTTGGCGATAAAATTCAACAAAAGGAGATGATACAGAAGGTAGCCCCAAGAGAGATTTGTTTCAGCACTCAGCAACTAGATGTTGTATTAATGAATGGATCAAAGATTCGCCAATTTGCATCTTTTGGACAACCTTGAGATATTATTTATGTAGAGGGAAATAGTGTGTAGGATAGAGAGAATGCGCTCCGGGAGCCGTTTTCTCCAGTGCTGAGGACTGAACTGACACTCCATGAGATGCAAACACTATTCCACACTTTCCACCTTTGTCTGACCCGATGTAGCCACCTTATCTTGGCACTCTGGGTGACTATTAAAAAAACAGAGACTATAGGGGCACCTGGGTGGCTCAGTTGGTTAAGTGTCTGACTTGGGCTCAGGACACGATCTCACGGTTCACGAGTGTGAACTTGGGGTCTGGCTCTCTGCTGTCAGCATAGAGCCCACTTCAGATCCTCTGTCCCCCCTCTCTCTGCCCCTCCCCTGCTCACTCTGTCATTCTCTCTCAAAGATAAATAATAAATTATTATTCTTTCTCTCAAAAATAAATAAACATTTTTTAAAAACCACCAAATGCTACTGTAGCAAAACTATTTAGAAGCCATCAAATCCCATGACACACAAATTCAAACTTTTGTCCTTAAGATCAGTTTAGATGGTGAGTGGGTAATTGGTGTAGCATTTAAAATGGTCTATACTATGAGAAACGAATTCTATTTTAAATTACCATTCAACCTCATTTCATCAAGAAGAAAAAAACTCAGTCTCTTCCCGCGATGACTTATTATTGCTACAAGGCTTCCTAACCTCTGTATTGTTCTTAACAAACCAAAAATAATTATCAAGTTCATAGTGTTCAATAGTGACCTGTTCTTAAATAGAGGTTCATAATTTTATGATTTATTGATCAATTTTCTCCTTACCTTATTATAGTTAATGCTGATTCCTAATGTAGGAGATGGCATGCTGTGTACTTAACAGATAGATGTGTTTGCCTAAAACAAATTGACTTAAAGTTAATTGTGAGATAAGTCGGTTGGTCAACCACGTAAAATGGATATCACTTGACGTATCCAAACCCCTGATTTTCAATAAAAGAGACTCAGATCAAGATATTCTAAGTAATTTATTAACAGCAGAAAGTAATATTCTGTGGAGGACAGATATCTGGATTCCCAGTCAGTCGGGGGCTGTATCCCACGCTTGTGAGCAGAGCAAGACAACAGGGTGTCCCAGAGGCCAGCAGTGAGGGGAAACACTTTGAATCGCATCCCAATTTTAAAAAGTATGCAAGGTCACAGATTACCAATCACCCAGTCTATGTTTGTGAATATTTGGGGGGATATAAACATGGGGTCTAGCCTTCTTGATTCCAAATCATTTTGAAATAATTTTAGGTCATTTTTAGCAAAATGTGTATTCCTTCAGATAGGATTTTGGCTTGTTTTCTAGATTATCACAGATGTTTCATCCACAAGCTCATAAACTCTGATCCTGAAATCTGGGGAACATGCTATTATAATCACTGCTATTAGTTGAAGTAAAAGGGACATGTGGATGCAGCCCAGTGAGAGGATTATTGTCATTGAAACATGCAGTAGATTCTTGACCACATCTTCCAATTTGTCAAATAATTGAAATCATAAGTGATGAGAGGAAGAAATATTATGCACTCCTTCTAAAGGTGGTTGGAATCACAGAACAAGAAAGATGTAGAAACATGGAGAAGTATAATTACTGAATGGTGAACTGTTTTGATTCAAATTGTGCTTCTATATAGTAATAATTTGAACGTAAAAAGAAAACCAATTACCTAAATATGTCTACAATATGAAGTGAAATATGCCCTTATATTTGCCTTATTTCACTTTAAATATAGTTATTTAGAATTGAAGCGTAGAGTTTAAAATCTGGGTAATCTGGCCCTTGTTCTGTGAGAACTCGATCACCCCATTTGAGTAAAGACACTATGCAAACATTTTTCTTACTAACTTTATTAATGTCTTCCTTTCTTATAGACCAATAACTTTTAATAAGAACTCATAAGCAGAATTCACTTTCTCCCCTTCCATGTCATTTATGAACATTGAAGTTATTGCTAACCTCTTAAAGCTTCATGGCCCATATTTATAGAATCGATAAACTATTACATAATGCAAAAATATAATGAGGAATAAAAAATAATATGAAATACCCCAGGGTCATACGTGGTTCAAAACTACACATTATCTTCCTTATACTTTTTCTCTTTTTTTGAGTGAGGAGTTTCTGAAATTGCCATGCATACATATATAACCAGTCTAACAAGGAAACAAGAAACCTGAAACTATCACTATATGTTAATGAGGATGACCATGATAAATTTCAGTTTGGAGCAATCTTTTAGTAAAAAGAAACAAAATTACTCTAAACAATTAGTTGTCTTTAGTCATTTCTTTTTTCGGTGTTTAAAACTTTTTATCAAAGTATAGAAAAGTATGTAATATATAAATCTGAATGACCCAAAAAACACAATCCATTAAAGATAAAGTTGGTAAATTGGAATCCATCAACATTAAAGCTTCTGGTCTTTGGTCATTTCTTAATGCTAACCATTAGCATGCAATTTTCCTGTACTCTAAAAATCCAGTCAGATTATTACTTTATTAGTTTGGTCGTATTGCATAAAAATGCTGCATTTTGACTGTGCTATTAAAACAACAAGAATTATTGCTCTCAAAGTAGTTTCCACTGTAAGTTCATATTTCCTCCTAATGATACCAGAATATGGCCCGCTATAAAGCTAACTTAATTCAATCAAACAAATCTAGTCCATTTTAGGGTAGCAAAATTTTTGAAAGCTAGAAAATAACTCATCATTGGGATATGCAGTCATAAAAGCTGGGCTATTCCTTCACAAGAATATGGGGGAAATATATAAAAGCACCAGAAAAGGACTCAATAAATTTTGCTGAAACTTGAAGATTTCCTTAACTTCGACTCACCTATTCTTGTTCACCCGTGGAATTCTGCTTGCGAATAATGTACAATAAGACTAAAGTTAGCTACATTATTTTTATAGTAATCAAATTATCTTATGCTGCCACAGAAAATACAGTGTAAGAATGAAATTAAATGGAATAAACTTAAATAGCATAGAACCACCTCGAAGCAGATGGTGGAGCATCTCCAAAGGAAGCGGCATGGTTAATTCACTGATCATTAGATCTCAGGGGCTGTAAGATTAGTTTTAGACCAAATCAGGAGAGCCCCCTCCTGAGGTACTCACTCTACTGATTTTTCTCCAGTGTCTAAAGCTGAAAGAAAAAGGCAGAGATTTATACACCAGTCATGCAAACATGTGTAGGTCAATTCTCCAAAATTATCTTGAGAATCTCAGCATGTCTTAGAACATTTTATACATCTGCAAGGGGAGGGGGGTGGAGTTTAAGTATTCATTAACCATCAGGGATGTAAGAAATGGACCTTCAGACTACAAAAAAAAAAAAAAAAAAGAAAAGAAAAGAAAAGAAAAGAAAAGAAAAGAAAAGAAAAACATGAAGTATTTTGAAATTCTTACAAAAACAAACACACATTTTAAGTTTTAGAATGTCATTTATTGTATGCCTATCCCTAAAGGAAAGCTGATTTGGAAAAGCAGAATATAACATATGACAACACAAGAATTTATAGGTCTTTGAAAGTCTTAAGAAATTACATTCCCAGAGGCATTCATGAACAGATCTTCACCAAAGACCTCTGTATTGCTCTCCATGAGACTGGCCCTGGTGCCTGTGGGCATTTGGGCATTTTCTGGATATAACTTTACATCTTATCCTTTTTACATCTATCTTTTTTTTTTAAGAGATAAAGAGAGTGAGGGGGTGGGGAGGTGGGGAGTGGGCAGAGGGAGAGGGAGAGAGAGAATCTTAAGCAGGTTCCAGGCCTAGTGCAGAGCCTAAAGTGAAGCTTGATCTCATGACCTGAGCCAAAATCAAGAGTTGGACTCTTAACTGAGAAAGGCACCCTAGTACCCCTTTACTTCTTATCTTTGTGTTAGCCTGTGTCCAGCAGTTTCCCTGAAGGTTCCCCAATGCTCTATTCAGACAGAGCAATTCAGAAGCTCTGCCTGCCTTGTGTTCGTCTTACTTTCCGAAGAAAAATAATATAGTGTGGAATAGTATTAAGCTAGTATTGACTAAGAAAAAATTCACTGAAAGTTAAAACATAGAAACATTTATTTGGGCAACTGCAATTGTAATTGGGGAGGCACAGATTCTGGTAGGAACCTAAACTGCGTTCCCAGGAAGACAAAGAGAGGCAGAGTTATACAGGCAAAAGGCTATGAGTGTAATTCTCATTCAGGTCCCTTCTGCAAAACAGAGATTGGAATTAGGGTAACTGGGATTGGTTGGGTTAATATGCAAATGAAGGATTGGAACACTTTTAGAAGCAAAGAATGCTGATGACTCAGGTGTCATGAGGAGAAAGGAAGTTAACTCCAGGCTAAAGGCTGCCAGCTCTCTGAAAAGTTCAAAAATCTTCATGGTTTCTCCAATGCAGATGTGCCTAAACGCTTCCTTACTTATGGCCTCCTGATCCTATTTGTAAAAAGAGACTATCTTAAGTAGGCTTGCTTGCTCCATTTTGGAATTTTCCTTTTATAGTAGCTTCAGAAAGATCTGACTTGGGGAGGGACAAACACAGCCAAACACACGCGGTACCGTCCAATATGCATCGTTATCCAGAGTAACATATGTGGGTAGAGCAGACAGATGAATAAAGTTAGTGACCTGTAATATCAGGACTGGAACCCAAGGTATTTGTTGCCAGGGACCAATACTGATGAAATAGATGGTTGGGGAATAGAGAACAGAAGAAAAGGAAAGATTCAAGAAGAAACAATCTATCCTTTATATATATATATATATATATATATATATATATATATATATATACATATGTATGTATATATATATATATACATATGTATGTATATATATATATCCTTTATATATATATCTTTATATATATATGTATATATATATCCTTTATATATATATATATATCCTTTATATTTACATATATATATCTTTATATATATATATATATATCTTTATATATATATATATATAATCATTACGTGAGAATATAATAAAATATGAAGGGACATCCAGTCTCAATATATAGCCCAACTTTTATTTTGTTTACCATTTGGCTTAGTCCTGTGTTACTTCATTTCTGCAGGTTAGTTGGTTCAGTCCAAAATGTGCACACTGATACGAGGTGAACCAATTCTCCTCCCTCATACACAAATTCATATATGAAAAATTTCCTTAATACATGTAAAACTTTAGGAGATCAACTTATATAGGAAATTATCTGGTACAAAACAACAAAAATAACTAGAACTTATTGAGAGTTTATTTTGTGCTTTAACTTCTTGTATCGTTTTATCTCACAACTGAACATATTGTGAGATAAATAGAGTTAGTTCTGTGGTTCCAATAAGAACACGAGCTTCCAGAGGTTAAAAAGATTCACTCAAAGAGCTACCAAATGCGCATAAGGAAAAGAACGCTGTGCCTTCTGTGTGTGAAAGAAACAGGTTTTTATGTGTTTACTGCTGGCTTCCAGCCTTTTAAAGTAGAGTAACCCTGAGGAAATGAGAGATTCTAGCATGTCAGAATGATGGATATCAGAGCTCATGTTTTACTGGTTGTCCATTCCAGTATAATGCATCTTGTTGACCAAGCTTCACTCAAGCTGGCTTGTGTCACCACACAGAAGGAGGTAGCTGGTCATATCTCTACCCATAACACAAAAACACAGGATCATCCTTATTAGACATGTGTATAAGTGACTCACTTACAACCCCAATCCCTGCATTTGTCTCAGTTCTCTGCTGAGAATTGATTTTGTTCTATTTATCCTTCTTTTCTAATCACCTTCTAAAACCTTCTGTTTTATGGAGTACATGGATTTACTTATAAAACCGAGATTTTAGGGGTGCCTGGGTGGTTCAGTTGCTTAAGTGTCTGACTCCAGCTCAGGTCATGATCTCATAGTTAATGAGTTCGAGCCCCACATTGGGCTCTGTGTTGACAGCTCAGATCCTGGAGCCTGCTCTAGATTCTGTGTCTCCCTCTTTCTCTGCCCCTCTCCTACTCACGCTGTCCCTCTCTCAAAAATAAATAAATATTTTAAAAAAGATTTAAAAAAATGAGATTCCAGGTATTTTTGAAGTTATTAAATATTGTTCTACAGACTGGAAAGAGAATTCTAGAAAGAACAACTTATAACTGGATAACTAAGTTATCCAGTGTGTGTGTATATATACACACACACACTGGATAACATATATATATATACACACAAAATATAGCTCAGTATATTTTTGGTGGGCTTACTATATAAAACAGTCATAATTTTTTGCCAATAAAATCTTATGAATTCTTGAGAAAAAAACAAATGATAAGAAAATGTTTTGGTTTTGTTGTGTAGCATTCTTTCTGATGGGTCAAGTATTTCCTCTGACCCATCCTCAAGACCATCAACGTGCCCCCTACTACACACACACACACACACACACACACACACACACACACAGAATTATCACACATACACAGGAACAAATATACACACTACATTTTTTTTTAATTTTTTTAACGTTTATTTATTTTTGAGACAGAGAGAGACAGAGCATGAATGGGGGAGGGTCAGAGAGAGAGGGAGACACAGAATCTGAAACAGGCTCCAGGCTCTGAGTTGTCAGCACAGAGCCCGATGTGGGGCTCGAACTCACGGACTGCGAGATCATGACCTGAGCCGAAGTCGGACACCCAACCGACTGAGCCACCCAGGCGCCCCACACACTACATTTCTGTATTAAAAATAATCCAAATATTCTTTGGAGAATTACTATATTAAGCCAGTTCAAACCAAACTATGACTAGACAGACTTGATTTCCTATGAAATAAAATGTTTATCTTTGATAAGCCACAGGTTTTCCTGGATCCATGAAGAACAAAAAAGTAATTCGATGTGTGAAAAGTTCTAAAAATAGAACTATCAAAGGAAGATTTCCTGACATTAGAGCAAACACTATCTCATTTATGTTTTGTCCTGGACTTCTCATTGGCTCTGGGGCAGGAGTAATTCAATCGAGGAAACTGTGAAAACGATGCAATCGTTCTGCTGAGAAAGGCAAATACTTTCGCAGAGAGAAATGTCTATACAAATGGGAACCAAGACCCAGGCTATGTGATTCAGAGGACAAGGAATAAATGAAAATTAAAATAGTAGTACCTCAAAATGCAGAAAATAAGAAAAAAGATATTATAGGGGGCTTACAGTCTGTTGGACTTCATCCCTGATTGCTACAGGGAATGTATGTTGAAGTTTTAACCTTTCTGGCATTACACATTTTATTATTAATGCATGATAGCTCATAACATAAGGGGAAGTGCTGGATATGTGAGAACAATGTATAAAGGCCAATAAAAAGAGAAGATAGTATCTTTGAAAGTAATTCATTACCTGTTAACTTCTTAATTTCCATGGGTTTATTGCTAGAAAACAGATAAAAGAAAATAAATATATACTACTTCTTTGAGTTGGCTCAATCAAACTGGAAAAACACAGAAGAAGAAACACTAATATGGGGCACAGGATTATTTTAAAAGGAGGAGATGTACAGTTTCATATCAACAAAAGAACAGATTAGAAATGCTTCTGGTCTGTCCATGAGTCAGCAAAATCTTGTGGAATAAGAAAACATCAAGAGTCTGACTTATAGGTAAGACATGAACACTAAGGCATAGTGGGGGCAACATAAGCAGAGAAGAGAGAAGAAATAGTCATAGCGCTGACAGACTTTAGAGTATGTTTGGAGAATATAGAGAAGTCCAGTGCAGCTGGTTGAAAGCATCCAAGCACAGGGAATAAATGAAGAAGGGTAGAGAAAGAACGAAAATATGTAACGTTTCCAGCAGCCATATGCCCTGCTAAATCTTCACATGTGTTAGTCAAAGTAATATTGCAACTTTCTAAAGTACAATAGTACTCATTTCATAGATATTTGAGTAAAGGGGAGGCATATGGGGCACTTGGGTGGCTCGGTCGGTTAAGCGTTGGACTTCAGCTCAGGTCATAATCTCACAGTTCATGAGTTCCAGGCCCATGTCTGGCTCTGTGCTGACAGCTCAGACCTGGAGCCTGCTTCGGATTCTGTGTCTCCCTCTCTCTCTGCCCCTCCCTCACTTGCACTACCTCTCTCTCTCTCATTATCTCTCCCTCTCTCTCAAAATTAACTAAATATTTCAAAAGGGGGGAGGATGCATATATGAAGCAAATTAACAAGACACAGAGATAAAAACACACCAGAGTCAATAATCATTCACCTCTCCCTGGCCCCAATATCTTTCATTGTAACACCATGCTTTATACCAATGTAGTAACTTCTGACATTAGCAAGTTTGGCCAGGAGAAATTTTCACAAACAGCGAGAAGTTTGGATTTTGTTCCAAGGAATATAGGGTTCCTTGCATATCTTTGGAGAGAGTAGTGATATGATTGGGCATGTGTTTTAGAAAGGCATTTCTAGCATTCCTCAAACCCATGCAACCATATCTGGAACCAGTTGGAAAGTTTAGAGTGCAGACTACAATCTGAACTGCAGTGACTTCCTTCTTTGGCTCTTCTATGTTAGAGGCCATTTGGTCCAGCTTTCCCCCAAAAGTTATATGTTTTCTGTAACACCTGAAATAATATGCTCTGGGGACACAAAGTTGGAAGTGCAGTTATTACCACCTTTACTGGAAATTTGAATGTGCCATTTTAGACCACACCTTCCGCATGGCGGTTTTCATCTCCGTGTTTCTCAGGGTATAGATGAGAGGATTCAGCATGGGGGCAATCACAGTGTAAAACACGGAGATTTCCTTATCCTTGTTCTCGCTCCCCGCAGGTAGAACATAGATATAGATACAAGGCACAAAGAATAAAACCACCACCATTATGTGAGAGCTGCAGGTGGAGAGAGCTTTGCGTCGCCCTGCGGAGGAACGGGTCCTAAGATTATATAATATGAGTATGTAAGAAGCCACCAGGACAAGAAAAATGACAACCGCCACCATCCCTGAATTAGCAATCACTAAGATACTAACAACACGAATGTCTCTGCACACCAGTTTCAAAAGAGGCTTCACATCACATACGTAGTGATCTATCTGATTAGGACCACAGAAAGGTAAGTTGAGTACCATGAGCAACAGAGCAATGGAGTGCCAAAAACCCACAGCCCAGGCCGTGAAGATCAACATGTTACACCTCTGCCGGTTCATGAGGACCGTGTAGTGCAGGGGCTTGACAATGGCAACATAGCGGTCAAAAGCCATGGACACCAAGATGAATATCTCCACACCCGCCAGCAAGTGGGCAGCGAAGAGCTGAGTCATACAATTGTTATAGGAAATGTTTCTTCTTGTGGCGCCTAAGTCCCTGAGTAGCCTGGGGACCACGGTGGAGGTGTAGCAGAGATCCATGAGGGAAAGGTGACAGAGAAAGTAGTACATCGGCTCTTCGATTAAATGGCTGCAGGTGATTGTGAGTAAGATAATGAAGTTGCCCATTAAGATTGCCAAGTAACAGAGCAGGAACCAGAAAAAGAACAGGAGCTCCATTTGCTTATTTCCCCACAGACCCATGAAAACAAATTCTGTGACGTTGTTCTGATTTTCCATGAGGTTGAGGTGAGTCCAGAGTTAAACAGAAAGTTAATTCATCTGAAACGATACAGAACATACATTGTCAATAGCACCTTTTGAGTTTGGGGGTATTTACACACTAAAAAAAGACGCAGGTCATAGAGAATTTGTCACAGGCTCAATCTTTGAAATCCTTTTGGGTTAAGGGAGTCATTATATTTCAAATGATATTTGTTTAATTTTTTCTTTCTTCAAATTTTTATTTACATTCCAATTAGTTAACATACAGTATAATGTTAGTTTCGGTTGTAGAATTTAGTGATTCGTCACTTACATACAACCCCTGGTTCTCATCACATTGCGGTCCTTAACACCCATTCACCCATTTAACCCACCCCCACCCACCTCCCCTCCAGTAGCCATCAGTCTGTTTTCTATAATTAAGAGTCTGTTTCCTGATTTGTCTCTCTGATTCCCATTATTTTCATTTGTTTTGTTTCTTAAATTCCAAATATGACTGAAATAATATGGTATGAATCTCAAACTGACTTATTTTGCTTAGGACAATACTCTCTGGCTCCCTCCATGTCATTGCTCTATCTACCCCACATTTTCTCTATCCATTCACGAGTCAAAGGACATTTGGACTCTTTCCATAATTTGACTATTGTTGATAAAGTGCTATAAACATCAGGGTGCATGTGTCTTTTCAAATTGGCATTTTTATATCCTTAGGGTAAATAGTAGTGCAATTGCTGGGTCTTAGGGTAGTTCTATTTTTTAACTTTTTGAGGAGCCTCCATATTGTTTTCCAGAGTGGCTGTACCAGTAGGGACTGTAAATGGTATTCAATGAAACCATATTGTCTGTTTGAAAACTCTTGTAAGCATTTTGCATTCACTTAATTCATAACAGACCAATGGTTACTATGCTGATACTCATTTTACATGTGGGGAAACAGAAAAATAGGTGGGTTCAGTTAATCCCACCAAGTCATTAAGGTATCAAGTAGCAACCAAAGATATAAACCTGTTTCAGATGCCATGCCCATGCTCTTACAACTCCGCCATATTACCCACTGAGCAAATGGACTTCCAACTGTTTTCCATCTCCTTAAAAGATATGGGTTTTACTTCTCTCTGCCATTTACCACCTGTATAACTTTAAACAAGTCCTTCCCCTTCTCTATGCTGTATATAATTTATATATAGTGTCCCAATACACACAAACATTGCATGTATCCATTGAAACTGAAGATATATTCTTAAAATAAGAACAAAATCAAGGTTCTTAATCATAGCAGAGAAATATCCTTGATTAGTGGATAATAGTTTCAGTGCTTCCCCTTTTTGACAGTTTTGGTCAAGATTTAGAACAAGGAGATACAGGAAATAGGGATTTGGAAACCCTGTTTGGGCATCTGGAAATAGGAACACAGGTTCTTGTCATGTAAAAGCTTTCCCTTTTTCCTAACCATTCTAAAGACACATATTAGAGATTGTTGTTAACATGTTAGAAACATTGTGGAGAGCTAGGTGTTCTCTGTTGCCATATTGAAGAACCCAGTGTGATTAAAGAATGTCCTGAATATTTAACAGTACATTTAGAACAGTGCAACCACTTAGATGCAGTAGACCCAGGAGCAGAGAGTGAATATGTGGAAACATCACCTTTTACCCATAACCAAGCATCCTCCACAGCAAAATCATGATTTGCCTAAAAGATATTAATGTCTATGAATTATTTTAATGGTACCAACGGGGGAAACATATGACGTAGTGGACAGATTCTTCATCTGATGATTGTGAAGGTGAGCATCCAGGCTCCCATGTCTTGCTAAGTATTTCTTGTTCACACTGAGCAGTTCATTCTCCCTGATCCTACTCCTTCAGCTGGTATGTGGAACTAAAACTTCTGGATCCAAGAGCAAAATGAAGTTCATTTAAGAATATACAATGGAAGGCCTGACAGTTCTAACTCGTCAAGTCCCAAAAATGTTTGGAGAGGAACAAACTGTTGTATAAAAAAATAGATATCAGAACTTTCATTGGCTCATTGGATTTACCTATGGATTCCTTATTTGGCCACAATGGTGTGGGTTGAAGTACTCATGTTAAATATACAGTAAGTACAAGGAAAAACTTAGCGTTGGTATTTATTTGTCTTGCATTCAAAACAGAGCTTAGTCAAATACGTATTTATTTGTAAATTGAGAATATCTAAACCTAACCCTTGTTTGTGGAAGAATATGATCAGTTGAAGGACATATATGGATCTACAGATAATTTTTCCTAAAGCTGTCGAATGAACCTGTAGCAAGTTCAGCTGTTGGTTTAGAATGCATCCTGAACAAGACTCAACTTGCATTCTTGTGCAAGATTCAACATCTCTCAACATTTGGTCCAGTGTTGCTTAGAGTACAAAGATTGAACATCAGTTGGGAAAACACAGGCCCATATAGAAAAATATTTTCCAAAGCAGAATATATATATACATACATATATAAATATACATACATATATATGTATATATATGTGTGTGTGTATTTATATATATTATATATTTATATAGAAATATTTATATATATTATATATTTATATAGAAATATTTATATATATTATATATTTATATAGAAATATTTATATATATAATTTCATATGATCAAATTTTTATACAAGATGAATTGTTAAAAATCCTTCTTGTTTTCTCCCAATTTAAATATATATTACATATAAATGAATATATATAGAAAAATATATATAGAAAGAGACACACATATAATTACATATATATATATCACCATATGTATGCTTAGATGCACAGGGGGTTTGGAGTAAAGAATTTTTTGAGTCCACTTTTTTAAATACCTTTTATTTAAAGAATTTCTTTCAAGAATCTCTCCTTAAACTTTAAATTACTTGAGAAATATCTCTGTGAAGAATGTTTGCAAATACACAACCATAGGTTGAAAGGGAAAAAATGTTTCATAAGGTGATTTGGAAGATGGATTTATGACTAAAGGACATGAGAGTCTGTGGATAATGTAAACATCCACCAAGGACAATCTGAAATGATTTTTCTGGCTTTTAAAAACTACTTATCACATCCATGAGGCACCTGTGTGGCTCGGTTGGTTAAGCATCTGACTCTTGATTTCGGCTCAGGTCATGATCTCACAGTTCATGGGTTTGAGCCTTGCATAGGGCTCTGCGCTGACAGTGTGGAGCCTGCTTGGGATTCTCTCTCTTGTTCTCTCTCTTCCCTTCCTCATCAAAAAACAAATAAATAAATTAAAAAAAATCTATTGTATCCATAATAAAGGAGAAATTGTGAAATAAAAAGTTATGGTCTTACCTAGGTGCTGTAGTTAGACTAAAATGTTTAGACACAAAATACTAAGTAATAATATATTCTAGGCACTTTAGAAAATATTTTTAATTTAAAAACCATTTCATCTACAGTATGACCTGATCAGCTATTATACTATTGTCCCCGTTTTTGCAAATAAAGAAACTTCAACCCAATGTTATACAAGTACTAAGCAGAAATCTGTATGTAAACCTTTTTCTGTATGATTTAGAAGCTCATACTTTATTCATTTTGCTTAATACTCTCTCACAAATACATATAAAAGCTTTAAAGGCTCAATTTTCCCTCAAATTATCCATATTTTCTCCTGAATATTCTGAATGCCCTCTCTTGCAAGTAACCACAAAGAAAATGCATTCCAGAAGAATTTAAACTTAAAGATAGGAATTTCATAAGATCAAATTTTTATATAAAATGAATTATTGTTAAAAATCCCAATTATTTTCTCCAAGTTTATATATGCATATTTTTATATAAATGAATATATAATATATTATATATTTATATTAATATATATATATGTGTGTGTATACACACACACACACACACACATACTTACTCATCAGGAGGCTCACTTCTGCAACATTTTACGTCTCTTTGGAATGTGAAGATGATCCTTCAGGCTGTTTTGTTTTGTTTTGTTTTGTTTTTTACTTTCTGTGCCTGTGTTATAAAACTGCAAACAGATGCGGAAGGCCCCTGACTTTCCTGCGAAGCTTCCAGCCCGATGAACCTTTCAGGAAAGCATTGCTGGGAATACCTTGAGGTGAAAGCACACGAGGGACCCGAGGGAAAAACTCCCGTGGGCATCGTACGGTGGCCAATGTGTGTGTGGTTATAATTTGAGAAACAAAGCCTATATTTTTATAATGTCATATACATGGGCTTGAGGCTTATTTCATTTATCTCTTGAGAGTTATTACCTGAGTGATTCAATACTTCTGTAATGTTATAGCACTGATGCAATAATATAGGTCTTTGTTTTTCTTCCTCTCCTCTCCTAGAATAACTTCCTTGAAGACTGAAGAGTCTGTTGTTTATCATGATACATAATAATTAAATAAATGTAGAATTATTTATCATTCTAAGTATAATCCTTTTGTTTAATTGGATATTACCTACTTAGGATATTGGTTAGAATTTGGAAGTGCCACAATGCACATCTTCTCCCCTTATTTTGGTTTGTTTTTGTTTTGCTTTGTATTACCTCCCTCTCCACGTTGTGTGAGAGAGAAATAGAGTGTCAGTGGAACCTAATGGGAACAGATTGAATAAATCATAGTCTTTAGTTCACAGCAGATCCTACCAGGTCCATGCAAGGTCCATCTAAGGTTTCATTTCATAATATATTTTTCCTTTTTGCATTGCTTATCTCCACTTCTGCTCATCCCTTCTGTTCACGCACCATACTCTAACACACTCAACTCCACTAGCCTGAAACATCGCACATTCCTTGGGTTCTCCTACAGTGGTCCACATCATGAAAATTACCTCTTACAAACTGCCCTTAAATTACAGCACTTGTCTTCTCCTTGCTGCATGACCATGACTCATACATGCACTTAGTAATACAGCCTCAGAAGACATGAAACAAAATTAGGTAAGTCCATTAAAAAAAAAAATGAATCCATCTTCACAGTAGAAGATTTCAATGTTCCTTTTTATATTATTGATGAGAAAAGCAGGCAATATGTCAGGAAGGATAGAAAAGATCTGAATAATGCAGTTTAGGGGCACCTGGGTGGCTCAGTCAATTAAGGGACTCTTGATTTCAGCTCAGGTGATGGTCTCATGGTTTGTGAGGTGGAGCCCAGCATTGGGCTCTGTGTTGACAGCGGGGAGCCTGCTTGGGATTCTCTCCCTCCCTCCCTTTCTCTCTGCTCCTTCCTTACTTGCACGCACATACTCCCTCTCTCAAAATAAATAAACATTTTTAAAAAGACAATGCAGTTTAAAAGGATATAGATGTATATATAAAATTATATAAATAACAAAGAATACACATTATTTGCCTTGTGTAAATGGAAGACTTACACAATTAAGTATTAGATCATTTTTAAAAAAGCCTCAATATATTGTGAAGAAGTGACATTACACAAAAGTCTGAACACAACCGAAGATAGATCTAGATCTGTGTTATTATTTTTGTGTAAATTGTTCAAAGATGTCTCTGTCAAATACCTAGCTAACCACTAAGCTAATAGAAGATATAGTTCAGGGCGCCTAGATGATTCTGTTCGACTCTTGATCTAGCTCAGGTCTTGATATCTCAGGGTCATGAGTTTAAGCTCTGAAATGGGTTCACACTGGGTGTGAAGCCTACTTAAAAGAGACACAGAGAGAGAGAGAGAGAGAGAGAAGTTTTCATAACCACACATAGCAAAGAATATAGATTTTAGAAAAATAATTTAGACAAATCACTCAACAAACATCCACATCCCACAAAATATTTCTCTCAGAAAGTCAGAGCAATACCAAGATGCTCACTCTCACTCCTTATATTCAACATTTTACTAAAGATTACCAGAGAGGGATGCATGGGTAGCTCAGTTAGTTAAACATCCAACTTTTGCTCTCAGCTCAGGTCTCGATCACAGGGTCACGAGTTCAAGTTATGCATTCGGCTCCATGCAGTGTGAGGAAAAAAAACATGTCACTTGCAAATATGTCCTCCAATCCCATATGCTGCCGTTTAGTTTTGGTGATTGTTTCCTTTACTGTGCAGAAGCTTTCTTTCTTGGTGAAATCCCAAAAGTTATGTTTGCTTTCATTTCCCTTGCTTCCAGAAACATATCTAGTAACAAGTTGCTCTGGCCAAGGCCAAAGAGGTTGCTGCCTGTGTTTCTTTCTATGATTTTGATGGTTTCTTGTCTCCCATTTAGGTCTTCCATCCATTTTGAATTTATTTTCGCGTATGGTATAAAAAAGCAGTCCAGTTTCATTATTCTGCATGTCACTTCCCAGTTTTCCCAACACCATTGGCTGAAGAGAATGTCTTTTTTCCACTGGATATTCTTTCCTGCTCTGTTGAAGATTAGTTGACCATAGAGGTATAGGTCCATTTCTGGGTTTTTTTTAATTCTGTTCCATTGAACTATGTATCTGTTTTGGGGGCAGAACCATGCTGTATTGATGACTACAGCTTTATAACACATCTGATAAATGTCTAGTATCCAAAATTTATAAAGAACTTATCAGACTCAAAGTAAATTACCCAGTTAAGAAATGGGCAGAAGACATGAATAGACACTTTTCCAAAGAAGACATCCACATGACTAACAGACACATGAAAAGATGCTCAACATCAGTCATCATTAGGGAAATACAAATCAAAACCACAATAATACACCATCTCACATCTGTCAGAATGGCTAAAATTAACAACAGAAGAGACAACAGGTGCTGGTGAGGATGAGGAGAAAAGGGAAGCCTCTGACACTGTCGGTGAGAGGGCAAACTGGTGTAGCCACTCTGGAAAACAGTATGAAGTTCCTCAAAAAACTGAAAATCGAACTACTCTATTACCCAGCAATTTCACTATTAAGTGTTTACCCAAAGGATACAAAAATATGAATTCAAAGGTGTATATACATCCCAATGTTTATAGTAGCTTCAACAACAATATCCAAACTATGGAGAGGGCCCAAATGTCCATAAATTGATGAGTGGATAAAGAAAATGTGAGACTTGTAATTGTATATATACATACAATGGATGTATGGAATATTAGTCAGCCATCAAAAGGAATTGAATATTGCCATTTGCAATGATGAGGATGGAACTAGAGAGTACTATGCTAAGAACAATAAGTCAATCAGAGAAAGACAGATAGCAAATGATTTCACTCACATGTGGAATTGAAATAAAACAAATGAACATATGGGACGGTAAGGGGAAAGAGGACAGAGGGAAACAAGTCACAAGAAGTTCTTAGTGATAGAGAACAACCTGAGGGTTGGACAGAAGGAGGTAAGTGGGAGTGGGGTTAGATGCATGATGGGTATTAAGGAGGGCCCTTGTTGCGGTGAGCACTGAATGTTGTATGTAAATGATGAATCACTGAATTCTATTCCCAAAGACAATATTGTACTGTATGCTCACTAAATAAAGTTTAAGTTAAAAATAAATAAGTAAATAAATAAATAAATAAAATTTTAAAAATACTTTTACTAGAGAAATTAGATTTAAAAAGTAAATGAAAGGCATCTTATTGAGAAAGGAAAAAATAAAGAAGTTTCAAAACATTTTTTCTCTTTTTATTTATTTTTTTAATATGAAATTTATCGTCAAATTGGTTTCCATACAACACCCAGTGCTCATCCCAACAGGTGCCCTCCTCTACGCGCATTACCCACTTTCCCCTCCCTCCCACCCCCCTTCAACCTTCAGTGTATTCTCAGTTTTTAAAAGTCTCTCATGGTTTGCCTCCTTCCCTCTCTGTTTTTCCCCCTTCCCTCCCCCATGGTCTTCTGTTAAGTTTTTCAGGATCCACATAGGAGTGAAAACACGGAATCTGTCCTTCTCTGTATGACTTATTTCACTTAGCATAACACTCTCCAGTTCCATTCACATTGCTACAAAAGGCCATATTTCATTCTTTCTCATTGCCACGTAGTATTCCATTATGTATATAAACCACAATTTCTTTATCCATTCTTCAGTTGATGGGCATTTAGGCTATTTCCATAAACATTTTTGAAAGAAATTAAAGAAGCCCTATAATAAAAAAATCTCATATTCATGGATTAGTATAATTAAGATAGCAATACCTCTCAAAGTGATCTACAGATTTAGTGCAATTTCTATCAAAATATCAATAGCGCTTGTTGATAGAAAGAGAAAGTTGACCCTAAAATTCTCCATAATTTGTCTCAGAAATAGAGTAAAGAATACTAAGCACATCATTTTATGAAGCAGCATCGTCTAAAGGTCCTCACATTACAAGAAAGAAAATGGCAAATAAATATCTTCTACAAACATACACACAAAGATTTTAAACAACATACTAACAAATGAAATCGGTCATTTTTTAAAAATAATTATAATTTTCTATGACCAAGTAGAGTTTCTTCCAGGAATAAAACATTCAACATTCAAAAATCAATCAATGATTTTCACTGAATTACTAGAAAAAAGGAGAAGAAACACATGACCCTTTTAATAGATGCATATAAAGTGACAAATTCCAGCTTAGGTTTATGATTTTTTTAAAAATCTTTAAACAAATAAAGAATAAAGAGGAACTTGCTCAACCTGATAAAAGCATCTGCATAAAACCCACAACTTACATCCTACTTTATGGTGAGTACTAAGATTGGAAGCGACAGTCTTCCCACTCCCCATTTCATTTCTGCATTGTACCCTAGGCTCCACCCCTTGCAATAAGGCAAGAAAAAGAAATAAAGGACTCACAGATTAGAAAGAAAAATATTGAAACTGTAAAAATATATGTATGTGCAGATGACACGATTGTATAAGTGGAAAATGTTAAGGCTCTACAAAAAAAAAGTCTAATAGATCTGATCAGTTAATTTAACAAGGTTACCAAATACAATGCCGATGCAAAAGATCAAGTGTATTTTTATAATAACAACAATTAGAAATTAAAATTACAAATAAAATGCTATATAAAATCCTACTAGAATCATGACATTTGAAAATTACATTTTCAAAATATATTCAAGACCCATATAGGAAACTCAGAAGACACTACTAATGTGTGAAAGTAAATACATAAATAAACAAATAAACAAACAATGATAATGGATTCAAAGACTTGATATATTTACTACATTAATTTCATAATTTCAATACAATTCCAGTAAACTCCCGACAGAATGCTTGGAAAAACTGGCAATCTTATCCTGAAATTGTATTCTATTGTATAGAAATATACAATATTAAAGGAATCTGGAATAACAAATCAATCTCAATAAAAAGAACACAGGTAGAGAGCTGATTCTATCTAAATAAAAAAAAGCCTTATTAAGCTCCTGTAAACAACACTGTGGTATTGATATATACACATATAGATCCTTGAAGCAAAATACACTGTCCATAAATACACCTCAATGGGTGAATTTTTTACAAAAGTATTAAGTAATTTAGTAAGGGAAAGAACAGACTCCTTCTTTTTTCCAAAAAAAACTATGCTGGGTCAATTGGATATCCATCTGAGAAAAAACCAACCTCCACTACTACCTCCCACCACACACAAACATTAACTCAAAATGAGTCAGAGATCTAGGTGTGGAAGGCTAAACACATAAAAATACTAGAAAACTTATTTTTAGCCTTGGAGTAGATCAATAGTTCTTAAATATCACACGATAAGCACTATAAGAAAAACTGAAAGTTGAAACATTAATATTTTAACTCTTCTACTGGTCAGATGTTATCTTACTAAAAATGAAAAGGCGGGGCGCCTGGTGGCTCAGTCCGTTGAGTGTCCAACTTCGGCTCAGGTCATGATCTCACAGCTTCTGAGTTTGAGCCCTGCATCGAGCTCTGTGCTGACAGCTCGGAGCCTGGAGCCTGCTTTGGATTCTGTGTCTCCCTCTCTCTCTGCCCCTAACCCACTCGCATCTGTCTCTGTCTCTCTCAAAAATAAATATTAAAATTTTTTTTTAAATGAAAAGGCAACCCATGGACTAGGAGAAAACTATATAAATATATTATGTATAAATATTTTATATTATGTACAACTTATATACATGGCATTATATATAAGTTATATATAAATATATATATAATTTTTAATATATAATTTATAGTCAAGTTGGCTAACATACAGTATGTACAATGTGCTCTTGGTTTCAGGTGTAGATTCCATGATTCATCGCTTACATACACCACCCAGCGCTCATCCCAACATGTGCCCTCCTCAATGCCCATCACCCATTTTCCCCTCTCCTGCCCCCCCCCATCAGCCCTCAGTTTGTTCTCTGTATTTAAGAGTCTCTTATGGGAAGGAGGCAAACTATAAATATATATTTTATATTTATTACATATATATATATATATATATATATATATACACATAAATAGGTATGAAGAAAGATCTATATCTAGAATGTATAAAGAATTTTTAGGGGCGCCTGGGTGGCGCAGTCGGTTAAGCGTCCGACTTCTCGCAGTCCGTGAGTTCGAGCCCCGCCTCAGGCTCTGGGCTGATGGCTCAGAGCCTGGAGCCTGTTTCTGATTCTGTGTCTCCCTCTCTCTCTGCCCCTCCCCCGTTCATGCTCTGTCTCTCTCTGTCCCAAAAATAAATAAAAGTTGAAAAAAAAATTTAAAAAAAGAATTTTTATAGTCATAAAAAGCCTACAACTGCCATTTTTAAATTGTACAAAGGACTTGAAGATAAATTTTTTTAAAAATACACAAATGGTCAATAATATGAAAAAAAAAATGCTCAACCTCATTAGTCATCAGGAAAAGCAAATTAAAACCACAATAATATAACACTACAAACCTCCTAAACTGACTAAAAGGAAAATAATTAACAATAGCAAGTGACAAGAATGTGGAACAATTCTGGTGGTTAAAATTAGAACTTTCTGCCTGTGTTTTGATATCACTCCACAATTTTAATGTTGCCTAGTATTCCTTACTGACCAGACCATAAGTCCCAGCGATTACTAACTGGGAGACTTAGAATTTCTGTTTACTTTCCATAGCCCTCTGATGAATATGACCAACAACTTTTTGGAGTCAAGTTCTTTCATGGCTGCCATTCCATTGATTTTATGCCCTCACTGCTCTAGCACTCAAGCAATCAGGAACAGGTTTACAGAAAAGTGTTAATATTGTTAAGAAGGCAGAAGTTCTGTCTGTGACACGGGTCAACAGATTAACTCCATCACAGGTCCCCATTCTGGAATTATGTCATTTTCCTATTCCCATGACATCCAGCTTTCTTGGAAATCCGGATTCACACAGAGAAAGGGAATTCTCGTAAGTTCAGGTTCCAAACACAGGGAATGCAATTCCCTATTCAAAATCGGACAATTCTCAAACATGTCTCTTCAGCATACCTACTTCTAAGACAAAGCCTTTCCGTCAGAGGGGATAATTAATTCCAGAGAGAGAAAGCAGCAGTTAAAAGACAAGGTCCTTGAGCCTTTATGGAAACCTCTTTAAATATCCATGCAGTGCAAGGTGAAAATATTTTGGAGAAGTTACATCTTCAGAGCAAGTTTCATTATGGTAGGAATGACTCATTTGAAAGTGTTTCCTCCACACTTCTTACCTCTTGCCTCTAGGACCAGAGCCATCTGTAGGTCATTTCTCCACAGTGTGTCAAAAGAATTCACTCTAAATTTAAATCCCAGGCTTTCTATGAACAATTTTGGGGCTTTAGGCTAGAAGGAAAGATTTGGACTAATAGAAACACTTTCTGCACAGCTATTGATTTGTTACTGAATTACCTAAGTAGTCTCAGTCTGAGTGTGCCATAACTTTCATAGTGTAAGTTTCTTATCCAAGAAGAGGTCAGTTAGAAGATGGGATTATTTCTGAAAACCCCCAAACATCATTAAGATCATCTAAGAGTACAAGGTAAGTTTTTCAACAGCGTTAAAGCATCTTAAAGAGGGTTACTTTCTCTATATAGTAATCACTATGTTTCAACACTTTTAAGTATAGTAATATTTTATCCTCTCCCAAGTTCTTCAGAAGATAGTTGATAAGTGTCATTGGCCTAATTTGGCAAATGAATAATCTGAGGCTCATAGAGATTATGAAATGTTGTAGGACCCAGCTCTCTGATCAACCAGGCACTTGGTATTGCACGAGACCTCTCCCTTAACATCCAAGACAAATCATGAGCATGAAAATCAAATGTAAATTCACTCCAAACACAGAAAAGACATACATATGAGTAATACATTAAATAGATCATCCGTCATTTAGCCCAAGCATGAACAGGGACAGCCCTTCCTTAGATTAACTGCTACAGATAATGTGGGTCTCTGTGCCTTCCTGAAAAGTAAAATTAGAGATTAATCTTCCTGAGCTTGTTGCATGGTCAAATGTTTTTCTGTATTTCACTCAAAACGCCAATTCTCCCTATCTCCTAGGTGCAGGCACAGTCACAAAAATTGGTGTAAGTTTTTTGTGTGCCCACAGTAATGTGGTGGCTATGTTCATGTATGTTTCCTCAATCAATTCTCATAACACCTGGGACATGGATATTATCATTCTCACTTTATACCTGAGGAAACAAGGATGTAGGGTGCCAAGAAATGTTCCTGGGATAAAAGAAGATGCAAGTGGAAAAGGCAAGATTCCAATATGGTCTCTCTAGTTCTACAACCAATACATTACACGTAACGACTGTGGTAGTCATTTTCAACATTTAGCAGAGTCTGGGGACCCATGCGTGCAAGCAGATTGGGAAGGGAGGAAATGGGGCTGTGGAAGAGGCCAAGATCAAAGGGATATTCAATGAAAGCAGCACCACATTTTTGTTAATATTTAGTGATTCTGATGTATTTAGTGATTTTGATGTGTTGATACTCGGTGATCATGTGTGTGTGCATGTGTGTGTGTGTCTGTTGATGAAATTGCTTCATGAACACTTGCTTCTGAAGTGGTATTAAAGTCATTATAATTATTATGGTCATATCAAAAAGAGATAACGAGTTCAGCATTGTTTGTAATAACATAACAATGTAGGGAATGGATTAAAATTTTGGAAGAAAAAAGTCAACAAGTATAATGTGATATAATCTTGGCTCTGCCCTTTATTCTCTGTTTGATCTTGGACAGGACCCTTAACTTCTCTATATTGTATTGCCTCCTGTATACAGTAAGTATAAAATAATAGTGGTACTCATATATATATATATGTGTATATATATATATATATATATATATATATATATAGTTTGTTTTTTAGAGAAAGAGAGCACAAGCAGTAGAGGGTGAGATAGGGAAACGCAAGCAAGGCTCCCTGTGGAAACTGACACGGGGCTGGATCTCACAACTGCGAGACCATGACCTGAGATGGAACCAAGGGCTCCACTTAACGAATTGAGCCATCAAGGTGCTCCATCATCTCATGGGTTTGTAGTGAGGATGAAACAACCACATTTCTGCAAAACCAGAACACAACAAGTATCCAGTAGTTTTAGTTAATAGTATCATTATTATTACTGTTAACATCAGTCTCTGAGATTGTTTCTACATTTGCAAAATGGATGAAATAATGTAAATCACACAGGTTACTACCATGCCATGCATATAGCAATAAATCATTAAAAATATACTTATTATCTATTATAATATTACTGGCATTTGGTAACATGCATTATCAATTACTTTATAGTAACTCCTAGAGCCCTTTATAATATTCTCTTAAGAAATACCCTTTTACACTTTTTGTCAACTATTATAAATAGTTTGGATATGGGGCTTTCTTTCTCTGACTTCCATCCCCTTACTGACCCTCAGCCGACTTCATCCAAGATGCACAAAGGTCTTTACGAGAGTTGTATCCAAGATTCACCCTTCCTCCAACTCCTCTTCGCCCTCTCATTCATATTCTCAATTACCTTCCATGGTTCTCCATTTCCTAAGGATAAAGGAAAAATTCCTAGCGTTGCATTCATAGCCTTTACATCCATTTCCTACCACTTTTTTCACACTTAGCTGCAATATGACAATTTCAAGATAGGCCCTAAGTCTTTTCAGATGAGGAGGTGTACACAGATGATCTCCTGCCTGTGTGTTTGCAAAGTTTTTCATGTCAATGCTCTTAACAGAATCTTCACCCAGGAGATAATTTAAGTCATCGTCAAGAACTCAGATCTTACTTTCTATCTCAAACAAACCTCGTGAGAATCCACAACTCTACAGAATCTAGGCATTTGTTATTTACTAGATGAAGAGCCTCAATAAATTCAAGGTTGCATTAATCAAAAAAGCCTTTTCTTTTCAGGTAATGCAATCAACCATAATATGAAATAATGGACAATAGGAACAACGTGACGGAGTTTGTTCTACTGGGGCTCACAGAGAATCCAAAGATGCAGAAAATCATATTTGTTATGTTTTTGGTCATCTACATCGTCTCTGTGGTAGGAAATGGCCTCACCGTGGTCACTATCACTGCCAGCCCATTATTGGGGTCCCGCATGTACTTTTTCTTGGCCTATCTCTCCTTCATTGATGCCTGCTATTCCTCTGTCAATACCCCTACACTGATTGTAGATTCACTCCGTGAGAAGAAGACCATCCTATTCAATGTATGTATGACCCAAATCTTTGGGGAACATTTCTTTGGAGGTGCTGATGTCATCCTGCTTACAGTGATGGCCTATGACCGCTATGTAGCCATCTGCAAGCCATTGCACTACACGACCATCATGAATCAGCGGGTGTGTGGCCTGTTAATGGGAGTGGTGTGGGTGGGAGGCTTTCTTCATGCAACCATACAGATCCTCTTTATCATCCCATTACCCTTCTGTGGCCCTAACATCATAGACCACTTTATGTGTGATCTGAACCCTTTGCTCAATCTTGCCTGCACTGATACCCACACTCTAGGGCTCTTCGTTGCTGCCAACAGTGGATTCATCTGTCTGTTAAACTTCCTCCTCTTGATGGTCTCCTATGTGGTCATTCTGCGCTCCCTAAGAAACCACAGCTTGGAGGCAAGGCGCAAAGCCTTCTCCACCTGTGCCTCCCACATCACGGTGGTCGTCTTATTCTTTGTGCCCTGCATATTTGTGTACATGAGACCCGCAGCTACTTTATCTATTGATAAAGCAGTGGCAGTGTTCTACACTACGATAACTCCCATGTTAAATCCCTTAATCTATACCTTGAGAAATGACCAGATGAAAAATGCCATTAGGAAATTGTGTAGTAGGAAAGCTATTTCAGGGGAGAAATAAATATGCGCGAAGCACAACATTGATTCAATTGAAGCAAGGATCGAAAAGACATTTTGGATGATCTCAGCAAGGAATACCTATAAGATATAGAAGGAAAAAAATGACTGGTATGAATCATAGATTCTACATTGCAAAGAGCAGAAATGGGTGCAAGAAAAAGACAAAAAAAACTAACCCAGGATCACTCTTTGCATATTTGGACAATTCTACCAAATTGGGGCTTAGTTTTCCTAGCTTCATTCATGTATATGGATTCATAAGCTTTCATTCTAATTAAGAAATTAAAAATTAAGTTCTAATGTAAAATTATATTGGTATTGAGCATCAATCTCTAGGACAATCCAAAGAAATAGGCACTGTTATTATCCCCACTTTATAGGTGAGGAAACGGAAGGGGGAAGTATCAAAGTAGGTATATGAGAGTCATTAATCAGAAGCTACCTGATTTATAAGACCGTGCTCTTACACGCTCTGATACAGCACCAGGCAAAGATGATAGAAAGATAATTATAATAGCTACCATGAACTAAAGGCTATGCCGGATGCCACATATATAATATATAATATGTAAAATATGGTATACGTACACATGTCATATTATTATATACACATATTATATATCATAATTATATATAGTTATTTATACTATTGTATATGATATTTATATTAATTCATTAACTATAACTAAATTCTAAGAACTTTTCATTAATAACTTAACTCAATTTTATAGAAAACTATAACATAGTTTATGATAATTAGTTCACTGTAATATTGTGGTATGTACCCATTTAACCTCTAAGAGCTAAGTGAAGAATATTATGCCATGTGTCCAAATTTCCTTGCAGACTTCAGAATCATTTTGTATTGTTCACGTCACCCATCTTATGCTGATAAGCCATAGAAAATGCAATGACTCAAATAAAAGAATATTGTAATGTCAGACAGGAATTTTTATTTTTTAATATGCGTTTATACTCCATAAAGTACTTACCTGATAACTCAGAATACCTTCTACAAGTAGAATAATGTATAGTGCGTGATAAATAGTGAATAAAAAATAAAAGTATAAAAGAAGGTGAACAAAGTCAATAAAATGTAGAGAAAAAAATACTGGTGGGTAGGGAATTTTTTTCCTCCTTTTATCTGATTCTGACTCAGAATTCTGGCTAGATCTCTTAGAGAAACCACAATTTGTTTTTTACTTCTGCTTAAACTGGGTAATGAGAAAAAATTGAACCTGAGATGTTCAGTGCGAGAATAGTTTACCTTGATATTCCCCCTGCTCTCAGCAAGATTTCATCATCTTATGAATGTGAGCTGTTTCTGTTATTTTTCTCTGTCAGTTAGATTACTTTTTGGTAACATTGCATTATGAAAAGGTGTTTTTAAACATACGTGGCTCCCCCTACACAGAAAACAACTTCAGGATAAATATATCCCATTTATTCCTTCCATCCCTCCCTCATTAATCAACAGACATGTCTTGAGCCCAAAGAATAGATCAGACAGATTGATACTTTCTGGGGCTTCAGTGGTGAATAGAGAGGAACCCGGGTCTTTCTGCACAGAGCTTAGGCTCCACTGAGAGGCACCCGGAGGGGAGCAGAAAATGACGACACCGTGTTATAAATGGTAAGATAGTGGCAACACAGGGTGCTATGAAAGCATGTTGGAGGGACACACGACAAAGACTCAGGGGTTCAGGAAAGTTCCCAAGATGAAAGGACATAAAAAATGAAACTTCAAGCTTGAAACCAGGTTTGCAGAATGAACATGTATGCATCAGGGGCAGTGGGAGCATTCCTACCAGAGAGAATATATAACCAGGGCCAGAAGGTGAAAATCAGTGTGCATGTGGTTGTTAATTCATCTGTTCATTCAACAATTGTTTATTGAGCTCTCACCACGTGCCAGGCGATGTGCTGGACAATGAGCTTAAAAATGGTCAGCAGAGTGACATGAACCTGGATAGACAGGAACAGGGAAGATGAAGACTGGTCTCAGAATCATGTTCAATCTTACCGCTAAATACCATGGGGCAAATACGGAAAGACCTTTTAAGCCAGTGAGTGATGCACTTTAATATGAGTTTGAGATTGTCAGTGTAGGAGGTATAATCCATGAAGAGCATATTACACTCCAAAATAACAACTTGAGTTTTCCAATTTTTAAAGATATAAATCTGTGGAATACATGTGGGAACGGATACTAAAAATATAGGATAGGGGCTCTTGGGTGGCTCAGTGGGGAAGCATCCAACACTTGATTTTGGCTAAGGTGACCCAGGGTCGTGGAATCCAGCCCCGCGCTGGACCCCATGCTGGGCTCCACACTGGGTGTGAGGCTTACTTAGGGTTCTCTCTCTCTCTCTCTCTCTGTCTCTCTCTCTCATTCTGCCTCTCTCCCCTGCTCCCACTCTTTCAAAAAAAAAAAAAGGATAGGATAATCATGGGAGAAACAAAATTCAATGAAGCCAAATTTATTTGTTTGTTTGTTTGTTTATAGAGACAGCAGTAGAGGGAGACAGAGAATCTTAAGCAGGCTCCACACCCAGCACAGAGCCCCACTCAGGACAAGACACAGGACTTGATCTCACAAACTGTGAGATCATGACCTGAGCCAAAATCAAGAGCTGGATGTTTAACTGACTGAGCCACCCAGGCACTCCAAACCAAATTCATCGATATGGGTTCACTAAGTAGAGATTCTTTCTTTCTTTCTTTCTTTCTTTCTTTCTTTCTTTCTTTCTTTCTTCCTTCCTTCCTTCCTTTCTTTCTTTCTTTCCTTATTTTTTTATGTTTTTTATTTATTTTTGAGAGAGAGAGAGAGAGAAAGAGAGACCAAGCACTAGCGGGGAAGGGGCAGAGACAGGGAGACACAGAATTCGAAGTAGGCTCCAGGCTCTGAGCTGACAGCAGACAGCCCGATGCAGGGCTCAAACCCATGAACCATAAGATCATGACCCAAGCTGAAGTCGGACTCTCAACCAACTGAGCCACCCAGGCACCCCGAGATTCTTCATTTAATGTTGCAGCTGGGGGACTGAGGAAAAGCTAACAGCTTTTCAGCTTGTTAGCTAAAACATGAACCAAAGGTAAGCAAATTAGAAACCTACACCTGCTTTGGTTTAATGTGGAGGGAGAGATTTAAGGGTATAAAAAAGGGGCGTCTGGGTGGCTCAGTCAGTTAAGGGTCTGACTCTTGATATTGGTTCAGGTCATGATCTCGCATTTCATGAAATCAAGCCCCAAGTGGGTCTTTGAGCTGACTGTGCAGACCCTGCTTGGGGTTCTCTCTCTCCCATTTTCTCTGCCCCACCCCATGCTCTCTCTCTCTCTCAAAATAAAATAAAGGTATAGGGAAGTTGTAGGGTTAGAATGGATTTGTCATTTAAGATACTTAACCATCCTGGGAGTGCCCAGAAGATACATCTTTGATCATGACCATAAGAAATAAATTTGTCAGGTGAGTCCCAGCACCCTTGAAAAGCTCTGCAACACTGCTTTCTGTAGGCCAAAACTCTCATGGGAGCTAGGGTCACTGAACTGGGAAATCCCAGTGCAGTGGGAGTTATGTGATCCCAGGTAACAGTGGCCAAGTGGTAACACTCAACCTTTTTATTTTTTTTTTAATTTTTTAAATTTATTTATTTATTTATTTATTTATTTATTTATTTATTCCAAGAGAGACACAGAAAGAGCATGAGAGAGAGAGGAGCAGAGACAGGGAGAGACCGAATCTCAAACAGGCTCCATGCTGCCAGCACAAGAGCCCAATACAGGGCTCAAACTCACAAACTGTGAGGTCATGAAGTGAGCCGAGATCAAAACTTAGATGTTTAACTGACCGAACCATCCAGGTGCCCCAATACTCAGCCTCCTTAAAGGCAAGGTGGGTGTGCTCCCCATAAATGACAGCAGAATCAAAATAGCAGTCAGAATAATCAATACAAGCCAACTTAAAGTGTTCACTAGTTCATGATGGTGTTCCTAGAAGCGAAATCAAGAGGAAGCCTATTCAAGTCTTACTTGATCCGTGTTAGCAAAAAAAGTTCTAGGTTAAGTAAACAAAAGTGTAACTTAATCATACAGACAGATTCATGGTCTGGCAATCAATTTCCAGACCGGAACCAGTTTATAGACTCAAAATTCCTTGAATCAAGGGGAGATTGGATCCCTTGCAGAAGAACCCCAGGACATTGCCAAAAATGTGTGTGTGTGTGTGTGTGTATACACTTTTTTTGCCAAAAATGTATATATTAATCCTTCCTTCAGTCTTCTCCAATAAGGGCCTATGGTCTTTTATTAACCTAATTGTGCACTGGATAAAAGGAATAAGCAGACCTATTTTATTATTGTTGTTAACTGCTTATTGTGCCTAATTTATAAATTAAATTTTATCACAGGTATGTTTGTATAGAAAAAAACATAGTATGTATAAGGTTCAGTACTATCCAGTTCCAGGCATCCACTGGGGATCTTGAAACATATTCCCCCAAAATAAAGAGACTGCTGTATATGTGATCTGACCCAAGCAGGAACCGAAGGCAAAATTACATGAAAAAAAATGGCCAAATGTTATGGTCCCCACTTTTGCTACAATGCCTTCTCTCTCCCAGCCCACACCCAAGGCCTTATGGGGGGGGGGGGGCAGGGAGTTCACTGTGATCAATTGACAGAAGGAAAAAAGACCTGGGCCTTATACAGATAATTGGGCTATTAGATAATTCGACTTGGGCTATTATACAGATAATTCTGCAGCAATATGTGGGCATAGCTCAAAAGTGAATAGATGCAGCACTACAGCCCCATTACGGAAAATCCCTAAAGGTCAATGGCATAGGGAAATTCTTTCAGTGAGTAGAATTTCAAGCAGTGTACCTGGTTCTTCACTTTCATGGAAGGAGAAATGGTCAGATGTGCAATGTATACTTATTTATGGGTTTTAGCCAATGGTTTGGCTAAATGGGCAGGGACTTATAAGAAACATTATTGGAAAATTGGTAACAAGAAAATTTGAGGAAGAGGCATGTTTATATACCATTATGAATGAGTAAAAACACATGAAGATATTTATGTCCCTTGTGAATGCTCACCAAACACTGACCAGCAAGGGAGGATTTTTAATAATCAAGTGGATGGGATGACCCATTTTTGTGGATACCAGTCAGCCTCTTTCCCCAGCCACTCCCATCATCTCCCAATGGGCTCATGAACAAAGTGGCCATGGTGGCAGGGATGGAGGTTATATATGAGCTCAACAATATAGACTTCTACCCACCAAAGCTAGCCTGGCCATGACCACTGATAAGTGTCCACCAGCAACAGAAACAACATTGAGTCTTCAATATGGCACCATTACTCAGCATGATCAGCCTGGTTTCAGGTTGATTACACTGGATTGCTTCCATCATGGAAGGGTAATAATTTGTTCTTACTGGGATAGGCACTTGTTTGGATATGTATTTGCCTTCCCTGCATGCAATGCTTCTGCCACAACTACCATCCATGCACTTAAAGAAATTTTTATCCACCATCATAGTTTTAGATACAGCATTGCTTCTTATCCGTGATTTCACTTCACAGCAAATGAAGTGTCACAATGGACTCATGTTCATGGAATTCACTGGTCTTGCCATATTTGCCATTATCTTGAGGCAATTGTCCTGATAAAATGGTGGGATGACACTTTACAGAATTAGTTATAGTACCAGCTGGGTGGCAATACCTTGCAGGGATGGAGCAAGAGTCTTCAGTTCTCTGGAAGGCCGTGTGTGTTCTGAATCAGCACCCATTATATGCTGCTGTTCCTCCCATAGCCAGGTCCTGTAATCAAAGGATAGAAATGGGAGAGGCACCACATATTGTTATCCTTAGTGATTCACTAGCAAAAATTTTGCTTCCTTTTTATAATGCCATTTTTGTATTTCTTAGTTTCTATCACAGTATTTAACTTACTGAATATCAAGAAGAAAATAATCACCCCAAAACTCTACCTTCCCTTCTTGTGGAGAGTTTAGTGCATTTTCAGTTGTATGCAGGACAGTTGTATAATGTTAGGTGGAATTGTGACCTTGTGTTGTATTTATTTAGAGATTAAGTATGGCTTAAGGTGATATGTATAGGTGCTAGGTTGATAAACAATGGACTTGTGTTGGCTAATTTTATACGTTAACTTGCCTGGGCCACAGGGTGCACAAATATTTTTTTGACTATTGCTTTGTGTCATGAGTATGAGGTTTTTCTGGCTGGGATTAACACTTGAATTGATAGACTGAATAAAGCAGATTGCTCTCACTGATGTAGGGTCCTCATCCAACCAAATGAAGACCTGAAAATTACAAATGGCTTATCTCCCCTGAGTAAGAGGGAAGTTTCCTGCCCATGAGCCTTTGAACTGAACCATTATCTCTTCCTGTCTGATGGCTGGCACACTGACACATTACTCTTCCTCATTCTACAGCAGCCTTCTGCCTCTAGACCCTAACTGGGACATCAGTTCTTACTGGTTTATAGCAGTTTCTGGTCTTTAGGCTCAGAATGGGACATTGGCTGTACAGCTTTTGCACTTTCCAGCCTCCTTATACACAAAAACCAATTCTTGATAATAAATCTCTTCACATGTGTGTGTGTGTGTGTGTGTGTGTGTGTGTGTGTATACTCTGAAAGATACCACATTTTTTCATGGATCAGGAGATTCAATAATTGTTTAGATGTCGATAATATCTAAAACAATACATATTTAATATAACCCCTATAAAACCTCAATGATAATTTTACAGGTAGAGGAAACTCAGTTGAAAGGTTCATATGGAACCTCAAGTGATCTTTAGCTTAAAAAAATTCTTGAAAAGAGAAAGCTGTATGTCTCACATCTCCTGATTTTAAAGCTTATTATAAAGCTATAATAATAAAAACAGTGTGGTACTGGCATAAAGACAGGCACATAGACAAATGGAATCGATTTGACAGCCCAGAAATATACCATCATAAATATGGTGAAAAGACAAGGGTGCCAAGATCATCCAAGGGGAAAAAGAGTTTTTTCAACAAACGGTTCTGGAAAAACTAGATATTCATGTGGTAAAGAATGAAGGTTGACCTTTAACATATGCCATATGCAAAATAAACTCAAAATGGATCAAGACCTAAATATGAGCTAAAACTATAAAATGTTTAGCAGAAAATATAAATGAAAAAAAAAGCTTCAGGACCTTAGCTTACACATTAAGTTCTTGAATATGACACCAAAACACAGGCCCAGAAGAAATCAATTAATTAATTAAACTGCCTCAAAATTAAACATTTCTACATATCAAAGGTCAATATCAACAGAGTAAAACGGCAACTCGTGGAATTCTGACACCTCAGTATCAACATAGGACTTGAATGAATATTTCTCAAAACATATCTCTATGCAAATGGGTAAAGAGCACATGAAAAGATACTCAGCATCAGTAAACACTTGTGTACACACTATTCATAAGAATATAAAAATTGTGGGGCGCCTGGGTGGCTCAGGTCATGATCTCACAGCTCGTGAGTTCAAGCCCCACGTTGGGCTCTGTGCTGACAGCTTGGAGCCTGGAACCTGCTTTGGATTCTGCTTTGGATCCTTCTGTCTCTGCCCCTGACCCACTCACATACTGTCTCTGTCTCTCTCAAAAATAAATAAACATTAAACAAATTTTTAAAAAAATGGATATAAAAATGGTGCAGCCACTGTGAATCACACTATGACTTTCTTCGGAAAGTTAAAAATAGACTGACCATGTGATCCAGGATTTCTACTTCTGTGTTATAGCAGAAGAATTGCAAGTGGGGACTGGAAGAGATATTTGTGCACTCATGTCCATTGCAGCATTATTCATGATAGCCAAAATCTGGAAGCAGCCCAAGTGTCCATCAACGTACGAATAAATAAAATGTGGCATACATCCAATGGAATGTTACCCAGCATTGAAAAGGAAGAAATTTCTCAGCCATGCTAAAACACAGATAAACTTTGATGATGTTTTAAATGAAATAAGCTGTTTATTTTTAATAAACTTTATATTTTATAACAGGTTTACATTGACACGGGAATTGTGGAAATGATACAGAGAATTCCCATATACCGTGCACTCAGTTTCTCCTGTTGTCATCTTACATAGTATGGTACATTTGTCACAACTAATTCACTTGATGTGAACACATGATTTTTAACTAATATCCATCCTTTATTCAGGGTACAGTAAAACCTTGGCTTGTGAGCATAATTCATTCCCAGGAACATGCTTATAACCCAAAGCACTTGTATATCAAAGCAAATTTCCCCGTAAGAAATAATGGAAACTCAGATGATTCATTCCACAAACCAAAAAATATCCTTATAAAAATGATTACGATACTGTAATATAGTACCAAATAATAAAGAAAATACAACATATAAGAAAAATAAACAAATTAACCTGCATTCACCTTAGGAAATCTTCGTGGCTGGTGTGAGGGTAATAAGAGAGTGGAGAATTATTACACGGAATGACTTTCACTATCAGTAACAAAACCACTGCTATCTATTGGCTCAATGGAATCTTCTTCTGCATCTTTTGCTAGCATGGATGTTAACTGTAGTACAATATTAATAAGCACTTGTCATATACTGTATTTGCTATAACTGTCAAAAAGACAGCAGAGGAAAGGGTCTGTATCTGCAGGCAGCCTGACCTGGAAGGAAGCAAAGGATTCCTCAGCTTACTCTTGTATGGAAAAGCAAAGGACTGTCCATAGATGCTTTGAAGTGATAAAAAATACACTAGTTCCAGTTGTGGGCACCTTCCAACCTCCTGAAAAATCACTGATTTCTACCAAACACCATGGCCTGAGACCAAGCATCTGAGCATAGGAGATGATCACCCACAATCCCACAGTGAGAGACAGAGAGAGAGAGAGAAGAACCATTGGCTCAGTTGTGATCATGTGATGTTAGGCATGATGTGGTACTTGCAAGACATCGCTCGTTTATCAGGTTAAAATTTTATTAGAAATATTTGCTTGTCTTGCAGAACACTCACAGAACAAGTTACTCGCAATCCAAGGTTTTACCGTACTTTGTTTTTAACTAATGCCATTTTTCTTCTCCAGAACCCCATCCAGCATGCCACCTTACACTCCATTGTCAATGTCTTCTTCAGCACTTCCAGACAGTGACAGTTCCTCCAACTGTTCTCTTATTTATTTATTTCAAGTATAACTAACATACAGTTTCATACTTTATTATATATTAGTTTCAGGTGTGTAATGCAACGATTCAACAGTTCTACACCTTCCTCAGTGCTGATCATGATAAGTGCATGCTTAACTTTTCTTTCTTTCTTCCTTTTTTTTTTTTTTTTTTTTTTGGTGAACTTGACGTTTTGAGAACTAGCCAGACATTTTATATAAAAACTTTCATTTGGGGTTTGTCTGATATTTTACTCAAGATTAGACTGGTGTTGTGGGTTATGGGGAGAGAGGTCACAGAGGAAAAGTGCCATGTTCATCACTTCGTACAAGTGAGTATATACTTTCAATGGGACTCATCACTGTTGATGTTAACCTTGATCACCTAGTTGAGCTCGTGTTTGTCACATTTCTTCTCCTTATAAATTTACCTCCCCACCCTGCCCCATTCCACAATGTGCCTTTTGGAAGGATTGAGAGTTATCCTATGACTCTTTGAGCGCAGGGTACCTACATAATCATTAGGAATTCTTTTTTATGGGAGATTTGTCTATTACCCCCTATTTATTAGCTATTTATTTCATTGCTACATCAATATGAACTCATGAATTTGTAATACTATGAGTTATATTTCAATTCAGTGTCATTTATCTTGTTGCTCAATTTTTTTTCCTGCTTTTGGCACTAGGGGCTATTTCAGTTTGCTCCTGTGTCCCCTTGGCATATTGTCATCACAGCGTGAGTGTACGTGTGTGTGCATTAGCACTTTCTTACTTTCTAGCATTACAAGGTATTCCAGTTCATCCATTCCCCACACCATACCTAGAGTCAGCCATTTCTTTAAGAAGTCCCAGTTCATTTTCTTGGATAATGGAATCAGGAACCACGTCTTGGACACTGGATTATAGATAATATCTTTTTCTTATTCCAGTCAAAAGATGACATTTATGATTCAAATAAACAGCTTTAACTACAAGAATATATCACCTTTTTTCTCATAATCTAATTATATTAAATATTAAGTTCTTTATCACATCTAGTTCATGCTTCTTAATTAAAAGGGAAGGGACACTTTAGGGAATGACCTTCCCCAGACTCTATCATCATTAATATTTAAATACTACCATAGGAAAAGGAAAAGAGAAGCATTTCCCAGTCAAAATTCCGTGTGACCGTGGATTTCAGAAAGTGTGGGATAAATCGGAGACCGATTTTGTCTTCTAGCATGCAGGTAAGAACCTGAGTCTTAGTGACATTGAAGAGATCCTGGTTCCAGATAATCAGACAGAACTTTAGAAACATTTTTTTTTGTTCTTTTTAATTCTCATTTGAGTAAAGAGTGGCCAAATTACCTTGTGAAGAAAACAGAACAACTGAACGTCCTAACCTTTACATAAGCTCTTATCAAAACCAGTAAGATTTGTGTTGGGAATTAACTTAGTTGTATTTAATACTCAGGGAAAATTAATCTGATCAATGCCACAGTATGCATCTAATACATAAAAGCCATTTGTGGGAAGGAAAGAAAGTTTGGTGAATTTTCTGGAAGTACTTTACAATCTAAACTGAGAAGATGGAAATAAAATAAATGCACAGCAGCTCCTGACATAGAGATAGTCAATTGGAAATAACATTTTTTGAGTGTTCCAGTAAATGCTCCATGGAGATGATGGCTTTATTTTGGATGGAGTAGGCTTCCCTTTTCAGTGGTAACTGAGTATTGAATAGGACCAAACACTGTTGGGTTGTATCAGTAGGAAATTCTCTTAATTATTCCATTCACTCAAAGAATACTTATATTAACTAGATACATTTTTTCTAGGTGCTTAAATCCAGAAGCGAACAGATAAAAATTACCTACCTTATGTTGCTTCATTCTAATGTAAGTCACTCTTACACCTATTTTTATGTGAACTATACAAATGTTTCAGTCTCTATCAGGTAGATGATAGATAGATGATAGATAGATGATAGAGGATGATGATAGATATATACATATATAGATGATAGATAATGGATGATGATTATGATGATGATGTAGATAGATGATAAATAAGTAGATGATAGATACATGATTGATAGATAGATATAGATAAATATAGATATAGATAGATGATAGATGATAGATGATATAGATGGATGGATAGATAGATAGATAGATAGATAGATAGATAGACAGACATAGGTATAGATAGGATAGATAGATGATAGATAGATGATAGATGATAGATAGATAGATAGATAGATAGATAATATATAGGTGTTTTTTTATAATACTTAATCGTTAGAAACCACAAAAAAGTTTTCATTACTGTTTGCTGAAGTGTTTGACCAGGAGCATATCTGGCAAACTCCTAAGACTTCAGGAGCACATGTAGCGAATGGCAGTGTGGTGGTGCATGATGGGGTAAAGAGCCTTAAGTCCAGAACTGTCCCTATAGCCGAATCACCCTCTTACTGAGACTCCTCAATCTTACTCTAGCTCTAAGAATCTTGCTGTTCCCACAGCCTACATCAGAAGACAGTGTTATGAATGAGTCATATGCCAATGTGAATAACAAACCATCTACTAAGGTGTTTAAAAGCTTTATTTTTAATGCAACATGATTATAACATATTCTCACTCACCAAAGACAATATTTTAAAAGGAAGGTCATCCCCCTAACTGTGTTATCAAGAATGCAATTTCCCCACCCTAAGGCCACATATATTATGCTATTTTGATACTCTCTCAAGTACAATTAGTTGATATGAGTCTATGCGTGTGTGATATTGTTAATAAAAATATTACTGTCCTCAGCAGACAGTCCTGAACTCTTTTACTTTACAGCATATTTTAGAAATCATTGCATATTGTGTTGACAATTTCATTTTTTATCAGCGATTGCATAAAATACCATTCCCTGATTCATTTGGCTCCATTGTGAGGGGCATTGAAGTTGTTTCTTACTGTTTGCCAACATGGAAAAGGCTGCTATGATTATCTTTGTACCCATGAGTGGGATTATCTGCAGCAAACAGAATCACCAGACCTATGTGTAGATGCAGTTGAAATTAGCATCCATGTTGAAAATCACTCCCTGAGAGATTGCACCCACTTAAACTCCTACCAAAAATGTGTGGGGTTGATTGTTTCCCATATCATTTTCAGCACTGTTTGTTAAAAGACATTTATCAAAAAGGTCATTTTGTTAATCTGATAGTTGAAAAGATATATACCTGGAATTTAAATTTGAATCTATTTAACTATGAGTGACATTGAGTATCTTTTCCCATGCTTAATTATTTTTAATAAGAAGAGTTCCTTTTGAAATCAGCTCTTTTGCCCATTATTCATTTGTGCTGTGTTTTTAAAGATTGACCTCTGAAACCCATTTATATTTGAGAAAACTATGCTTTGTCCCGAATATATGTTGTAAATATACTTAAATGATTTGGCACCTTCTAATTACCTTTTAATTGTGCTACTATTTGGAAGATATATGTGATGAGAATAGAAAAGGATTTTTCCATTGTTTGGTATATATAAGGAAATATTTGTTTCCTTCCTGTCTCTATCTTCTCTTACTGAAGTTTGGGTATGGGACACTCAAGAATATAGATTCCAAGAATTCTTTTGAAAAGTTTCAACTATGATTTGGAGCTTCCTTAGCTAATTTTCCAAATCCCTGGTGCTTAAGATAACATGACATTTGAAAAAATATCTTGATTTATGCCAAATGTTCTCTATTTATCCTTAATTTCAGTCTCAATCTCTCCTGTGTTTCAAGAAAATTGGGCAGCCTGAGTGGCTAAGTCGGTTAAGTGTCTGACTCTTGATCTCGACTCAGGTCATGATTTCACACTTTGTGAGTTTGAGCCCTGCGTCCTGCTCTGCACTGACAGCACAGAGCCTGCTTGGGATTCTGTCTCTCCCTTTCTCTTTGCCCAACCCCCCTACCTCAAAATAAGTTTAAAAAAAACGTTAAAAAATAATAATTAAAAAAAAGAATATATGCTAAAAGACCCATAAAAATTCTGAATGAAGGGACAACATAATATAGTATAATTATTGTATAACTGTAAAAGTACAAAGTTTAATGATAGATACCAAATTTAGAACTGTAAGCAACTAGAAATTATTGAGAGGTAAAGTAACAGGAAATAAATTTAGTCGAGGTAACAAATTAAAATAAGTTTCACAATTGAGTGGACCAATTGATTGAATGATCACTGCTAAGACTCTCTCTCTCTCTCTCTCTCCTCTCTTTCTCTCTCTCTCTCTCTCTCTCTCTCTCTCTCTGTGTGTGTGTGTGTGTGTGTGCGTGTGTGTTTAGGTTTTTGTTAAGGAAAACACTCTCAGTGTTTCTACATCATTCCTTCAATGTTCAGAATGTTTACTAGAAGAGACTTTAAAACTGAACTACCACGTTCAAGTAATAGGAAAGTACAGCATGTAAATCATGCATGAGTTGTCTCCATTTTGCAACATTCTATTCTCATAGGTCCTTGTTGTAAAGTAAAGAAAGACATTCAGCTCAAAAAGATACCCTCTCATAACAAATCCCCTAAATTAATGTTTATTATGCCTGAAGAATCAAGTACTCTTTCATTATCGACATATTTCATCATTTCCATAAGCAGTCAGGTGAATAGATTGTGGATATTGTGATTTCCACTTTATTCAAAAGAAAACGAGGGATTACCCATTGGTAAGTGAACCTTCCATGATCAAGCATATAGATTTGACCTCCAAATGGAGAATTCATTTCATACTTTTTTCTTTGCAGATCATTTCTAAACTGCGCTTTCTCCAGTTTGCCTGAAATTATGCAGCAAAATAACAGCGTAACTGAGTTTATACTATTAGGATTGACCCAAGATCCTATGAGACAGAAAGTGGTATTTGTAATCTTCTTCATTTTTTATGTGGGAACCGTGGTAGGGAATTTGCTTATTATTGTGACCATCAAGTCCAGCCGGACACTTGAGAGCCCCATGTACTTTTTCCTATTTTATTTGTCCCTTGCTGATTCCTGTTTTTCAACTTCCACAGCCCCCAGACTAATTGTGGATGCACTCTCTGCAAAAAAAATCATCTCTTACAATGAGTGTATGACTCAAGTCTTTTCACTACATTTATTTGGCTGCATGGAGATCTTTGTCCTCATCCTCATGGCCGTTGATCGCTACGTGGCCATCTGTAAGCCCTTACGTTATCCAACCATCATGAGCCGGCAGGTCTGCACCATCCTGATTGTTCTTGCATGGATAGGGTCTTTTATACATTCTATAGCCCAGATTATCCTGGCCTTGAGATTGCCTTTCTGTGGACCTAATTTGATTGATCATTACTGCTGTGATTTGCAGCCCTTGCTGAAACTTGCTTGCATGGACACTTACGTGATCAACACGCTGTTGGTGTCTAACAGCGGGGCCATTTGCTCAAGCAGTTTTGTGATACTGATGATCTCATACATTGTCATCTTGCATTCGCTGAGAAACCACAGTGCAGAAGGGAGGAAAAAAGCTCTCTCTACTTGCACTTCCCACATCATTGTAGTAGTCTTATTCTTTGGTCCATGTATATTTATTTATACACGCCCCCCAACCACTTTCCCCATGGATAAGTTGGTGGCCGTATTTTATACTATTGGGACACCATTTCTCAACCCACTCATCTACACACTGAGAAATGTAGAAGTGAAAAATGCCATGAGAAAGCTATGGCATCTCAAAATTACCTCAGAAAACAAAAAATGAATTGAGGGTTTTGGTTGATTATTTAATCTGTACAGATAGCAAAGCTGATAGTGTACGTTCCGACTTCCCCAGTGCTCTCTAATATAATCCATCTGATTTCCTTACTTTTTTCAGTGCTTCTGCCCACAAGCTAGTAGCTTCTTTCATATTGCCATCCTGGTTCTTTCTTTTCCTGAGAGCTCAATTCTAACATTGCCAATTGTGAAATATTCCCCACATCTCAGTCTACACTCTGGTTTGATAAGAAAAAAGATATTGACACAATCACAACTGTTCAAACAGTGAGCATCCATAAAGTATAGCCTGTTCTCTATGACTTGTAATTCTGACTATAGCACGTTTCAGATAGGATATCCTGTTTTGTCTTGAACACTTTCAGAGCAAAGGAATTAACTTTGTGTGTCAAGAAGTTCTTTTAATTCTATCATTAGTTTTACTTTTAAAAGTTCCACGTTAGTGAACCAAAGCCAAATATATATATATATATATATATATATATATATATATATATATATGTAATAATTTTTCTTGTTGTTTTTTGACTATTAAGATAACGGAGGCATTATGTGTGAGATTTTTTAAATGTAGTGTTACAAAGGCCTTGAGATATTCTGCTAGTTTGTATGATTGGTATATAGGAATTTCAACAAGAGAAATCTATAACCCTAAGAGGGAAAGAAGTAAAATAATATATGTTGTCAAGATGGAATAAATATTTCAAAATACACAAGAGATACAACGTATTTTTTGAGATTGAAGTACAGAAAGGTAGAGCCTAGCTTGAAGGAAAAAAATGGATGATAGTATTTCATTTAAAGTTGTATTGTGTCAATGGAATTAAAGAAAGTTTCAGAGGTATTCAGAAATACTCACTAGACTTGTCTCTAGTTAATAGAGGTAGAGAGAACCCACTTCTGCAGCAGGAAGCCTCTTTAATTCTCTACTTGTTCTTCCCTAGTAAAGGAGTAGTATGGATTCTCAAGTTAGGGCTGCCAATAGAATTTTGATGCTCATAGTGGGCAGAGCAGATTAGCAGATGTGCCTTGATTACTTGCATGCCAAAGTTTATATAATGAAGCTTTAAGATTCACTGATTGCAGAGAATACAATAATTCAAAGGGATACATGCACCCCAAATTTTATAGCAGCATTATCTTCAATAACCAAACTATGGAAACAACCCAATTGTCTATCGACCGATGAATGGGTAAAGAAGATCTGGTACACACACACAACGGACTATTATTCAGCCATCAAAAAGAATGAAATCTTGCCATTTGCAAAAACATGAATGAAACTAGAGAGTATTATGCTAGGTGAAATAGGTCAGTCAGAGAAAGAGAAATACCATGACTTCACTCATATGTAGAATTTAAGAAATAAAGCAAACCAGTATGGGGGGGAAAGAGAGAGAGAGAGAGACAGAAGAAAAAAAAAGAAAAAGAAAAAAAAAAGAAACAGACTCTTAACTATAGAGAACAGAGTGATGGTTATTAGAGGGGAGGTCAGTGGAGGGAATGTCAATGGGTAAAATAGGTGATGGGGATTCAGGAGGGCACTTGTTGTGATGAGCGCTGAGTGCTGTATGGAAGTGTTGAATCACTATATTGTCCACCTGAAACTAATACCATGCTGTATGTTAAATAACTGGAATTTAAATAAAAACTTTAAAAAACAAACAAATAATACAATTCGTTGATTTCAGTGTATTAAAGTGTATCACATCCTTGGTAACTATTACAAGATTCCATTTTATTTTGGGGGCACCTGGGAAGCTTAGTTGGTTGAGCCTCCAACTCTTGATTTCAGCTCAGGTCATGATAACACGGTTCGTGGGCTGAACCTCACCTTGGGCTCTGTGTTGACTGTACAGAGCCTGCTTGGGACTCTCTCTCTGCCCTTCCCCCAGAAGGCGCTTTCTCTCTCCTCTCTCTCTCTCTCTCAAAATAAATACATAAACTTAAAAAAATTCCGTTTCACTTTTAACGCTGTTCATTATTTAACTGGGAACCCTTTCCAACACTAATATTTTATTCCTGTCAAAGATTATTTTAAAACAAATTCAGTAAAATAACAAGTTTTCAGTGTTCTCACTGCTTTTTGCTTTCTGGGATATTATGAAGCTTCATGACTGCACTAGTGGTCCCAAAATTGGCATGTTGACATGCAAAGATTATATATATTTAAGTGGTACAAGTTGATTTTTTGATACACATATAATGTGAAAAGGTCACCACAATCAAACTAATTAGCACATCTGTCTTTTCTATATAGTTACCATTGTGTGTGTGTGTGTGTGTGTGTGTGTAAGAAGATTTAGTGTAAGATCTATCCTTTTTGCAATTTCAAGTATACATTATGGTATTGTTAACTACAGTAACCATGAAATATAGTAGATCTGTGGAATTTATTCATTCTGCATAACTGAAACCTTGTACCCTTTGGCCAACATCTCCCCATTTCTCCCAATGCCATTCTACTCTCTGCTTCTGTGAATTGAACTATATCATTTCCACACATAAGTGAGATCATGCAGTATTTCTCTGTCTGTGTCTTTCTTGTTTCGCTTAGCATCAAGGCCTCCAGCTCCATCCTTGTTAGGCAAATGGTAGAATTTTCCCCTTTTTAAAGTCTGAATAATATATATCACACATTTTCTATATTGATTCATCACTCAGGGATGAGGTTGTACCACACCTTGGCTATTGTGAATAATGGTGCAATGAACCTAGGAATGCAGATAGCCCTTCACAATCATGATTTCAGATCCTGTGGATATATACCCAACGTGGAATTGATGGATGGTAGTTCTATTTTTAATATTTTTGAGGAACCTCCATTCTATTTTCCATAATGGCTGTACCAATCTACACACCCATCAATGGCCCACAGGGGATCCCTTTTCACCACATCGTCAGCAACATTTCTTATCTCTTGTCTTTTTGATAATAGTCATTCTAAGAGATATCAAATGATATATATTATGATTCTGATTTGCATTTCCCTGATGACTTGTGATGTCGAACACATTTTGATGTGCATGTCTTTGGAAAAATATCTATTCAAACCCTCTGAAATCAGGGAACGTGAAGGTCCATGGGAAATCTCCACAACTTCTATTCAATGTACCTGTGAACCTAAAACTGCTATAAAAAAATAAAGCCTATTACTTAAAAAAGAAGATGTTAAAAGAAGGTAAAATTGAATAATAGATGAAAATCATCTACTCAATTAGCTCAAAATAATATAGAAAAGAAATAAAATAAATTATAAAGGGGACAAAAAAGTAAACTCCAATAAGATGAACTTATTCCAAAAAAATTAACAATTACATTAAATGCAAATACATTGCTCTTGAAAGACAGTTGTCAGGATAGACAGAATAGTCTTTAGCAAAGAAAAGTAATGGACTAATGACACACACCTCAATATGATGAATCTAAGAACAAAGAGACAATACACTATGAGTAAATGCTATGATTCAATTTACATGAAGCTATAGAATAGGTACAAAACACTAAACATTGAAACAGAGTGATATGGGGGGTGGGAGGGAGGGGAGGGTGGGTGATGGTTATTGAGGAGGGCACCTGTTGGGATGAGCACTGGGTGTTGTATGGAAACCAATTTGACAATAAATTTCATATAAAAAAAAAGAAACAGTAATACAAATAAGGACAGTAGTTACATCTGGGTGAATTAACTGAAGAAGAACATGACAGAACTTTCTGGATTAATAAAAGTATTCTGGATCTTTCATTTGTTTTTTTTTTAATGTTTATTTATTTCCGAGGCAGAGAGAGACAGAGCATGAGTGGGGGAGGGGCAGAGAGATAGAGGGAGAGCTAGAATCTAAAGCAGGCTCCAGGCTCTGGGCTGTCAGCACAGAGCCTGATGTGGGGCTTGAACTCATAAACTGTGAGATCATGATCTGAGCCGAAGTCGGTTGCTCAACCGACTGAGCCACCCAGGCACCCAAATCTTGAATTTGTTAATGGCTATGTGAGTACATACATTTACCAAAACTTATCAGACTATATACTTAAAAGGTCTTCATTTCATTGTATGCAAAATTCATCTCATGAATAGAATTGTATTACCAAAAAAAAAAAAAAAATCAATCAATATCTCTAAGTCCTACATCCCCCCACCCAAAGTGCCTATCAAATCTAGTGAAAATTTCTACAGAAAAAAAGCCGAACAGTGATGGTTATTAAGAATCTAATTCCCATGAGTGGAAGATATAAAATATTTTATTAGAAATTAATACTTAATAGTGACTTTGAAAGATGCATTGGCTTCACCAAACTAAAAACCTTTTGTACTGAAAATTATGTCATCAACAAAGTGAAAGCCAACCCACAGAGTAGAAGAAAGTACTTGTGTCTGATAAGAAATTTGTTTTCAGACTATATAAATAACTCCTACCCCTTAATAATAAAAAGATAATAACTCAGCTTAAAACTTGGTAAAATATCTGAATAAACATATCGCCACAGAAAATATACAAATGGCCGAAGGCACCTGAAAAGATGTTTAACACCTTTGGTTAATAGGAAACGCAAACCTCAGCCATAATGCGATACCACTTTATACCCACTAGGACATCTAGAATCAAAGAAGACAGAAAATAACAAGTGTTAGCAAGGATGTGGAGAAACTGGAGTTCTCATAAATTACCAGTAGGATTGTAAACTGGTGCAGCCACTTTGCAAAGCAACTTGGCAGTTCCTTAAAAGTTTTAAACATGTATCAACGATCTAGCAATTCTACTTTTAGGAGACATTAAACATATATCCACACAGAAACTTGTACGCCAGTGTCCATAGGAGCACTATTCCTAAAAGCTGAAATTGAGAAACATTCTACATGTCAATCAACGGATGGATGAATTATATATTCATAAGATGGAGTTTTATTCATCAACAAAGAGGAAAGAAATACTGATACTTGCCACAGGGTGGATGACACTTATGCTAAGAACATTATGCTAAGTGAAAGAAACAAGTTACAAAAGATAACAAAGCATATAATTCCTTTTATATGCAATGTCTAGACAAGCAGATCTATAGTGGAAGTGGATTAGTGCTTTCTGGGGACTGCTGATGATGGTGAGGGAGAGGAATAAGAAGTGACTGTGAATGGGACAAAGCTGCTTTTCAGGTGGCAGAGATGTTGTAAAATTAGATAGTGTTGATTGTCTCACAGTCTTCTATATTAACAACTATTAAATTATATACTTTAAATAAGTGAATTGTATACTATGTGGATTATACCTCAATAAAGCTATTAAAAACAGATACTATTATTACAAATTTATTTCCCATAAATAGAAGGTATATAAATGACCTATTAAAAATCAGTGCATAACAATGACTTTGGATCTCTATTATGATTAAGTGTTTAAATGGTGAGCACTGTATTTGATCTTTTAATTTGTATAATTCATACAGAATGACTCTGAGAAATTGTATTATTGGGAAATCAATAGCATGTGGAATACGAAAAGACCAGATGGGGCACCCAGGTTTTTCAGCCGGTTGAGCGTCCAACTTCAGCTCAGGTCATGATCTCACGGTTCGTGAGTTCAAGCCCCACATTGGGCTCACTGCTGTCAGCACGGAGCCTGCTTCAGATCCTCTGTCCCCCTCTGCCTGTGCTCCTCCCCCACTCATGCTCTCTCTCTCTCTCTCTCTTTCTCTCTCTCAAAGGGATGTAGGTGGGAGCCAAACATTATAGTCAGAAGATCTTCACAGGTTCAGCTTTACTGAACAGCTCCAAATTTCTGCCTTCATGAAAATGAGATATTGCTCTCCCTTTGAATATCTCCATTTGCAAAGGTGGATGGATCTTTATGGGCATTATGCTAAGTAAGTCAAACATAGGGACACCTGGGTGGCTCGGTCAGTTAAGCATCTGACTCAGCTCAGGTCATGATCTTGCTGTTAGTGAGTTCAAGCCCCTCATCAGGCTCTCTGTTGTCAGCACAGAACCCACTTCAGATCATCTGTCCTCTCCTCTCTCTCTGTCCCTCCCCAGGTAATTCTCTCTCTCTCTCTCTCTCTCTCTCTCAAAATAAATAAATAAATAATGACTTAAAAAATAAGTCAAACATAGAAAGACAAATACCATATGATTTCACTTATCTGTGGAATCTTAAAAAACAAATCAATAAACTGAACTTGTAGATACAGAGAAGAGATTGGTGCTTGCCAGAGTGGGGGATAGGGAGGCCGGGTGAAATGGGTGAAGGTGGCAAAAAGGAAGGAACTTATAGGTATAAAATAAACAAATATTACATATGGGAGTGTAATCATGTACAACATAGTGTCTACAGTTAATAACACTCTATTCTTTATTTGAAAATCACAAAAGGTAGCTCTTAAAAGTTTTCATCACAAGAAAAAAATATAACTATGTGTGGTGATGGATGCTAACTAGACTATTATGGCGATCATCTTGCAATATTGAATTTATGCAATATTAAATCATTAGGTTGTACAGCTGAGACCCATAGTAATGTTATTTGCTAGTTATAGCTCAATTAAAAAAAAGTGGAATCTATCTCTCCATGCTTTTATCTGGACTAAACGTGTGTGACACAGATAACCTTTAACCACATGAGAAGAATGTGGCAAAAGTGATTTCGATTGATCCCTAAAGGTTGGCTTGAGAGGTCTTGAAGTTTTTACTTTTGTGAAACAACCATTGCCCTAAAACAACTGTGGTGTATATGGTAGAGCCCAATCTACGCTCCTGGAGAATGAATGAGAACTGGCATATCTGAGCCAATTGCTGAATGTGTGAATGAGGCCATCTTGGACCAGGTACTCCATTCAAACTCCATTTGCACCATTCAGAGTGTTTCCAGGTGAAACGAGAAGAAGGACCACCCAGCTGAATCCAACCCCAACTGCAGAATCATAATCAAATAAATTGCTTTTATGCTTTTAAGTCTTTAAATTTTGGTTTTGCAATTTAAAACCACCAATTTGGGGATTAAACTTTGTGGCTGTAAGCCACGAATTTCTGGCCTAGTGTTTGCCAGTCTGTAGCAGTAGATAACTTACACACCTCCTAAGTTCACACAAGGCAGAAAGCGGTAGATAAACACTGTGAGGTGTGGGGGGACTGTCACATGGATAGAGTTCTTAAGATTCCTGTGGTCTGGGAGACACAGAGATTCCCTCAGTTGAAATAGAAAGTGTTTTCTATTCACATCTCTTACCAGTAGGAAAGAGATACAGTATTTTATGGGCCTTTAAATTTGGGAAGTGACATATACTGTATGTGAGGGTGCTATTCCAAATCTTTTATCATGTGACTCTAAAGATGATTAGTTTTCAGGAGGATCCCCTGACAAGGGCAAAGCAGGAAAGAGTCAATTCCCTTTGGGGTGGAAGTGAATGTCACCTGAGCAGTCAAGCAACTGAGAGCTAACAGCTGAGTGTGAGGTGCATCAAGCAAGATTCCCAGATTGTTATGTCACCCAGGGTCCTGAAATTCTCTTGCCTGTAGCCCGAGATGCCTTAACAATGGCCTGCATTCTATAATGATATTAAGAGACCATAGACCAAGAAATTTCTGGAAACTATTCTCCATCTTTAGGTCATTTGTGAGCCTGACGTGACAGGACTTTGGATGTGAGCCACATGGATGTGAGCACTTCTGAAATCCTACCCACAGACATTTCCTATTGCTGTTGAGGTAGAAGAGACTGTGTGACGTGATTGGAACCTAAATACACCCAGTGGCTTTCCCACAAAGCTCGCCTCCTGCTCTGAACGTCCCCGCTGCCAGTTCGGACTCTTCCTTTTCCCACAGCTGCCGGAAGAGTCCAGTGACATGGCCAGACTGCAGTGCAAATGGCCCACTGTGGGGTGAACTTTGGCCAGTGGGAAAGGGAAGCCAATGGCTACATTCTCCCCCTTTGTGGCTATTTACAGATTGGAAAAGGAACATACAGTCTCCCTTAAAAGGTCCAGTGAGATCAAAAAATCCACTGTGCAAGTCGATACACTCCATCTAAGAGTAGAAACAAGTAAGGGTCTGGGATATTGGACGTTATATGGAAAAGGAAGCAGGAGGTTTGATGAGTAGGAAGGAAAAAGAAAGACCAGCAAGAATGAGGAGAAAGAAAGAGTAAGGAACAGGAGAGGAATAAGAAAGAATATTAGTGGTCAAGAGTCAATGTGAATGGCTTACACTCAAAAAGTAAAAGACTGAAAGCCCTCAGTACGTTTGTCCCAGGTATGAGCTAGAAGTAAACTTCCCACCAATTTCTCCAGAAATCAGCAGAGATTCAATTAAAAAGAAAAACAGTGAACCCCAATGACACTATTGAATCAACTATTTTCCAATCAAATAGAACTTTCAAAGGAGTAGAATTAAAATTCAATAAATAACCCCCAAATCGATATTTTAACATATGTGTTACATTAAGTATTTAATACATTTGTATAGTTAAACATATTAATCCCATGAACAAGATATCAATCATACACGGTTACTTGTGTTTACTGAAATGCTGTGGATTAGTGGTAGGGTCCTAAATGCGACAACTGACTGGTTTTTAAACTTAGCAAATAAAGAAAAACTTAAAAAAATTTTAACACATTGACAAGATCATTGTTAGTTCTCTATCGCGGTTCTGAATATGGAGGGAGACTTTGGGAGAAAGGCTTTCCCCAAGGTCATTAACATTTTGCATCATTCTCTGAATGCACCAAATAAGAAGTAGAGAAAGGAGCATTTGTTGCCAAAGATACTGTGAAGTTGCAGGTCTCAGCAGGTGAGAGACAGAACCAGGAATGAAGAAGAGCTGACTTTTACCAGCCCTTGAGTTTTGGAGGTCAGAGATTCTCTGATATTAATTATGCACAAAGCAATTCCTAAGGCATTACTCTCTCACGGATAGCCGCACCCAAATTATCTCAGAAGAGATACAAATATAAAACAAAATTTGAGCCCTGAACAATACTGGTGAGAATTTTTTCTTCTAAAACTTAAAATAAAAAGGGTTATTGAAAAGGGGAGTTAAATAAAGTTGCTATATCTTGAAAACCTGTAAGATAATTATGAGACACTGTTCTCAGAAATAAGGGGAGAAAAAATCGTTAAGACGATGATTAGATAATAAAGTGCATCTACACACGATTATAAATTACATATATTTATAATCATGTATAAATTATGGTAGCATGATTGTGAACAAGAAAATAACAATAATTTCAAAAGAAATGGAGGCATTGTCATGTTTGAAATGCTCAGAAACAAGAGGAAGAACTTATTGGAGATGACTCTTGATTCAAAGAGAAATGAGTTCCTTTAGGACCATATATATAGACTGAATAAAAGAAGGATAATACCCAGGCTGTGTTTAAATGCCAGTTTCTTCTAAATGAAAACCAAGCGACATAATTCAGTTATCAAAAACTATTATCAAGCCCTCTTGAAGGGCTCTCCCCAGGAGAAAATAGCTGTTTTGTTTTGTTTTGTTTGTTTTTGTTTTGTAATTCAGAAAGAAAAACGAAGGAGAAGGAACATGTAAAATCAGGGAGGGTAATCTTGAGTCTGAGTCTGAATTAGTATCGCCATTTCAATTTTTTACCATTGTTATGATCATCATTATTTTGTGCTGAATAAGAGAAGACACGCCTGTAATGACTATTCTGTTAGCTCTAATACACAGACTTGAGGAAGCACAGCCTCGTAGTTTCCCAAAAGCTGGAAGTGAGGGGCACCACACCATGTTACTGCAGAAAGACAATGGAGAGCACAGACTTAAGTAGAAGCCGAAAGTGCTGCATGTGACAGATCTTGAGGGGATATGGCCTCAGATGGACAAAATTCCTAATGATGAGCTAAGACACTGTGAAATCCCACCCTAACCTACAACAAAAGGAATCATTTCCATCTGTGGCTCAGTTTGGGGAAGAACTTGTACGTTTAAATCAAAACTATTGCACGTACCCCTTTCCATACATACGTTCTGGTGACCTCACTAGAGCTCTGGAGGTCCCAGCACTGAAGATGCAACTTATATCATCCTCTTCCTAAATCGATTTAAAGCATTTCCAGTGATGACCTCTTTGAAATATGTAAAACGTCCTCATTGGAAGAACTGACACATAACTAGCATGAAACCTGAAAGATTAAAAGGATGCATGAAGGAATTAGTGAGATTAAGGGCGGAGTCCTTCCTTTTCTTTTCTCTTTATCTTTTTTACTGTTTTTTAGCTGACAGACAAATGTTTAAAATAACTAGGGCAAGGACGCCTGGGTGGCTCAGTCAGTTGGTTAAACAGCAGACTCGATTTTGGCTCAGGTTCTGATCTCACGGTTAGTGAGTTAGAGCCCCCAACTGGCTCTGTGCTGGGGCCTGCTTGGGATTCTCTGTCTCTCTCTCTTTCTCTGCCTCCCCCCACCCCTCTCTCTCTCTCTCTCTCTCTCAAAAATGCATCAGTCAATCAATCAATCAATCAACCAATCAATTTACTAAGGCAAAGTAATCCCCAGGGAATCCTCAAACACTGAATCTAAAGATGAGAATTTACCCCTAGATTTCACTTCCCCTCCTTTCAAATCCAACGGGTTTTGATGTGTCTGTAAAAGTTCCTTTTAAAAAAAATTGTTTTAATGTTCATTCATTTTTGAGAGACAGAGATAGAGCACGAGAGGAGTGGAGCAGAGAGAGAGGGAGACTCAGAAAGCAGGCTCCAGGCTCTGAGCTGTCAGCACAGACCCCGATGTGGGGCTCTAGCCCACTGACTGTGAGATCATGACCTGAGCTGAAGTCGGACGCTTAACCGACTGAGCCACCCAGACGACCCTCTAGCAGTTTCTTTTATTGCTTTATCTTCTTTTTCATTTTATTTTATTTTATTTTATTTTATTTTATTTTATTTTATTTTATTGCTTTTAGCAGGGTTTCATGGCTATTTTAGCTGACAGAACTGAATTGATTTCATAGTAGAAATAACTGTTCATATGATAGCGTATAACGAAATTGAAACTTTCTTATTTCACAAATGGGATAACAGAAGCCCCTGAAACTAAATAATTTATCTAGAGTTACAGCACCACTGTCTCAGAATGAGATAATGAGAATTTTAGTCCTCTTTTTAACTACACCCATCACCACCTCTTGGCTATAAGAGCTTGATGTCAAATAGGGGACCATAAATTCATGGACATAAAATTCAGAGTTTCCTAAGAAGATATTGCGGAGGTCACCCACCCCCAACTACCTGAACATTCATGGCGATATTCAGAAGGGAAAATATGGTACATGTTTTCATTTCTGTGACAAAAATAAGGCAAGCTTTTCCAGATACGTAAATTTTACCATATCCCCCAACACCGAATTGCTAATTGAGTGCCTTATACAGGATTAGAATTAGTAAATTTCTAGAAACAAGCAGATTTTTAAAAGCTTTTAAAAGGGTGAGATTCTTGGTTAGATGTATGGCTTACAGAATTTGCTTTATCTCTCTGGACTTTGTTTCCTCATCTGAGGTGAAAGAATGGGCTATCAGATGGACGCAAGACGATCAAAACATGTACATCTCAATTTCTTGAGTATGCATGCAAAGCAGCAGCAAGTACCCATTTTTCCATTTTCAACTACTGTGATTCTCCATTTATTCTGAGTCAGAAATAAATGTCTTTTTTGCTTGTTATGTTTCTCTTTCAGGTAATTTCGCTGTCTCTTGGGAACTTGGCATGCTAGACTAATTCCATGGAAAAAATAAACAATGTAACTGAATTCATTTTCTGGGGTCTTTCTCAGAACCTAGAAGTTGAAGAGGTTTGTTTCGTGGTGTTTTCTTTCTTCTACACGGTCATTCTTCTGGGAAACCTCCTCATCATGCTGACCATTTACAGGGGCAAGCTTTTCAAGTCTCCTATGTATTTCTTCCTCAGCTACTTGTCTTTTGTGGATATTTGTTACTCTTCGGTCACAGCTCCTAAGATGATTGTTGACCTATTGGCCAAGAGCAAAACTATCTCCTATGTGGGGTGCATGTTGCAACTCTTTGGGGTACATTTCTTTGGTTGCACTGAGATCTTCATCCTTACCGTAATGGCCTATGATCGTTATGTGGCTATCTGTAAACCCCTACACTATACGACCATCATGGGCTGTGACAGATGCAATAAAATGTTGCTGGGGACGTGGATAGGGGGGTTCTTACACTCCATTATCCAAGTGGCTCTGGTAGTCCCGTTACCCTTTTGTGGACCCAATGAGATCGATCACTACTTTTGTGATATCCACCCTGTGCTGAAACTTGCCTGCACAGACACATACATCGTTGGTGTTGTGGTGACAGCCAACAGTGGTACCATTGCTCTGGGGAGCTTTGTTATCTTGATCATTTCCTATACCATCATCCTGGTATCCCTGAGAAAGCACTCAGCAGAAAACAGGCGCAAAGCACTTTCCACCTGTGGCTCCCACATTGCTGTGGTCATCATCTTTTTTGGTCCCTGTACCTTCATGTATATGCGCCCTGATACTACCTTTTCAGAGGACAAGATGGTGGCTGTATTTTACACCATTATCACCCCCATGTTAAATCCCCTGATTTATACACTGAGAAATGCGGAAGTAAAGAATGCAATGAAAAGACTGTGGGGCAGGAAGGTTTTCCCAGAAGCTAATGGTAAGTAGTTGAAAGCGACAATTTAAGCTGGATGATCTTAAATTTTCTGATCTGTTCAGTGAAGACAGTAATAACAACAGCACAGGGTTTATTTGAGGAACAAAAGAGAGAATAACACATTCTAGACAACTGAGGTATTATTTATCATCATTATTAATTGTTATTATATTTGTTCTAATGTTTCATAATTAGATAAATTTTCTGAAATATCGAGGCCAGAGGAATTTTATTAAAGTCACAAGTTCAGCATGATCTTACTCAGCACCATTATTTTCTCTTCCCCATTTTGGCCTTTCTGCCATTTTCTTTAAAGATTGAGAGCCCTCTGTGAAGCATTTAAGGCGGTTTTCTAGCATTTAGAACTGTGATTGAAAAATAGTGAGCACTCAATATGTATGTGTTGCATGCACAAAAGTATACTTGAAAAATAACAGAGATCTGAGCTACAGAGCTCTGATATAAGTCCTCCAAAATACAGTGGAAACTAGCCTAGTAAGGCCACAAAGAGAGGTGAGATGTGTGCAGTGTGTGAAAGGTAAAACACGCTTGAAAAATGAAAGACCTGTTCTCATCTTCCGCTTTTGGGAGAAAGCTTTCCCTTTCTCCTTTTCCTCTAGGACACATTTTCTTTACCCAAACAATCCGCAAATTAGGGAAAAAATTACCTCCAAGATCCCCATTGTAATTCTAACACCCCATTAATATGCTTCTGCTAACTGACTTTGACTTGCCCGTAGCCAGCAGTCTCCATTAATGTAAAGTGACTAAAAGAAAAACTAAAGAAACTCAATGAAAGCAAAGGCATCTGTGATGAGCAGGTGACCTGATTCCACCCACAGGGCAAATACAACGTTGAAATGCGTGGTTTGGAAACTGTAGTTCCTCCAATGTTTGAACAAAGCAGCTTTACTGAATTCAGTGAACCATTCATCGCACATCCCTCCTTCACATCACCCAAACTGAGCTTTATTTTCCTATAACAAATGTACACATCACTGATTATCCCTCTCATTGTTTTATTATTTTTGCACAAATCTGATTATTCAATTACTGCCCATACCTGGGTAAGTGTTTATGGCTGTGGAGTGTATGTGTATGTCTGTGTGTGTGTAAGTTATGCTGAGAACTGTACACAGTGCTTTAAAAAACTATCTCTGATGTTGATACATTCAAAGAAATAAAGATCAGAAAGATGAAAGGCGGCACCATAATTAGAAGTTATAATTAAAAAACCCTCTCCGTGGAACCACACAAATCCATGTTTATTGTCCCAGCTTGGAATCTCCATGCACTACCATTTGCTCACTTTTTAATGATTAGGTCAGTGCTTCTCAAACTTGTCCAATCATGGGAATCATCTTGAGAGACTTTGAACAGATAACAGAATCTGTGCTGACAGTTTCTAATATGCGAGGCCATGATTATAGGGTATTCAAAAATCTGTATTTTTAACAAGCTCTTGCCATAATTTTTGTACAGTCAGTGGCATATCTTAGCACTTAGATTTAGAAACACTGGAACTAGATGATATTTGCTGTTCTTAGAGCACAAGAGGTCTGTGAGCCAATAAAATCCACGAAATCCTATATTTGAATATGTGCCCATGTCTATTCTACTAAGCAATGCAAAGGGAGCTAAACTTGAACTAAATTTAGGAATCAGTGGAATAAATAAACATTATCCATTTGTAAATTTCCTCCACAATACTCTTCCCTTCATGTCTTGGCACTAATAACATCTTGAATACCAAGGAATGTTAGTTCTATTGAAGGTCTGACATCCCTAAGACAGTAAAAGCTGACAGATTTATTATTCTCAGGGGCCAAGAAGCAGGACATATGAAATAGTATTCGAGTTTTTACCAGTGACTTTATACATCTATATCTGTTCACAAAAGTTCCCCAGGGTCATTCCCAGTCAGAGGAGCTCAGAGAGTCTACTCTTGGTTCCTTGGAAAGAGATGACCAACAATCATTGGAACCTAGACTCTCCCCACTTCCAACAGGGGTGAGTCTGGCTTATAAGATGACTTTATCTCATGTGCCTAAAACCACAACCTTGGCTGAAAAACACTGGAGTTTTATAGTTTTTGTAGTTTTACACCCTTGCTGTTACAAATGCTGTTACTCAGATATGACTCCGAGTAAAGCCTTCGTTGATGAAAATAAATGGCAATGCTTCTCACTTTCCTGATGGATAACTTAGTTTATTTCATAGTGGAAAATAATAAAAATGTGTCTCCTTATGTCTTCTAACCAGCGGTTATATTTCTGTCCCCAAGCACAGCAAAAACATTTGAACACGTTTTCTTACACTGCTCAATAAGATGCAAAACTAGTCTTCATGTTTCTCCATATTCCATCCTCTTTTTTCATTTAAACATATCCGGGAGATTTGTCACAGGTCAGAACCTCTAGAATTTCACCATTTTTATAATAACTGAGTGGGAAATCCCCATTTTGATAGTGTTTTGATTATGTCCATACCTTACACAGTGACCAGTGTTGCTTTGAGACACAATGCAACTTCATCACTCGATCCAGGTCTTCAAAATAGTCTTTATTTCACATTTGATTATTTTTAATGTTTTCTTTTATTTATTTTTGACAAAGAGAGAGACAGAGCGTGAGCAGGGGAGGGGCAGAGAGAGATGGAAACACAGAACCTGAAGCAGGCTCCAGGCTCTGAGTTGTCAGCACAGAGCACGACGTGGGGCTCGAATTCGTGAACCACGGGATCATGACCTGAGCCGAAGTCGGCCGACTGAGCCACCCAGGCGTCCCTTTATTTCACATTTTAGTATTAAAAAAAATCCAGAAGTTAAGTGCACCACAGTGTAAAGAGAGACAGACAATGCCAAACTTCTGTAACCATCAATGGTAAAGACAAACATCACATGTATAGAACATAAACTTTCAATTTCAGCAAAGACTAAGATAACATTTCTATTTTATGCATGAGAAAAATAGAGCTGCATGAAGTACACTGATCCTACCCTTAGATCAGCTGAACCCCAGCGTTTGCAAAGACACACTAAATGCTTATTGTATAAGCGACAAGGATTGCAGTGGCTCGATATGCCGCATTATTGAGGGGACTGATTCAAGAATAAATAGCATAGTCAAACTATAGAAGTGGGAATTCTGAACCGTACTCTTGAATTAATAAAACCCCCAATATATTGAGTGTATGATACCTTGAAAGGAACAGTATAAAAGGCCAAGCCAAGAGAGGTTGGCATGAGGCACATAGCACATAACCTTGGTTATACACATAGAGGACCAATTCTCAATACCTAAGCATGCAGCCAGCCTCCCTCCTACTATTTCATCCATGGATAATATGTAGGAAAACAAGGAAGTATTTACCGTTCTTGGGTAGGTTCTTTTCCACCCCTCCTTTGTTGATAATTTATAAGAAGAATGTTAACAAAAGATACAGAAGAGCCATTTTCAAATAGACTTCTGAAAGGCCTGTCTTTGGAGACAAACCAAATAGCAAATTTGTCACAAAAAGCAAATTTAATTCATTACCAGAGAATGTGGCCTATATATGTGTCAAAAACAGGCTTATTAAAAAAAAAATAAACACCAGATTTAGGCACCAGCCCACGCAGCTCTAGACATTTCTGTTCACCTTGACCTTTCTGAATTGGAGAATCCCATCAGGAGATAATCACCAGGACATCAACATCAAAACAAAATCCTGACTTAATCTGCCTTCATCTTTCTTATCTCCTTTTCAATATATTTCATTATTTTTCTGCTTCCCCTTATGTTCCAAATTCCCTAATTTCAGGCATGACACGTCAGGGTCTTTTGGGAAGAGAAAAGCTATTGCTGAAATCATCATCAACTATGGCTAATTTCCGTAAATGGACTCTTCACCTTAAAACCTAGGTTCCTTCAGACCCAAGGAAATATGGGAAACAAACTGATTGTTGCCAGAGGGAAGGTGGGGCAGGGGCTTGGGCAAAACGGGTGAGGCTTGCAGTTATGGAATGAATACGTCATGGGAATAAAAGGCATAGCGTAGTGATTATAGTCAATGGTATTATGGTAGCCATGTGTGGTGACAGACGGTAGGTACACTTGTGCAGAGCACAGCGTAACATATAGACTTGTGGAATCGCTAGATTGTATGCCTGAAACTCATGTGACATTGTGTATCAACTATGCTCCAAAAACAAACACAAAAACACCCTGGATTTTTGTGCACAAGAGACAATAATAGTTCGAGTAACTAAAACTCAATTTCTTTGTGACAACTTGGTGAAAAGGATGGGGCACTGGAAAATGACAGTTCTGTGGCCTCTCATACTTGAAAGCTTGGTGACCCCACTCTTCTCTGGGCCTCCATTCCTCTTATCGCGCTAGTGGACGACCCTCGATGATGTCAGAGACCCCTTCCAATTCACAAAGTTCGAATATTCTTGTACAAACTAAGGAAATACCTCAATGCACCAAAGCTGGTCTTGGCCAATGCCCCAGTTTTCAGTGAATTACCTCTGCTTCTCAATCTAACCTTCTTTATTTCTCGCTGGTATAGGGGCCTGCCTGGGTAGAAATGAGACAGTTTTGCGTTGCGCGAAGAATTGGGAAGAAAACGTCAAAGTATGCCATCTGCATAAGCAGCAGTGAAGATTAACAAAATGCACCCCAGGGATGTCCATGTCTCCAGCTAGGTGGCTTCCTAAGCTCGGGGTCTTCTGCAGGATGGGAGGTTTTCCCTGTTGCACAAGTACAGAAAACATCAATTTGAATACTCGTGAAGGATTTCAAGATGAGGTGGAAAATACGTCATGGAATTACATTTAAAGGAGCGCAGAGTGATATCCATGATCTAATTTGAAAGTTCTAATTCCCGGAATACACCATCAATAGGTACTAAGAGTTAATTACAATAACTTCCATAAGTACAGTGTGAATCGCATAATGACATTGTGTTACATTATTTGTGTATGTAAAGAGTTAAAATATACCATAACACTTGCAAATGTGGTGAGTTGCTTTATTTCTTTATTGTAACGGGTACCTCCAAAAAATGGAGTGCTTAGGACCCCTCTCCCTCTGTCTGTCTGTCTCTCTCTCTCCCTCTTTCTGTGAGGTGTCTCAGTCAACAATCTGTTTCCCAAAGCAAGACATAACTGTCAAACCATCCAGACCTTACAGTGTGCCTTAAAAAAACTACTATAATGCCCACAATGACTGGGACCATGAAGGACAGACCTATAATGTTCCAGAATGCCAGACATAAGTTCCAGAATGTCAAAGCTAGAAGGGACTCGGAGGTCATGGGATCCATTCCCCTTATACAAGTTCGGAAAAAGAAAGTAAGAGAAAGAGGGTGGCTGAGGGGCCTTCTCTCTTCAAGTCTTGCAACATTTTTTTTTAAGTTTATCTATTTTTGCAAAAGAGAGAGAAAGCTGTGGAGAGGCCGGGGGGGGGGGGGGGGGGGCGGCACAAAGGCTCCGGGGCTGAAACTCACAAAGCGTGAGATCATGACCTGAGCTGGAGTCGGATACTCCACTGACTGAGGCACCCAGGTGCCCCAAGTCTTGCAACATTGGAGGACAACACAGCACCTCATTGTACCTATTGCATTTGTTGACATGAAGATTCTGTAGATAGAAAGATCCAGGAAAGGGTTTGAACACCAGAGACTTCATTTCCCTTCAGACCGTTTGCGCCAACACCACACTTTCCTCATGGCGTTCTTCATGTCTGTGTTTCTCAGCGTGTAGATGAGAGGGTTGAACATGGGAGCAATCATGGTGTAAAACAGGGCAAAAACCTTGTCGTTACTGACAGAATCAGCCACGGGGACATACGTGAAGATGAGGGGCAGGAAGAACAGGAACACAACAGTGACGTGAGAGCTGCAGGTAGAGAGGGCTTTGCGGCGGCCCTGGGATGAGCGGGTCCTCAGGGTGGACAGGATGATGAGGTAAGAAATTACCAAGGCAACAAAGGTCAAAATGGACATCACTCCTGTGGTGGTAATGATCGCAATAACCAACAGGCTAGTGTCCATGCAAGCCAGCTTCAGCAAGGGGAAAACATCACAGAAATAGTGGTCTATCCGATTGGGGCCACAGAAGGGAAGTTCGACAATAATCAATACATGGAGGATTGAATGGATGAATGCTCCGATAATCGAGGCCATCACAATGATATAGCACACCGGTCTGCTCATGATGACCATATAGTGAAGGGGTCTGCAGATGGCTGCATAACGGTCATAGGCCATGGCCACCAAGATGAAGATCTCAGTGGCACCAAAGAAGTGGGCATAAAACATCTGGGCCATGCAGCTGTTGTAAGAGATAGTCTTCCGCTGGGCCAGCAGATCTGTGATCAGTTTGGGGGCCACTGTGGAGGTGAAGCAGACATCCATGAAAGACAGGTGGCTCAGGAAAAAGTACATGGGCTCTTCACTGAGGCGGCTGCCCCTGATGGTGAGAAGAACGAGCAGGTTTCCGGAGAGAATTGCAATATAGCAAAGCGAGAACAGCACAAAGCAGGCAATCTTTGCATCCTCATCACTGAAAAGTCCCAGGAGGATAAATTCTGTGATGTTTTCATGTCCCATTGCTCCTGTGGGTTTTATCATTTAGAGGGGAAAGTTAACATACTTGAAACATCCAACTTTTTAAAATTACTGGTTTATTTTAAAAGCCATCCATTTATTCAATAAATATGTACAGATTATTTATGATGATACACTCTAATTAGTGCTAAGGGTCGAGCAGTGTATAAAGTACATGCAATCTCTATCCACAAGTGGATACAGTTCATTAGAGTAGACATATACTAACAATAATAGCACAGATAACTAATTGAAATTATAATAATTCCCAAAGTTTCACACTTACTATGAGCAACATGATGAATGAGGACAAGATGAATATTCTTTTTTAGGTCAAATTTTGAGATGCAATCTCTGCATTATATTTTCAAGAGTGATTTTTGAATCTCTGGTGTGTATAAAAACGGCACTGAGGTTATCTGTTCTTCAAGGGTGGCCCTATCATTCTCAGCCCTTCCCGGTGACTAACTGTGTGCTAAATCCTTAAAGTTCAGTAACATCATTAGACATCGATGAGCTCATAATTTTAAATATCAGACCTCTAGGTGACAATTTCAGAAAGTGCCTTTAGAACCTTTCCATGAACTTTTGTAAAAACGGAGGGAGGGAAAAAGCCGCGATGAGATCTTTGGGGAAAAGGATTGCTCCATTGCATGGGGTTCTGGTATATTTCTGGCTTCCTGAAATTGACCTCATTTCCCAGTTTACTCTCCAGTCTAACCCAGGAGTTCTCACTGTTTTTGTTTCACTGTTTCAGCTTTCTGGGGCTTCCCAGTAGGACAGTTGCCTTGGAGGGGCAAATTGCATCCAGAGATCCTTTTTCACTAGATCTGTTCTACTATTTTGTATCTCTTTGAATTGAACCGCTTTCTTTCCTTCACAGGCTCACAGGCCCCAGTCCTGAAATATGTTAGTTAAAAAGGACATGTTGCTCTGGTGCAAAGTGTTATGCTAACTCTTACTTCCTTTTGGCAACTTTATCTAAAATGTATCACAAAACTGCTACACTCAGTGCTCACTTTTACAAAACCTACACCTCCACACTGATAAAAGGTGTCAGCCTATGAAGGGTTATAATGGTCATGGAGCAATGCCTTTTACTTTCTGTGAGTTCTTATGAGATTACTTTAGAAAAATGTACATTTGGCATAAAAAGAGATTTTTTTTTTTGAGGAGGGGGAGAAGAGGGAAAAGGAGACAAAAAATCCAAGGCAGGTTCCATGCCGAGCATGGAGCTTGATGCAAAGCTCGATCTCACAACGAGGAGGTCATGACCTGAACTGAAAGAAAGAGTCAGATTTTTAATTGACTGAGCCACACAAACACCCCACAAAGAGATTTGTAATAGGATTTTAGGGAGTTTGTGGACTTTTGGATTGAATTCCACTCATGAACCCCAAATTAACACCCTATGGTCCAATTTCTTGCAAAAATATCTGGTAATATCACCACCACACAAGCAAAACCGTGTGTTTCTGGGTTATGGTGTGATTAGTTTAAAATAAGCGGTGAACAATTATTTTATCTGTAAGCTATCTATTCTTTCTTGAAAAAAAGAATTTCTGGGGTGCCTGAGTGACTCAGTAGGTTAAGCTTCCGATTTTGGCTCAGGTCATGATCTCGCTGTTAGTGGGTTCGAGCCCCACGTGTGGCTCTGTGCTGACAGCTCAGAGCCTGGAGCCTCTGCTTCGGATTCTGTGTCTCCCTCTCTCTCTCTGCCCCTCCTCTGCTCACACTCTGTCTCTCAAAAGTAAATAATAAGCATGAAAAAAGATTTTTAAGCAGAGAATTTCCTTATTGAGTACATAATGGTATTAAAAGATATAAAAGGATTGAAACAAGTTAAAAGATTATACCATGTTTATGGTTAGGGAAGATCAATATAGGAAAGATGTCAATTCTTCCCAAATTAATCAATACACTCAATAAGGGGAACAAAAATTCTGACAAAATTTTTCATGAAAAACTGATTTCAAAATTCAGAAAGAGTTAACATCCAGAGTAAGTACGTTAATTTTTTTTAAAAAGAGCAAAAAGAATAGACATACTTTTCAGAATTGAAGTATATGATAAAACTATGGCAATTAAAAAGTTGTGGGTAGAGACATATTCCTGGACTTGAAGACAGTCAATAAATAAACACATATATACTGGAATTTAATCTATATTTAAGTTGAAATTTCAAATTGATATGAGCTCCAGAGAATTCAAAATGATGTGAATTTTAGTAACTGATGTTAGGACGTTGACTCTCCCTCTGAAAAAAAAATATATATCTCACAAGGCACAAAAAAACTATAATTCATGTGGTTGAAAGATACAAATGTATCAAACAAAACTAGGAAAAATATTTGAGAAATAATTAGAATGGGTTTATAGCTTAAGTAGGAACAGTTTTTAAGCAAAGCACAAAAAGAAAACTTATTTAAAAAATAAAATCTATTTAAAATTTCTATATGACAAAACTTCCTATAAACCAAATATTTTTAAAAGTGGCCAATGGGAGTAAATATTTATAAATTTTGCGAATCAATCATATAAAGATAAGTAGGCCAATTTTCTCTATTTTTCTCTAAAAGAGCAAAATGTTTGACAAGGCAATACACAGAAAGGAAATTACTGCTGGCCAAAAGTGTGTATAAAAATATTCAACCTCATTAGAATCAGGAAAATACAGATTAAGCAAGAATGAGATACTATATTCCCACTCATCAACTTCATAAAAGATAAAATTCAAAAGGCTGTCCATGTAAAATTTTGATGAAGGACCCAGCATAACTACCTCAGAAAGCATAGAAAAGGGCATTCTTTGCAGACATTTAAATTTGGAAAATAGATGTGATCTAAAACCTGGTAATAGAATGGAAATAAGGGGTGGTATCTTCTTGTTATGGAGAACTAGACAAGCTTAAATTTTGATCCCTAGGAGACATCTACCATGATACAAATCACTAAGATATATTTTTGAGTGGAAAACATAATCAGGTGCACAAAAATAATCACAGTATGATAACATGCATGTTAAGAAGAAGGAGGAGGAGGAGGAGGGGGAAGAAGGGGGGAAGGAGGAGGAGGGGGGAGGAGGAGGAGGGGGGAGGAGGAGGGGGGGGAGGAGGGGGAGTGCTTATAAATTAATAGGAAAAAGTGTGGAAGGAAAGATTTACTTTTCAGAAATAAGGGGGTGATGGCCAAAGGGGATTTCAGTATTATACAATGTTTTAATTTCTTTATTAATGAGATGATATTTCATTATTACTTCTGTAATTTAAGTTAATTTTAAAACTCATCATTTTATGGGCACCTTGGTGGCTCAGTTGGTTGAGCGTCTGACTTCAGCTCAGGTCATGATCTCCCGGTTCATCAGGCTCCCTGATGTCATCCGGGCAGTGCAGAGCCTGCTTCAGAACCTCTGCCCCCCTCTGTCTGCCCCTCCCCAACTTGCACAATCCCTAAAAAAATAAATAAATATTTTTAAAAACTCATCATTGTATAATATGGTTTAAGAAGAACACAATACATAATGAATGAAATTAAACAAAAATGAAACCTTTACCAGAATTCAGTAAATTTATGACTCATCACTTATTACTGCATTGTTTCCTCAATGACTGTAGCAAGTGTAGACATAAACACTCCTCCTCAAGCATTTTACGCATTAATTGTCATTAAAAAAATGTAAATATAACTAGATGGATACATAGGTACACAACTTCCATACTCCTCCATGAGGAGATATTTGATATAAGGAAACAGGAAACACATCTACAACTGCACCTACTTTCATACTAATATCTGCATCTCCTTTACACCTATATCTGGATTTTGTCTTTATCTCAGCATTAGAACATCTACTTATACTGTTACAATCCTGATAAAATTTAAAGACATTTCAAGACCATTTGCTAACTATCGCTGTTACCGTTGAAGATTCAAGTTCATAGTTTGCTCTTTTCTCATGGCTCCTTGTTTTGTTGCACGAACACCAGCTTTTATTTTGGTTTTAACAAAAGGAGACAATAAGTCTGCAACAGAGATTGCCAAATAATCAGGATTTTCTGCACAAAAGGTTAACAGCCTTCGATATGTGTGTACTCAATAGAAATGCCACAATATTTAAAATTTCTGCTTACCTGAAATCTTCGCCTCTGGTGCAACAAGTTCATTAAAAAAATCTACACCAGACAACATCCTAAAAAGGACAGTCAGGACACTGATGTTCACTCCACCTTACCCCAACCTCTAAAAAGGGGAATAAAAAAACACTCAACCCTTGACTGCCAGGATCATCTTGGTGTCCTTAGTCTCACAGAAAATATTTCTTAGGATACAAGACTGACTGGCTAGTTCCTAAAATAAAATTGGCAATTGTATTTGCAAGAGAGACAGCTTATAGAGGGAGAAAGTGTTTGAATTAGGCTGAATGCGTTCCGGCATACGGTCCACTAAACCTGAATGGTCTTAGGCAAGTTACACACCCACTGAGCCTTGTTTTCTTCATCTGTAAAACAATGATAATAATAGTACCCACCACATTAGATTTTGGGGAGAATCGAAATACTAAAGTCATATAAAACCTTTAGGTACAGATATGTGCATCTAATATTGTAAGAATTAACTACATATTAACTTATTATTAATTTTAAAAGGACTAATATTCTATAAATGCTTCACCATTCGTAAGACAAGGGGAGCTCTGGGAATAATTTTTCCTCAATGAGTTTAACATGCCACTGAATATAGATTTCTACAGAAGTTTTGACAGCTAACCGTTACTGAAAATCCCAAACGAATGACCAAGACTTGGAGTAGCTTAATAAGATTTCCCATTTCACAGATAGGAGAACGGAAATCAAAGTAAAAATTTATTCATGAAGACGTCCAATATCCTACAATATCAAAGTAAAAATTTATTCATGAAGACGTCCAATATCCTACAATATCAAAGTAAAAATTTATTCATGAAGACGTCCAATATCCTACAATATCCTACAAAAGATAATCTCTTATTATTTAAAATAAGTGAATCAAGCACTTCAAGAAAATAATTCTTTTATCCGTCTATTTTACTTAGGTCATTTAGTACTTTTCTGCATGTTGTTTTTTTTTTTTAATTTTAATACTAGGGGCACCTGGGTGGCTCAGTCAGTTGAGCATCTGACTTCGGCTCAGGTCATGATCTCGCTGGTTTGTGGGTTCGAGCCCCGCCTCCAGCGCTGCGCTGACAGCTCAGAGCCTGGAGACTGCTTCAGATTCTGTGTCTCCTTCTCTCTCTTAACCTCCCCTGCTCATGCTCTGTCTCTCTCACTCTCAAAAATGAATAAATGTTAATTTTTTTTAATTTTAATGATATATGTATGATCTATCTTTGTTACAGAAACATTCATCAGTTTAATAATTGGAACTTCCCTAAGTGTGATCACTGAAATTTTCTTCCATACCACCCCATTCATTTCAAATATCAGGGATTATTTAGTATTACAGACGTGTGGCACAGTAGGGCAAAAACTGGAGGTTCTTGTCCTGATCTGCCACTCCCTGCTTATGTGATTTAGGAACCAGTTCCTCAAATTCTTTGGGTATGTATTTCCTCTTATGAAAATAAGGAATAGTAATTTTCATGGATTCTTCCAGCTGCAAAGAACTAATTCTTTAGTGCTTTACTAGCTCATTTACCAGTTTATCAAAATTATCCATTAATTTTCCATCATTTTCTTACTATCTTTATTCTCTTTTTTTAACTGATCCAATTATTTGATTTTTTCCAAACTTGTATGTTTTTTGTTTTTTGTTTTTTATCATTGCTTTTCTATCCAAAGTAGAGCACACAGCGTTCCACCATTTCTCTTATCCCCCTGACCTGGCAGCTTAACAGTTTCAAGTTTGAAACCAAGATTTCAAAATAGCCTTCCTAGTTTTCATTTTCTGTTAGAACAGACCTTTTAAAATTGTTTTGTAAACTATTAAAATGAAAAATTGTTACATAAAGTAGGAGCCTAAAAGGTGATAAAATAAATCCTTACCAGGAAGATATTTTAGAATACTATTCATGCAAAAAAAAATTATAACTACTCTAGAAAACAAGCAGATTAGTATAGATGATCCTAGAGCTGTTCAGAGAAATGACAGAGGCTCAGGCATGCAAAAATAGAAAAGGGAAGAAAAAAGAAAAAATGGAAACAGACAAAAAGAGAACTCACATATTTAGTATCAGCCAATTCCAATTAATATTTAAAGGGATATATCCTTGTCTTCTTGAACTCATGACAGCAGATGAAAAAAAAAAATCTCTTCTAAATCCAGAGAATAAGTAGATCTCAGGAACAAAAAAAGCAATGAGAAAAAAGTCTCATGCTTTGTAGGTAGTTTTCAAATTACATTTAAAATAAAAATACATCTTAGGGATGGCTGGGTGGCTCTATCAGTTAAGCGCCAGACTTCGGCTCAGGTCGTGATCTCAGGATTCGTGAGTTCGAGCCCCGCGACGGACTCTGTGCTGACAACTCAGAGCCTGGAGCTTGTTTCAGATTCTGTGTGTCCCCCTGTCTCTGTACCTCCCCTGCTTGTGCTCTGTCTCTCTCTCTCTTTCTCTCAGTAATAAATAAATGTTAAAAAAATTAAAAATAAAATGAATATACATCTTAAAAACTAACTGTATGTCAGAACAAGAATGAGAATTATATCCCAAAACTGGAAGGAAAATTCCAAATGCATCTGGGCCTTTCTGTCTTGTCGTTTGGCCCTTCCATGTGGTAATGAGCAGCAAGGTCTACTTCCCTAGATGCACTGGGCTTGGAGACTCTTGGAGAAGTTGCAGGGGAAGAATCAGGAAGAGTATTTAAAGGCACTGGAGGGACGTCGGTGCATTGTTGATGGCAATCCTTATGGGAATTCTTGGACAAGACTGCTAAAAATAAACTCTGGTGATTTTAATCTGCTATTGCTTTGGCTTTTCCAAGGTGCTTTCTATAATAGATGTCTTCTAGATTTCCTCAAATATATGACGCTAAACATCAAATGTAGCTTTTATGGTGGGTGACCTAAAAGTTTTTAGAGTAGCCTTATTATTTTTATGCAAGGAATAAACCCTAATGCATTCATTATATTTATTGAGGGTCTTCCACTGTTTCTTTTATGAAGGCCAATTATTTATTAATACTGAAGGGATAAAGAAATTGTGGTTTATGTACACAATGGAATACTACTTGACAATGAGAAAGAATGAAATATGGCCTTTTGTAGCAACGTGGATGGAACTGGAGAGTGTGATGCTAAGTGAAATAAGTCATACAGAGAAAGACAGATACCATATGTTTTCACTCTTATGTGGATCCTGAGAAACTTAACAGAAGACCATGGGGGAAGGGAAGGGGAAAAAAACAGTTACAGAGAGGGAAGGAGGCAAACCATGAGAGACTCTTAAAACCTGAGAATAAACTGAGGGTTGATGGGGGGTGGGAGGGAGGGGAAAGTGGGTGATGGACATTGAGGAGGGCACCTGTTGGGATGAGCACTGGGTGTTGTATGGAAACCAATTTGACAATAAATTTCATTAAAAAAAATTAAAAATAAATAAAAATCAATACTGAAGATAGTCAGCGTTCCCTTAAAATGATTACAGTCAAGCATAAATGTCCCCATTCCCACAAAACTTATCCTCATTGTATCACCTTTCCTCCATCTAATTCCATCCCCCAAGTCATCCCATAAGACTCCCAATACCTCATTTCACGAGATCATTTGATTCCCTTTTCATGGGTAGTCTGAGGTTTTTTTATTTTGTTTTGGGGTTTTGTGCCTATCCTTTAAATATTGGTGTTCTTCTCTCATCTTTTTAACAGACTATTAACTCAATGAAAATAGAGTCTATTCTTTCCCATATTGTACTTAATAATTTAAATTTTAATGATGAAGTGTAATAGCAATAATTGATAACAGTCATTACAATATGCTAGTAATTGTGCTAAGGGCTTAAAAGGGATTTTTAAAATTTAATGCACGTAATGACCCTATGGGATGATATTATTAATGTTTCCACAAAGCCACAAGAGATCATTGAAAAGGCTAGGCAGCTAGTAACTAGCATAGTAGAATTTGACCTTGGCTAAGATGTTTTACTAACCCTACAATGGCCGTGAACAGTACTACCACACTTTACACAGACCAAGTACTTATTTAATATTTCTCAATTTTTATTAACATAATAAAATAATATCCTGCAAAGTTCAAAATTACACTTACATTTTCAATTGTGTAGTTAGGAGTCATACTTTGTTTCCCCAACTAGTACAGTCCAGTCATCGTGGAGCCTCAATTTCACCAACAAAATAAATAAGATAATGTTTATATCTATATAATGTTTGATTATTTGATGATGGCAAAGTAACAAAATTTCAAGGATTTGTTGTTAATTTATTGAACTACACTTATAATTGTGTTTCACTACCTAAACAATTTAATTGTTGTGCTTTTGATAGAAACATTGCAAGGAGGAATAGTTATCCTTATGTGTCCACATGCGTGTGCACATGCATTTGTGCATGGAAATGGTAACAGGAAGATGGCTGAAGGATGCACCGTAGTAACAATGTCAAAACCCAATCATATATGCATATTTTTTGCAAATTTTGTTTTAATTTTTATTTTTGAGAGAGAGAGAGAGAGAGACAATGCATGAGTGGGGGAGGGGCAGAGATAGAGGGAGACACAGGATCCGAAGTAGGCTATAGGTTCTGAGCCATCAGCACAGAGCCGAATGTAGGGCTTGAACTCCACGAGATCATGACCTGAGCCGAAGTCGGATGCTCAACCAACTGAGCCACCCAGGTGTCCCTAGTCAGATATGCATCTTAAGTATTTAGAAGAAGAGCCCACTTAATGTGAGATGCATTTATCAGATGTCCGGGATGATTTCATGTTTACCATTTCAGACATTGAAGTCTGAGGGTCTGAATTTGAATCCCAGGTGTGTCTTTGACCGGCTATGATTTTGGGTAAGACACTTATCTCGCTGGAATTTAGGTTCTTCACCTATAAGTACAATTATTTTACCATACCTAAGTAACATGTATTCACAGTTATTATTATAATCATTTATTTATTCATTATTATTATTATTAGAAACTTTCTGATGCAATTTCTGAAGAAACTTGGAAATATCTATGGGACAAAGCATTCAGATCACAATCTTTAGAGTGAAGGCATTGACATTTAAGGATGAAACAAGACAAATAGCTCAATGAACAAAACTCTGTGATAATGAAATTTCAGTTCCTGCTTCCAGCACTTGTCCATGGTATTGACATGTTCACGCATGTAGCCAGCTTGCTATAGCTGAATTGACTGTGTTAGATATTTGATGAAGATCATATACTTAGTGGGATTCAATGATTAAGTTGATATAAAATGTTACTTATATTTTCTCCAAGACTATTCCACACCTAAGAAAATGTCATATTTTTCTCAGGGATAACATTTGGAGGAGGGTGTAAAGGTGGCATATTTAATAGATATGGGAACACCATCCCCAGCTTGGAGATATTGAGTTATACATTCTCTGACTCTTGGGTTAAAGTTGTAATTTTTTCAAAACTCCTTCACCACTGTGACAGACATAATTCCAAAATGCCCCTCAGGATCTCCTGCCCTATCCCCTGGGATTATAAATGTGGTGATACGGCACAGATTAAATGTTAAATGTTGAATTACATGTCAAAAGGGATTTCAAAAATGTAATTAAGGTTATTGGTAAGTTGACTTTTAGTTATATGTTTGGATCTGATCTAATCCCTAAAGTTCTTTACAAACAGAGAACTTTTCCTGACTGGCAACGGAAGAGTAAGTTAAAAAGATTCAAAGTACAATCAGAAAAAAATGCACCATTCCTGTCTTTGAAGACAGAGGGAGCACATGCAGAGACCTCTGGAAACTGAGAGTCACCCCCCCCCACCCCCACCCCCGCCCTGACTACAAGCTAGGAAATTTCTGGACACCAGAGACTCCATTTTGAAGTTCCATTTTCCTTTCTAACTAATTAACTCTTAAACTGGGCCATCGCAGTCATTGTTTTACATGTAGTTGCTGGTAAAATCCAACAAAACAACTGTCACTCAGATTATAAAACTGTTGGCAAGAAGTTTATGAGAACAGGAAAATTAACTACAGCATGGTGGGAATAGTTTTGTTTACCACCATCAGTAGAATCATCAATTAGATAGTAATCAAAAGCTGTTCCACCTCAGCATCATTTTTTTCCCTCCTGTTTTTTTATCTAAATCATGTGATTTTAGTCCCTCCTTCTTTCTCATAAAAACCTCTTGCTTCCCCCCTCCCCCACTTTTCCTGGTTCCACCAAAATCTGTACTACCCAAATTGCAATTCTGAGACCTCAAATAAAGGCTTGTGTATTTTTTCAGGTGTCCTCCTCTTCTCACTTGCAACAATAATGAGGGGACCTTGACAAGACAAGGTCTATTGCTCATAAGTCACAGAGGGTACATCACATACCTGCATGATGGTGAAAAGAGAGGATAAAATAGGCAGAGAGGGAAAGGATAGGACTTGAGGTCCCTGGGTGGGGAAAAATACATATTTGGGAACAATGCTGGGAGCCTCTGACCACAGCCAATTCCCTCAAGCACAAGGTTCCTCTTTAAAATGTAAGACACCACCAACTCCCACTCAGGTTTCCCTCAGAAATTTGACAAAAGACCTAACTAAAAATGAGTAGTAGACAATAAAATGTAAGACCCACAAGGAATGATATGGCCCTAGACCACCCCTTGTACAATGGAAACGAGCCAATCAAAATGGGATAACGAGACATTTAGAGTTACCTAGACAATAGGGGCAGGACCTGAGAGGAAACAAAGGAGAATGAAGCAGGGGTCTGGGCGGGGGAGAGGGGGACCAAAAATGTGTAAAACAAAGACCCTTGCCTATAGTCGCAAGCATTCACTTTCAGATGTCCCTCTCTGCAAAGAGAGTGTTCATACTATTCTTCCTTTCTCATCTTATACTCTAATAAACTTTTGCCTGCTGCTCATTTTCATTCTTCGAAGCAGCAAGACAACGAATCCTGGGTACCGAGGTAAAAAATCCTGCAACACCTGGGGCCACACAGTTTGGTTACAGGTACAGAGACAGAGAGAGAGGCAGAAAGAGCTTGCTAGTCTGAGGTTCTGCCTTTACTGGGGTCAAGAGTGGAGTACCCAGGGTTTGGAGGTGCACTACTGGTGAATTTAAAACATGAGTGGAAAATTTTTTTTAATTAATTAATTAAATTTAAAAAGGTTGCCTGGTTGGCTCAGTCAATTGAGCGTCCAACTCTCGATTTCTGCTCAGGTCACGATCCCAGGATTGTGGGTAGAGCCCAGTGTTATAGGCTCTGCACTGAGCACGGAACCTGCTTGAGAGCCTCTCTTTCCCTCTGCCTTTGCCCCCTCCTCCATTTGTGCAAGCTCTTTCTCTCTCTGAAAATAAATAGAAAATAAATAAAACATAAGAGTGGGATTAAAGTATGGGAAGGAAAACACAGGGCCACTCAAATGGTCAGTTATAAGCCACACAGGGCTTTCCAAAGGAGGAGTTCATAGGCCAGGCAGCCTGGCTCTCCACCTCGTTGTGTAGTTGGTGGGCATTGTGTTCATTTCAGATGGGATGTCTTTGAAATGGATGTCTCAGAAATCAAAGCTTAATATCATCGTAATCAAAAAAGCCAATTGTCAGGCACTTACACTACTTCGAACTAAGGTAACACTCTGAGGTACTGGGGATGAAGCCTCCAACATAACTTCTTCTTGTGGGACACATTATGGTTGTTTTGCCGTTCGGTTATCACAAACCACAGTTTTGAGTCGCTATGAACAGCTGTGTACAAGTTTTTGTGTCAACATAGGTTTTCATTTCTCTGAGAGAAATGCCCCGAAGTACAGTGGATAGATTGTATGCAAAATTTTAGTTAACGTACAGTGCAATATTAGGTGGCAAGCTGCATCGAGAACAGTGTATTATCACTGAAGGGAAGTTATACCATTCTGCAACGCACGTGGAGAGGTGCTTAAGAACACTTGTAATAAAGATGTTTCTAAGAATGCTAAAAGCACAAGCATAAAAATCACACACACATACATACACACATACCCTATGCTCAACCCTCAGTTGCCATGTTCAGCTGCAATCCTTTTAGTTGGACTTAGTTTATCTCCAGTTGAATATGGACGCACTGATGACTTCCCGATGGTATACTTTTCCACCCAGAAACTTTGGGATCTAATTTCTTCACGTAATTTACATTAGGGCCCCCTGAATAAGAACTGAGTTTCCTTCATATTCACCCCTCAACTAGCACACCCAAGACTAATACAAACTTTGAGGATATGCCAATACCTAAGATTTAAAACATAAATAGATAAAAGGTAAGCCTTTTATGCTTTTAGAAGCTACATCTTATAGTTCTTTTCCACAGACCAAACAAATAAATTCCGTGAGTAAAACAAACAACATAGTTATTTGACGAGGCATCTCCAATGATGTGGGTCTGCAGGAAAAAAAAAAAAAAAACCATCAGGATAGACCTCAACTCCAGACTTCTGCTTCACCACTCTTAGATAACATTTCCCCATCATGAAGTGCTCCCGTAGGTCACACGTGTACATAGAGACCATAGAAGCTTATAATGCCCTCATGTATGACATGTCCTTCTAGAGCAAGACTGGATTTTCCTGCTTGGACTTCCCTGTGACTTGCAGCTGGTTAGATGTTTGGAAGCAATGAGGACTATAAAAGGAAGCTCAAGAGGAAACCAAATATCATTTTTTGACAACTTGTACAGATGAGATCATCACAAGGTGTCTAGGCTAGAGAAGAGTGTCGTTTCTCCTCTTTTGAGGGAGACAGGGCTACTTGTGACAGCCAAGAGGATGAAAGATAATCTATGCCTTCATAGTTCTCACTCTTTCCCCACACAAATGTGTCTACTTTCGATGTCAGAGTCCCACTCTTTCCCCATAAGAACACTGACTTAAAAAAATATCCTGGTGAGGTTGCACACTCCGTCAGCTTTGCAATTCCACCATCTTTATTACAAAATTCGGAATTGGAATTAGATCATACACTCTGTTGGCAAGAGATGTGGTGATGGTAGCCACGGGAGCTCCATATTAGAAGCATGTCCAGAAAACATGTTGGATAGAGTGTCTCTGGGGAGGCACCTAAATTGGATCCAACATACACCCCTTTTCATATTTTCCTTGCCTTGAAATAGAACAGGACTTTAACTAAAACTCTGCCAACTAGAATCTACTCATGTGTAAACCTTCCAAGAGCAAAATCAGCAGCTGCAATCAATGATAAACTGCTTGAGATGGATAAACTCTGGATCTGAAAAATAAAAGTGATGTATATACGCCACTAGTGTTCATTGTGGAATTCACAGAGGGAATTCCATTCCCACACAGAGAAATAAATTTTTTTCAAGCCAAGAAGTTCTTTTTTTTATTATTTTTTTTTTCATTTTAATTAGGTTCCACACCCAGGATGGGGCTTAAACTTACAAGTCAGATATCAAGAGTCACATGTTCTACTGACTGAGTCAGCCAGGTACCCCTCAAGCTAAGTAGTTCTAACATTCCTGGTGCAACAAATTGAATACAAATTCAGTAATCTTAACATAATTTAGTAGTTTATAAATAAAAATATGTTTGAAATAAACAAGAATACTCATGTTAAATTTTCTATATGGATAAAAATACAAATAAGAAAACAGGTTGAAATTGGAAAGATTCTTAGTGATCATATACTTCGATAGTGCAATGTTGTCAGATGGTGACAAAAGTGACGGATGGTAATATCCCTCTCTACTGCATACAGTTTTCACCCAAAAATCTCAGTCCCTCTAAATTACCATCATTTTTGGATTATATTAAAACTCACTAAAATAATTCATATCTGTGATGTAGCTATATCTGTCTCAAAGCCTAAAGAGACTCATCTGAGTTATGACATTCTTTCTTTATCAGTTATTATATTCAGATTCCCTATTTCAACCATCAACTGCTCGTACACTTTACTTCTAGCACACATGAATATATCTACTTAATTTGGGACACCTATGCTACAACCATAATACCTTAGCAGTATAAAAAATTATTATAATTTGTATGACTCAAGAAAAACTTAATGCTTCTATAAATCAGGAGGCACAATTTTAGAAGCAAAAAGTTTTTACAAAAAGAATAATAATCTGAGTACAACCCCAACAGTCAGAACCTTCCTAAGGTGAAAAGATTCCTTCAGAAGGGTAAATATTCACACTGTGTTCTGTCACTGTTCTAGAAGGATCTAGATAAATAGGAGAAGAATTCAAAGTATAACCCCCCCAAAATAGAAAGGAGATTACCCTAGATTATAGATTATCCCTTAAAACACAAAGATTTTATTATTATTTGAATCTGGTGCTTTCTGCTTAGTCATGAAGAACAAACAAGTTTAAGGTCTATGATCAGAAATTATGCGATTCAACAGTTTAATTAAGAGAGCCAATTGAAACAGAAAAAACCTTCCAGGCTGTGGTTATAAGCATATAAAAGTGTAACTATAAACAGAAGTCAACATGAAGAAGGGCATGGAAAGCACCATATCAAGATTACAGTGATACTAGGCAGTCAAGAAGGCAGAGGCACAGCTGAACATCTAAGGCACGAGTCTTTCCACGGTTGTTTGTACCTGGTGCTGTCTCTTCCTCTCCATGAAACTGACTCAACACTAACCAGTGTGTATTTTCATTCCTGAAGGAATTAATTCTCATACCTCCTGATTATGGTAACATCACAATAAAAAGATAACATTCTCTGTAGACTTCTAGGCAAATCCAGACTATGAAGAAAATTTTGAAGATCCCATTCATCTTTTGTCATCTAAGATTAACTTCTTCTTCCATAACTTCCTCATGGCGTTTTTCACTTCTGCATTCCTCAGCGTGTAAATCAGAGGATTGATCAAAGGTGTTCCAAGTGTATAAAATACAGCTATCATCTTATCCATGGGGAAGGTGGTTGCAGGGCGTGTGTATATAAATATGCAAGGACCGAAGAACAAGATGACCACAATGATGTGGGAGACACAGGTGGAGAGGGCTTTTCTCCTCCCTTCAGCACTGTGGTTTCTCAGAGAATACAAGATATTAACATAGGAGCACATCAGCATGACAAAACTCAGGGTACAAATGGCCCCGCTATTGGACACCAAGAGTAGATTGATCATGTAAGTGTCTGTACAGGCGAGTCTCAACAATGGCTGCAAGTCACAAAAATAGTGATCGATCACATTGGGACCACAGAAGGGTAAACTCAAGGCCAGAAAAATCTGAGCTAAAGAATGTACACAGGACCCCACCCAGGCCATAGCCACCAGCACAGCACAGACCCGTTGACTCATGATGGTTGTGTAGTGCAGGGGCTTACAGATGGCCACATAGCGGTCAGTGGCCATGAGGATAAGAATGAAGATCTCCAGGCAGCCAAAGAAATGGAATGAGAAGACCTGTATCATGCACTCACTGAAAGAGATAGTGCTCTTCTTCAAAAAGGCATCCACAATCATTCTAGGGGCTACAGAACTACAGAAACAGGTGTCAGATAAGGACAAGTGGAAAAGGAAAAAGTACATTGGACTCCCAAGGGCCCGGCTGGTCTTGATAGTAGTAATGATCAGAAAGTTACCCAGCAATGTCCCCAAATAGAAAAGCAAGAAAGTGACAAACACTATTTTCTTCCTAACAGGATCCTGGGTCAACCCAAGGAGAATGAACTCTGTCACATTATTATTCAGCCGCATGATTTCGCGAAAGAGGAGAAGGCTGAGTGGGAAGTGGTTGATCTACAAAAAAATAAAAGAATTAATTCATGGTGTGACGTGTGATTTTATGGACTATTTTAAGAAAAATAAATATTCTTCATCATGAATATTTTAGGGGTCGCTTCTTATAAGTCACTTCAACACTTTGTTCTTCAATTTATAATGAGAACTTCATAGGGTCATTTTAAGTCTCAAACAAGCTTGTTAAAGGTACACAAGCTTGTATACAAGCTTGAATCTAACTAAGGATACAATCCTTTAGATACAATCCTTTGTAGCATTTAAATGATTCTGTGTAATTTGGACCATTCAATGAATACAACGTGAAAAGACATGGGTCAATTTTATTAACTTCATTATTTTGTCATATTTAATAAATCTTCAGGCACACGTTTTGATGGTGTATTACCTGGCATTTTGGATATATTTGACTGCTGCTGGAGGTTATAAATATAAAATCATAATATAAATATAAAATCACAACCCACTTTCATACCATAAAGAACATCTTTATGCAACTATTTATCACCATATATTTGTTATACATATTTATATAAATGTATAATTTTATAAATATGTAATATATTATCCTTCACTGAATTTCTCCCAGATATTACAACTTGAAAAGAGGAATATAAGGAAATACTTATAGCCTCTAAATAATATGCTATTACCATAAAACACCCATACAATATTTAGTATTTTGCACACACTAATGCAGACAAGTGATAAAATGGTCTCTGATAGTAAATAATCACTTAAATATCTGCATTTCTATTTCCTCCCCTCCCTCCCACTTCTGAAAAGCATCTGTTAGAGGACCCCAAGTCCCCAAGGTTACATATAAATGAAAGGGGGTATTATTCCTCAATAGTTCATGTTTACAATAATCCAAATTTAGCTTAAGCACTTTGGATTCTGAGATCTTTTGGAAAGATGTCACCAGGCAGTTCATGTAGGACCAGATCATGACTGTAAACCCCAGTAGAGTCTGTACTATCCAGGTACTGAAAATCTGATGTCTTTTTAACAGAGTGCAGACTCTGAAGAGGGAGAGAGATATAGACAAGAGAAATAGTAAATAAATAATAACTGACTTCATTCAATTTGTTTTCTGTCCTGGAAAAGTCAATGATCATTCAGCTTTGAAATTTCATTCCGTTGAAATGAAGATTTCTTTTTTCAAATCTGGGAAAAAAAAGATTACCATTGGCTTCACTTCCAAGAACAAAATCTTTTCTTTAGCTCTTTCCTGTCAAGATACTTTTGAAAGGGACACTACATGCAAGTAAAAATATAAACTTAAATGTGATGTATTTAAATATAATTTGGAAGACTTATTTATCCCATTGTGTTCCTCCTCAAACTCATCCATACCTTCAATACTCTGTCTTGAAAGTTGTGAGCTTCCAAAGCACAGATGGACTAAATAGAAAATTTCCTTTATATATTTGTTTCTCTGCCTTGGTAAGGTTACTTCTCCCCAACATACTTGAAATGTAACTTATCTTCTTCCAAATCAACTTTCAGGATGGGGCACCTAGGTGGCTCAGTTGGTTGGGTATCTGACTCTTGGTTTCAACTCAGGTCATGATCTATGGTTCGTGAGTTCAAGACCCACATCAGGCTGTGTGCTGACAGTGTGGAGACTGCATGGGATTCTCTCTCTCAAAAATAAATGAATGAACTTAAAAAAAAAATACTACTCTCAGGAAAGTGTCTGATGAAGTTATTTCCTTTAGAATTCCAGATTTTTTTTTAATTCTCTTTGGACTGTGTAGTCTTTGGCAAAGATCTTAAACCACAAGGGAAATGAGTCTTGGTGTCATAGTCAGTACAATAAGCTCATTCTTTCCTTAGTTATTTAAAAGACGTCCATCGTAAAATATTTGTACTTAAAAATATAGCCCATGATTGTGACCACTAAAACAAGATTATTTACACACGTGGACATGTATTTTTAAGATAAATTAAGAATCAGAGGGGCACCTGGATGGCTCAGTTGGTTAAGCATCTGACTCTTGATTTCTGCTCAAGTCATGATCCTAGAGTCCAGGGATCGATCCCTGTGACAAACTCCTCAATGAGTATGAAGATTCTCTCTCTCTCCTCTGCCCCTCCTCCACTTGCATGCTCTCATTCTCTCTCTCTCTCTCTCTCACTCTCGCTCTCTCTCTCTCAATAAAAAAAATTAAAAAGAATTATAAATACAAATGTTTTCATTAACTTGTTAATAACTGTGAGTTCTAATCAAATATTTAATCAAGAGTTTAATCAATAATCTCCTTCCTTCCTGGAATGTCATTTCGTTTCTAGCTACTTCAATTGTCTCAGAACTTCAGGACCCAAATGCTAAGTAATATCCTCTGAAGGCCTTTAGTAATTATTTTGTGATAAGAGAAATTATTACTCCTTTTCTCTAAGGACATCCTTTATAGCTTTTCTTATAATGTTACATACCATGCTTAAATTCTGTTACATGAGTGCTCTCTTTAGCTTCTTTCTTGGAATAAGACTCTCTGAAAACTATTCTCAGGATTTTATTCTGCACAGTTCCAAACCAGTGATTTGTACCGTGTCCATAGTTAGTATTTTTAAATTAAAATTTCTCAATTAACTCTTAAATTATAATATTTATCTGATTATTTTGCACTATTCTGATCACAAAACATATTCACACCATTAATCTGCTGTGGTCTTGTATCTGTTATGTGTTGTAGACAGACAGATATGTTCTCAATTTATACATCCATGAAGAAAGCTGAGATCAATTTTTTAAAAAATTAGTAAGTGTGAATTAGGAGATATACTCTGAAGAGCACCACACACCCACATAAGATTTCGAGACCCTGACATCCATAAAAATGATTATGGATCTTAAACATTCACCTTTTCACATGAACCCTTATCCCACGAAGCATTCAAGGAGAGCCGTACATTTTTCATATCTTCCTGCAATTGATGCATGTTTTTGTCCATGTTTTTGTGGACGACCATATCTCCATTTTTTCCCAAGCCATATTAACACCCTTCATCCATTTCTCCAAGGAATCTGACACAAAAACGGGGTTGCAATGATGTGGAGACAAAATGGCACTAGTAAAATAGCACATCTTCTAATAACTACTGTACTTACCTCAATTTTTCAAACAAGTTTAGCCAACTTTAGAATGGCTACATTTGTCAGAACAGTAACGAACAAACTACATCTTGGATTTGGAGATGACAGGGAAGAGCTGAAAGGCACACAGAAAAAAAAAATGGAGAAGAGATGAGAGTGGAATATGGACTGTCAGGTGGATCATTCTACACTAAAAATCTGTTTTACTGCAGCATCCATGGTGAGAACCATTGCTTTCCTTGAGGTCTTTCTTCAACTACCCAACCCTCCCTGATTGGATTACACTAGACTTCTATCTTTGGGAGAATCTTTACACTCCTTTCTATGCAAAATCCACCATTTTCTGTGGGAAGGTTAACAGGTTGTCCCCATATTCTTTATCCTTTAAGTTCCCAGACTGAAGAAGGATAAAATGAAACCCTCCCACATATATGGTGCACCTTTCATCATACCATTTTGCGTGTAGCAAGTTAAACTCTTACCATCTTATTTTGGAAACACACACAGAGTAATCATTCTATACTGTGATGTACGAGTGTCTATTTAAAACCGTCACCTGGAGATGGGAAAGCAGCATTCTCCAGAAGCTGTCAGGGTCACTGTTGCTACTGACCTTTTCTCTAATTTCTCACCAGGCATACATAAGCCCTTCACCCTTTAAAATCCATCCCGAGGACTTATCCTACTCAGCTACCTTATGTGAAAAGCACTGGTGAACTTTTCTACATTCTGCCATCTCAAGAAACTCTTAAGACATGAAATTAATCCTTCTATCCCTACACAGAAATGAAAAGCCACACATAGGTTTTCACATACCTGGTACTCATAAAATATTTGTTGAGTGTCAAAGATGGTTTTATTCCAAAGCTTCTTTTTATTTTTATTTATTTGCTATATTAAGAGTAAATTTTGAAAAAAAATCTTTTTTTTTCATGTTCCTTTTTTGGAGGAAGTGGGAGCAATAGCCACAAGATGTATGGAAATCTATTTTTTAAATATGTTGGATTATTCTATAACTATGCTTCTTTGAGTATAAATATATAAGTAATCTGTCCCTTATCTGTCAGAACACTGAAAATTATTAGTGTCAAATATTTCCATCCCTATTTGAAAACAGCCTTCCCATAGAACATTGAAAAAAAGATGCCCTTTCTGCATCCCAGAAGGAATATTTTAAGACATAAAGATATAAAATATTAGCACCCTAGAGAATACTATTCCCTAAAGTTTTCCTTTCTTTGTTAATCAGAAACATCCCAGATGTTGTAATACATTTAACTTTTGGTTCATCCATTTAGTCCATAGAAGAATAAGTTAACCCTCCCCAGACTCAGGAACCAAATACAACAAGGATTTGGTGGTATTAGATGCCTCGGGCTAACCAAAGATATAGAGAAAAAATAGGAAAATACAAATTAATGGTGCTAAACAATAGGAAGAAGAGAAAACAGTGTCCTTAGCAAAAGAGAATGTGGGTCTCCAAGAAACTACTCTAATCCCACTCAGTGCTCTTACTTACCTTTCTGTGCTTTAGGAGACAAGCTTTTCTAGCCCTTGCAATTTATTTGCAAGTACAATCCAAGGAAGGAAATATGGTGTCCTGAAACCAAAGGTTCTGTTCTGTGTGTTATAGCCATCCCCCAACAAAGAACCACAGATTTGTAGCAAATGATCTGAAGATTAGTATGTATACTGAATAGATATCTCATGTTTTTCAAATTCATTTCCATTGGTTTTGCTAACCAATTGTTAGTAAAAAGACACTTATAAAGTTAGTTCATTTTATTCGAATAATTTTACCTCACCAAATATATATTGAATGTCTTTTATACACTATCTTTTTGTGACTTTACATAAGTTGTATCTTTTCATTTACCCAACTAAGTAGGTGTTAACAATGACATTTTGTATGGAAAAACAAAACAAAACTAAAACTCACGGAAGTTAAGCAGTTTGTCAGGTTACAAATTTAGTAATTCAAGGTAGAGATCTCTTTTAATGACTCTCTTTTTTCATAGTTTTCCTCATTCCACACATTTTCCTGACACCAGCCAAATTGAAAACCAGGAAGTATTATAAAGTGATGATAAGGGAAATTTCTAGTGGCTAACAATGATATCTCAGGTTGAGGCATTTAGAATTAATAATAAAATAACCAGAATAGCTTGAAATACAGGTGGCCATACGATATACAAATGAAAATGCTCAGTAGGCACTTGGATAGTTTTTTTTTTTTTTAAGTATGAATTTCAAGTTAGGACTGTAGAAGTAGATTTTGGTGTTATTACCATTAAATGATAATTTAAATCAAGAGATTGGGTGAGGTCACACCCTCCCCCCACCCCACCCTGCAAAAACAAAAACAAACAAACAAAAAAACCAGGTAGATGCTTTGGAGAAGTGAGCCAGCTACAAAATGAAGGGTTATATCAACACTTAAAAGAATACCTGAAAATTCTGATTGAAATGATCAGTTACTGAGAAATTAAAAATAGGAAAATTTTGCATGAGAACTAGAAACCAAGAAAGAATTCCTATTTTATTCCTCAAATTCTTCACAAGTTCCATAAACTTTATTTTTGTAATTGTTTTCTTAAAATAGGCTCTACACCCAACATGGGGCTTGAACTCATGACCCTGAGATCATGAGTTGGATGTTC